>NC_143578.1:99058716-99713927 GCF_048544385.1 Mastigoproctus giganteus | reverse complement strand
ATGAGTTCATTGAAATTGCAACTACCTTTGCTGGTACCCACCATTTTGAATTTACTAGGACCTCTTACATAACAAAGGTTATTAAATTCACTTAGCTTTATTTTAACAACACGATACAAACTAAAGAAAAATTAATATTAAAAATATTAATAATCAAAAGTTTGCAAAAAGCGCATCGTGACATTCAATGACTAAAATCCACACAAGTATATACCTGTGTTTCTAGAAAGGTCCAAAGACTCAAGAATACTTCTCTGGTACACAAAAATGTAGCAGTGCCACCTGTGTGTGCTCGCTGAGCTTAACTGATAGGTGGCACAGAAGTTCCTACACTCCATTTTGCACTATTATATATTTTTTTAGAAACTTTTGTGTTCACAGGACATGGTTTGAACACCACTGCAGTAATGGATAATGTTGAAGAAACAGACATCTACCAGAAATTACCCATGTTGCATTAAGCTAGGACAATCTTCAGATGGAAGGCTATTTATGTGGGATCTACTAAGTTATGTGTCAACAACAATTGTTTCATACAATATTTAAATTCTATTCAGGGAAGAAACACTAGACATAAATGGTATAACTGTTGATAATCCCATTCAGATTACTGACAGATGTTTTGTGTTCACATGAGATGAAAAAGAAATTCTTGCACCTGGGGTGGATGGGATCTATAATTAATTATATTAAGAGATGAACAAAACTGCAGCCTTAGATTTGGGGGAGGGGTGAAACAAATAATTATGGCCCTGTTAGCTTGATTTCAAGAAAAATAATGGAATCAGTGGTTGAAGAAATGCAACAGCCATTGGATTTATTTGATAAGGGGTGATCTCATCTGACAGGATACTATGACACAGTAAAAAATGAACTTGATGCTGTACTTATTGCTAAAGTAACTTTGATGGGAAAAGACAGAGTAGTCATCAATGGATACTGGGCCCATTATTATTTTCAATATTTGATAAAGGTGTAACAGGTACCCAACTGAGGAACAAAAAAGACATGGAGATTTGCCAATGATACACAGGTGATTATAAGGCAATTAAAAGGTTAGGCCTCATTTTAAGAAGTATGTAGACCTGTCTAGTTCTTCCTTGAATTTATGCCCTCACAGGTGCCAGTCTCCAGAACTGAAGCCCTTCGTTTCCCTTCTCTGTACCTATTGAAGCCTGACCATTGTCTTTTATAATGGGATAATCACCTCCTTATTCCTGCATATCATTGCCATAAGCTGTCTTGGCAGCTTGACCATACAGTTACCCTGAGATCTTTTTCAATATCTGTCAAACTTCAATTGCTATTACTACTGTCATTAACCCTGGTATCCTTCATCAGATCACATTAACATTTGAAAAAATAATGATATTTCTTCCTTTATAAAATGCTTGTAAGACTGACTTGGCCATTTGTTTAAAATATGAGATACATTGCAGTATACAAAATAACAGTTTTCTGAGTTAAAATATAGCTAAAGCTATTTGCTGAAAGTAGTGCAATATCAGGGCAACTCATAACAAAAGCAAGTTTATTCTGCTGTGAGAATTTAAACCACTGCATTATCCACGCAGTTTAAATCCTTTCAAAAACAGACAAATATTTGTGCGACTATAGATATTAAAGAGTTTACTGTACTAATGCATCCTAGTCCAAAATTACTTGCTGTATTATTCCTTCCAATCTGTCAGACACTTAGTAGCTTAAAATCTCTCTCCCAACTCCACTAATCACTTGGAACTGTGAGGTAATTTTAACATTCACAACCCGAGATGGTGAGGCTTTTGCAATTACTAATGACCTCGGACAGATTGTTCATTTACCTACCAGAATAAAGGACAATCCTAACCGTACACGGTCAAAGTCAGTGGTCCTTTAGGCACCTCAGATTACAACGGAGCCTTTATCTCATGGCTATTCCCAACCTTGTTTAGCATTACAAGAATGCAAAATGGGATGACCTGTGAGATTTCTTTTCTTTGGTCAAATTAATGTTTCAAAACTTCTGATATCAACATTTGCTCAGACCGTGTCAGTGAAATTATTCTTGTAGGAATGGAATCCTTTATTCCACCTTTAAACCTTGGTTTTCCAATAAATGTGCTAAGGCTGTTCAAGAGAAGAATACTTCCATGGGCACTGTTCTTCTGAATTGGCTTCTATAATTCTCTCTTTCAAAACAGTCCAAACACATGCCGCTAACATCCATTTACTGTCCAACTTTTCATCTTCCTCATTTATTCATTAAACTGCCATTTTCTAGATCAACCTTCCTTCATACGTATTTCCTGAAAATTACAGTCAACATATATCTTCTCAACCTCCAACCCTTGCACGGTACTAAGTACTATAGGTTCTGATAACTCTCGTGTTTGGGGTTTTCACAGAAATGCATACCCTGCATTATGATTATTTTTAAATGTTAGTGTTTCTAAGACTTTTTTACAACACAACTGGAATTGTGCATTTCTATACTCACCTTTGATATATCTCGAACAAACACAAGTTAAAAATTATTGTGGCAGTTTCTAATGTAACGGCTACTGCCAACTCTCCAGATTAACAACAGAGATAGCTTTTTAGGTGTGGCAGCATTATATATAAAATGTTCCTATTGTATGTCCATTTGTACATAATAAATTTGACTCTTTTAGAAACATTTGTTCAGCCATCCCACATTACATTAAAATTAGACCAATAGAAATCCAGCAATTATTATTATTATTTTTTTTCCCCTACAAATTGTATTATAGATACCTGTTGGCAGGTGTGTATAAATCATGAAATTTAACAAACTGGCCATCAGGTGTACTAATCAATTCAAAAATGTTATACTCTGTATTAGGCACCACACTAATTTTTTTTTGAGCAGGAAATTAGATGAAAATAAGTGTCCATTGCTGGTTCTGGAACAATCCCATCCTCCTTTATTTCCTCATCTTATATTATCATTCCAAAGTACATCAGATTGATTAAGCTGAAATTCAATATCATTCTTTTGTTGGTGTAGGTGATAATGAAAATAATTAAATCTCAGCAACTGATGTTTGTTTAAATGAGGTTCTAGAACACTGCTCTAACAAAGTTCCCTTACATAACGGCCTTCCTTTGAGCTGTGTTGATAGTGAAAGAACAAAACTCTGTGGCAGTGGTAGCTTTGAAAAATACGAGCCTTTTTTTTTTTTTTTTAAATTCCTGTCAACACTGGGAATCTTCTAGCCATCCAACACTTGATAATGTTCCTCTTATAGGTGCCTTAAAATTGGAGTATTTGCTACTCCAGCAAAGATTAAAAAAGAAGACTAAACACTTGACCACAGACTGTCCTTTTCATCTGAGTAATTTGTGTGCTGAAAGAGTAGCTGCATGCCTTTCTACAAAAATGGATATTTGGTGAACATTTACTACTATCTAGAAATAAGATTTAAACAGTTTCAATTAATGCATACCATTGCACTCTAAACAAATTGAAAGTGCAAAACTGCCAACATGGTATTGCAATAATTTCTGCATATATATATCTTCCATGAGTTGCACACTGAATGCTTCACAATATTTTATTTTATTTGCCTACTTTCAATAATTTCACTTAGCAGTGCCTTTTTACTTAACTGCCAATTCCTATGGTTTTATGGCTATATAACTCTCCTATGAGCTAGTGGACCTGTTAGTACACATACAAGTAAATTGAAATGAAAACTGGAAACATTTTTTTTTTACACATACCTGTTTAATGGCAGTTTGAATTTTTTCAAAATTCAAATTTTTAGATTCTTCCAAAATTGTTTTTTCATCCAAACTTAAGATATTGACTCTGCTTTTACACAGTTCAACCATTACTATGTGGGGCTGTGTAGCCTGTATTGTCTAAGAAAATAATAATAATTAAACGTAAGATTTAAGTAAAAGTATAAACAAATTAAATGAAATTTTATCTAAAAAAAATAAGATACAATAAAAATTCAACAGTCCCGAAAACCCTATAATCTGCTATCACTCAAGTGAGCAAGTTATATTGTGCATTATCTTCTTTCTTTAACATATGAAAAGACAGAAGTCTCTACAGCCTGGGGATCATCTCATCAGGAGAACACGTTATATGGCAATCAGTTTATGAAGCTGTCAAAGGGAGATCTTGCTGTTGATCTTATGAGGGTTTTATGACACAAGGGCAATGAGTCCAAAATGTCATTATTTTAGACATTCAAAGAGTATTTATTATTTGGTTACATTAAATATACAACAAATTTACCTAAGTTTGCTTTATCAGCAATGATTGGAAGGAGATAGCAGAAAAGAGGATTCTCCCCTAAAAGAAGATGTTTTTACATAAGAAAAGTATGCCCAATATGCATTCTTATCAGTATAACATTTTCTCATCTGGTCATCCATAAACACAGATCTTTCTTTATTCTAAGGGAGTTCATTGCACACTTAATCTCTAAAGTTGTGCTCAAACAGAACAAAAAACATCTTGATCAAATTTTCTGTTTATATCCTGGGAAGTTCACAAGATAGAGAAAACGTAAGCACATTTTATACCATATTTAGTAGACACGACTACTAAATACTTAATCAATCTGTATATATCTGATAACTGTTTTTATTTTTAAAGCTGTGTAGTACATGAACTAACAGCCAAAGAGGTTCTTAGTATGTTTTATATGACAAACTTATTCTGTCATGTTTCTATGAAATTTCAAAATTTATTCTTGAGACTGGAAAATGATAATAAATAAAAAAAAAATTCCCAATCTTAAAACTAGTATCTGAAATGCAATCCTCTGATCTGTTTTCATTTGGTTAGCAATGATTGTGGACCAGTTTAGGCTTAATACTTGGCTACATATTTTTGCTGCAGCAATGTGATGAACAATATCTAGATGTCATAGCATACACTGTATAACTGAAAGAACATAAATCTGTTAACTGCATATCTTGTATGTAAAGTTTTTACAAGTAGTTCATTCAGAGCTTTTGTATATATATTTCACTGATATGAGATAAAGAGATCACCTGTATGCATAAAAATTTCCATTAAAGGCAGTATAACTTTTGTGATGGTCGTTCTAAGGGTAAATGGGATTACACTAAGTATTCAATCTTATGCAGGTTCTTTTAAAAATTCAATTGTATAAAGCCAGTAAGAGATCCAGGGAATTGGAGTTTACATGTTGTATCATGTTATACCATCCAGTCTCAGGTACATTTGTTATGGTTGTACTTAGTTATTCTTTTGTAAATTATATTAGCAAGGTATAGTAGTTGAGAAGTTCAGCTGTGCTTTAAATCTGGCTGTAGTCCCTGATACGCAACAAAATATCTGAGACTGTATGCTAGGATACTTGCCATTCAATATCTGAATTAATTTCCACACTAAACCAGGATTTGAGTTTCTAGTGAGTGGAGACACAAACACGTCTACACTCACTTGCAATCCAAGAATTTGGATATTTTCAGAATTCATTCCAGCACAATTGTTTTGTTTTTGCTGCTACACATTCTGCATTCCACCAAAAGTTATAAAACACCTTACTTATTTGAGGTGGTGTAGCTTTTGAAGCCAGCAACAACTGGTCACTGATATACATGACAGCATCATCTATGGTAAAGTCTGATTTATTCAAACTCAATTGTATCTGTAGGGAACATACTGATAAATCTATTTCAGAAATAATACCTGTAAACCCAGTGTTTAATAAATTAAAGTAATAAGCATTGATATTTCTAATAATAAGATGGTAAGGAGGTTGGAGCTGCATAGAAAGATTGTTTAGTTATAATCTAGATGGATGCTACTGCTTCTTAAGTTATTTGGTATATTTCTATTCACATTTCAACTTTCTTGGTGTAATTTAGTAAGGACTGGGGTGTTAGATGGATTTCTTGTAGACACAATGCATTATTTAGGTTCTGACTGCTCTTTTGAATTAGAGTTTTTGCACATATCGTTTGGAACTTTCTTCGGTATATCTATGATGAAACTAGCAAATTTTCTTTTTAACATCAGCACCATTTCACATAAGTTCTTGTGTTTCTTCTGAGGAAATCAATCAATTCAGGTTGGTGTAACTGCAGGCACAGAATTTTCCTTCTCTTTTTAGCACCTAGTGTTGTTTCTTGTAATGCTATTTCTGCTGATAAAAGCACTTTGCTCTAGTCAATTGTTTTATTTGGAGGTACAGCTACCTCCATTTGCAAAGCTACAGTTTGATGTTGTTTCAATCATAGGAACATGAAAGCTTAATTGTAAGCAGCTGGTTTCTACCTCTGTATAGGATAGAATGCAATTAGTATTAGAAAAGGCACATTAAGCAAGCTTATATAGCATTAGCCAAAAACACCCTTCTTATTTCACTCACTCCAAATGTTTGTCTAGTTCTGCCCTGAATATATTTAAGCTATCAACTTCTACAATCACAGATGCAAGTTTGTTCCAGCAATCAACCACACATCTAACCTACAACTATCTTTCCTCTCAGGCAATTATTCTGAGCAAGAGAAAGAATCTCATCAGCATTGAGCATGCTCAAACCATTCAAGGCTTTATATGCCTCCAGACCTGCATACATTACTCAAGGTGTGGCCTGACCATTGCCTTATACAAAGGGATAATCATCTCCTTATTACTGTATATCACTGACAAGACACCATGAGCTACTCTTGCAGACTGCCTGCACAATTACCCCAGGTCCTTTTCATTCTCTACTACTGTCAGTGTAATACAACACAGTTGATACATTACTCTGGGGTTACTGCTTCCCATATGCAGTACTTTACATTTGTCAATGTTAAACTTCAGTTGCCACTTCTCAGCCCATCTGCTCAACTTTTCTAGATCCTGTTGCAACAGCATACAGTCATTAACAACCCTTTAACCAGTGCCTCCAATTACTTGTCGCTCTTTAATCTTCCTTTGTGAACTGGGGTCACATTTCCATTCCATGGGTACCCCCCCCTGAGTCCAAGGAAGCTTTCATAATTATGGCTAAGGGTTTGATTGCTGCCTTCTTTAACATAACTGGATAGATCCCATCCACCCCACATGCCTTTCTTATGTTTATCTTCAACAATTTCTCTCAGTTATTACAAAATCATCTAACTCACTGCCACAGTTTAATTCCCCTCTCTGAATAACTCTTCACGTGTGAATGTAGATGCAAAATACTCATTTAGTTTATTAGCTACCTGAGCAGGATCATAAACAGGTGGACCAATCTGATTCATTCCGTTCCTTCTAGAGTTTACATAAATAAAGAACTCTTTGCTGTTTTTCTTTACATCCTCTGCCAAAGATTTCTCACAATCTGCCTTTACCTGCCTAACTTCCTTTGTGACTTGGTTACAAACCAGCTTATATCTATCATAGACCTCCGTGTCACCTGTTAATTTATGTATCCCATGCATTTTTCTTCTCTGCCACATGTCTCATTAGTTCATTTAGGCCTAAACCTTGAACAATATTTCTTGGTTGGTATGAAAAGTCAAGTAGTAACTTCCAAGATTAATTCTTTGAATTTGCCATTGGTCCCACCGTAATAACCTTTACGAAAGCAAAAACCCTTCCCTGATGGTAGTTACCTCTTTGAGTAAATCCTACTTCGGCATACTGTCATCACTGCCACTTCATGGTTCCTTTATCTGCAAATTCTCAATGCATGAAGAATCACTAATGATAATCAGATCAAGAGTATTACTCCCTCTAGTTGCCTCCCAAACATGCTGCTGTAGAAAACAATCATCCAATAAATCCACAAGTCTTGCTAGTGTGTGAGCGACCAACCCACAAATTCCAGTCAATATCTGGGAAATTAAAATTCCCCATTATAAGACACTCTGATTTACTGGCCCACTCTTTCTCTGTACAGTTGTTTATTATGCTCATCGGAGTCATTAGGCCTATAACACACTCCTACTCTCAATTTTGCTTTCCTAGTGTTTATATCACACTGCACTGTACTTCCTTGGATTTTGTATTTTTTAACTAATAGCATAACCCCAAATTCCATTTCTGTGTGACACTAAGTCTCTGATATCCCAACAATATCTGCCTTTGATGTTTTGACCAACACCTCAAATTTACCAAACTCCTAGCATTGGTGTACACACAACTATACATGCACCTGTTCCTATTCTCAGCTACCTTAACACAGCCCATGTGTTTACTTGTTCCACAATGACTCCCAGCAGTCTCTGAAATCCCCTGCAGGCTATTGCTCATCCCAATAGAAATTTTGTTTTCTCAATATCTACATTTCACCTGTTTTGGAAAAAAGCAGGAAAATTTCCAGTAGTTTGCTTGACTATGTTCTTTTGATCCACAGTACAGGCAGTTGGTCTCCTAAACATGTTGGATTTTGTATATATATGAATGAATTCCGCAATTTAAATATCCTGTTTTCACTGACTGAGGTAGAAAAGTGGTATTAAATGTAACAATTATAGATAGTTTTGATGTTTCTAATAAAAGATCACCAGACCGTACCCACACGATCATTTTTGATAAACTGAGCAAGGCTCCTATAGTCTTTTGAACTAAACAGGGAGATAATTTTCTCCAGACTCAGTCATTAATGAATGCATCACCAAAACTAAAAGGTTAAGAGGAGCTTATTTTCATTCTTGAAACATATTAGAATGCATGTATGTGTCATTTAAAGCCAACCTAATCCTTTTCTTTCTGAGTTGTATTTCTTCACTCAGAAACAATGCCAATCTCAGTTGTAGGCTAGTAAATAGAAACTTCCTTATTCTTAGAAAAAGCAAAACTTTCTTCACTAGTACATCACCAGCCAAGAAATAGTCTAACCAATATCAGGTAGTCACAAAGGAACCGGATACAAAAAATAATTCTGACAACATATACTAAGATTTCATCATTTTGACACTGTTACGCATGAACAACTACTGTACAAATTGGAGAAACGTGGCTAATTTAGGGGCAAGCTACTGCTATGATTAAAGGATGGGGCCATCAAATTCGAAGTGGGAACTAATTGATTTTGTAATAACTGAGATGAAAGTTGAAAAGAATTTTTTTGAAGCTGAGAGACCAACAGAATCTATCCAATTATATTAAAATAGCCAGAAAAAGAGGTGACCATCTTTGGATTTAGAGATGCAAAAATGTCTCTCCTATTCTTGAGGGGAGGGGATCAAGGGTGACAGATACAGAAGTCAAGCTTGACTTCTGTCAGTGGTTAAAGAAATGCAGTCATATGGAAATCACAATACAGATATGTTAAGGGGAAGAATTTATATGATAAACTATTGTGACACTGCCCCAAAAAATATTTAACATCATATATACATTGATTTTAAGCAGTGTGGCATTAGGGGGCAATTACTGCTATATATAATAGATGGAGCAGAGTGGTTATTAATGATACTGCAACAAGAGAAACTAGGAAAATCAGCTCAGAAGTAGCAAATGAGGTTTAATGTTGATAAATGCAAAATATTACATTTGGAATGGCAGTAATCCCAGAATAACATGCCATCTAGGTGCTACCACACTCAAGGTAGTGGAGAACAAAAAAGACTTGGGGATAATTGTGCAGTCTGACATGAAGTTCTGCTGGTGATATACAAGAATTTTGCCAGTAGAAACAAGGAAATGATTATGCTATTGTATAAGGTAATGGTTACTCTGCATACAATTCTGGAAACCTCAATTTAGAAAGGATGTGGATCTGTTGGAACAGGTGCAGAGAAGAGCAACATAACGACTCCAGTTCTGCAACGTGAAGTGTTTAAGTCTTTAAATAGGTTGAATAAGCTAAATGCTGATGGCAGCCTTACTCGGAATAAACATTCAAAACCTGTTGTTGTGGAAATGGACAGTCAGAATAAATTTAAAGAGGGATTAGACAAATTATTAGAAGTGATAAACAAATGGCATGTGTATTTTTTTTTTTTTTGGCTGATTGTTGTATAAGTTTGATTCCTTGCATAATATTTTGCTAAAGTTCTCTTGATATTTTAAGGAGTCCTTATGTGCTGTAATGTAATAACTAGATTGTATGTATAGCTTAGCTGGTGGAGGGTTTTATCACATACATAGTGGTTATAGGATTCTAATACTTTACAGGGATTATGGGTTTTAAAATTAAGTTATGGGCTGTAGAAAAATTTTTAAGAAAGGAAAGTGCACCTTCCATGGTTGCCTAATTAAATTAAATTAAGAGAAAAAAAGGAAATAAATAAGCTAATAATCGCGCACGAGCGACTTTCGAGTTTCTTCGTCTTCAGTTAGCTATAGTGGAGGGGGGGGGGGGAAAGAGAGCGCGCTTGTCTTATATACGGGTTGGGTTCCCGAAATGCATTTCAGTGCACGTGGAAACTTGATACATGCTAAATTCCAAATGGGGGAGAAATTGGTGGGAATCTTTTTGTTTAACACGTTGAGTGATGTATGGCGCTTAAATCATTCAATAACGAGGGCTTCATTTTCAAGGATTTTGTAGCTAGAATTTAATTTAATTACTGTGATGGCTGAATCGATGAGTGGGTTGTGATTTTGAGATTGGACGTGTTGTGTTAGTTCTGTACTTGCTGAGTTAGTTTTGAAGCTATTAAAGTGGTAGTATGCACGCGTGTTCGCGATTTTTGATGTCCCGAATTTTGCTGTTGTACTACCTATGTAACATGCTTGGCAATCTGATTGGCATCTGATCAAATATATAATGTTGTTGTAATCTTGTGTCTCGTACTCATGTGTTGTCTTGTATGAATTGAATTTGGAACTTAATTTGTTATACGATGTGAATATTAATTTTATATCTGTACTTTTAAAAATCTGTTGAACTTCTAGCGTATTGTTGATGATATGGGAGCGCGATAAGGGGTTTTTGTGTCTTATTCTTGTTCACGTGGTTAATAATTTTGTTTGGGTTATTAGTGTTATTATGAACTTTGGTGATGGTTTCTTTTATTAGTTGTGGTGGGTATTTTCTGTCGATGAATTTTTTGGTGAGGTATTGTAATTCTATAGATAGGTCTGTTTGTGTGTGGCTATATTTTACAGCGTTGTATATAACTGCTTTTTTGATGTATAGAGGGTGGTGTGAGTGGTAATGTAAGAATTTACCTGTATGTGTGTTTTTTCTGTATATTTTGGTGCCTCAAGATGTGTTTATTTTGTATACAGTGAGGTTTAGAAAATTAATTTTATTATCGTTTTCTACTTCGAGGGTGAATTTGAGTCTTTCATGTGTTGTGTTAAACAAAAAGATTCCCGCCAATTTCTCCCCCATTTGGAATTTAGCACGTATCAAGTTTCCACGTGCACTGAAATGCATTTCGGGAACCCAACCCGTATATAAGACAAGCGCGCTGTCTTTCCCCCCCCTCCACTATAGCTAACTGAAGACGAGGAAACTCGAAAGTCGCTCGTGCGTGATTATTAGCTTATATATTTCCTTTTTTTCTCTTAATTTAATTTAATTAGGCAACCATGGAGGTGCACTTTCCTTTCTTAAAAATTTTTCTACAGCCCATAACTTAATTTTAAAACCCATAATCCCTGTAAAGTATTAGAATCCTATAACCACTATGTATGTGATAAAACCCTCCACCAGCTAAGCGGATTACTATGAGGTGAGTGCTGAAAATTAAGCTAAGCTATACATACGATCTAGTTGCTAAAGTTCTTAATTGTGAAGGATTTAAGGCAAGTAGTATAAGCTAGGATATTTCTAAAAAAAAAGATGCGATACTGTTTTTCAAAACGTTTGTAGAAAGATTAGGGGCAAGATATACTGCAAAAATCTATATGAAATTCTAAGAGATTAAAGTCCTAACAATGTAATCATTGATTACATTTGTTTCAATCTATAGGAACCATTTTCCTAATAAAATAATAACTTTGAAGAGCGAGTCTTATCATGGCAATCAGTATAGTAAAGAATGTTGAACCCACCTTAGGTAGCAACACGAATGAAACAGAGAAATAATCTCCCTGGTTATCAGAAAATCCTTCAAGCCATGATGATTTTCTAATGTAAAAACCCTCCCTATGAAATGGGTTGGATGAAGAACTGAATTTTTTTTTTTTCTCAAATGGCTGCTGAAGTTGGATTACATCTTGATAGATAAAAAAAACTCTATTGAAACTCACAATCTTATTGCTATTTGAATTTTATCAGCTGCATTTTATACGCAATCTTATTACCCACAAACACCTCATTAAGGTTTCAACTATGGGACAAGGGAATTTTATGAAAAAATATCACAAGCAAGGCATACAGTTCAAAAAAGCAGTGGTAACAACTTTTTTAAAATTTCTATTTGGAGCTGCAAATATTTCATATTTGTTAATAAAAAAAAAAATTAGATATTTTCTATACATCACGTGCACACACAGTTCTAAAAATAGATACTATTATTTGCTTCCATTTTCAAATATATTTAAATTTGGCAGGTCATGAAGAATACAAAATTTGAATATTATGCATGTTGTTAACTATTTATCCCAAGCAAATATTGCCTTCCATTATTTCATGTTTATTATTTAGAGAACTTGTGAGAGAATAAAAGCAACTAATCTTCAACTAGAAACAAACATAATTCCAGGTTTCATACTCAGGTACCAACACAAGCTAAAGACAGTAGGGTAATTGTTGTTGTTTTTTTTCAGAATAATTGTACATGACAATTTCTGCACATTCACTCTGGGAAAACAAAAAAATGTATCTATAATTAGGACTGCAGGATTAAATACCCAGTAAGATGTATCATAAGAAAACAATACACAAAAGTCAATGTGAAACTATACTCTAGTTTCAAAACTCTGGGGACACATAACACTTAGGATTCACACCCTTATTGAAAAGGATAGGAATCTTCCTCAAAACAATTTTTATTAGATTATGAGAATAGCATACTGCTACTGAAAACAAAATCATAAAATTGTTTCAAATAACAAAGTGAGGAGATTATATTGGATGACTGTGTTCTACAGCAGAATATTAGAGGCAACAAGAGAGTAATACCCTTGATCTGATTATTCATGCATTAAGAATCTGCAGATAAAAGAACCATTAAGTAGCAGCAATCACTGTGTATTGATGTGAGACAGACTTAAAGATGTCACTACAGCAGAACCACCTGATGATGCTGTTACCATCAGCAAATTCTAAATGGGAAGCATTCAAGGAATTAATCATACACGCTACTAGGCTTTTCATATCAACTAAGCAATACTGTTTAAGGTTTAGGCCTAAATGATTGCCAGAGAAGAAAAATACATGGGGTAGATATACACTAGTCTGCAATTAAGTTGCAAAGATAAACAACAACTTCTTTACTTATATAAACATTAGAAAGAAGGAGATGAATCATATTGATTATATTGCTAACAAACTGAATGAGTATTTTGCATTTAAATTCACACATGAAGAATTCTTTAGGGAAGCCGATGCCAGCAGTTTATCAAACTAACAGGGAGCTAAATGATTTTGTTATAACTGAGAGGGAAGATAAATTGTTGAAGTTAAACATAAGGAAGGCACCTGGGATCTATCCAGTTTTATTAAGAGAGGCAGGGCATCAAAGGGTGACACAAGTAATTACAGATCTGTTAGCTAATTTCTCTTCCAGGGAAAATAATGGAGTTACTGGTTAAAGAAGATATGCAGAGTCATCTAGACAGGAGTACAGTTATACTTCAAACATAAACAACATCAGCTTGTGAAAGGGAAATCTTGTCTGGATACTATGATGGATTCAAAAAATGATTTCAGGAAAGCCTTTGATCCTGTTGCACATAAAAGAATATACAAATTGAAGCAGTATGGCATTAAGGGCAAGTTACTGCTATGTATAAAGGGATGGGAGAAGCCAGAGTGGTAATCGATGGACTAAGTGGTGTTTCCTATATTTAGTAATGATACTGATGAAGGCATTTCAAGCTTGATACAAAGGTTGGCAGGGTGGTTAATGACAGTATTCTACTGCAACAGGATCTAGAAAAGTTGGCCCAAAAATTGACAAATGCAATGTACTGCATATGGGTAACCACATGGTAGTGGAAAAGAAAAACAGCTGGGGGTATTTGTGCAGTCCGATACAAAGTTCTCTGAGCAGATATTCTGCCAGGACAGCTCATTGGGTTTTGCTAATGATGCCACATCTTGAGTACTGCATACAGGTCTCATTTTAGGAAGGATGTAGAGCTCTTGGAATGAGTACATTAAGGGAAATGAGATTGATGAGGAAAACAAAGAGGTCCTCTTACCAAGAAAAGCTTCAGTTCTCCAAACTGCGGTATCTGGAGACTAGGCACCTGAGAGATGATCTGATTGAGGTGTTAATGGCTTAAGCAAGCTCAATGCTGATGGGATTTTTCCTCTTGCTAAAACTATGCACATGGGAAGGTATAAATTCACCCTGAGGAAAGATGATTTCTCAGTTTGAATTTAGCCAGCAGTTGGTTGATTGCTGAAACAAACTTCCATCTGTTGTTGTGGAAGTTTTTTTTGGCTGATGCTGCATCATTTGCCACTACTAATATTAAATGTTCCAGGTGATATTGCTAAAATTCTCATTTCTGTTTCAGGCTAAGTGAAGTAGTTTCATTCAATAATTTGTAGCTGCTGATTGCAATATTGAAATTAATTGGTTATGTTTAATTGATGTAGAGAGTTTTGCAGGCAGAAGAAGGAATTAATGTGCTGACACGCTTGGAAGGCAGTAGATGTACTGCCTAAATTCATATTGGGAATCAATGAACAAAATGCATCCAATTATTCTTCTCACTGAATATATTAAATAAAGTGATTGTTTATATTTTTGCAGTTTTCATTTACAATAACTTATTTTTACTAGATAGGAAGTAAAATTTAACAAAATAAGCCAAAGATTTTTCAACTTTGAAGGGAGAATAAAAATATATTGTTTTGTTTATAGTATTTTATCATATTTTGAATGAAATAAATCAGTAGATAAAATGCAAATCTTTCAGACCTTGGCAACATCCTCCTGACTTTGAAGACTAAAGTGAGCTGTTCCTACAAGATAAACTGTACTTCCATCTTGTGTCTTTAATACAGTTACTGTATTGGGAAGGTTGGCAGGTTCCAGCCAGTTTACTGTACAAGGATACTCATCATCTAAATCTAAATTGTCTTCCAAGTCTGACTCAGTCCCACTAGTACCATGTTCATTATCTAGAAATAAAAACAAATTAAATATGTACTTTTCACCCACAATAAACTTTTAAACTACTTATTACAACAACTCTGTGCCTGACCTTTAGCCAGATCATTCATCATATATAGTTACAATGATATTGTGCTATCATCTGGATCCACTTTAAAATACACCCAACCTTGTTCAGTGTTGTCATTATATGTATTGAAGATTTTCTACTTACCCTACCTCATAAATAATGGCAACCAGTTTGATGAAGGCTGATTACATCTCTTGTAAAAGGGATAATTGTATTTCATAAGCAATTAAGGAAATGCTCATTTATAAATTTAAGTGGTTACATAGATAGGGTAAGATGAATCACTTATCTGTCATCCACCTTGGAGTTTGACTTCATTTAAGAAATGCCTGCCCTCACAACAGTAAAGTATGTGTCTAAAATCCTTCCTGGTAATAATTCTCAGTCTTATTACTATATAATATCGGTGTAAATGCACCATAGTTTACCCATAAATTTAACTACATGCATTGTTTAATTTTATCTGATATTGCACTAATTTAAATAAATAACACTTCTCTAGTAGAGGAGACTACTGTTATTTGTTTTCAGTGGGCACCACTACCCAGATGCATTTCGAAACTTCCCTGCCCACTGAGAATAAATAACAGTAGCCTCCTCTACTAGAGAAGTGTTATTTATTTAAATTAGTGCAATATCAGATAAAATTAAACAATGCATGTAGTTAAATTTATGGGTAAACTATGGTGCATTTACACCGATATTATACCTTGCACATTTAATCTTTAAATACAAAAATCAGTCTTATTATGTAAAATTCCTAAAAAGGTCAATGACTGTGAAAAGTGCACACAAATTATGCACGTATTAAAGTTCACTCTGAGTTCCAAGTAACATAGAAAACTAATGAGACAATGAATTTAATCTATGACACGGGTTCTGCAGGTTACTGATTAGTTTGGCCACTGGATCTTTGTTTTCCCTGCCCAGAACAGAGAATGTGTGGCATAGTCACCAGAGCTGCCTCTAAACAACCCCTGCGCCAAAGCTCTAGGACAGTGGTTTTAAACCTTTTTTTTTAATAACGGCACCCCTAAGTAATTTATTTTGTTTTGCGGAATCCCTACTCCATTTTCTCTGTGTGTATATATATATGTTATACGATATTTATTACAATAATATAATTATACAAATTATATATATAGAGTATATAATAATTTTATTCTTTATATAGAGGTACTAAGTAAACCAATTATAGATCACCACAAAATTAAAAAGATACTGTACACCTTTTTATAATGAAATAAACATATACATTTTTAAAAAAGTTTAAGTAACTTAAACCCAAATTACATGGCACCCCGGTTGAAAACCACTGCTCTAGGAGCACAGAAAGCTATCTATAACAAATATCTCCCCAAAACTAGCCCACTGGGAAGGAAAAAAATACTGATCAGTACACATTGCAGTAGTTTAATTTTTTGTTGCCTTCCCAAAAAAGAAAAAACGGTTTAAATGACTTCTACAGCAAAGAACATGCCTGATCTTGTATTGGGCAATTTATATATTTTTTGCCCTTCACTTCATTACAGAAATGTTGGATACATTATCATGAGCTTTCCAGTTTTCACAAGTACTGTTAGAATTGTGGCCATTCCACTCAAGCTTCATCCAGGGATTAATAATCTCCAATATCCCTATGATGTGGTGATCAGCTATCTCCTTGGTCACTATGTCAGGGAAGCTTGATCTTTCTGCTGCATAATGAGAGTCCAGGTGCACTTGGACTCTCACAGGTGTGAAAAATGAATGAATTTCCCTCATGCATACACTCAATACTAAATAATACCTGCTACAAATGTCAACTGATAGGATATTATGATTTTAAAGGGATTCAAGTGAACTAGAAAAGGTAGCAATAGATTGTCTTTTACACTGTGAAACCATATTTATTTCCTGTTCTAGTAATCCTGCTAGATATAATTGAATAATCTTTCAGTGTTACTATTTTTGAAATGAATTAAACAGGCACCCAAAGATAATGCCAAATTTGTAATAAATTTAAAAAATCACCTAGAAATGTCCACAAAAACTCTATTCACAACCTTCTTTCCTAACTATGCCCATCTGTATGTTTGATTTTACACAACTTGAAAGAACAGCAAATGTGTGAATTATTGGAATTGAAACTTAGTTCAACAGCAGTGTGCCAATTGGCACACTGCTGTTGAACTAAGTTTCAATTCCAATAATTCACACATTTGCTGTTTTGTATCAAGAAAATGGAGTGACAAACTCACTTCACAATATAAAATTCAGATTTGTTCTTCTACTTGTGACTGGAATTTATTTAAACCAACAATTGACATAGTTAGTCTATTACCAAATTTGCTAACAGTGATGAAAAGTAACACTAGTGTTTCCTACATTTAGAAATGAATATAAAAAATTGTTTTAATTACATAGAGGAGTATCTCGCTGGGCGGTTGTTAAAAATTTAAAAACTGTATTATTCAAATGCAGTAACAGAAAACAAGTATCATTTTTTTTTTTTTTTCATATATGGATCTTAAACATTCTTTTAGTGGCATGGTGTGCAGGTATATCAAGAACTGGAAATTGGTGAAATAATGAGCACTTAAATCTGTGTAGAGTGTAACCTGCCTTTAATTTCTTAAAGATTATTCTCAACTATTTCATCATGAAAAAGTGGTACAAGAAGTATACCACGAAATCTTTAGAAAATTAAAGGCAGGTTAAAACTAAAATGCTTTTAAGGCTTAAGCTTTATAAAAATTTGACAATGTGCAATAGTAGCATGTTAGTATGCTACAAACGGCATCATTTTAGTTATATCTCATATTGTGAATACCTTCACAACGAGTTGCCATCATATTGCACTGCCTGGAATAAGTAATGCTTCACCAATGCAGAAGCCTATTGTTACTACCACTCAGACAGCACCGTTTCAGGGCTATTTGGCCCATCTTCAGTGGATGGGTACCCTGGTGATGGCAATTCAGTTATGAAGTATAACTCCACAATATGAGAGATGCCTGATGGTGTATAAAGTAAATCAGACTAAAACCCTTTTAGGGCCTCAGGCTGTGTAAAAGTATCAAAAATGGCATCATTTTAGTCTGATTCACTTTATCCACCATCAGGTATCTTTCATATTGTGGAGTTATACGTCATAACTGAATTGCCATCATTGCATCACCAGTGGGCCAGTTTCATAAATAACTTAAAACAAACATAATTCTAAGCTTTGTAGTGTAAGCAGCAGTCAATTTCCCATGTTAGCATTTCCAAATTAAAAGTAGAACAAACGCGGTAGGGTGCAATCATGCTATAAATGTGGTAAAAATGATAAAACCAAATTAATGCCGGCCCATTATTTTTGAAATACAACTACAGGGTTAATACTTTAGTCAATTTCCCTAACCTAACCACACAATTGTTTCATTATGTTAGCATAATTTGCAAAATAGTCCTTGAGGTTGTCACAGACATTCTCTCAGATATGCCAGACAAGCTGTACTTGCTACCTGTGAGTCTAAAACACTGATGGAACTGATATTCAGGTAACACTCAAGTCAAGTGGACCCAATTTTGGCAAAGTCCGGACGGTCTGTGACAACCAAATCCTCTTCTTGCACCTTCACAATGGTGAGACTGTTAGTAATCCTGGGTGTGACCATCCAGGGGTCGAGGTGTGGAGCCCACACCACATGGAGGAACGCCGCCCCTCTATGTTACCAGACAGTACTAGGTGGTAGATGATTCTCATCAACCAGTGCAATAGCACCACTTTGCTTATTGGAGGCTTGAAGTGGTGGAACCCATGTTTAGTCTCTAGAGCAAAGTTCCGGTCAACCCTTCCCCATCTCTTCCATCATGCAGTATGATTGATGACTTTTGAGGTTATGATTAACATCGTGGTGAGATCCAATATTCCTTACATTTCGAGGGTACAGCTCTAAAACGGTGTTCGCAGGCCGGCCGATAGTTAGTACACCGAACCTATTGGTAACTCTCTAGGAGGCTTCCGGATCAGCTAGTGTATAATCTTGCTACCTCTACTCTGCCAGATAGTGACTGGAGGGAGTCCGAGTAGTGTGTATGCGGGGAGCATTGTCGAGGCCACGTTATGTCAAGGATCTGGGTATATTCTTACCATGTGTACAGCATGTCCCGCCCACCTTTTCTTACTATTGAATACACCACGAATTGTCAAGCTTATCTGCGAAAAGATCTAAACCTCCCAAGCACTTCCTAATTCATTTCACAAATATATGTGGTCTCAATGATATCCATTTCCACTTGCAGTCTGCCAAACCCCATGTACTTTTTCTGACATAATCTCAGTTATTGGTTGATTCAACTACTGCTCATCTCAGTTGCCCAAATTATTCACTGTATGATTCATTACGCCTCAAAGGTGGTACTTGTGCATATGTCCGTTCTGATATTCCCTGTCAGAGACTTGGCAATTTGGAATCTTCTCTGGCTTAAAATCTCTCTACCTCATGTGTCAAATTCATCTGTTGTCTCTACCGTTCTCCCAACTCCACTAATCACTTGGAGCTCTTTCACTTCCTCTCTTTGCAACTTGCCTTTCTCCAGTGTAATTTTCCTTGGTGATTTTAATGTTCACAACTCCAGCTGGCTTCCGTTTTCTGGTCGAGATGGTGAATCTTTTGCAATTACTAATGATCTTGCACAGATTGTTCATTTACCTACAAGAATACCGGACAATCCTAATCATACAGCCAATACGCTTGATCTTTTTCTCACAAACAACCCTTCTAAGTACACAGTCGAAGTGAGAGGTCCTTTAGGCACTTCAGATTACAACTTGGTGATTATCTCTTCTCCAATGGAAACTTTATCTCATGGCTATTCCCAACCTCGTGTTGTTTGGCATTACAAGAATGCAAAATGGGATGACCTGCAAGTCTTCTTTTCCTTGGTCGGATTACCATTTCAAAAGTTCTGATGTCAACGTTTGCTCAGATCGTGTCAGTGAAATTTAATCTTGCAGGAATGGAATCCTTTATCCCATACTCCACTTTAAAATCTCGTCCTTTATCTAAACCTTGGTTTTCCAATAAATGTGCTAAGGCTGTTCAAGAGAAGAATGTTGCATATCGTAATTGGCTTGTTTCTAATTCTTCAGTTTCATTTTCTGCCTACACCAAAGCTCGCAACAATTCTAAAGCAGTTATTAACCAGTCCAAACTAGAGTTTAAACAGGCTAAGAGTAGAAAACTTGCTTCTTGCCCTAATGGTAGCCGAGCATTCTGGTCTCTTGCCAAAGCTATTGGCCGCAACTTTTGCCCGTCTCTGCTCCCACCTCTGTCCAAACCAGATGGTTCTGTTGTCACTTCAGCCAAGGATAAAGCTGACCTACTAGCATCTCATTTTTCTTTCAACTCATGCATTAACGATCTTGGTAAAACACCTCCCACTATTCCCAACATGCTCCATTCAATGACTCCTGTGGTCTTCTGTTAAAAGAATGTCAGATTTTGACGAATCTTGATGCTAAGAAAGCTCCAGGTCCCGATTGTATTTCTCCACTTGTTCTCAAAACCTATGCTCCTGAACTTACTCCTATTCTTTCCCGCCTTTTTTTACTATCTTCCCTTTGATGAGGTTGAGGTCAGGAGCCTTGCCAGGTTTGATTTTACGAATGGCATCACCCACCTCCTTACCAGGTGGAACATGAAACACGTTTTCTGCTATTAGTGTGTCCTGTTGTAAGGAATTTTGAAGTGTGTCATCCTAAATTACAAGTTAGTTAATGAACTTTTCTACAGTGTCAGATCAGTTTGTAGTTTCCAAAGAACCTTTTGCAGTATTAAATTGATGATATCTGGTGTGCTGAGATTATAAATGACAATTTTTGTACAATGCCCCAAGAATCTTTGCTTCTTATGATAAATTGTGTTTATATACATCCTGTAAAGGGATTTAAATCCATTGCCAAGCAGGACAAGGCCTATGGGCCCATTATCCTTGCACTGCTTCTATTGGGACCAACAGCAGCCTGAAAAGTGAGGTGTCAGAGATTAAAGTCTTACTTGGTTATCATATGGCAAGTAAATACATGGGTTGTGTCAGGGTTACTAAGAGCAAAATTAGGTATATGTACACTTCCTTGTCCACTAATCCTAGGAGTACAGTAAAATTTTGATGAAGCTATTGTCAGGGAAACAGGAATTATATATTGTACAAAAAGGATAGGCATGCCAGGGGCAAAAGTGGATATTGTTGAATACGTTATGTTGGCACTAATGACATTAAGAGTAGAAGATCTGCTGACTTACTTAACAAGTACAGGGTAATGCGGAGAAAAACTTACAAGTTAGCGTGAAATCTGAAAGTGTCTGCAACTCAGTCCAGACATGATAGGAGGGAGTATATGATGAGTGCCCTGTCAATGAATTTAGCCCTGGAGAGACTGTGCAAGGCTTACAGGGTACAATTTTTTTTCAGTGTGGTCAGTGCATGCTAATAAGAGACTATCATACAAGCTACTAGACTTATCGTACCAAGATGGCAGCCTTACAGCTTCAACAGAGATGGAATACACTTAAATAGAAAGGGGTGCAAAAATCCTTGCTAAATGCTATCGAGGCAGCGTTAGTTGGGTCAGAAAACTGCTAGCTTGGGGGGAGGGAATACACAGGTTAACAGATTAACAATAGTCGCAGGTAGATGTGAAAGTGATTCTTACACTGCTACTGCAACGTGTAGCAACCAGGAAAGAAAAGTACTGGAGATTAGCATTAGTAGAGGCATCTGATGCTAGAAAGCAAGCTTATGCAGCATCAGCCAAAAAAATAAATAAATAAAAAATACCCACTTCCACTTCCCCCCTATGTTCATTCGAAATACCTGTCCAGCTGAGACTTAAACTTATTTAGGCTATCAACTTCCACGACAAGGGATGGAAGTCGGTTCCACCAACCAACCATCCGCTGGCTAAAGGCAAATTTCCTCACATCTCTCCTACATCTGTCTTTCCTCAATTTGAATTTATGCCCTCTCAGGTGATTATTCTGAGCAAGAGGAAGAATCCCATCAGCACTGAGCATGCTCAAACCATTCAAGGCTTTATACACCTCTATCAGATCACCTCGCTGGTGCCTAGTCTCCAGACACTGTAATTTGCAAAACTTAAGTCTTTCTTCGTAAGAGCACCGCTTTGTTCCATTCACTAATCTTGTTGCACTTCTCTGTACTCATTCCAGCATCTCTACATCCTTCTTGAAATGAGGCCTCCAGACCTGTATACAGTACTCTAGGTGTGGCCTGACCATTGCCTTATACAAGGGAATAATCACCTCCTTATCACTGCTAGAAAAATTCCTATATATCATCGACAATACACCATGAGCTACTCTTGCAGCCCGTCTGCACTGCTCAAAAAACTTCATATCTGCCTGTACAACCACCCCCAGGTCCCTTTCGTTCTCTACCACTGCCAGTGTAGTACCACAGAGTTGATACGTTGCTCTGGGGTTGCTGTTTCCCATATGTAGTACTTTACATTTGTCAAGGTTAAACTTCATTTGCCATCTCTCAGCCCATCTGCTCAACCTTTCCAGATCCTGTTGCAGTAGCATAGTGTCAGTAGTGTCCTTGACAACCCTGCCAACCTTCGTATCGTCTGCAAACTTGGACATTAAGCTTGATATACCATCATCAATATCATTTATAAATACAGAAAACAATAATGGACCCAATACTGAACCCTGAGGGACTCCACTAATAACGTTAGTCCACGATGAGCAGTGTCCATTGATTACCACTCTCTGTCTTCTCCCTCTCAACTACCCCTTTATCCATAGCAGCAATTTGCCTCCAATGCCACACTGCTCCAATTTGTGCAACAGCATCAAAAGCCTTTCTAAGATCCAAGTATATAATATCAAAGTTATTCCCTGCATCCAGTTCTTTTGTGACTGCATCAAAGTATCCAATCAAATTGGTCAGGCAAGACTTCCCCTTAACAAAACCATGCTGTGTCTGAGCTATAACTGAAGTCTTGTCTAGATGATCCTGCAGTGCTTCTTTAACCAGTGCCTACATTAATTTTCCTGGAACAGAAGTTAAACTCACAGGTCTATAATTCCTTGTGTCAGTCTTTGATCCTCCTTTGTGAATTGAGGTCACATTTGCACATCTCCAGTCTATGGGGGTGCCTCCACTGAGTCCAAGGAAGCTCTCATAATTATGGCTAAGGGTTTGCTTACTTCCTTTGCTGCCTCCTTTAATTTAACTGGATAGATCCCATACACCCCAGGTGCCTTTCTTGTGTTTAACTTCAACAATTTCTCCTCCACTTTACTCTCAGTTATTACAAGATTCTCTAGCTTACTGCCAGAGTTGAATACACCTCTGGCATTCCCCTCACTGAATAACTCCTCATGTGTGAATGTCGATGCAAAATATTCATTTAGTTTGTTAGCTACCCGAGCAGGATCATCAACAGTTGACCCATCGATATCAAGTGGACCAATCTGATTCATCCCCTTCCTTCTAGAGTTTACATAAGAACTCTTTGCTGTTTTTCTTTGCATCCCTTTCCAAAGATTTCTCGCAATCTGCCTTCGCCTGCCTAACCTCCTTTGTAACTTGGTTACAGATCAACTTGTATCTATCATAGGCTTCTGTGTCACGTGTTAATTTGTATGTATCCCATGCATTTTTCTTCTCTGCCATATGTCTCATTAGTTCATCTGACATCCACTTAGGCCTAAACCTTGAACAATATTTCTTGGTTGGTATGTAAAGCCTAGTAGCTTCCAAGATCATTTTGAATTTGCTGTTGGTAACATCATCAGTTGGTCCCACTGTATAGAATTTAAATACTGTCTCAGTCCATCGTAGTCGCCTTTACGAAAGCAATAACCCTTCCCTTTACCCCTAATGGAAGTTACCTCTTTGAGTAAATCCCACTTCAGCACACTGTGATCACTGCCACCTAGTGGTTCATTTACCTGCAGATTCTTAATGCATGAATAATCACTACTGATAATCAAATCAAGAGTATTACTCCCTCTAGTTGCCTCCCGAACATGCTGATGTAGAAAACAATCATCCAATAAATCCACAAAAGCCTTGCTAGTGTGTGAGTGACCAGCCCCCAAATTCCAGTCAATATCTGGGAAATTAAAATCCCCCATTATAAGACTCTCTGATTTACTGGCCCACTCTATTTCCCTGTATAGTTTCTTATTATACTCGTCAGTCATTAGGCCTATAGCACACTCCTACTCACAATTTTGATCTCCCAATGCTTATGTCACACCAAACTGACTCGACACTGCACTGTCCAGCAATGTTGACTGGCTTCACTTCCTTGGATTTTATGTATTTCTTAACTAATAGCATAACCCCTCCTCCCTTCCTATCCTGTCTATCCTTTCTGTAGACATTGTACTCCCCAAATTCCAGTTCTGCATTCCTTATATCTGTGTGACACCATGTCTCTGAAATCCCCACAATATCTGCCTTTGATGTTTTGAGCAATACCTCAAATTCATCAAATTTATTTACTAAACTCCTAGCATTGGTGTACATGCAAGTATACATGCACCTGTTCTTTTTCTTAGCTACCCTAACACAACCCATGTGTTTACTTGTACCCCAATGATTCCTAGCAATCTCTGAAATATCCTGCATCTTATTTTCTAGGCTGCAGCTCATTCCAATAGAAGCAGTGCAAGAATCACTTTCACCTCTGCCAGTGGCTACTGTTAATCTATTAGTCCTTGTATCCCCCCAATCTAGCAGTTTTCCGACCCACCTAACACTGCCTCGATAGCATCAGCAAACATTCTTGCACCCTTTCTATTTAAGTGTGTCCCATCCCTGTAGAAGCAGTCTCTCCTGTTAACAAGTACAGACCAGGCCGAAAAAAATTCTACCCCTTGAGCCTTGCACAATCTTTCCAGGGCCGAATTGATCGACAGAGCTCTCATCATATACTCTCTCCTATCGTGTCTGGGCAGAATTGCAGACACTTTCAAATTCAACCCTAATTCACGGCTTTTTTTCAACAGTGAACTGTACTTATTAAGTAATTCCGCGGTCTCCTACTCTTAATATCATTAGTATTTCAAGGCACTGCTGTGGGTCATCATGAAATAAGAAAATACATGGGTCATGTTAGGGTGAGCAAGAACAGGTGCAAGTATGCTTGCATTTACACCAATGTTAGGAGCATTGTAAATAAATTTGATGTGCTGGTCAAGTCATCAAATACAGACAATGTGGATATATCAGAGATGTGGTGCCATTCAGATAAAAGGGATGCAGAATTTGAATATGGGGAGTAAAATGTATACAGACAGGACAGGAGTGGGGGTGGGATTATGCTTTTAGTTAAGAAGCACACCAAATTTAAGGTGGTGCAATGTTGAGTCAGTATGCAGTGAAATAAGCACAGGGAAAACAAAAATGGGAGTAGGAGTGTGTTATAAGCTGTATGACTGTGATGAGTACAATGAACAACCGTACAAAGAAGTAGAGTGGGACAGTAAATCAGAATCTTATAATGGGGGATTTTAACTTTCCACATATTGACCAGAACTTGTGGGTTGGTCACTCACACACCTAGCAAGGCTTTTGTGGATTTACTGGATGATAGTTTTCTACAACTGCATGTTCAAGAGGCAACCACAAGGAGTAATATTCTTGATCTGATTATCAGTAGTGATTCTTCATGCATTAAGAATCTGCAGATAAAAGAACCACTAGGTGGCAGCAATCACAGTGTACTGATGTTGTATTTACTTAAAAGATGTAACTACCATCAAGGGTAAAGGGAACTACAATGTTCTTAAACAGTTTTTAAATTCTATACAGTGGGACCAACTAATGTTTTTACCAAAAACAAATTCTAAATCTGAAGTATTCAGGGAAATAATCATCTCAGTAGTTCATCTAATGAGATGATGAGCTTAAAATAATCATCTCAGTATTTAATATGATGAACTACTGAGACACATGACAGAAAATAAAAATGCATGGGATGCATATAAAGTATCGGGTGATACAGAACCCTATGGTACATATAAGCTAGTCTGCAAGCAAATCACAAAGAAGGGTAGACAAGCCAAGGCATATGAAAAGTCTCTGGCAACAAATGCCAAGAAAAGCAGCAAAAAAATACTTTACTTATAATAACAGTAGAATGAAAGGGGTAGAATCACAATGGTCAACTTGACATTGATGATCCTGTTCAGGTTGCTGACAGGCTGAATAGGTATTTTGCATCTCCATTCACATATGAGTAATTCTTTAGGGAGAGGATGCCAGAAATTTACCAATCTTTAACATAGAGCTAAACAATTTTGTGATAACTGAGAGGAAAGTAATTTTTTTATGTTTAACTGTTGAAGTTAAACATAAAAAAATGCACCTGGTGTGGACGGGATCAAGATCTATCCAATTATATTAAGGGAGCCAGCAAAGGAGGTAAGCAAACCCTTATTCATAATTATGAGAGCATTTTTGAATTCAGAGTAGGTCCCTGTAGACTAGAGATGTGTAAATATATCCCCAGTTCGCAAAGGGTGGCATGGGTAATTACAGACCTGTTAGCATAACTTCTGTTCCAGAAAAAATAATGGAGTCACTGGTCAAAGAAGTAATGCAGGACCACCTAGACAGGAGTGCATTTATCCTTCAGTCACTGCATTTAATTCTGGTAGAATAAATTTATGGGTTTGTTAAGAAGAGATCTTGTCTGACCAATTTCATTGGAAACTAATGCAGTAACAAAGTAACTGGAGGCAAAAAAAATTTTCATTTTGAACAGTCAGTTCTGCTATAATGCGAATTTTCACAACATGAATTTGCTCCAGCGCAACTGATATATTAGGGAACAATTTTTTTTTTTTTTATAGTAACTATTTTTTATTTTATTTATTTATTTTTTTTGTTTAGAAATTATGCAAATGATGGGCAAATGCAAGAGTTGTGCTTTCAAATTAAACAAAAACTTGAAATTATTCAAAAGTTTGAAAACGGTGCATCCATTAAATCTCTAAAGAACCATTATAATGTTGGTGACCAAACCATACACGACACTGTAAAAAATAAAGGGAATTATTATCGTATTGGACACGCGAATAGTACGTGTTAAGTTTTTTCTTTTTTTTTTTCTGTGGTTAACTGCGGGTAACGAATCAGCGGATACAGGAGCACAACTGTACTTGGATTTAGGAAAGGTTTTGATACTGTTACACAAAAGGACTGTTGTGCAAATTGGAGCAGTGTGGTATTAAGGGAAAATTTACTGCTCTGGTTAAGGGGATGGATGAGTGGGAAAAGACAGAGAGCAGTTATTAGTGGACACTGCTTTTCACGGACTAATGTTATTAGTGGGGTTCCCCAGGATTCAGTGCTGGGCCCATCATCGCATAACATGATTTTCGCGTTGGCTCATGTGCGATTTCGCCTGAGAGTAAGGCCAGGTTAATGCAAAACCCAGCACCAAGCTGGACGTAGCAATCTGTGTAGTAATGTACATACAAGTTTACAAAGTTTAAAAAATGTCAATCATCAAATGTGTGAGAGCTATATTTCCCATTTACTGTAACTGTAGTGGTCAGAGACACTGCTGTCATTTGCTGTATTCACAAAATTTTTTGTTCAAACAGAAATTTTGTTACTGTTTGGTTTTTAGGAGCATTAGCAACTAAGGCCATATAGCTCCAGGATATGCAGTGGTCATTCCCTGAACTTTCTGGATCCTCCATATTTGGTGGTGATGGGCTCAAACCCCGGTCTAATCAAGAAGCGTGTGCTACGCACTGCTGCTCCTTCCCACCTGGCTACGGAGGCACCAGAAATTTTGTGAGATGGCATAGCATGAGCGGAGGAGCACTTTTCTGGAGGTCACTACCATAGAACAATTTGCAGGTCCCAGTTTATTGGGCTTTTCTGTTAGCGCAGTCTAATTATAAACGGGTAGTAAACTTGATCTTACTGCATTTGCAGTAATAGCAATAGCTGGAATTCTGTGGGTTTTCACATTATGGCGAGATGTGTTTCCCCTTCCTCTTTAATCATATAAAAAAACATAAATAAATTTCCAGAATCTTCTCTTTTGTGCGTGCTGTGTTCATCATTGTTGATTGCTTATCTTTTTTACTGTTTTAAATTTCACAATCCGAAAAAAAAAAAAAAAATGAACGGAAATATCAATTAGTATGTATATATTACAGTAATAATTAAGTTATGTACTAAGTGTACATAGTCTCCAACCAATACAACTAAATGGGAAATATAGCTCTCCGACATTTGAAGTTTGATGTGAGTAGTAAGGAATTTTGGAAAGAGATTTAACATCAAAGTTGCCATTGATATGATTGTAGAAGCCTGGAATGATGTTACAAAAGACTGCTTGAATTGTGTGTGGCAGAAACTTATCCCTCATTTAATTCGCAATTCTGAAGGCTTTGAACCTTCAGAGCAATTAAAACAAATCAAGGCAGGTTGTGTTGCTCTTGCAAAAGAAGTTGGTTTTGAGGAAGGAGAAAATAAAGATGTAGAGGAGCTTCTAGAGTCTCACAATGAGGATCTATCTACTGAAGACTTGCAACAACTTGTTGCAGCCTGTCAAGGGGAAAGTCAAGATGAGGACGAAGTCCAGCAGGCTGCCCCATGAGAACTTAAAACAGTAGAGTTATCAGTTGCTTTAAGTGGAATTGCAAAGCACCTGCAGTGGATTGAAGATAATGATTGTAAGGCTGAACGGAGTAGGATAGTGCTGGGTGGCATTCGGACCCATTTGGAACCATACAGGCGGCTCCTATATGAAAGGAGGCAGCAGGAAAAGCAACAAAAACTAGATAGTTATTTTAAACCAGCGCAGAAGAAAGAAAATCAGAACAGTGAATCACAGACTTCCACATCGGGTATAACAACATTTCGTCCCAAGAATGATAACCCTCCTCCTACCTCTTCGCTATAACTCACCAGCCCTTTACCACACCCACTTCAAACAAGCAAACTTCATATCTTGTCAAGGTAAAGTGCTATACTTACTGTAATATTTATTTATTTATTAGAAATTTAAGGTGTTTAAACCTGTGTTAGCAATTTTATTGGGTTTCTATCTTTTTTTTTTAGTGTTTTTCTTACCAGATTGAACTTTTTTTTTTTTTTTTTGAGTGCTCTCCCCCATTCCTATTTTTCCCATAAGCCCTGTTGTTTTTAATGCGCGAAATACCATAACACGGAGATTTTTAGGAACACATGTACCGCATTATAGCAGAACTGACTGTACTTGGATTTCAGGAAAGCTTTGATAGTGTTACACATAAAAGACTGGTTTACAAATTGGAGCAGTGTGACACTAAGGGCAAGTTACTGCTATGGATAAAGGATAGTTGAGTGAGAGAAGATAGAGGGTGGTTATCAATGGGCACTGCTCTTTGTGGACTAATGTTATTAGTGGAGTCTGACAGAGTTTGGTGCTAGGCCTATTGTTATTTTTTATATTTATTGATGAGGCTATATCAGGCTTAATGCCTAAGTTTGCAGATGTTACAAAGGTTGGCAGGGTCATTAATGACAGTAATAAAGATATGCTTCTGCAACAAGATCTAGAAAAATTAGGCAGATGGACTGAAAAATGGCAATTGAAATTTAACATTGACAAATGCAAGGTACTGCATATAGATAGCGGTATTCCCAGAATAATTTATCAACTGTGTGGTACTACTATCAGGGTAGTGGGAAATGAAAAGGACTTAGGGATAATTGCACAGTCTGATATAAAGTTCTTTGAGTAGTGTAAACAGGCAGCCAGGACATCTTATGGGGTTTTGTCTATGATATACAGGAATTTTGCTAGCACAGATGGTTAGGCCACATCTTGACTACTGCATACAGGTACAGATAAGGGCAACGAGATTGGTGAGGGGAACAAATGGATATTTTTACCAAGAAAGGCTCCAGTTCCACAATTGAAGCATCTGGAGACTAGGCACTTGTGAGGTGATCTGACTCAGGTATTTAAGGTTTGAAGAAATTGAGTAAACTCAATGCTGATAGGTACCTCTTGCTCAGCCTATATACATGGGGGGGACATACATTCAAATTGAAGAAGGATGGTTGCAGAATAGATATACAGAAGTTTGTCTTCTGCCAATGGGTGGTTGATTGCTGGAACAAACTACCTTCCGTTGTTGTGGAAGTGGACAGTTTGAATAAATTTAACAAAGACCCAGACAAACTATTGGAGGGAATGGATAAGTGAAATAGGATTCCCCCCCCTAGCTGATTATGTATAAGCTAGCATCATTTACCACTATTAAAACTAATATTAATACTAAAATTTAACCAATTTGAAGGTCTGTTCAAGTAAACAAATGCATACATAGTAAGGGTTATCAAAAACATGTGCCACTCAGACAAAAGTGATGCAGATCTTAGATATTGCTTGACCTGTATGGTGCATATGCAAACTGTGTTATTTGAAGGCAATACGGCAGTAAAACGAACATTAGTTTAATTAACTATGTTTATTTCCAAGTTGGAAATATATACCTAATGGAGTCAAATGTTTCATGGTTTTGTGGTTTATACATGAAAATTTTGCTGGAGAGGCCTTCATCCTGCAGTGGATTGAAAATGCCTGACGATGATCACACGAAAATTTTAGCAAAAATACCAGAACACATTTGACCCCACTATGTACTTATTGATAAATTCAAACTAAACATAATTAAACCAACAAAGGTTTGAGCGCTTTCTTATCTTCAAATAAGTGATGCAGAATATAATTTGAATATGATAAGTATAATGTGTACAGGAAGGACAAGAGGGAAGTGAAGAGAAATGTATTTGAAATAAGAACCTTGTATATAGAATCTAACTTTCATAGTAAGTATGCTTCCATATTGAGGCAATAAATGGATATATCTCAGGATGGACCACTTCAGTTTCTTATGTTCTTAAAGACACTGATGAAGGGAGTGCAGAGGAAGTTGTCGAAGATTGCTGATAATTTAAAGGTAGGAAGGATGGAAATTAAACTGGCTATCCATTTGCAAATGAACGTTTTCATAGAATTTGTCCAAAGATGATATTATTATTAGCAAAGCAAGCAAGCACATACGTCATCAGGCAACTATCCAACTCATCTGTCTATTCTTTCTAATAATACATCTAATTCCTCCTAAAATTTATTCAAACTACCCACTTCCAGATGGTAATTTGTTCCAAAAATCAATTACTCTCTGGCTGAAAACAAATTTTTGCGTATCTATCCTTTAGTCATCCTTTTTCAATTTATGTCCCATTGATTGTTATCCGAGAATGAGTAAAAAAATTATTCAATCCATACAAAGCCTTAAACACTTAAATAAGGTTTGCTCCCAAGTGCCTTGTTTCCAAGTGCTGCAATTTACAGAACTGAATCTTTTGTGGTAAGGGTACCTCTCTGTGTTTTTGACTAATCTGGTTGCTTGTCTCTGTACAAGGTTCCAAAATATCCACATCCTTCCAAAAATGAGGCTTCCAGACCTGTATGTAGTATTTAAGATGTGGCCTAACCCAGGACTGTAAATAAGGCCTAACCTAATATAATGAGATAATCACCTTCTTATCACTGCGGGTAAAATTCCTGTATGTTGTTGACAAAGTGCCATGGACCTGTCTGCACTGCTCAGAGAACTTAATGTCTCACTGCACAATTGCCACTTAGGTCTTATTTATTCTTGAGTGTGGTACCTGCTAACCATATGCAGTACCTTGCATTTGTCAATGTTAAACTTCAGTTGCCACTTCTCAGCCCATCTGCCTAACTTTTTTATATCCTGTTGCAGCAGCATTCTGTCTTTACTGTCATTAACAACCCTGCCAACCTTTGTATCATCTGCAAACTTTGACATTAAGCCTCATATACCTTCATCAATATCATTGATAAATACACAAAGTAATAATGGGCCCAGCACCAAATCCTGGGGGACTCCACTAATAACATTAGTCCATGTAAAGCAATGTCCATTTATTACCACTCTCTGCCATCTCCCACTCAACCATCCCTTTATCCACTGCACAAACTCGTCCTTAATGCCATACCATTCCAATTTGAACAGCAGTCTTCCATGTGAAACAGTGTCAAAAGCTTTCCTGAAATCCAAGTATATGATATCAAAATTATTTTTTGCATCCAGTTCCTTTGAAACTACATCGTGGTACTCAATCAAATTGGTCAGACAAGACTTCCCCTTAACAAACCCATGCTATGTCTGAACTATTACTGCAGCCTTGTCTAGGTGATCCTGCATCCCTTCTTTAACCAGTGACTCCATTATTTTCCCCAGAACAGAAGTTAAACTAACAGGTCTATAATTATTTGTGTCACCCTTTGAACCCTGTTTGTGAATTGGGGATACATTTTCACATCTCCAGTCCATGGGGACCTCCCCTAAATCTAAGGATGCTCTCATAATTATGGCTAAGGGTTTGCTTACTTCCCTTGCTGCCTCCTTCAATATGACTGGATAGATTACATCTGCCCCAGGTGCCTTTTTTATGTTTAACTTCAACAATTTCTCTTCCACTTTGCATTCCTCATTTGTGAATGCAGATTCAAAATACTCATTCAATTTGTCAGCTATCTGAGCAGGATCATCAACAGTTGAACCACCAAAATCAAATGAACCAATCTGATTCATCCCCTTCCTTCTAGAGTTTACATAAATAAAGAAGTCTTTGTTGTTTTTATTTGCATCCTTTGCCAAGGATTTCTTGTAATCAGCCTTCACTTGCCTAACATCCTTTTTGACTTGATTACAGACTAGCTTATATCTGCCATTTCTGTGTCACCTGATAATTTATATGCATGCCACACATTTTTCTTCTCTGCCACGAGCCTCATTAGTTCACCTGACATCCATTTAGGTCTAAATCTTGAACAGTATTTCCCAGTTGGTATGAAAAGCCTAGTAGCTTCCAAAGATTAATTACTTGAAGGCTCCCCATTTAGACTTCGCTGTTTTTAACGTCATCAGTTGACCTCACTGCATAGAATTTAAAAACTGTCTGAGATCACTGTAGTCACCTTTACGAAAGCAAAAACCCTTCCCTTTACCCTTGATGGTAGTTACATCTTTAAGTAAATCCTGCATCACTTTTAGTATAAGTATTAGTATTAGTAATGGCCGCATGGCAAAGCCTATAGCTTATGCTGCACCAGCTAAAAAAAAAAAAAACCTAATAATTAATAAAAGAAAAGGAAATCATCCTATGCATTTCCCTCACCCGAAGGTACTCTCTCCAGATGACCTTTGAATTTTGCCAAACTGTCAGCCTCTACCACTCATGTAGGTAACTTATTCCAGTAATTTATTACTCGCTGGCTAAAATAAAACTTCCTGCAGTCCAATCTAAATTCCCCTCACCCCGTAACTTGAATTTGTCCCCTAGTTCTAGTCTCATTTATAACCTTGAAAATTTCATCCTCATTCATTTTACTGATGCCTCTCAGAGCCTTAAACACCTCAATCAAATCTCCTCTAAGGTGTCTAGTTTCAAAACTCTGCAACCCACATATTAAAAGTCTTTCTTCATAAGGAAGCCCTTTTGCCAATCTCACCAGGCGAGTTACCCGTCTTTGCACCCTTTCAAGAAGCTCGATGTCTTTCTTTAGGTGCGGTGTCCATACTTGAACAAAGTATTCCAAGTGTGGTCTAACAAAAGCCTTATATAATGGGATTATCACGTCCCTATCTCTACTTGCAAGAGTTCGATAGATCATTGATAGGACATCATTGGTCTTGCTTGCAACCTGTTTACAATGCTCAGAGAATTTCATGTCCGACTGTATCGTAACACCCAAGTCCCTTTCCTCCAGTACTGGGTTTAGTTGAACTCCACCAAGTGAATAAGTTATTTTGGGATTACTGTTTCCCAGGTGTAATACCTTACACTTTGCTGGATTAAAGCATAGCTGCCAGTTTTCTAACCATTCCTGAAGTCTATCTAGGTCTCTCTGAAGAAGCTCAGCTTGACAGTGATCACTAACTACCAATTTTAACATCATCTGCAAATTTAGACATCTCGCCCCTATCCCTTCATCGATGTCGTTTTTAAAAATTAAAAACAACAGTGGTCCTAATACTGATCCTTGAGGAATCCCACTTCTTACATCAACCCAATCTGAGGAATAGCCATTTATCATAACCCTCTGCCTCCTGCCCTGAAGTCATCCTGCTATCCATCTAAGGATTTTCACAGTGATTCCAACCTGTTCCAGCTTATAAAGCAACCACTCATGTGGGAATGAGTCAAAAGCTTTGCTGAAACCTAAATAAAAAATGTTGAAATTATTCCCTAAATCCTGCTTGTGAGTGACCCTTTCAAAATAGCGAACCAGATTTGTTAAACATGATTTTCCCTTTACAAAACCATGCTGAGTATCCTTGAGAATTTCAGTTCTATCCAAATCATCCTGAATTCCACCCTTGATCATTGCCTTCATGATTTTCCCTACCACTGAAGTCAGACTGACAGGTCGATAATTTCCCACTTCACTCTTAGAACCACCCTTATGTATGGGAGATACATTGGCACTTTTCCAATCCAATGGAATCTCTTCAGAGTCTAGTGATGCTCGCATAATTAGCCTCAATGGTTCAATGCACTCACTTGCCGCCTCCCTTAAGATTATAGGGTATATTCTATCAACTCCAGGAGCCTTACTGGCCTGTAGGCTCGAAAGTTTTTTCATTAAATAATCTTGCGAAATTTCAATATCATTAATTACATATTTTTCAACTTCACTGTGTACACTGTGATCACTGTCACCTAGTGGTTCCTTTATCTGCAAATTCTTAATGCACAAATGAAATCTAAATATACATCAAAATTATTGTTGGCATCCAGTTCCTTCATTACTGGAACACAATAGTTATTCATATTGGTCAGGCTGGATTCTCTCATCCCCCCTTAACAAACCTGATTTTGTAAATTCCATTACTGTTAAGATCCTGCGATACTTTTTTTGTACTGCAGGATCTTAACAAATCTTTACAGGTACATGCAATGGGATGATAACTGGAAGGAGGATTTGTCACCTGTTTTAGGTGACAAACCCTTCCTTTCCATGGGCAAATTTTCATGCAGAAGGAAAAAGACTAATGAAAGAAGAGTGTAAAAAGGGAGCACAAAAGGAACATAAGATGAATACGTTCTGGACTAAATGGTTTTTAAGAAGTGGAAAAATGCTCTCAGGACTTGACCCTTCTTGGCATCAAAGTAATGTGTTTGTATGGTAGGAGGTGATTTATCAAGGTCATCAACGTACACCGTAATAAATCAGTTATTTCTTTAGATGAAGATGCAATAGAACCATCAGGATATAATAACAGGTGGAAATATGATGGATAGAAGTTGTGACCAATAGCTTTGGACTGAGACCAGAAGGCATGATAACAAAACCTTTGGACAAAAAGCTAATTTCCTATTCTTAGCCTTTTCAAAATTAAGTTTGGATTGCCTAATAACTTTTTAAAGCTTAGTGTGGGCAGAAAATGAAGCTGATAATTTGGATACAAGCCAACTGTAATATTCTATTTCTCACCTTGAACAGCCTTGGCACATTTTTTTGGAAAAACCAAAGTTCAGATTAAAAAAAATAATAATAAATATAAAAAAGGGTAAATTTTTTTTAAATGTAAACCTTGTGGTTTACATTAAAAAATTGTGACAAAGTTTGCATAAAAAAAAAAACATTCCTAATCTTAAGAATAATTTTACTGACACAATCTAAGGAAATGTTAGGATCATATGATTTAAAGTATGTCTAACCAAGAAAAAGAGAAATAGAAATCATGCAGGGCTAAAAGAATAGCCCTGGTAGAAAAGCTCCACTGGATACCTCAGAACCTGAGCTACCCAATAACATTAACTGTGTACTTTGAAGGATGAGGTGATGTTCGTAATGAAGGTGATGTTTGGGAGAAAAAGATGAATGGTATAAGGCGAGTGGTTATCTGGTAATCTAAGAAAATGAACAAGTTGTGAAATTGACATTTCTGGAAGTTTTAGATCCTTTCACATATGTTTGTTCTATCAGTTTGACTAATCATGATGCACTGAGGTAAATGCTAAGGAGGGGGGAGAGAATTTGTTTAAGATGAAATTTTTGGATATTTTGTATTTCAGAAAGAATATAAACATCTCTTTGACATAACATGGCCTTGACCCTGCTCCCCACCCCCACACATTACTTAGACTTCATGCAGTCACAACCAGCAAAATAGAGGTGGCAAGATTATATACTAGCTAATTTACATGCCTCCTAAAGCACAACCAATAAGTTCTCTCCAGTGATCTATCTTGCAGTCAACATACGAAAACTGTCTCAAAGCTCTATTCTGGAAATATAAGGACGCCTGGATCTTTTGTCATGCAGTACGAACTATGTATTTTTAGGTTATGATGAGTATCATAGGGAGATCCCTATGATACTCATCATAACCTAAAAATACATAGTTCGTACTGCATGACAAAAGAGATGAGTGGATTCCAGAACTTTACTCTAGAGCAGCGGTTCCCAACCAGTGGTTTGCGAAAGTGCTCCAGGGGGTTCGCACTAAAAATTCTATAATGGCATCTGCTCAGACTTACATAGGTATATTATTATAAACTACAAAATATAACTAATAATACACAATAAAGTAAAATAAAATTAAATGAAAATTAAAGAATTGCCAAAGAAAGAAAAACCACATCTCCCACAATTCGTTATAATTAGTTTACTATCTTACAGTATATCATGTTAAATAAATATGTTTTCCATACTAACATTTTTTAGTATGAAATATTTTATAATAAAATTCATAAACATTATACGATTTCAGAGAATATAGGCTTAGTGGTTAGCTTTAAAAATATTATGTTGAAAGGGGTTTCTAAAAAAAGTTTTACACTGAAATGGGTTCGTGATAAAAAAATATTATATTGAAAGGGATTCGCAAGTCAAAAAATGTTGGGAACCGCTGCTCTAGAGCTAAAACACTATTTCACCACTTCTAGCCTACGATAACAAAAAGTGTTGATATTGCGCAGTTGATGAGAATCCATAATAGCACCTAGCAACACAGAGAGTTGGCCATTCCTCCAGGTGATGTGGATGCCACACAATGACCCTTGCCTATATTAGTTCACCTGGGTGGTCATCTCCAGCAGATTAGGTAGTGTCTTTAGACCTTGCACATGGAAATGTACCCAGAGTCAATGTGGGATATACCTATAATACTTACTAACAGTCCCACCATCATGAAGTGAAAGCTGAAGATCTGGATATCACAGAATGACAGAACTTTGCTGAAATTTGTTCCTCTTGACTCATAAGTGTAACCTGAATATCAGCTCCATCAACATTTTAGACTCCCAAGTAGCAGCCTTAACTGTCAAAGCTGGAAGAATGTCCGAGACAACCTTCAAGGACCAAAAGCACTGATGGCCAAATGTAGTGATGTATGTACTTTTCTTAAAATCAAAAAGAATCAGACGACTATTAAACATAGCTATATTTGATCCTTTTTTAGAAAGTAAAAAATGAATATCTGACATTTTAAAATTAATTTAACATTAACAGAACACATAATTTAACCTTCAGCAGGAAATTTTATGAGAATTTTAAAATTAAATTACATAAATATAAAATTCAATGTAAAGTTTTCTTTAATTTTTTATATTAAAAATAATATCTACATTTACAATTAATTGTATTTACATTCAATGGAATTCCATGGTTAATCACTGTTAAGGGGTAAGGTTCCAATAAAAGTTTATTTAAAAGAAAGAGCTCCACAACAGCAAAAGGTTTGATGACCACTGATAACAAGAATGGATTATTTCACAAAGATGATTTTAAAAAGAAAACATACCTGATTCAGTCGACAAGCAGCTAGCATCTTCATCAGCACATGATTCCATAACGGTTATGTGTTCTCTATCTTCAGGAAAGGAAGGATGAGAATGATAAGTTTTTTCTTCCATAGTTTCGATGAATCCCTCATCTCCATTACTTGCACCACTATTATCTCTTGCTGGACTTACCAAGTGCACTATTTCACTATGGTCATCCTTAGGCAGCTCTTGCTGACTTTCCTCAACTGCACTATCACTATGACTAGAATCATCTAATTCTTGCATTATGCCATTTGTAGTAATCAAAAGTTTATTAGAAACACCATATAGATCACTTTTTGTGTGGGCACTGACTCCACTATTATAATCTAGAATGCCATTTGATGTAGCAACGTGTCCATGAATATTTCCTGGTGTCACACCACATTCTGAGTACACTGTGTCAGTTTTGGAATCACTTATGTTTTTTGAAAAAGATGGACTAGCTGAATTATCATCCTTAGAATCTTCATTGTTAGTAGATGTAAAATTATCCATTTCTGATATTTCTGTGTCCTGAATAACTTGCTTTTTTTGAGTATCTGCAACTATTCATACAGCAAATATTAGCGATTTTTAACAAAAGTTTTTTTTTTTTTTTTTATTAATAAGTTAATGAACTGCATTCAAAATTTGTACTGCAACTTAAAGGAATACTGAAATTTAGAAATAAAAGTTACTTACATAAAGTACACTTATAACAATCATACTCTAGGACAATGTTTCTCAAACTGCATTCTGCAGAACCCAGAAGAAATTTTCAGTAAAGGGAGTAATGAATTATAATAAAAAAAAAAATTAAAACAAATATTTATTAGATGAATTGTGAAAAATGCTTGCTTCTTTTGAATGCATTGTCTTCCCAACATTTTACTACTACATTTCTTCTTCTAGCACAGATAATTATTATTAATATTAGTTTTTTTTTTTTTTTTTGATAAAATTTGTCTTAGCATTTCGTTTCAATATAGCATAGCATTATACCTGCCAACAGTTATATAATGCTTTGTAATGTCTGCACACGCATAGTGGTCTGCAGTACACCAGTATTTAAAAATATTAAGACTTAACAAGATATTTGGAACTGAGGACAAACACAAAGGAACTGAATGCCAAAAAATAATTTTGATATCATATACTTGGATTTCAGAAAAGCTTTTGATACTGTTGCACATGGAAGACTGCTGTACAAATTGGAGAAGTATGGCATTAAGGGTAAATTGCTACAATGGATAAAGGGATGGTTGAGTGGGAGACGACAGAGGGTGGTAATCAATGGACACTGCTCTTCGGGGACAAACGTTATTAGTGGAGTTCCCCAGAGTTCAATGTTGGGCCCATTGTTATTTTGTATATTTATCAATGATATTGATGAGGGTGTATCAGGTTTAATATCCAAATTTGCAGATGAAAGGTTGGCAGGGTTGTTAATGACAGTAAAGACAGTATGCTACACCAACTAGATCTAGATAAGTTGGGCAAATGGGCTGAGAAGTGGCAACTGAAGTTTAACATTGACAAATGCAAAGTACTGCATATGGGTAGCAATAACCGAAGAGAAATGTACCAACTGTGTGCTGCTACACTCAGGAAGTGGAAAGTGAAAAAAACTTAGGGGTAATTATGCAGTCAAATATGAAGTTCGCTGAGCAGTGCAGACGCATTGCCAGGGCAAGTCATGGAGTCTTGTCAATGATAAATAGGAATTTTGCTAGCATGGACAGGGAGGTGATTATCCCGTTATACAAGGCAATGGTCAGGCCACACCTAGAGTACTGTGTACAGGTCTGGAGGCTTCATTTTAGGAAAGATGTAGAGTTGCTAGAACGAGTATAAAGAAGGGCAACAAGATTGGTGAGGGGAACAAAGGGGTGCTCTTACCAAGAAAGGCTTAAGTTCTGCAAATTGCAGCGCCTGGAGAGTAGGCACCTGCGAGGTGATCTGATTGAAGTGTATAAGGCCTTCAATGGGTTGAGCAAGCTGAATGCTGATGGGATTCTTCCTCTTGCTCAGATTAAGAACTTGAGGGGGCACAGATTCAAATTGAGGAAAGACAGCTGTAGAAATTTGCCTTTAGCCAGTGGGTAGTTGATTGGTAGAAGAGACTTCCATCTTTTGTTGTGGAAGTTGATACGATCTAGCTCTACAAGAAAATGTTCGATTAATCCTTGATAGGACACATAGGCCTCCCTTTCCACCTATCTACACTGGTTGGGCAGCATATTGTGCTTACAGAGTATTTTTTTTGGTGATCATGACATTTGTCCTTTTCAGTAAGTGCATTATTTTCTTTTTGTATGACTGCAATTATTTACTTTAATCCTAGAGTAAGTTTTGCAGGTGATGCCTTGATCAAGAACAAATTTGATAAATTCTTTTTACCAAATTTGTTAAAAATCTGCCTCTAAAATTAATTAAAGAAATAATTTATTGAAACTTTGTTTCAATAAATTATTCTTTATTATTTTTTTTATTGAGACAATTGAAACTTCACATGTAGTAAGAATTGGGCATAATGAATATTTTTACCACAAGAATCACAAAACATTTGACACATTTCACTGCTGCATGCAAAAAAAAAAAAAAAAAAAATATATCAATTCTCAAAGTTTAAAAAATATTATTACATGGGAGGAGATAAACCCTCATATGTCCTTGTTTAAAAACTGGAAAAGTGAATGAATCATTAATGTGAATAATTTTAAAAAAATTACTACCGTTTTCAGAACATTTCCAATAACAGCTAAAAATCAAAAAAAATAATAATAATAAATTTGTGCTAATAGGCTGTCTTAACTCATAAATGGGGGTCCAGTGTTTCCTGAGGATCACATGCACTTGGAAAAAAGTTACCCCCATTTACAGCCTCAAAAATCAGTGAGAACTAATTTGAAATTGTTGAATTTTTGATGCTACCTTTATTTTCAAATGAACACAACTGTGAAAAATAATCTGTTATATTAAAATATATTTTTAATTATTTTTTTAAATACCCCCTTCTTTTGAAATGCTTTAGATGTGCATGTTATTCATGATTTTTATCATATCACTTATTTAGGAAATTGAATATTATCTCCCATATTATCTTGACTGATAACAAGCAAAATGTTAATTGAAAACACAGGTGCATCAACAAATGGATACAAGCTGGACTCTTCCATGACATAAAGCCAGAGAGTGTAACATTTGAATGCACTGCAATAAGATGTAAAATTAGTGCACTTTAATAATTGTACACAAGAGGGGCCACTAATTTTAAATTCTTGTTTTTCAAAGACTTATTTGGTTATATTTACAGTAGAAGTGAATTGGACACATTGTCCAATTCATGTTGATAGTCTTACCGTTGATTACCCTGCTGATGTTGCTGACAAACTGAATATGTATTTTGCATATTCATTCACACACAAAGAACTCTTTAGGGTGTCAGACATTTATTGAACTCTAAATGATTTTGTGATAACTAAGATAAAATGTCTGGACTCAGGGGAGGTCCCTATCAAGTGGAGATGTGCGAATGTATCCCCAATTCATAAAGGGGATCAAAAGATCACATACATAATTACAGACCTGTTAGCTTAACTTCTGTTCCAAGAAATATAATGAAGTAATTCTTTTAAGAAGTAAACTAGCCACATAGGCAGGACTGCAATTATACTGCAGCCAAAGTATTTGAAAGGGGCAATGTTGTCTGAACAATCTGAATTGGATATTATGATAAAGTAACAAATGAACTGGATTGAAAAAATAATTTTGATAATCATTACTTGGATTTCAGGAAAGCTTTTGATACTGTTGCATATTCATGACTGCTGTACAAATTGGAGCAGTGTGGCATTAAAGAAAAGTCACTGCTATGGACAAAAGGATGATTGATGATTGAACCCATTGTTGTTTTCTATATTTATTAATGAAACTGATGAAGGTATATCAGGCTAAATGTTTAAGTTTGCAAGTGATTCCAAGGTTGGCAGAGTGGTTAATGACGGTAATCAAGGATACTAGTGCAATAACAGCTAGAAAAATTCAGCATGTGGGCTGAGAAATCTCAACTGAAGTTTAATACTGAAAAATCCAAGGTACTACACATGGAAGCAGTAATCCCAAATTAATGTACCAACTACAAGGTACTACACTCAGGGTAGTGGAAAACAGAAAAAGCACATGGAAGGAGGTATATGTACAGTCAGATGTGAAATTCTTTGAGCAATGCATAGAGGCTAGGCTGCCAGCTCATGATGTTTTGCTAATCATACACAGGAACTTTGCTAGCAGAGATAAGGCCATGATTATCCAATTGTACATGGAAACAATCAGAGTGCATCTTGAGTACTGCATGCAGGTCTTATTTTATAAAGGATGTAGATCTTACTATTCAGTTCTGCAAATAACAGCATCTGGGACTAGGCACATGCAGAGTTCCTAGTTTCCTCCCAGGTGCCTTTTGATGATTATTTTTTCTGGCTGAGATGTTTAAGGCTTTGCAGGGATTGAACAAGCTCGGTGCTGATGGCATTCTTCCTCTTACTCGACTACACATATGAATTCAAATAAATTCAAATTGAGGAACAATTACTGCAGGATAGGAGTGCAGAGGTTTGTCTTCAGCCAGTGGGCAGTTAATTGTTGGAATGAACTTGCAATTTTTGGTTCTTGGGTTAAGTCAAAGAAAAAGATTATCAGAAAATATCCCAATTTTGGTTTTTAAAGGACAGCAAGGCAACACTATTGGTTATACTGTTGTCTTTTCATTCATTACAGGCAAAATAATAAGGCCTATAATTAAAAGACTCTTCACTATGTGGATAAAACATAAAAAGAAATACTTAATGAATTAAATAAAAAAAATTATTACATAAAAACAATTAATGCTCAGATGAGCCTAAAAGCAAAATTTATAATGAATAAGCTGAAAATTTGGCAAGTGTAAGCAATAGGAAAGCAGGGCATTTTTCAGAAAAAGCATGAGGAAATTAAGATTTTTAAAACCCAATTCTTTACCAGTATGCTTTCAAATATTAACTTTTATTTGTTGATTTCTCTTTGGATTGTCTATTAGACATAGAGTGACGATATTCTAATTTTCTGTGATTGTCCCAATTTTGGTTGAAATCTTCAGTTTTCCCAAAAAATTATTGGTGATATCGTTTAGTCCCGATTTACATGTAAAGCTATTTGCATGTAAAGCAATTTTTCTCAATTAATATATGATGGTAAAATTAGCATTAGCAGAGTCATATGATGCAAGAAAGCAAGCTTATACAGCATCAGCCAAAAAAAAAAAAAACTTCCCATTTCACCCATCAATTCACTCCAAAAGTTTGTACACTTCTTGAATTTATTTAAGCTATCAACTTCCACAACAACAGATTAAAGTTTATTCCGGCAATCAACTACCCACTGGGTAAAACCAAATTTCCACATATCCATTGTACAACTGTCTTTCCTCAATTTGAGTCTATGCCCTCTCAGGTTTGTAATCTGAGCAAGAGGTAGAATCCAGTCAGAGAATCCCATCTGTCTTGCTCAAACCATTCAAGGCCTTATACAACTCAATTACATCACCTTACAAGCACCTAGTCTCCAGGTGCTGCAATTTGCAGAACTTAAGCCTTTTGTCATAAGACCACCCATTTGTTCCCCTCACCAGTCTTACTGCCCTTCTCTGTACTCATTCTAGCAACTCTACATCCTTCATAAAATGAGGATATCCAGATGTGTATGTAGTACTCAAGGTGTGGCCTGACAATTGCCTTATACAAGGGAATAATCACCTCCTTATCCCTGCTAGCAAAATTCCTGTATATCATTGACAATACCCCATGACCTGATTTGGCAGCCTGTCTGCGCTGCTCAGAAAACTTCATATCTGACTGCATAATTACTCCCAGGTCTTATTCATTCTCCACTACCATGAGTGTAGTACCATACAGTCAGCACATTTCTCTGTGTTACTGATACCCACATGCAGTACTTTGCATTTGTCAATGTCAAACTACAGTTGCCACTTCTCAGCCCATCTCCTCAACTTTTCTAGATCCTGTTGCAGTAGCATCTGTCATTACTGTCATTAACAACCCTGTCCTTTGTATCATCAAAGTATCATTAACAACCTTTGTATCATCTGCAAACTTCGACATTAAACCTGATATACCTTCATCAATATCATTGATAAATATACAAAACAACAATGGGCCCAACACCAAACCCTGGGAGACTCTACTAATAGCATTAGTCCACAAAGAGCAGCATCCATTGATTACCACTCTCTGTCTTCTCCCACTCAACCACCCTTTTATTCATTGTAGCAACTTACCCTTAATACCATACTGTTCCAATTTGTACAGTAGTCTTCCATGCACAACAGTGTCAAAAGCTTTCCCGAAATCCAAACACATTATATGATATCAAAATTATTTTTTGCATCCAGTTCCTTTGAAACCACATCGTAGTATCCAATCAAATTGGTCAGACAAGACTTCCCCCTTAACAAACCCATACTGTGTCTGAACTATTACTGCAGTCTTGTCTAGGTGATCCTGCATCACTTCTTTAACCAGTGACTTCATTATTTTCCCCTGAACAGAAGTTAAACTAACTAATCTGTAATTACTCGTGTCACCCTTAGATCCCCATTTGTGAATTGGGAATACATTTGCATACCTCTGGTCCATGGGGACCTCCCCCGAGTCCAAGGAAGCTGTCATAATTATGGCTAAGGGCTTGCTTACTTCCTTTGCCACCTCCTTTAATATAACTGGATAGATTCCCATTGACGTCAGGTTCCTTTCTTATGTTTAACTTCAAAAATTTCTCCTCCACTTTGCTCTCAGTTATTACAAAATCATTACTTCCCTGTTAGAGTTTAATAAGCTTTTGTTCTCCACTTCCCTACAGAATTCCTCATGTGTGAATGTAGATGCAAAGTAATCATTCAGTTTGTCAGCTATCAGAACAGGATCATTAAGAGTCAAACCATTGATATCAATTTGCCAACCTGATTCATCCCCTTCCTTCTAGAATTTATATAAGTAAAGAAATCTTTGCTGTTTTTCTTTGCATCCTTTGCCAAAGATTTCTCATAATCTGCCTTCGCTTGCCTAACCTCCTTTGTGACTTGATTACAGACTAGCTTAAATGTCGAACTTTCACTTTCTTCAGTTTCCGAAGAAGACCGAAAGGTCGACCACCAAAAATGGATACAGTGAACCGACTGATTCAGAGGAGACAAGTGAAGACACTGTGGATGAAGAGGAAATGTCTGAGAAAGAAGCTGGAGACAGCGAAGCTAAATTGACAGTGGAGACCTTCTCCCAGTAAGCTTAGTAGTGGAAAATCTCCCGAGAAAGAAGCAAGACTTATGGCAGGAGAAACAACCGATTCTGCAAAGAGTGGTGATGACGGAGCTGTTTAAGAAATAGTTCCTATCTCATGTATTTTACTTCTTTTAATTTTTTTAGTGGAAAGTTTTCAAATAAAAATTATTTAAAAACTTTTATCTACCGTAGACTTATGTGTTGCCTTATAATTTATATGTATCCCATGCATTTTTCTTCTCTGCCACCAGTGTCATTAGTAATAATAATAATATATTTATATTAATAATATATATAATATACACAATATTATATATACATTGGTGTCCAAAGAAAGTCCATCACCAAGGAATTTCACATTTCTAACCCTTTTTCGCAATGGTATGTTACATTAATGATTAGCATCACAAATAGAAATATAAACCAAAGATATTTATTAATAGTTAAGGCAAAGCTAAGTAAGGTGCTCTCAAAATATTCCAAAATGAGCATTTGCAACCTTTATACAATAGTTTTGGTAACCACGACGATTATGGCTGAAATGTTATCAGAAGCCCTCAATTTGCTTCAGTTTGTCATTTTAAATGGAATACAAAATGAAAAGTTCACCAGGCGCAAACTAATATTTAATTGAATTGCCTCTGGTCCTGATGACAGCAGCACACCATCAAGGCATTGACAAGATCAATTTCTGAAGATAATCAACTGATAGTTCATGGTTCCAAACACAAATTATGGCTTCCTGAAGTTCACGAAGAGTCTTTAGTTCCTTTCTGGCAACTGCAGATTCCACACGATGCCAACAGTTCTCTATAGGATTCAGGTCCGGGCTATTTCCTGGCCAGCTAACACTTGTAATTGACCCTTCTTCCAACTATTTTTTTCATCTGTAACAAATGTAAACACATTACTGTCAAACCTCTAATGCAGAAATGAAGCTAAAGTGACTACAGAAGTGCCTACTTGCACTTTTTTTTCATCCAATGACAAGGAGCAGAGTCGTTTTGAAAGATGCAGTTACTTGGCAGGTTGAAATGGTCTCTAATAGTTGGCAGCAATTTGCCTTCCAATATAACCAGGTATCCACTGGCATTTACGGAACTTTTTATAAACTGCAGGTGACCTACTCCACAATACAAAATGCACCCCCATATCATTTGGTTCGTAGGGAATTTCACTGTAGACACCATACAGTCTGGATGGTATTCTTCACGACGTCTACGGCAAATCGTTTATCTCCAATCAGAGCCATGCAGGTTGAATTTATTCTCATCTGAGAAAATAACTGACTTCCACTGCTCGGGGGTCCATTTGACATGCTCCTTACACCAAATTAATCGGCCCTTTTTCATTTTTTGTGTGAGGAAGGGCTTCTTCTTAGGACGACGGGCTACAAGTCCATTTTTGAAGAGGCATCTTCTGACTGTTACTGCACTTGCTACCTGTATGTTCTTCCCATTCTCTTTTCAGCTCAGACAAAGAAGCTTTATAGTTTTTAAGGTATAAGCACTTCAAAACGTGGTCCTGTTTTGGCGGAGAGAGTCGTTTGCATCCATTCCTTATTTCCCTTCAGCAGAACCAGTATTCTTGAGTTTGAAAAGAAATCTACTCACTGGGTTGACTGATTACAAGACACTCTATAAGCAATATGACGGGAGGAACATCCTTCCTCACGTAAAACAACAATAACACATAACTCACCATCCTGACAAGCAAGGAATGACTGCAACTCTTGCAGAGCACGCTTATATAGCTGAAAGTAACGGCTGATGCAATATTACACATGTCAATCTTATCTGATGCAATCTGTAAGAAATATTGCCATATACTTATGTTATTCGGATGACAATTACAATTTTAAGAGATGATGCACAGGGCCGAATTTAAACTTGTGGGCCTAAGCTATAACATGTATGAGGCCCTTCTCTCTTACAGTTCATCTGTCTGTAACAATATTAAAAAAATGATATTTTTTAAGATGGAGCGAGGCCCCTTGTAATGTGAGGCCCTAAGCTGTAACTTGTTTAGCTTATGTGTAAATCTGGCCCTGGTGATCTGATACCTGCAAGATCTGATCGAGGTGTTTAAGGCTAATGGGTATGCAAGCCTGATGGATATATTACAATGGTAGGGAAAGAGCTAAAAATGGTTAACAACTTCAAGTATCTAGGAAGCACCATTATAAAGACTGGAGTGATAGAAGAAATAAGTAGAAGGATACAAGTGGGCGGGAATTTCTATAGGCAGACAAGAGATCTGATCTGGAACAGGAACATACCACTGAAGTGTAAGAAGGCTATATATCAGACTTATTACGTACCTATTAGTAATGGCCACATGGTGCAAGGAAGCCTATGGCTTATGCTGCACCAGCCAAAAAAATAAATAAATAATAATAATAAAAAAATAAAATAACAAAAAATAAATAAAATAAAATAATAATAAGAAGAAAATTAAAAAATAAATAAATGATAATAATAATTAATAAGAGAAAAAGAAATGGACAACCTATGCATTTCCCTCCTCCCTTAGGTAATTATCTAGCTGACCTTTGTGAATTTCCCCAAACTGTCAGCCTCTACCACCCATGTAGGTAACTTATTCCATTAATTTATAACTCTCTGCAAACTTTTGACTGCAAACCAGTCAAAACAACTCCTCCCGTAACTTGAAATTATAGCCCCTTGTTCTAGAATCATTTATAACCGTGAAAATATCATCCTTAATCATTTTGCTTATGCCTCTCAGAGCCTTAAACACCTCAATCAAGTCTCCTTTATGGTGCCTAGTTTCCAAGCTCTGCAACCCACATATTTGAAGTCGTTCCTCATATGGGAACCCTTTTGCCAATCTCACCAGGCAAGTTACCTGTCTTTGGACCCTTTCAAGAAGAACAATGTCTTTCTTTAGGTGTAGTCTCCATACTTCAACACAATATTCCAAGTGAGGTCTAGCAATAGCCTTATATAATGGGATTTATGATATCCTTATCTCTACTAGAGTTATTCGATAAATCATTGAGAAGACATCATGAGCCCTCCTTGCAACCAGTCTACAATGCTTGGAGAACTTCATAGCTGACCATAACGTAATATCCAAGTCCCTTTCCTCCACTATCGGCTTTAATTCAACTCCGCCAAGTGTATAAGTTATTTTGGGTGACCCCAAAATAACTTATACACTTGGCGTTCCCAAGATGCAATACCTTACACTTTGCTTGATTAAAGCATAGCTGCCATTTTTCTAACCATCCCTGAAGTCTATCTGGGTCATTCTGAAGAAGCTCTGCTTGGAGGCGATCATTAACTACTCTACCAATCTTTACATCATCTGCAAATTTAGACATCACGCACTCTATTCCTTCATCGATGTCATTTATGAAAATCAAAAACAACAGAGATCCTAATACTGATCCTTGGGGAACCCCACTTCTTACATCAACCCAATCTGAGGAATAACCATTTATCACAACTCTCTGCCTCCTGCCCTGAAGCCATCCATCTAAGGATTTTCCCTGTGATTCCAACCTGTTCCAGCTTATAAAGTAACTGCTCATGCGGGACTGAGTCAAATGCTTTGCTGGAATCCAAATAAACAACATTGAAATTATTCCCTAAGTCCAGCTCTTGAGTGACCCTGTCAAAATAGCTAACCAGATTGGTTCAACATGATTTTCCATTTACAAAACCATGCTTCATATTCTTCAGAATTCTATTGCTATCTAAGTGATCCTGAATGCCACCCTTGATCATAGTCTCCATGATTTTCCCTACTACTGAAGTTAGACTAACCGGCCGGTAATTTTCCACTTCACTCTTAGAACCGCCCTTATGTACTGGAGATACATTGGCACTTTTCCAATCTAACAAAATTACTCCCAAGTCCAGTGATGCTCTCATAATTAGCCTTAATGGTTCAATGCACTCACTTGCCACCTCCCTTAAAATTATAGGGTAAATGCCATCAACCCCAGGAGCCTTACTGGCCAGTACACTCAAAAGTTTTTTCATTAAATAAACATGAAATTTCAACATCATTAATTACTTTTTTTTTTCAACTTCACTCCCATAATTTCTCAGTGACATAAAGGGTTTTTCTTCTGTAAATATCAATGCAAATAACTGTTGAGTTCATCTGCAACTTCAACTGGGGTATCTAATACCATCCCATGTCCATTACATAAGGGTCCGATCTGGTTTGTCCTTCTCTTCTTTGCATTTATATATGTGAAGAATTCCTCATCCCCTCTCTTTGCTAGTGATTTCTCATAATCTGCCTTTGCCAGCCTAACCTTTTTTGTGGTACTATTAAGGCATTGTAATTTCCTTTCCTGAAATTATAACCCATTCCTTTGCCTTTAACTACTGCTACCCCTCCCTCCCTCCCTCCCTCCCTCTCTCTCTCTCTCTCTCTCTCTCTCTCTCTCTCTCTCTCTCGTCCACCATGATCACTTCCTGCTACTGGTTCCTGTACTGTCAGCCCTATTATGTCAACTGGATCATGGGTGATGATGAAGTCTAGAGTATTCTTTTCCCTAGTACTTTCCCCTGACATGTTGATACAAATAGCAATCATCTAGTTGATTTAAAAATGTTGTCCCCCATGTGGATTTTCCTTCCAATTTGCTCCAATCAGAGACAAATTGAAATCAATAATATTTGATTTAATAATAAGACACCCATAATAAGACAATAAGACATTCATACTTACTTGTATGAATAATAATAAGACCCATAATAAGACATTCATACTTACTTGCCCATTCCATTTGCATGTAGAGGCTGTCATTATAATCTTCACAATCACCTGGCCTGCAGATTATCCCCCCCCTCTCATTATACCTTTGCTTCCAACTATCTCACACCATACAGATTCTATACTAGCATGCAAAATGTCTGAATCCGGGAAAGCTTTCGTCGTGCTCAGGCTGCTTTTGATAAGAAGCATGATCCTACCACCCCACCCTTCCTAAATACGTTATACGTACTTATCATACTGAAGGCCATACTGAATGGCCATACTGAAACTCATCATCCCCTATCTTCAGGTGGCACTACATTTCTGTAAGCCCTATTATGTCAGTGTTACTTGTCCTAATCAACAGTTTGAATTCACTCATTTTATTGACAACACTTCTGACATTACTGTATTAATAATTAAGACAATGTTCTTGTATAGTTAACTACCCTGACACACCCCTTAAAGTTATTTAAGCTCACTTCCTTGACATTTGCTACCTGTTCATTTGAAACATTTGTGCCCTCAGAACATCTTGCTACTATGTTCTGTTGCAGTAACAAACAAATACTCTTGAGGTATGTGCAAGCGTTAATTTGACCAATACTATCAGATAAATGCATATCTATATTACCATTGTACCCCCAAACTAGCAGTTTCCCTGAACCTTTAAGGTATCCTCAATAATACTGCCAAAAACTCTTGCACCACCTTTGTTTAAATGTATCCCCAGGGGCTCACATCTGGTGAGTATGAACTTGGCACACCTAGGATCCTGAGCTGGATATCATCATTCTTCTCTTTCTTGGTGATTCCTTTCTACTTCGGGCTCCTCCCCCTCTCTCTCTCTCAGGGTAACTTGTGAATTTTTTTTGGCTGGTGCAGCATAAGCCTCAGGCTTCCTTGCACCATATGGCTGCTGCTAATAATAAAAATAATATCCTGTCCCTACAAAACAGATTCCTTCTACCTATAAGTGCAGGTCAAGCTGACAGAAATTTCTCCCCAAAAGCCTTGCAGAGTCCTTCAAGTCTTGAGTTAATCTGCAAGACAATTTTGATGTATACATCTGAAACTTGGACTATGAGGAAAAACGATGAAAGCAGGATTCAGGGGGCAGAAAGGAGATTTGTGACGAGCATAGCCAAAAGACAAATGCGACAAAATCAAGAATGATGCAATTAGGGAGAGAATTCAGGTTGAAAAACTCCAGAATAGAATTGAAGGGTCCCGTTTGAAATGGTTTGTACATGTCAAGAGGATGAACAAGAGGTGTTTACCAAGAAGAATGTTTGATTTACAATTAAGGGACAAAAGACCAAAGGGGAAATCGAGAATGAGGTGGCAGGACATGATAAAGACTGATGTCATTAAGAGAGGAGGAAACTGGAGTGAAATCAACGACAGGGAGAAGTACACAGACAGGGCATGGTGGCGAGACTTCATACATCGACCGGTGAAATAGCAGAATGATGACAGATGATGAGCATGCTAAATGCTGATGGCATCTTTCCTCTTATTCAGACAGTACACACAAAGAGGCATACAGCCATTCCCGGGCTTACGTAATACTCGACTTGCGGAAATTCGACTTCACGTAAGTTTTTGCCAGCTGGTGCAAACTTTAAAAAAAATCGTGGAAACTTATTTTGCATCCCGTGGGAATAAATGGAGGTATCGTGAAAATGTCATAATGTGAACCCAATAACACAGTTTTTTTTTTTTTTTTTTTTGGTAATTCGTTCGAAGACCTTGGAAGTTGCAATTTTTAACTAAGCTATTTATCTCTCTAAAAGGTCATTTTTATTATGGAAATTGCATTACACTTTCATCGTTATCATATGTTCCATTATAAGAATCAATTTTGAATGCCTTTGTGATATTTGGAATTAAAGATATTTTTCTAAAACACATTTCTGGAGGTCACTACCATAAAACAATTTGTATTTGCACTTTCCGATTTACTGGGATTTTCTGATAGCGCAATCTATCATAAATGGGTAGTAAACTCAATCTTATTGCATTTGCGATTATAACAATAACTGGAATTCTGTGGGATTTTACGTTACGGTATTATGGTGAAATCAGTTCCTCTTCCCTGAAATCTTCAATCATATAAAAAGCATAAATAAATTTTCAGAATCTTCTCTTCATTCCTATTTATTATTACAATGGTGAAGGGAAAGTGCCCAACAGAAAGTGCAAGTGCTGGCAGCGCTAGGAAACGAAATAAAATTGATTTAGAAATGATGATTAAGAAGTACGAAGCAGGACAAAGTGTGTCATCTATTGTATAGAATTAGGTCTCACTGCTTCAACAGTGAATACTATTTTAAGGGACAGTGTATGTATAAAAGAACACGTTAAAGGATCAACACATTTAAGATCAACAGAGATCACTAAACAGCGTTCAGGTGCTATATCAAAGACGGAAAAGCTATTAATAATATGGATGCAAAATCAGATTCAGAAGCGAGTGCCCCTGAATCCAATGGCCATTCAAGCAAAAGCAAGAAGTCTTTATGAAGATATTAAGGATAAGTACAGCGAACCTCAATCCAAGTTCTTGGCAAGCAACGGATGATTTAATAGGTTCAAGCATCGCACTGGTTTCCAAAACATTAAAGTAGGCAGTGAAGTCACCAATGCCGATTCTGCAGCTGCAGAGAAATTTTGCGATGTTGGGGGAAACCCTTCTAAATCTGCACAGCCCTCAACTTTCACAGCGGCATGCTTATCAGCTGGAGAGTTAATTCTGGCAACGATGCTCGAAAGATAAAACTTGCTGATATTATGCCTGTCTCCTCTCTCTTTTTGTAATTTTATAATTTTTCCTGTACATGAGATAAAAAAATTGAATAAATAATTCTATTTACATGTTTTTTGCTTTTTACATTTTCTTTGCGAACATTTCTTTTTTGCTTCAATCAAATTTGCCAGTGCTGCATAAGCATTTTGGGAAATTCCGACTTACATAGAGTTCCACAGAATGCAACCCTCACGTAAGTAGGGGAGTGGCTGTATATTTAAATTGAGGAAGGATGATTGCAGGAAAGATGAGTGGAAATTTGCCTCCTGCCAGCAGGTAGTTCATCGTGGTTCAAAATTCCATCTGGTGTTGTGGAAGTGGGTAGTTTGGATATATTTAAGGTAGAACTACACAGATTATCAGAGGGGCTGGTGAACTTCATACAGCATCAGCCAAAATACCTTCATACTTTTTTGCACCATTTGTCACTACTAATAGCACTTTTTTTTTGTGAAAACCCCAAATGAAAGATATTACAACCTATAGTACTTAGTACCGTGCATGGGCTGAAGGTTGAGATGATGAAAGGAGATATTTGTTGACATTAGACTTGAACTTCTGTAGATTCTAATTTTCAGAAAATATGTATGAAGGAAAGTTGTTTCAGAAAACAGAAGTTGAATGAATAAAAGAGGAACAAGAAAAGTTGGTTCTGTGAGTTTGAAGTTGGACAGTAAAAGGTTGTTGACTGGTTGCATAAAATGTTCGGACTGCTTTGAAAGAGAGGGTGGGAATTATAGAAGCCAATTCAGAAGAACAGTATCCACAGAAGTATCTGTAGAAAAGGCATGCAGCAGAAACAGAACATCCATGAGACAGAGAGTGGGGAGACTGTTAGAGATGAGTCATTAATTAGGAAGCATATTTGCTATAAGAAATTGGCAATTTAAAAAGTTTACTTTTAGTAAAGAGCAGTGTTGTTTAAAATCAAAGATTATTTTCAGAGGGTACACCATGCCAAAAATAAAGTTTCCAATAGGGATTTTTGTTCATATTCAAGAGATTGGCTGGAGGGACAAAAGAGCAAACCATAAAATTTCAGATGTTTTTTAGAACTTGAAAGATTGACTTATACCCAGAATATATGGTATATAATATATCTCATTAGGTATTTACAAGGTGGTAGATGACTTTCATCAACCAGCGAAATACCACCACTTTGCTTATTGGAGGCTTGAAGTGGTGAAACCCATGTTTAGTCTCTAGAGCAAAGTTTCCGGCACCCCCCCTCCCCCCATACTTCTCCTTCAACCCATGCACGGTACTAAGTACTATAGGTTTTGATACCTTTCGTGTTTGGGGTTTTCATAAAAAAAAAAAATAAAAAAAAAATAAGTTTTGTACCCTAGATATAAATTTGGTTATTAGTTTTAGAGGTAATTTTTGGACATTAAAAAGTTGACTTCTACACTGGAACATACAGTAATTGCAGAATGGATGTGAGAAAAGTTGATTTTAGTCTAATGAACAAACAGAAAAAACAATAGTGAAATTATAGTAACCTTATAATACCGTGATAAATCTGACTAAAAAATGAATAGCAAATGCTTAGAAAACGGTACTCACCTTGTATAAATCTGCAATAAATTTTTTTTTTTTTTTTTTTGGTAGATGGTGGTTAAATTAAGTTGGAAGAAGCATTAAAAAGAACTAAGGCGGGGTGAATAATGGGGTGAAAATATTTTAAACAGATTTTAAAATGAGCGCAAGGAAGTAGAAATGCAGATCTCCAATCCTTGGTTGTCATAAAGAGGTTAAGAGACGTAAATGAAAAAAAGAGAGAAGACCAGTGGTACAAACTTTTTTTCATTTATGTCTTTTAACCTCTTTATGACAACCAAGGATTGGAGATCTGCATTTCTACTTCCTTGCACTCATTTTAAAATCTGTTTAAAATATTTTCACCCCATTCCCTGCCTTAGTTCTTTTTAATGCTTCTTCCAACTTAATTTAACCACCACTACCAAAAAAAAAAAAATTTATTGCAGATTTATACAAGGTGAGTACCGTTTTCTAAGCATTTGCTACAAACAGAAAAGTTAATGCTAGTCTTATACAATATGAGATCTTACATGGATTTAAATAGGGATTACATAATATGAAGTAAATACAATACAAAATTAGGGAGACATTTAATTTAATTTCAGATTTATTTTAATTTACTTATTTATGGCAGATGCAACACGAGATTTGCTTTCTTGCATCACTGCTATTTTAATATTAACCCCATAGACCATGAATGGTCTTACTTGGTGAACAACTGCTTCACTGGTATAAAGGACAAAAATACAGAATCCAAAGAACATGCTTGATATAAATCCCTACACAAATTTTCATGATTCATACTTCTTCCAAAAACATTTTAATACTAGTGGCATAACAATATGATGACACTAGCAACAAAAAAGGCATATTTTGGATCCTGGACCAAATTTATATTTGTTGTGGGATATAAGGTGAGTACCGTTTTCTAAGCATTTGCTACAAACAGAAAAGTTAATGCTAGTCTTATACAATATGAGATCTTACATGGATTTAAATAGGGATTACATAATATGAAGTAAATACAATACAAAATTAGGGAGACATTTAATTTAATTTCAGATTTATTTTAATTTACTTATTTATGGCAGATGCAACACGAGATTTGCTTTCTTGCATCACTGCTATTTTAATATTAACCCCATAGACCATGAATGGTCTTACTTGGTGAACAACTGCTTCACTGGTATAAAGGGCAAAAATACAGAATCCAAAGAACATGCTTGATATAAATCCCTACACAAATTTTCATGATTCATACTTCTTCCAAAAACATTTTAATACTAGTGGCATAACAATATGATGACACTAGCAACAAAAAAGGCATATTTTGGATCCTGGACCAAATTTATATTTGTTGTGGGGGGGGGAGGTCAGTATGACATTCATTAAAACTGAATATTTTACAAATGGTGACTACTGTAAGTATAAAAAAAATAATAAAATACAAAACATTCTTAAACAAACCACTTTCAAAGAATGTTAACATGACAATAGAAGACCAAAAATTTAAAAAAAAAAAAAAAAAACTGCATCTAAAGATCAAAACTTTATTGCCAAGTTTCACTTATTCAAACATTAATTTTTGATTAGTTATTCATGCAATAGGTCCTTTCATCAAACACACTGTTCCAGAGTTTTTCTTGGAGGGGTCACATATTTAAACTAATGATAAATTCCCACATTCTTAGTAACTAAAACTTTACAAGACTTCATTCGATTCCGATTTAAGTTTAAGCCTATTTATAGGATAAAGCTATCTGTAAAGTATTATTCTATAGTATCGGTGTAAATACACCATAGTTAACCCATATATTTGAACTACGTATGTAGCATAGAGGGCATCGTTTTAATTGTATCTCATAATGTGGTTGCCTTCACAACGAGATAGCTACTATTGCATTACTTTAAATAAATAACGCTTCTCTAATAGAGAAGACTACTGTAATTTATTTTCAGCAGTACCACCACCCAGATGATCGTTTCGAAGCTGTGCGGCTTCATCATCAGTGGGCGGGCAGGTACCCAGGTAATACAACAAGCCATCACAGTAAAGTATTATATAAGGAGCAAGAGAGTGATGCCAGCAGTGGAGAACATGGATCACAAATTAGCAACACATATGACATACACAATATTCTTCCTGATGAAGTAGAACATGCATCAAAGAAAATGACAAATCAAAAGCCCCAGGTGAAGATGAAGTTACTGTAGAGTTGTTAAAATTAGGAGGATGAGACATGACGTAGAAACTGGCAAGACTCTTCACAAAATACATTGGGAAAGGCATGATGCCTAAGGAGTGGAATAATGCAATCATAATTTTGCAGCATAAGAAAGGAGATAAATCACAAACTGGAAATTACAGACCAGTTAGCTTGTTATCCCATATCTACAAGTTGTTCACAAGGGTCATTACTAACAGATTAGAAAGAATACTTGATGAGAATCAACTGACAGAGCAGCTCGCTTTAGGACAGGATTCTCAACTACGGATCACTTTCACGTAATATCACAGCTAATGGAGAACACAAAGAATATAAAATGCATTGTACCCAGAGGCAGATTTAACGGCGGGCGCACCGGGCACGCAACCTGGGCCCTGACTTCTGAAGGGCCCACGCAAAACCCCAACAAATTAGTTGAACATATTAGTTCAAAACTTTGTGATTATTATTATGCTATTATTAATTATATTATACATATATTATATTCAAATTTTATTGGAAATAAAACATTAATAGTACATAATATTTTTTATTTATTTAAAAAAATGGTTAACATGTATTTTTATTTTCCCTGTCTCTCTCTTTTTTTTTAAGGGGCCCAATATTTTCTTCTGCGCCCAGGGCCTCAACCGACCTTAATCCGCTCCGGATTGTACCTGTCATTTGGGTAGTATGAAAAAGCATCTGACTCCACAAAGCATAAGGCAATGTTTCGGGCACTGGAAAGACAAGGCATAGTCACCCCATACATTAGGATTTTGAAGAAAATATTAAATTATTAAACTATACAAAGACAGTAGCAAATTTAAAACCGAGAAAGGAGTTCGACAAGGAGTCACAATAACTCCAAAGTTGTCTGAAGAAGCTTTCAGAAGATTGGACTGGCCACAAAAAGGAGTCAATGTGAATATTGAATACCTAAACCATTTACAATTTGCAGATGACATCGTGATCATAAGCCACAATCCCGAAGAATTATAGGAAAATCTTAATCAGTTATGCAGAGTCAGTAATGATTTTGGACTAATGATGAATATGGTTAAAACAAAAGTAATAATGAACACAGGCTGGAATTACATATAAGCTAATCAAGCTGCAGCTTGGGGCCTCACATTACAAGAGGCCTTGCTCCATCTTAAAAAATCCTTTTTTCATATTGTCACAGGCAAACTGTAAGAGAGAGGGGCCTCAAACATGTTATAGCTTAGGGTCACGACGTTTAAATCTGGCCCTGGATGAACAAGTATGCCACAGGGAGGAATATAATCATTGAGGGAGCAGAAATTGAAAAGGTGGATTCATATACTTATCTGAGACAAGTCATTAGCTGCAATAATGATAAATGGCTGGAAGTCAAGAGAAGAATAAATTTCAGATGGATAGCATTCTGGAAATATAGTCACATACTGAAGAGCAATATCCCAATTTGTCTGAAACATAAAATAATGAACCAGTATATACTCCCCACCACGAATTATGGAAGTGAAATTTTGGGCACTCACCAAAAGAATGGAAGAGGAGCTGAAAACTACACAGTGAAGAATGGAATGAATTATATTAAAAATCAGACTGTTGGAGAAGAGAAACACATGGATCAGGCAGCACACTGAAGCAAAGGACATTCTTATCAAGACTAAAGAACTGAAATGAACTTAGACAGGACACATAGTGCGAAGACATGACGACAGATGGACTAAAATAAAAGAATGATACCCAAGAGAAGCTAAAAGAAAAGCAAGAAAACAACAATGGAAATGGGCAGATAAAATTCAAGAGTTAATGGGCAGTAAATGGATGGCCATTGCACAAAACAGAAGGAACTGGAAAGTTGCTGGAGAGGCCTTCATCCTGCAGTGTATTGAAAATGGCTGATAATGATACAGCAAACCTGAGGGGAAATGTCTATGAAACATCTGCTCTATAAAGTCTGTTTATTATATAATAAAATGAAATTTATTAAATTTATGAAAGTTTATTATATAATAAAATTAGTTCAGAACTAAACTAATTTTAGTTCACACACTTTGCCAAAAATATTCAGCACATAACCATCCTTCCACTCTTTGAGTAGTAACTAAACCAGTACATAACATCTGATGAACATTATCCTTCGGCCAGGTAAAATGAAAACATATTTCATAAGTAATCTCTTCTTTAAAACTCCTAGGTCCCATGTTCTCCAGTTCATCTGATATATAATAAACACTCTTTCAACGATACCAAACAATTTTCTTTCACTCACCTTTCATATGTTTACATTTTATCAATCACTTTGATTACAGTATAAAATACTCACAAGAACGTTTCTGATCTCCTCTTCTTATCCACCATTCGTACTCAAATTAGTGAAACAAACTAAACATACAAATTCCATAAATGTATAATACGTGAAATTTTTTTCCAAAAATATTGCGAATATGCACAAAATTATGTTCCACATCTCTTTTGATGCGCAAGCAGTAACATAAACTATTCTAAATTAGTCAAAAGTACAGACCTTCCGCAACATACAAAACAGCATATGTAACACAAATCTTAATGAATTTATGACCAGCATCATTTTATTTCTCTTACTACCCGACAGAATATTAAAAAACAAGTTACTATGCGTAAAAATAAAACTTACTCTGTATCAATTCTTAAACTTACATGCCACAACTCTCTCTGGAGATCCTTTTACGTCATTCACACTAGAGTCAGCCATGTTCAAATCAAATACAGTATACTGCTACAGAGGGATAGTAAACAAGAAACGAAACTCTCCACTACTTTCCGTGTAAATTTGCCGTCGCGGTAGCGCTGTGGATACCATCGCTGCACCCTGAAATCGACTATAAGTGACATGCGTTCGACTCCCGTCGCTTTCTGATACACGCTCAACTAAATTAACAGAACACGTAGAAAACGTGGCGTAACTTGTGGAGATCGCGATGAAGCTGACAAAATTTGGTATGGTGGTGTACCATAGAATAAAGATGAAATGAGGAGACAGTGAGAAACTTGGAACAGGCATAAGGGACATCTATAGGGGTTGTATAAGAACTGCCAAAAAGTCATATTACAGAAGATGATACGAAAAAATGGTCACATGACATCAGTACAGCGTGTGATCCCCTTTAACCACTAAACAGGCCTGAGAGTGGGGAACCATGTCCGATATAACAGTGTCTATAAGATTCTGTGGCAACAAATCCCATTCATCCATTAACGCAGACTTTAACACACCAAATGACCAAGCAGTTGGCTGTCGGCGTGCAATGCGATGCCCAATGGCGCCCCACATATGTTCAATCGGATTCAAGTCTGCTGATCGTACTGGCCACTGCAGCCGATAGGTATAGGTATAGGTATGTTGAGGGTCTGACGGCTCCGGGGATTTCTCCCATCTCCGCGTATGTTCTTTGTATCGAGTGACAGTACCCTGTCTATGCCAGAGGTTTAAAAATAATGTATGGGTCATGTGGTATGTAGTTTGTTGTGCCCATTGTTCATCCGGCCTGTTGGCCGCCGGGCCCCCAGTGGGACCCGGCGTTACCATACCTAGCGACGGGGACGCCGGCCGGGTGTACCAAGAGACTAATTATACTCTGGCAGGTCCTGCCACTTACTTTCCTGGGATTTCGGTGACGAGGACCTAAAATAAAGGTTGGAGTTATCGCTAAGTTGGAGTTATCGGTTTAAGTAAAATTGCATTTAGAAAGCGCTGCGTGGGGTTTTACGCTGAAAGAACTATTTGTAGAGAGCCTAAAAGGTCGGGCAAAATTTGATGTGATTTAAATTTGGACATCTGGGGCAGTCGCTGTACAAGAGAAAGTGTTGGGAGGGTAGGGTGAAGACTGGGGGGATGAAATAGGAAGAAGAGGGGTCGGATAGAGAGGTGACCCCACATTTTCAGTGGGGCATGCCCATGCCCCACCAGAGTGAAAATATGGGGAGGCGAGGAGAGGAGAAGAGCAAATACCCCCTCCCCTCCCGCTCCCCGGAAAAAAAAAAAAAAAAAAAACCGCACAAGGGAGTGCAGTTTTGGGTCGATAGTAGGCCATTCAAATCATCCTCAAGTCTTGTCTTTCTGTGGTATGGTGAGTTTATTGCTTGTGTTTTTTTTTTTTTTTTTTTTTTTTATTACTTGTTTGACCTCCTGCATTCTTCCTAGTTGGGTTGCCTTTGGTATATTTCTATCATTGTTTTCCTTCTAGAAAATAGATCCTGGGCATATTGACTGAGTGCCTTGTAGTCCTCTTGAGTGTCTAGCAGTCTGGGTTCTTGGTTGTCTGGGATATATTGGATTGACGTTATTAGCTGTAGTCGCAGGTCGTCATACAAATCGCACTCAAACATTAAGTGTCTCCAGGACTCCGGGTTGCCACAGGGACAGTCCGCGTTATTTATGATACCAAGTTGGTGAAGTTTAGCTTTAAACGGGCCGTGTCCTGTAAGGAGAAAGGTGGTATTTCGACCAGGGTGAAACCACACTGGCGCCTTAGGGTACAGCTTGGTGACAGTGGGGAGGAATCTTCTGGTCACTGCACCTTTTTCTGTGTTGCTCCATCTCCTCTGCCAAATCTGGATGAGGTGGTCGGTGATTCTTCTCTTCTCATAGTTGCGGTCATTAGTGATGTCAGTGGTGAGGTCATACATCGTAGCCGATGTGTTTCTGGCAAGATGGTAGAGCAGACCACAGCGGGTAGCTTCGAGATCCAGGGGTAGAACTCCTACTAGGACTTGGAGGGCAGCCGTGCTAGTTGTTCTAGTTGCTCTCGACATGGTAAGGAGGATGGTCCTCTGAATGGTTTCGAGGATCCGTTTATTCACTTCTAGTGCCGCCCTCGCGTACCAGACAGGGGAGCCATATGTGATGGCAGGGATGAAGATAGCATTGTAGTACAAAGACAGGGTAGTACGTCTGAGTCCCCAGTCCCTGCGAGTGACTCTAGCGAAGAGGGCCGCGTATCTTCTTATCTTTTGTTTAATATATTCTAGGTGTGGTTTGAAATTTAATTTTCTGTCCAAGATTATTCCTAGGTATTTAATCTGTTCGCACAGCTTAACTGTTTTGTTCTCAATCTTAATTTGTGGTGGTCTCCTTAAGTCTAACGTACCTTTTAGCAGCACCGAATCTGTCTTGTCGGGTGCTAGTTTGAGCAAGTGTAGCTTCGTCCAATCTAGCAGCTTTTGCAGGGCATCATTTGCTTGGATTTCTAAGGAGGATCTGCTGTCAGCCTCGATGGTCAAGATCAAGTCATCTGCATAGGCCTGGGCCTCCACACCACCCAGATCCATGGCGAGGAATTCGTCCAGGACAAAGTTCCACAGGAGCGGCCCCAGGACAGAACCCTGGGGGCAGCCCCTGTGGACTGGGCGACTGAGGCATTTATATGGTGTGGTAACTTGCACTGCTCTATCAGCCAGGTAATCCTTCATGCAATAATAAAGATTCAATGGAAGGTTGGCAGCTCTGAGTCTCGCCAAGACGCTCGGCCACCAGAGGGTGTCGAACGCCCCAGCGAAATCCACTGCGATGACGAGGAAGTATTTCCTTTTACAATGGGCGACTCTAGAGAGGAGGTTCTGTATTGCTTCGATAGTGGATTTGCCAGGAGTAAATCCGTATTGCTTTGTCATGTTAGGATTTGCTTCATCATAATGCCTTGTGATTCTTGTATGTAGCAGCCGTTCGAATATTTTACTGAGGGTTGGTAGCAGGGCTATGGGTTTGTAGGAACTAGGTGTCTCTGGTGGCTTTGTTGGGTTTTTTAGGATCAGTTTTAAATTTGCTTTTTTCCACTGTAGTGGAAATTTACCTGCTTCCAGGCAGCAATTGAATAGTTTTAGCAGTAATTCAGGTATATGTTCCGTTGCTTCTTTTGCCATCTCCGGTTCAATTAGGTCCAATCCAGGGCATTTCTTATTTTTCGCGCGGTTTGCTGCATCCTGAATTTCTTCTAAGGTGAAGGGGGTTTCTATTTGGTCATTATTATAGGAATTGTTTGCTTGGCAGATAGCCTGCTGCTCATCTGTTAGTGTTGTTGGCAGCTCCTGAAGGATGTTGTCCAGGATGTTCCCAATCGACTCCTCCCAGGTTATGGTTAAATTTCCTTGTGCTGTTTTGGTGGCTGTCACGACTTCCCCCCTGGGGAGTTTGTGAGTGGTAATTTTGTATACCACCCCCCAGGGGTTGCTATTTCCTGACCCTTGTACCAACCTCTCCCATGATTCTCTTTTATTTTTCTTTATCTGTTCAGTATAACAATTTCTAGCGATTCTATATTGGTTCCTGAGTTCAGTGACTTCTTGTTGCGGCCAATTCCTCCTAGCCCTCTGAAATTGTTTCCTTCTGTGTTGAACTATTTTCCTCATTCGTGTGAGCTCTGGAGTCCACCAGGGCGTGGCCCCTGCAATGGGGATTCTTCTCTTCATGGCTTTCTCTGCTGCTTCTGTTATTATTTTTGTTAAATCTTTCTGGAGTCGTTCCGGGTCGATGTGGTTATCTTCAGTTTCGAGATATTCCTCCACCACTTGAGCTCTCTGTCCAGTGGTGTTTTCGTGCATGCAAAGGGAATCTGCGCCAACCGAACCCCTAAAAAGTCGCATATTGGTTCGAGGGTCTGTTCTCGGTACCTCTGTGCAGTTATGGTACCCCAATCAAAAACATGAAGAGGGGTGCGGCCGTTGATCATTATTCCGTCCCGCGCACAAGAATATCGCCTCCACCGTAAGTGGCCCTTTCTCTGATTTTTGGAGGGGTGGTACTGCATTCCTCATTGTCTTCAGATGAAATAAGTCTAGAATCTGATTTATAGGCTAAAAACGGGATTCAGAGAACAGAACTGTACTGTACCCAATTTGTTAGGGCTCCAAGTCATATGTTCATGGCACCAGTTTCGACAAGCTCTGCGGTGGTTTCGGGTTAATAGGATGAATATTGTGTACTTGTCAGGCGGTACAAGTGGTTTCTCACAAAACTGCACTTAGTGGAACTGTGAAGATGCAAGATTCTGCAAAGCCATATTAGCGCAAGTTATGTTGGGTATCGTAAGTTATGTGCAGGGCCGGATTAAGAATGAAATAGGCCCCCGGCCATATTTAAATTTGACGCCCCTTTAATATATATATATATATATATATATATATATATACACGAAAATCACATTAAAATTTGTCGATTGGCTCTTGTTTTCGAATTACAGTTGGGGTCTCATATTAACGAGTTACTCTACATTATCATAATGTAGAGTAACTGCTTTTTGCCCTGCATTTGTGTCGTGTAACATTAACATGCCCAAGAGCGGTTGAGGCCCCGGGCGCAGAAGAAAATATTGGGCCCCTTAAAAAAAAGAGAGAGACAGGGAAAATAAAAATACATGTTAACCATTTTTTTAAATAAATAAAAAAAATATTATGTGCTATTAATGTTTTATTTCCAATAAAATTTGAATGTAATATATGTATAATAGAAACCCATGTTTAGTCTCTAGAGCAAAGTTTCCAGCATCCCCCTTCCCCTTTCTTCTTCAACCCATGCACGGTACCAAGTACTATAGGTTTTGATACCTTTCATGTTTGAGGTTTTCATAAAAAAAAAAAAAAAAAAAAAAAAAAATTAATACAGTAATAGCATAATAATAATCACAAAGTTTTGAACTAATAGTTGAACATATTAGTTTAACTATTAGTTGAACTAATATGTTCAAATAATTTGTTGGGGTTTTGCGTGGGCCCTTCAGAAGTCGGGGCCCAGGGCGCGCGCCCTTAGCGCCAGTCGTTAAATCCGCCTCTGAACATGCCCCGTAATTGTGTGACTAGTCCAGATGACTTCTGTTTCGTACGTAGTGAAGTCCCGTTAGCTTCAAGAAAGCGTCCCTTAACTCGAGCCATAAAAAAGACCTACTTCTTGTACTTTGGGTGTAAAGTAGGCGACCAGAACAAGGACTAGGCTCCACACATGTGCTGCACTACCTGTTGATCAAAACTCAACACGAGGGTGAATTAAAAGGGACGTTTTATGCCTTTCGCAGTGCCCATGATGTGGAGGGAGCTAACAAATCACGTCACAGACTGTAACTTCTGTATGGTGCCTCCTATTAGAAAAGGGATGACAATGAAGGAAAAGGGGACAGTGACGTACTCAAATCTACCATCTGCAATTCGTCCTGTTCCTCACAGTAAAGTACTACCTATTCCTGACCCACCCGACCGTTTTTCTGTACACTCCTATGAAGATGAAGACACCGATGAACATCAACTTGATATACAAGTAGAAGTACAGCAGCCGTCTACGTCAAGAGATCCACCATTTTGTCCAAACCTTTATCCTTCTGAACCACATAAGGTCACAGATTTTGAGCTTAATAACCTCATCAGAGATTTCGAACTGCCGAATAATAAGGCAGAGCTTTTGGCCTCGAGGCTACAACAGTGGAATAGTCTAGATCATTCCTTGACAGTGACAATATTTCGTATAAGAAATAAAGACTGTGATAAAATCTATCAAACAAAAGGTGAACTCATTGTCGGTAACGATGTTTATAGTCTAATGACAGCAATGAGTCTTGTCAATGTCATGGAGTCTTGTCAATGATATATAGGAATTTTGCTAGCAGGGACAGGGTGGTAATTATCACGTTGTACAAGGCAATGGTTCTCAGGCCACACCTAGAGTACCGTGTACAGGTCTGGAGGCCTCATTTTAGGATGGATGGATGTAGAGTTGCTAGAACGAGTACAAAGGAGGGCAACAAGATTGGTGAGGGGAACAAAGTGGTGCTCTTACCAAGAGAGACTTAAGTTCTGCAAATTCCAGTGCCTGGAGAGTAGGCACCTGCGTGGTAATATGATTGAGGTATATAAGGCCTTGAATGGGTTGAGCACGCTGAATGCTGATGGAATTCTTCCTCTTGCTCAGATTAAGAATCTGAGGGGGGCATAGATTTAAATTGAGGAAAGACAGTGGTAGAATAGATGTGCAGAAATTCGCCTTTAACCAACCAGCGGGAGGTTGATTGGTGAAACAGACGTCCATCTTTTGTTGTGAAAGTTGATAGCCTAAATAAAGTTAAGACTGAGCTGGACAGGCATTTGGAATGAATGGAGGGGTGAAAGGGGAGGGGTTTTTTTGGCTGATGCTGCATAAGCTTGTTTTCATGTCTGTTATTCATGTTTGTATGGTACTACACTGACAGTGTAGTACCATACAGACATGAAGTTTTCTGAGCAGTGCAGACGGTCTGAAAGAGTAGCTCCTGGTGTCTTGTCAATGATATACAGGAATTTTTCTAGCAGGGAAAAGGAAGTGATTATTCCCTTGTATAAGGCAATGGACAGGCTACACCTTGAGTACTGTATACAGGTCTGGAGGCTTCATTTTAGGAAGGATGTAGAGCTGCTTGAGCGACTGCAGAGAAGGGCAACAACATTAGTGAATGGAACAAAGGGCTGCTCTTACGAAGAAAGGCTTAAGTTTTGCAAATTACTGTGTCTGGAAACTAGGCACCTGCAAATTGATCCGATTGAGGTATATTAAGGCTTGAATGGTTTGACCATGCTCAGTGCTGATAGGATTCTTCCTCTTGCTCAGAATAATCGCCTGAGAGGGCATGGGTTCAGATTGGGGAAAGACAGAGGTAGGATATATGTGCGGAAGTCTGTGTTTAGTCAGCGTGTGATTGATTGCTGGAACAAACTTCCATCTGTCGTTGTAGAAGTTGATAGCTTAAATTGATTCAAGGCAGAACTAGATAAACATTTGGAGCGAGTGGATGGTTGAAATTAGAAGATTTTTTTTTTTTTTTGGGTGATTCTACACTGATGTTCAAAGAAAGTGCATCACCTAGGAATTTCACCCTTCTAACCCTTTTTAGCGATAGTATGTTATATTAATGACTAGCATCACAAATAGAAATATAAACAAAAGATATTTATTAATAGTTAAGACATAGCTAAATAATATTTGACAGGTGCTCTCAAAACCTTCCAAAATCAGCATTTGCAAAACAGGTTTCGTAAACACGACAATTAGGTCTGAATTGTTAGAAGCCCTCAATTTCCTTCAGATTATCAATTTAAATGGAAAACAAAATGAAACGTTCACCACAGGCAAACTAATATTTAGTTTTTTTTTTTTTTTTTTACTAAAACTCCAAACACGAAAGGTATCAAAACCTAGAGTACTAGTACCGTGCATGGGTTGAAGGAGATGGGAACGGAAGGGATGCCAGAAACTTTGCTCTGGTGACTAAACATGGGTTTCACCACTTCAATCCTCCAATAAGCCAAGTGGTGCTATTGCACGGGTTGATGAGAGCCTCGCCTCTGGCCCTGATGACAGTAGCACACCGTCGAGGCATTGACAAGATCAAATTCTGAAGATAATCAACTGATAGTTCGTGGTTCCAAACACGAATTATGCCTTCCTGAAGTTCACGGAAGGTCTTTAGTTTCTTTCTGGCAACTGCACATTCCACACGATGCCAAGGAAGGCAATCGTGTGGAATCTGCAGTTGCCAGAAAGAAACTAAATCCTATAGATTCTCTAAAGGATAAATCTGAATGCTATAGATTCTCTATAGGATAAATATGAATGCTATGGAGAATCTATAGCATTCAGATTCAACCTATATATTCACCCTATAGATTCTCTATAGGATGAACTTGAATCCTATAGATTTTCTATAGGATTCAGGTCCGGACTATTTCCTGGCAATCTAACAGTTGCAATGGACCGTTCTTCCAACCATTTTTTCACCTGTAACAAATGTAAACATTACTTTCGAACCTCTAATGCAGAAGTGAAGCTAAAGTAACTACAGAAGTGCCTACTTGCACTTTTCTCCCGATGACAAGGAGCAGAGTCGTCCTGAAAGGTGTAGTTACTTGGAAGGTTGAAATGGTCTCTAATTGTTGGCAGCAATTTGCCTTCCAATATAACCAGTGATTCATTGGCATTTACGGAACCTTTTATAAACTGCAGGTGACTAACCCTGCAATACGAAATACACCCACATATCATTTGGATGGTAGGAAATTTCACTGTAGACACCATACAGTCTGTATGGTATTCTTCACGACGTCTACGGAGAATCGTTTATCTCCCATCAGAGCCATGCAGGTTGAATTTATTCTCATCTGAGAAAATAACTGACTTCCACTGCTCGGAGGTCCATTTGCATGTTGCTTACACCAAATTAATCGGCGCCTTTTCATTTTTGTGTGAGGAGGGGCTTCTTCTTAGGATGACGAGCTACAAGTCTATTTTTGAAGAGGCGTCTTCTGACTGTTACTGCACTTGCTACCACTCGTGTATATTCTTCTCATTCTCTTTTCAGCTCAGACGAACAAGCTTTGCGGTTTTTAAGGCATAATCGCTTCAAAATGCGGTCCTATTTTGGCATAGAGACTCATTTGCGTCCGGTTCCTTTTTTCTTATCAGCAGGACTAGTATTCTTGAAAATTTTGGAAAGAAATCTACTCACTGTCGACTGATTACAAGATATTCTCAAAGTAATATGACGAGAAGAACATCCTTCCTCACATAAAACAACAATAGCACTCTTTCTTCGTGGCATCAACTGCACATAACTCACCATCCTGACACAAGCAAACAATGATTGCAACTCTTGTAAAAGGTAAAAGTGCAGCCATTATCAACCCACTGCAGGATGGAAGCCTCCTCAACAATTCATGGTGAGGGAAATGGACCATAATCTGCCATACTGGTCCAGTGCGGGGTGGCAGATCGACCGTATTCAGCAGTCAGGGGCTTGAACCCCGGTCTACTCAAAGAGCGTGTGCTACTACACTCCCGCTCCTGACCACTCGGCTATACAGCTGAAATTAACAGTTGATGCAATATTACGTCATCACTTACACGTATCAATCTTATCTGATGCAATCTGTAAGAAATATTGTCATACACTTACGTTATTCGGACGAAAATTACAATTTTAACGGGGTGATGCACTTTCTTTGAACACCAGTGTATATAAGCTTTCTTTCTTTCTTGTATCATGTGCCTTTACTTATGCTAATGCTAATTTTCTGGATGAAAAATCCTGCTACCCTTGGCTGAGACACACTAACTCAACACCAAGTTTTGAAAAAAGACCCATAAGAATTCCTCGCTTCCGTGACAGGATTCTAACTGAGGTCCTTTCCACCTGGTGGGACGACAACTGTGATATCCACGACAGCTGGCAACATAAGATGCAAAGGAGAAAAGCTTATAGAGCATCAGCTAACCCCAGGGGCTCACATCTGGTCAGTATGGGCTTGGCCCACCCAGGGTCCTGAGCTGGATATTATCATTCTTCTCTTTCTTGTTGATCCCTTTATAAGCCTCAGGCTTATGCTGCACCAGCTAGCAATAATAATAATAAAGCACTCCGTTTCCGTTCCTTCAAATAAATATGGTTGCTTGTTCCATTAATATTTAATTAATTATTGTTAATAAATAATTTTGTTTACTGTAATAGAGTTAAATATGCTATTAATTTCACCAAAATATTTATAAATTGTAGTTTTTGCCTAATTAAATGATAAATATTAAAAGCCAGTAATATATTTAAATGAATGTTATTGTATAACTGCGTCTTGTATTACATTCATTTGTATAATAGAATAATATAAAGGGACTAAAGATAAAGAGGCCCAAAGAGAAATTAAAACTTTAGGGCCCCCATATATATGCGTAAACATGTGATATAAAGCAGGTCAGTATGGTTAAAATACAGGGTGGTCATAAAGTCATGCACCGGTTTTAAATTTTAATAACTAAAGTTATACAAATGATAGAACCATTTCGTAAAAATTATATGAAAGTTGTAGTATTAAGATAATTTCATGCATGTAAATCTGATTTTTCTTTTATTGTATTTATATTTTATAAATTTCTCTTTTATTTCCAGATATTGAATGGGCCGAAATGGCGACAATTGAAGAAAACGTTTTGGCTTGCACAGTTTTAATCAATAATAACTGCGAGAAGGAAGTTCACTACTCGTTATAAAAAGGATGCATTCCCCTAAAAAGTCAAGCAGTAGATGGACGAAAAAATTTAAAGTAACTGGATCAGTTAATGACAAACCACGATCTGGGATACCGCGAACCAGTCAACAATGATGGCGGCCATGTTGAAGTGTGATAATTAAAAACTGCATTAAGAATAGAACTTTAAGACTTGAACTTTCATATAATTTTTACTACAAAGAGCGTGTGCAAAACTTAAGGACCAACACTATTTCTAAAGGTTACAACCACAAAATCTTTACTTAAGGTACTGTTTACTGATGATAGTAGATTCAGTCTCAGCAGAGATTCTGGACGTCAGATAATCTGGCGAGAGGTTGGCATACGGTATCACCCCGCAAACATTACTGAAAAGGATCGATGTGTTCTCGTCTGGGAAGGCGTTATCTTGGATGGACGTACACAACTCCAGATACTGGAAGGTGGTACTGTAACCAGTGCACGCTGCTGTACTGAGGTAATCCTTCCCATGTGCCTCTGTTCCGAGGTGCCATTGGCCCCGAGTTCGTGTTTATGGATTATTATTATTATTATTAGTGGGTGTTTTTGCGGATTCTAGGGTTCCCACCATTCGCCACTTTGTCGTCTTGTGGTGAGGAAGCGCCATCGCCGGCCGTTTGTGCGTAGTGTTGGAAAAGTGAAGGCGTGATGCGATTTTTTTTTTTTTTTTTTTTTGTGTGTGTTGAGTGGCCGGCGTCAGGCGATTTAGCAACCGGAGGACAATAAATACGAGTTTGATTGCCCCGTCTCACATCTCTAGCAGGCCAGATTCATCTTTTAGCTCCTGCTGGGCATCCCCAGAGCAGATGGTCTGGGAAAGCCGTGGCATGTTTATGGATGGTAACACCACACCTCATCGCACTGCAGATTAATATGCTTTTGGAAAGTGAGGATATTGTTCGTATGGATTGGCCTGCCCGTTAAGTCGGTCTAAATCCCATCGAACACATATGGGACCCTCTGAGGAGACGTTTAGCAGCATGTCCATACGCACCAGAAAATGTTCACCAGCTGAAGATGTCGCTGCGCTGACAGAGGAATAGATGATGTTACCGCAAGAACTTATCAATATTGTTCTAAGTATGGACAGGCCTTCATCGAAATTAGGGGTGGCCATATCTTCTACTGAGGACCACCTCTTCTCTTTGTTCCATCTTTGGCAGTGATGCATCTGTATCATTGTATGTTGCCATTTTTGAATAAAGTCCCTCTGTACTGTTTTGTTTCCGTTGTTGTGTGTCGGTGCTGAATTTGTACTTATATTTTATTTTATTTGTACTTTAATAAATTAACTGGGCATAACTGTGTATATATATCTGTATTTAAAACAATTACTTATATTAAGTGTATAAAACACGAAATGATTTTCTTTTTTTATTAAATTAATCAGGTTCAAAAGGGAAATAGGTATTTTTCTGAATAATCAGAATTATGGCATTATTTTTTTTTGTATTCTGTGCTTTAGAACCAAGTATGTCAATAATATTATTAAGCGATATTTGGTTTTTAGGAACATTAGCAACTAAGACCATATTTAAGCGCTATTGAATGTAGTACACATTATTAGAACCTCCAAAATTTCTTCCCCCATGTTGCACGTAAATACTATTTTATTATTTTTTAATATTGAAAATACACATTCACATGCCACTGTGAATGACAGTGTCAATATACACTCAGTGATCAGTGAATCATGACTACCCCATCCATAATGATCTATGCCACATAGATCGCAACATAAAACGCCAAACAGTGAAGCAATGGTCGTGCAAGTCAAAGTGATAAAGTAGCAATTACGGGAAGTAGTAAAGATATCGGAGCGTTTCAAAGGGGCACGAATTGTGGGAGCTCGTGAGAGTGTACCTCCATATTACATGGTGTCTGTTGCTCATGGCAGCTACTGTTGTTAAGGTGCACGGGAAATGGTCCAAACCACCTCCCGCCAACAGAACTGTAAAGGATTATGCAAGGTGGACGTTCGTGGTGAGCAAAGGATGCAGCGCTTGTACGGGCTCAACGGAAGGTCACTGTGCGGGAGTTGACATTGCAATACAATACAATACAATACGGGGACTGCAAGAACAATATTCCAAATGATGAGCTGCAACTTGGACGTATGAAGTTCCACAGCAGACGACCCAAGAGACCCCCCCTCTCCTCACCACCGATCATTGTTGACAGAGAATGCTGTGACGTCAAGAACACGCTGGTTGGACACTGAAGGATTGGAAACGAGTGCTGGTTGGATGAGTACAAATTTCTAGTGCAACACGCCGACGGACGACTTCGAGTTTCATAAACAATATGAGTCCATGGACCGATCATGTATGGTGCTGACTGTCCAGGCAAGTGGCGGTGGTTGCTTAATATGAGGCATGTTTTGCTGGTAAGAACTAGGGCTCCAGGTGCGAATGGACTGTTTCACTGGCGAGAAGCAAGTGTAAAGGGTATAAGTTGTCTGGCAGCACTAGGGGTTCTCCCCATCTCCACGTTGTGTATTCTGTTTGTGAAGCACAGAACTCTGTGGAGGGCAGAGATTTAAAAGTGTGTGGGGAGTAGTTTATGTAGTGTTATGTCGTTGTATCTCTGACCATTTAGTCATTCGGCCCCACCGTTGTCCACAAATAGCCAAGAGGAGGCAGGTCAGGCACCCAGTAGATAGTTAATATAAGTACTCTGGCAGGACCTGCCAAATATTTTCCGTTGATTTCAGTGGCGCGGGCCTATGTGGTAAAAAAAAAAATATAAATAAAATAAATGGGGTATACGCTAGGAGTTAGAGTACAGTGACCCACAAGAAGTTTGTTAGAATTTACGGGGCGTATGCAGTTTGTTTAGTTAGTGTGGGGGGGAGACTGGGGGAACAGAGAGAAATATGGGTATGATAGGGAAGACAACCCCAGAAACGACAGTGGGGACAAGCCCCACCAAGAGGAAAAGGGGATCAGGGAGCAGAGAAAAGGAGCTAGACATCGTGTCCTTTATTCCAAAAAAATAAAATAAAATAAATAATATTAAAACTCTGCCAGCAATTGCGACGGGTACAGCCAGACGTAGTCATTTCGTACGATAGGCCTAACCGATCTGGTCTCAAACTGAAGATACGTATTTCTTCCTAGGTGTGCAGAAATATGGGAAAACAAAAATTCCGAATAGTTTTATTTTAAAGAACGGGCCAGTTTTCTCTACTAGCACTGTCTACATTAAAAGAAAGAATAGTTTTATTTTACAGAAATAAGAAAGGATTCGACACGTACTGGCTTACCTGCTCAAGGACTACATTTCTTTAGGACAGCTAGAGAAAAACTCTGCTACCAATTGCGAAATTTTCGCAAGGAATACTGCTAGTAAAAATATAACACAACACAGTGTACTGATGTGGGATTTACTTAAAGATTTAATTACCATCAGGGGTAAAGGAAAGGGTTTTTGCTTCCATAAAGGTGAGTACAGTGGTCTCAAACAGTTTTTAAATTCTGTACAGTGGGATCAACTGACGATGTTATGAACAGTAAATTCTAAGTGGGAAGCACTCAAGGAATTCATCGTGGATGCTAATAAAAGTTTCATACCTATTAAGAAATATTGTTCAAGGTTTAGGCCTAAATGGTTATCAAATGAACTAATGACACTCGTAACAGAGAAGAAAAATGCTTGGGATGTGTATAAATTATCAAGCAACTCAGAAGCCTATGGCAGATATAAGCTAGTCTGTAATCAGGTCACAAAGGTTAGGCAGGCGAAGGCAGATTACAAGAAATGCTTGGCAAAAGATGCTAAGAAAAACAGCAAGGATTTCTTTACTTATATAAACTCTAAAAGGAAGGGGATGAATCTGATTGGTCCACTTGACATCGATGGTTCGACTGTTGATGATCCTGCTTAGATAGCAAACAAACTGAATGAGTATTTTGCATCTACATTCACACATGAGGAATTAAGGTTTGAAAATGGCAGGTTATCAAATTGTAGAAGGATACTCAATGGTTTTGTAATAACTGAGAGCAAATTGGAGGAGAAATTGTTGAAGTTAAACATAAGAAAAGCACCTGCATATGGGTGGATGGGATCTATCCAGTTATATTACAGGAGGCGGCAAAGCAACTAAGCAAACCCTTAACCATAATTATGAGAGCATCCTTGGACTCAGGGGAGGTTCCCACAGACTGGAAATGTGCAAATGTATCCCCAATTCACAAAGGGGGATCGAAGGGTGACACGAGTAATTACAGACCAGTTTAACTTCTGTTCCGGGTAAAATAATGGAGTCACTGGTTAAAGATGCATTGCAGGATCATCTAGACAAGACTGCAGCAATAATTCAGACACAGCATGGGTTTGTTAAGGGAAAGTCTTGTCTGACAAATTTGATTAGTTATTATGATGTGGTTACAAAGAAACTGGATGCAAAAAATAATTCTGATATCATATATTTGGATTTCAAGAAAGCTTTTGACACTGTTGCACATGGAAGACTATTGTACAAATTGGAACAGAATGGTATTAAGTGTAAGTTGCTACAATGGATAAAAGGATGGTTAAGTGGGAGAAGACAGAGGGTGGTAATCAATGGGTGCTGCTCTTCTTGGACTAATGTTATTAGTGGAGTCCCACAGGGTTCGGTGGTGGGTCCACTGTTGAAAGGTTCAATGATATTGATGAAGGTATGTCAGGCTTAGTGTCAAAGTTTGCAGATGATATAAAGGTTGCAAGGTTGTTAATGACAGTAATGGCAGTGTGCTACTGCAACAGGATCTAGATAATTTCAGCAGATGGGCTAAGAAGTGGCAACTGAAGTTTAACCTTGACAAATGCAAAGTACTGCATATGGGTAGAAGTAATCCGAGAGAAAAGTACCAACCGTGTAGTACTACACTTAAGGTGGTAGAAAATGAAAAAGACCTGAGAGTAATTGTGCAGTCAGATATGAAGTTTTCTGAGCAATGCAGACAGGCTGCCTGGGCAGGTCATGAGTTTTGTCAGTGATAGGTAGGAATTTTGCTAGCAGGGAAAAAGTTGTTGTTGTTATTTGGTTTTCAGGAGCATTAGAAACTAAGGCCATATTGCTCCGGGAATATGCGGTGGCCATTCCTTGACCTTTCCGCATCCGCCGTATTTGGTGGTGACGGGCTCAAACCCCAGTCTAATCAAGAAGCGTGTCCTACGCACTGCTGCTCCTTCCCACCTGGCTACGGAGGCGCCGGGAAAAGAAGTGATTGTTCCTCTGTATAAAGCAATGGTCAGGCCATGCCTTGAGTACTGCGTACAGGTCTGGAGGCCTCATTTTAGGAAGGATGTCGATTTGCTTGAGCATGTACAGGGAAGGGCAACAAGATTGGTGAGAATGAAGGGATCCTCTTACCAAGAGGATTAAGTTCTGCAAATTGCAGTGGCTGGAGACTAGGCACCTGCACAGTGATCTGATTGAGGTGTATAAGGCCTTGAATGGGTTGAGTACACTGAATTCTGATGGGATCCTTCCACTTATCCAGCTTACGAATCTAAGGGGGCATAAATTCAAATTAAGAAAAGACAGATGTAGAATAGATGTGCGGAAATTTGCCTTTAGCGAGCGGGTGGTTAATTGCTGGAACAAATTTCCATCTGTCGTTGTGGAAGTTGATAAGTTGAATAAATTTAAGGAGGAACTGGACAGGCATTTGGAGGGAAAGGTGTGATTTCTTTTTTTTTTTTTTTTGGCTGATGCTGCATAAGCTCATCCACTTGCTTTCTTGCATCACATGCCACTACTACTACATCCACATGTGAGAATCCAACCATGCTGTGTGTGGAACTGCATCTTTGAGATGACACTCATTAAAACGGCTGTCGAAAGTAATGGACCATAATCTCCCATGTTGGTCCGGTGCAGGTTGGCAGATCAACTGTATTTAGCATTCACAGGCTTGAACCCAAGTCTACTGAGAACGTGGTGCTACCACACTCCTGACCATGGCTATCAAAAAATACCCCCATTCTGGTTTTTGAAGGACATCAAGCCAATACTACTGGTTATATTGCTTTTTTTTTTCCCACTACAGGTAAAGTAAGGTCTATAATTAACTCTTCACTGTATGGATAAAACAAAAAGAGATACTTCATGATTTACCTAAAAAAATTATTTCATAAAAACAATTACTGCTCAGATGAGCCTATAAATAAAATTTATACATAAGCTGAAATTTTGATAATTGAATCGCTGCCACCTTTTGAACTTCCAATAAAGCTGGATACGTATTAATCGTAAACAAGAGAAAGCAGGACATTTTTCACAAAACGCATGAGGAAAGTAGGATCTTTCTAAAACCCAGTTGTTTACCTGTTTTCAATTATTAACTTCTATTTGATTTCTGTTAGGATTGCCTGTTATAGACAGTGACCAAAGTTCGTTTTCTGAGATTGTCTGAATTTTGGGTATAATGTTCAGTTTCCCATTTTTTTTCGAAGGACAGCAAGGTGTTTAGTCTAGAGTTGTATGTAAAGCTATTTTTCTGAATTAAAGATATGTTAAATTTAATATATAATTTTATTTTGACATGGCAATTAACATTATTGTAGTAAATAGCAATGTTCATAGATTTTACATCTAACAATTTTTGAAGTGAGGATGTTGCTATGAAGCATCAGTATGAACTGCATGATCCACTTGATCATCTTGTACTGTTTTCATGCTTTAAATAATCAAGCAAACAAATGGCTGTTATGATTTTAAAAAAAAAAAAAAAACAATATGAAATATTTTATTTTCTCTTCATTTAATAAAATGTCTATATGCAACATTCAAAGGAATGGATATTTAACAAAAAGATCACCCTGATGACATTGAATATTCAGCCCAGGGACTCGCATCTGGTGAGTATAGGTTTGACACACACACAGAGACCTGAGCTGGATATCATCATTCTTGGCGATTCCCTTCTCCTGACTTTCTTCTTCTCTCTCTCTCTCTGGGTAACTTAGAAATTTTTATTTTTGGCTGGTGCAGCAAAAGCCTCAGGCTTCCTTGCATCATGTGGGTAATAATAATAATGCACATACATTTTGAAGCAGTTGTAAAGCTGTCCAGTTGCTGACAAACAATAACTATTCTGCATGATCTGTATTCACATATGAAGTTTTAGATATCTACATACAGGATGTGGCAATAAAGTTCCCAGGCTAGTGCAATGAAAACAACACAAAGTGGCGCTCAAAAACAGGTTTTACTTTTATTCAAAGCAATCACCACCTGACTGAATATAATCATTAGACCATTCTAAAAGTTTTTGAAGAGACAGATGACATTCAATGCAATTATTTTCACTTTGACAGATGTTTTTATTTATGTCCTTATCATCATGAAATTTTTCCTTTGAAGACAATTTTCACCTTGGGTACATGCAAGGATCCTCCGCTGATGCTAGATTAGGAGAATAAGTTGATCTGTACAACGACTTGTTTCATTAGAAATGTCTTCACAAGTGTGGAATGCAGGGAGCGGTTGCAACAAGAACCAGCTGCCTTTCTCTCAAAATTGCAGCCTCACCTGAGAAATGAACTTCAAGTCTTTGATGCACATATGTAGAACAGAATATTGACTTTGTTCCCAATTCCTGATCCCCATTGAACACGCCCTCACTACTAGATCTTACTTTGGCATTGTTGCTGAGAACATTTTACCCTACAGAGCAGCCACATATCCAAATGACACTGAACTTTTCAATGAACAATGCCCTGTCACAAGACCTGCATCATCAAAAACGTTTTGAGGATTGTGTCCAAGCATTTTGTGCACTTCCCTGGCTGCCAGTTTCCCCAACATCGTTTCCATCAAATGCTTGTGGGATGCAAAAAATGCATTTGCCAGTGCCTTGCTCTGAAATGTCCTTCAGTCCAAAATACCAGAGGACATCTTCCATGATCTGGTGGTCAATACCATGAGTGTTTAAGCTAGGGGAAGAAAAGCTTAAAGTAGTTCAGCATAAAAGACCCAGGAGCAAGGCCTCCCCAAGACAGGTGCAAATGCACACAAGGATGTTAAGGTTTGCAACACCAAAAGAGTATGGATATTGATGATTTATTTGGTTTCCTTCATTATTAGAAAATAAAGCAAGCTTATCCATCAGCAAATCAAAAAAAAAAAAAAAAACCCACATCACCAGTCTACCAATCTAAGGTTTCCTAAGTTTTTTCCTAAAATTATTCAAAGCCACTGAAGGCAAATTGGTAGGAGGGGAAGGCTTTGATGATATGACTACTGCAGATGTTCAAGAATTACTGGTAGAAAAAGGGGCTGGCAAAGCAGATTTGGTGGAAATGGCGTTGGAGGTAAACCAAATCACAGATGTTGATAGCAAAGATGAAAATTCTGAAGTTCCAAATTTTACACTAAAAAGCACATGGGAAGGCATAAACTTAACTGAGCAATTAAAATCTTATTTTTGAATGTAGATCCTTCGACTGAAAGGAGCACAAAGTTCAAAAGGGAGCTCAAACATGTTTAGCTCCATATGAAATTTACAAAGATCTATCAAGCAAAAGCAAAAAAACCCAGATTACTGATATTTTAGAGAACAGAAGATACATGAAATCTATATTCTTCAGAAGAAATTTCAGAAGGTGAAGATATTCTGCAACAGAGAAAATATTCTTGTTTGATTGTGCTTAGAAGCAATAAAGAGGAAGAAAATTAAATGAATGTATGTTATCTAACATATATCAGTTTGCAAGACATTTGAGCAGCAATAAAGAGGAAGAAAATTAAATGAATGTACGTTATCAGATATGTATCACAGTTTGCAAGACGTTTGTTCAGCTATTACTATTATTATTTTTAATAAAAATTAAGTTTCCAATAGTTATAAACAAGATTGTGTATTTTTGTTAAGCTTTTGTACAGAACCAGTACAAAAAGGGGGAGGGATAACATCCTCCCTCTTTTTGTACTGGTTCTTGGTCCCATATAACATGGTTTCACACAACACAAGATTTTATAGGAACCTAACTACCGTGTTATATGGAGGCTACCTGTACTTAAGTCACCTTTAACTTGTGTATCTTAATTCTTGTGCATTTTTAAACCTCCACTCCCTTAGAAAACTTGTTAATACGGTTTTACTGTATAAACATTTGCAAGAACACATGTAAGACTAAAATAATTCAATCTCAAAAAACCACAGAAAGACAGAAAAAATTATAGCATTTATGAATTGATATTGAAACAACCCACCCCACTATCACAAAAAATGTTCTTGTTTACATACTGGAACGACCACCAGGTCAGAGGGAGTTTACAATAAATCATGAACATAATCATTAATTGTATTTAACAGTCATGGGTTTGAACCACAGTCCACTCTAAAAGCACGTGCTACTGCACTCCCACTCCTGACCACTTGGCTGCATCAGGCCTTAAAGTATATAATAAATGTATAAAGCTATCGTTAATGATTATATGAAATCAAATTCAAACATTATATGCATAAATATTATGTACATTTTATAACATTTGTGTTATCTGTAAGATTTATGCAGGAGAACTGTGTATAGAAGAAAAGTAATCAATACAAAATGTTACAAAAATCTTTATTTACATTTTTATATATATATATTACTGGTGAGCATAAATTGGAAAATTCCTATATTGTAAATAATTATGCATCTATAAAAAGAATTACTTTAAGAAATATTGTGGTACACAACTGAGTATGCATTATGACATCAGGCTACACTCTTCCACAAAGGATTTAGAGTTGAAAGCCATCATGAAAAGGGAAATTTATCCTTAATGCAAGTGTGAATACCAGTTTTTTCTAATTTCTCCCACCATCTGCTTTTCTGATATCTGCCTGAATTATAACAATAAATAACAAACTTACAAATTAAGTTGATTTATCTTCTCAAGAAACTTAGCAATCCAATCCTATAAAAATCACAATCAACAATGTAGTGTACGCTTATTCAAGTTCTAATAAAATAAATTTTTATATAACATGGAAAACCTATCTTGGGATATGTAAAGCTAAATGTCACATGATGATAAGTGAACTATATATAGCAATTTCATAATTTTTACAATTTACTAAACTATAAATGATTCATTTGTAAGAGAAATTAATGAAATTAATATTTTATTTTAAAAGTTTACTTTGTGTGGGTGGTTTCAGCCTTAAAAAGAAAGGAAATAAACATGTTATAGAATTCATAAAAACTTGCCAGTTTAAATTTACTAGAGAGAAAATTAGTTCATACAGAATTATTTTTAAATATTAACTGGTATAAATAAATCATTATTATAGTGAATTAAGGGAAATTTCTTATTTAAATGAAGGCAGGGACAAAATTACAAGAATTCCAAAAATCTTGACTTAAAATGGGATGGCGATATATTAAGCCGACAACAAAATCTTAGAAGGAACATAGCAAGTACATTAAGAGATCTAACATAAGCATATAATCTTCACATTATGTGGTGATATTCACCATACATTACATTTTGGCCCAAGGAAACATTTTTAAAACCCAGTATATTGTGTTCTACAATTTAATAAATAAATCTATCAGTCTCTGGATAAAAAAAGAAAGATAAATTTCTCAAATGCCTTTGAATATGAACAAAATAGAATTATATGCAAAATACTCTGGACTTTCAATTTCTTCATTTTTTTCCTCTTTTTTGCATTCTGTTAACATGATGGATATACACTTATCTATTCAGCTAGCATGATCTTTAAGTACTTATTTCATACAGGCAGATATCAAAGCAAACAGTGGGTTTTTAACCTCAGCATCCCTTCTTTAAGGTTGATCCTCCCGATCTTTTTGTGACATTTAAGGTGGTGAATATCTGTAAAAAGTAAAGAAAAATATTTTGTAACAAAGTTATTTTCCAAAAATAAATTTTCAGTGAAAAGAATAAACTGTCATATACTACTCTTAAAGACAGCCAAATTTATATACACTATTCAAAAGATAAATTAATAAGTAACATTTAAGGAATTCATTTATTTAATTTAAGGAATGATTCTAAATAGGTCACTGACAAACCAAATGAATATTTTGCATCTACATTCACACAAAAAATTTTTAAGGATGGCGATACCACATATATACCTAATTCTCTAAAAGGAGCTAAATAATTTTATAATTACTAAAATGAAATTAAATGAATGAACTAGATGCAATTAAAAGTATATAAGGCACCTTATTTACTTTTAACTACATCTGGAATCATAAAATTATGTTAAGACACAGCAAAAGAGATAAGTGGCCTTTTAGCCATAATTATTAGAGTATCTTTGGATTCAGGGGATGTCTTTAAAGACTGAAAATATCAAATCTCTCTCTCTCTCTCCTAAGGGGAAGCGATTCAAAGGGCAAAGTGAGTAATTAGACCTGTAGGCTCAATGGGAAATGTAGTTATAAGGAAATTGCAGTATGGATTTGTTAATGAGGGATCTTGTTTGACCAGTCTGATCAGGTACTAAACTGCTGAGGTAGTCATAAATGAACTAAATGCAAAAAATAAGTCTGACATTACATATTTAAATTGTGTTGTTCGACATAAATGATTACATATAAATTAACACAGAGCAGCCTTGGGATCAAGTTACTGTTGTGGATAAAGGGATGGCTGATGCCAGGAGATAGTTTTGTTATTAATGGCCACTGAAATTCAGAGACTAATATTATAAATGGTAATTTAGAGTTCAGTATTGAGCCCTTACTGTTTATAATATATATTAATGACACTGATATAGGTATATCATGTTTAATGTCTAAGATGATGATACAGTGGTGGACAGGGTGGTTAATCACAGTAATCAGGATATACTACTCCAACAAGCCTGAAAAAAAATTAGGATTACATTGTATAAAAACACCAACTGTTTAGCATCGATAAATGCAAGGTATTGCACTTGAGTATTAATAATCCTATAATAACATGCATTTGGGCATGCAAAAATCAAAGAAAAGAAAAACAGTGCTGCTAGGGAAGCTCATGGGCTTTGTCAGTAATATGCAGGTACATTTCCAGCAGGGCCAAAGAGGTGATTATCCTGATGCATAAGGAAATAGTAAGAAATATCTAAGTACTACATGCAAGTGCAGAAGCCTTTAGAAAGGAGGGAGGGGGGGAGAGGGAGAGAGAGAGAGAGAGAGAGAGAGAGAGAGAGAGATCTTGGAATGGGTACAGGGAAGAGTAACATTACTCAGGCACAAATGAAAGGTTCTGGAGAGCAGGCATCTGCACAGAGATCTCATCGAAGGGTTTAAGGCCATAAATGGTTCCGTAAATTAAATGCAGATGGCACCTTTACTCTTTCTCAGACAAGATGAGACACACGAAGGAACATCAATTTAAATTGAAAAAAGGATAGTTGCAGGGCAGATATGCAGAAATTTTCTTAGAAAAGATGAGCAAATGAAATTTGTAGTCTTTAATGTCTTTTTGTGCCACTACTAATTCAGTAATTCTGTAATCAAACAAAAAAAAAGAAAAGAAAAAAGTTCCATAATGATTTGGCCAATACAAGGGTGCACAAAAAAGTGTTCTAATTCCATTGGAGAAGCTGCTGGAAATTTGATCTGCTACTCCATCTATTTATTTCCATTAACTCCCTAGCTGGTGTGTGCCAAAAAGTCACACAAGCAGGTGTATTAATTACCTTGCATTCATAATTCAATATTCACGGGGAAAATGCTGTTAGAAATAGTTTTAAAATTATATGTTTATAATTTTATTCCTTATTCTGACCCTATGCTGCATGTTTTATATATATATATATATATATATATATATATATATATATATATAAAACAATACCTCATGCCAATATCCAGTGACAGATTTCAAAGCTGAAACCAAAACTACATAAGACAAATGATCAAGTGAGCACACCATGAATTTTCCATAAATTTTAAAAATAATCAATGCTGTAGATTGAAATCGAAGAATTCAAATTCATGCTGACAGTTCTCACAAGTATTTTAATATTCAAATTTATTTACTTTTTTGTTACAAAAGTCACTGAGTTGCTGGTCACTGAACCAGCAAGCCCACTAGAGGGGGATTAATGAAAAATAGTAAATTCTTACAGAAATATTAAAATCATAAATAAGTACTCTTAGTACGAAGATTTAAAAAAAAAAGGATCAAAAAGAAGTGTTTGAATTATAGTATCACCTTATTTTGTCATAGTGTGGGAACTGAAAAGGAATTTATAATACTAGCAAGAACTACTATGTATTGACAGCACACACAGGTAAGTTGCATAACCTCTGGAGTCTACATGCATGAGAGAAAGAAAGAGAAACAGGAATTTCTGAAATACAAGAATATTCTTAATCCTTAAGAATATTCCAAATAAGTTCTGATTTTTTAAATTTGATTAGAACTGCCTTTTTAAATTTAGAACAATGTATCAGAATTAAGAAAGGCAAACTGATGCAAGGAACTCCAAACATATTTGGACAGCTTACAAAAAAGTCACCTAGTCCAATCATTCCTTAAATTTATATAAGCTCTACAGTTTTATAAGATTAGGTGGTAATTTATTACAACATTTAATAACCTAAAAATAATTTTCATATAACCAGTCTTATATATATTGCTATCCTATAGATTTTTTATCTGTGAAAGAAAACACATACTTCCCCCATTAATTTACTAAAGCCTTCAAAAAGACATCTCAGAAATGCATGTGCTTGCAAAGGAAAAACGCTCACGTTTTTTTTTAATCTGTGGAAAAAGTTGGTTTTTTTTAAAATTCTGCTGGAGTATAACAAAGGTTTGACTTTTTACTAATGGATTACAATACTTTTTTAAAAAAAATTTCTTAATGAAAAACTTGACTATTTAAAAATGTCATTTTAAAAGAGATACTTAACAAAAATTTTTTATTAATTCTGCTGAAAAAAAATGTTAGTCATAAAACAGACACAGAACTACTGGCTTCTTCTGTTTAAGCTTATGAAACTCTTGAGCGCTCGAAATTTCAAATTAATTTATAACACATATACAAGGTTTGATCAAAAAGTTTGGTGAATGCTCAGAGTTCTTGAATGCATGACAGACAAAAGATTGTGAGGAGGCTTATGATGACATCTGTACATGCCCACACTGAGTCTTAGACCCTTTGTTACACACTAGCTCTGACAGAAAGTTACAGTGAGCACTTTTCTCATTTGTCGTGTGTACTGAAAAACGACAAAATCTGAACAATTCTGTTCAGTAATTTTTGACCAATTGTGCTACATCCACCGTATTCCCCCTGATTTGGCAGCATGAAACATTGGCTATTCCCAAAATTAAACAGGACATGAAAGGAAAGCAGTTTAAGTCAATTAAAGAAATGCAATGAAATATGACAGACCATCTAAAAACATTCACAAAGAAGACTTCTAAAAATGCTACAATTAGCAGCAAACACAATGAAACAAAAGCATGGATATAGATTATATTGAAGAATAGTACTAATGTAAATATTTACCACTGAACAAAATTAATGTTTTGATCAAACCTTGAGTGTGTGTCATACTATTAATCACTTTCAAGTTTATAAAACTTTTTAAGGATGTGCAATTAAAAAAATATGTATTTCAGAGGAGTAACACTTGTAAGGTGCAGTGTGACTACTAAAAAAAAAAAATTACAAGAATGCTTTTGCTGCATCTCAGACGTTTTTGTGCAATTACTCTGCAAAAATCATAAAATTTCACTTCAAAAAACTACTCTAGTAAAACTGTCTATATTTAAGAAAGGTAAAGAAAGCTACAGTTATTAATTTCAAATCAACAATTTTAGCAGAAGAAAGATTCTTCTGGCACTTCACCTGGCAAATGCAGCATGGGCACTGCTGAATTAAATATCTCAATAAGTCATGAAGCAGATTGGTCTCAAGACTTTGAAACCTACAAAATCAAAGTCCCACTCTACAGGAATGCTTTTTTATATCAATAACCATACTCCTTTTGCTGCACCTGTTTCAACATATCTCTCCCATCTGAATTCCCATCCTATATAGAATACTAGATTACTGTGACAAAACCAGGCTTCATAAAATGGAATAAGATTCATTTCTAAATGGAATTTAAGAGAAATAAAAATGAGAAATTGTCAGACTCAAGTATCTAGTGGCCTGCCAAGTAATGGACCCTTGATTCAGCCAGAGCAGAATAATTAATGGCACATTGCTTTGCTTCAATCATTTTATTGGGAAACTAATGTGAGAAACATGGGTAATGTTTTTTGTAATAAGTATAGGTAGACTAGAACAGTGGTCTCCAAAGTTGGGTGCACGCACCCCTAGGGGTGCGCAAGTAATCTGCAATAAATCAATATTTATTAATTATGAAAACTTTATTTTTTCAAAACTAAATTGAAAATAAAATTATAAATAAATGTTTTTTTAATACTTCAATATGCGGCTTTGTTAAATCAAGCATGTTCTAAGTACGTGCATTTTGAACCTGAACTTCAATTTGATTTTGTTTTGTATTTTTTTATTTGTGATCTTTTAAAATTGTGATTTTAGATATGCCTTCCATGTAAATGATTTATAAATTAAAAAAATATATTAAACATATTTAATTTTTTATTCCAGAGTGCGCGACCAAAAAAGTTTGGAGACCACTAGACTAGAAAAAGGGTGTTTTAAAAAAGAGGGAATTATTATGCATAATAATGCTCTCTTTGAGGTTTAATTCATTTAATTTCATTAGTGGGGACTTAATGATATTAAATGAATGTGAGCTGACAATTTGTTGGATAAATATAGGACCATGCTAAAAAAAATACCACTAGTTAGGTCAGAATGTATATGTACTTGCAATTCTACCTAGACACAACAAGAGGGATATGCTGAGAGCCTTGTGAATTAACTCAAGACTCTAGGGATTCTGCAAAGCTTTTGGGAGAATTTTTATCGCATACAAGTGCATGGCTTGTGTGGCCTACACCTGTAGGTAGAAAGAATCTATTTTGTTTGCAGATTTGAGATTCATATGAACAAAGGTGGTATAAAGGTTTTTGCTAGTATCATTAAGAGTTCAGGAAAACTGCTAGTTATGGGGGGGGGACAAAGGGATAATACAAACACATTCATCTCAAACATACCATAAGGGATCCTTGCTTGTTGCCACAACAACCAATATTGGCAAGATGTCCCAAGGTTTAAAAGGAATGGGAAGCTCATGATGGGAAAACATGATTAGGACAACTAATGCTAATATGATAAGGCTAATAGAAATGAGGGGTTACCTAGAAATAGGGGATGATGGATTTCACTATGGAATGTACAATGTATTTATGAAGGATAGGGAAGACAGTGGTGGAAAAGTCATGCTTCTTGTCAAAAGCAGCCTGAGCATGAAAAAAGCCTTTGCAGATCCTGTTATATCTACCAGCACAGAAATCTTTGTAGTGTGATTTAGTTGAAAGGAAAAGGTATGAGAGTGGGAGTAATCTACAGAGCAGAAGATTGCAAAGAATATGATGAATCTAGATGTAGATGGAATGGGCAAAAAGTGCGAGTCCCTTATTATGAATGATTTCAATTTACGCTTAATTGGTTGGGATAAGTGGAAGGGAAACTCACCTCACGTAACAAAATTTAAGCAAATTAGATGATTGGTACCAGAATGTTAATTCTGGTACCAATCGTCTAATATCAGGAGAAAATATTAGGAGTAAGAATATTCTGGACTTAACCTTTATGAATCAATGATATCGTAGGCCTCACAAAACAGGAACCACTAGCAGGAAGTCATCAAGTAGTCACAGGAATATGAAGAAAGATATAGTTGTTAAAGGCAGGGACAAATTAAGTTCAGGAAACAGGACAATGACAGTTGAAGATGATACATGGCATCTATCAACTGGACAGAATGAATATGTACCATTAAGAAAGTATAGCATGAGGAGGATGCTGAGGTGGATGAATACAGAGCTGGCCAGTTTAATACAGCAGAAAAGGATGATTTGGGGAAGTTACAGAAGGATAAAAATACTGAAGCCTACGACAGCTACAAGTTATTCTAAAAGTCAACTCTAACCACAGAAAAGGTTAGGGAAGCAAAAGCTGAGTATGCAAAAGCACTTGCTATGACAACAAAGAGCAGAGACAAGGTAGTAGTAGTAATAGTGGTGGTGGTGGCGGCATGTGATGCAAGAAAGCAAGTGTATGAGCTTATGCAGCATCACCCCAAAAAAAAAAAAAAAAAATCACACCATTCCCTCCAAATGCCTGTCCAGTTCCACATTAAATTTATTTAACCTATCAACTTCCACGATAGATGGAAATTTGTTCCAGCAATTAACCACCCACTGGCTAAAGGCAAATTTCCACACATCTATTCTACATCTGTCTTTTCTTAATTTTAATTTATGCCCCCTTAGGTTCGTAATCTGAACAAGTGGAAGGATCCCATCAGAATTCAGCATGCTCAATCCATTCATGGCCTTATACACCTCAATCAGATCACTGCGCAGGTGCCTAGTCTCCAGCCACTGCAATTTGCAGAACTTAAGCCTCTCTTGGTAAGAGGATCCCTTCATTCCCCTCACCAATCTTGTTGCCCTTCTCTGTACACGCTCAAGCAAATCTACATCCTTCCTAAAATGAGGCCTCCAGACCTGTATGTAGTACTCAAGGCGTGGTCTAACCATTGCCTTATACAGAGGACAATCACCTCCTTTTCCCTGCTAGCAGAATTCCTATATATCATTGACAAAACCCAATAACCTGCCCTGGCAGCCTGTCTGCATTGCTCCGAAAACTTCATATCTGACTGCACAATTACTCCCAGGTCTTTTTCATTTTCTACCACCTTAAGTGCAGTACCACACAGCTGGTACGTTTCTCTGGGGTTACTTCTCATCAATATCACTGATAAATATACAAAACAACAGAGGACCCACCACCAAACCTTGTGGGACTCCACTAATAACATTAGTCCCCGAAGAGCAGCACCCATTAATTACCACCCTCTGTCTTCTCCCACTCAAACATCCTTTTATCCATTGTAGCAACTTACCCTTCATACCATTCTGCTCCAATTTGTACAATTCTTCCATGTGCAATAGTGTCAAAAGCTTTCCTGAAATCCAAATATATGATATCAAAATTATTTTTTGCATCCAGTTCCTTTGTAACCACATCATAATATCCTATCAAATTTGTCAGACAAGACTTCCCCTTAACAAACCCATACTGTGTCTGAGCTATTACTGCAGTCTTGTCTAGGTGATCCTGCATCACTTCTTTAACCAGTGACTCCATTATTTTCCCCTGAACAGAAGTTAAACTAACTAGTCTGTATTTACTCATGTCACCCTTCGATCGCCCTTTGTGAATTGGGGATACATTTGCACATCTCCAGTCCGTGGAGACCTCCCCTGAGTCCAAGGATGCTCTCATAATTATGGCTAGGGGTTTGCTTAGTTGCTTTGCCGCCTCCTTTAATATAACTGGATAGATCCCATCCACCCCAGGTGCCTTTCTTATGTTTAACTTCAACAATTTCTCCTCCACTTTGCTCTCAGTTATTACAAATCATTAAGCACCCTGCTACAATTTTATAACCTTCTGCCATTTTAAAACCTTAATAACTCCTCATGTGTGAATGTAGATGCAAAATACTCATTCAGTTTGTTTGCTATCTGAGTAGGATCATCAACAGTCGATCCATCGATATCAAGTGGACCAATTAGATTCATCCCCTTCCTTTTAGAGGTTATATAAGTAAAGAAATCCTTGCTGTTTTTCTTAGCATCTATTGCCAAAGATTTCTCATAATCTGCCTTTGCCTGCCTAATCTCCTTTGTGACCTGATTACAAATTAGTTATATCTGCAATAGGCTTCTGAGTCGCTTGATAATTTATATGCATCCCATGCATTTTTTTTCTCTGTTACAAGTCTCATTAGTTCATTTGATAACCATTTAGGCCTAAACCTTTAACAATATTTCTTAATAGGTATGAAACTTTTAGTAGCATCCACGATTAATTCCTTGAATGCTTCCCACTTAGAATTTACTGTTGGTAACATCGTCAGTTGATCCCATTGTACAGAATTTAAAAACTGTCTGAGACCACTGTACTCACCTTTACGGAAGCAAAAACCCTTTCCTTTACCCCAGATGGTAATTATATCTTTAAGCAAATCCCACATCATATACATGAAAAACATGGTTTTTCACGTATATGAATACAAAGAAGAAAGCAAATCAGATTGGGCCCTTGTGCAATGGATGTGGGAAAAATCTTAGATAATCTAGCTGATTAACTAATAGGTACTTTGCATCAAGTTTTTCTGACAAAAGATCTTTCATGGTAAGGACAAGCTGTGTGAATGAGGCCGAGATGTGAAAGTCAGGGCATCCTGACTCAGGCAAGGTTCCTTTCGATTGGAGAAGTGGTAATGTGCCGCCAATACATAAAGGCAATTCTAAAAGTAAAGTGAGTACTAAGACTGGTCAGTCTAACTTCGGTGGTTAGTAGAATCTTGGAACTGATTACACTCCAAGGACACAGTCAGAAATGATATTCATACACAATAGCTTCGTTAAGGGATAATCATCTTTAACAAACCTGGTGCTATTTTAACATAGTTTACAGTAGACTTTCCAAATAACGGCACCTTCAGAGATTCAAGGTGCCATTATTTTGATTTTTCCGTTATCTAGAAAGTTTTATTTTTAATATATTTAATGCAGAAATAATGAAGCCAAATAAGAAATAGAGATATTAAAAATACAATTTTATTAACTGAACATAAAAAACAAACAAGTTGATGACCCAATGTTATATTCTGTCATGCTTATGCCCCGTTCTATTTTCTTTATTATATCAAGTTTAGTCTGTGCAGGTAGCACAATGGTATCGTCACCATCCTCCCCACACCGGGTGGAAAAGGCCCCAGTTCGAATCCTGTTGATTAAGCGAGGAACTTTTATGGGCTTTTTTCACTCCTTGGTTGAATTAGCTGGACTCAGTCGTAGATAGCAAGGTTCCCCCTCCAGAAACTGGGGGGGTTCATCCAGCAAAACAGTCCAATCGATCAGAGAACACATGCAATTTACAAACACATTACACATGAGCATATGAATTAACTTTCTGGGTGATGTTAAAATAATAGTTTAGATTACATCAAGTTTGCCATTAAGCTTTAATGTTGTTCTTTTCTTCTCGGTATGAGGTTTATTAACTTTAGGAACTATAGTGACAGGTTCTTAATTTAAAATAAATGTAAAACAGTGATGTAATCTGTGACATCAGTACAGAATCACTTTCAAAATGGAGAACGTAAACAAATATAGTAATCACGTGACTTGCAGTTTTCTTTTTTCGCCCCCTGTAAGACATCTGCACCGTATGTAAACATCCAATCTCAATGTACCGTTAGCTGGACTGTTCCATTATTTCGACAGTCTACTGTATGGTTAGCAAGGCATTTAACTCAGTTGCTCATGACAGGTTATTGTATAAGCTAGAACACACTAGGATCATGGGCAAGATTCTAAGACAGATCACAGGGTGGCTGCAGGGCAGGAGACAGAGTTGTGATTCATGGACATTCTTCAGATTTGTATAACATCTGAAGTGGGGAGAGACCCCCCCCAAGGATTACTGTTTTTGATCATAAATAAACAGAGGGGACAGAGAACATGTTGTCAAAATTTGCAAATGATGTAAAGACTGGGAGAGTAATTAATGATTAGTGCCAAGTTGCATCCCTTCAGGTTGATTTGGATAGACTTCAAGGCTGGTCAGAATAGTGTGGGAAGCTTCAAGCTTCCTTGAACTACATGGCTAATACTAATAATTACCCACTGTCCTCATCAGCAGAATTCTCCTACATCATAGATAAAACACCATATGCTGTTCTGCACAGGGTGAGAAACTTCATGTCACATTGCACAATTACTCTCAAGTATTAACTCGCCATTTTTCAGACCAACAGAATGATTTACCTGGCTCTTGTTATCACCCACCCAAACTTTTTATTATCCTGTATTCTCCTTGTGCCTTTTTTTACATTCAAGCATGATTTATCTACCAATTCATTTTCAGTGATCCCACCATTAGACTCCAGGATAATGTTTAACCAATCCATAAAGGTGACCTGAAGAGGTTATAGGGAAACTAGACTGATGAGTTCAGAATTGTGTGGGTGACAAGATCACAGAGTCTATGGCTAAGTACATAATACAGTACTACCTCAATAGGAATGGAAAGTACATTTGACCAATCTGGTTTATTACTATGATGGTGACAAGACAAAACATTTGGATGCAAGAAAATTTTTCATTTTATACACATATTTTTGGAAAATATATGCTGGTTATACAGTTCTATACACTTTTTTACAGTTGTCCATTAGAGGTTATTGTATAAACTGAAACAAGCTGGGTTAAGAGTGAAGACAGGGGCAGTCATAAATAGGTTTTCAGAGTGGACTATTATAGTAAGTGAAATCCACTGAGGCCTAATTTTTCAGATGACAATAAGTCTGAAACTGTATTTGGAATATAACATTCAGATTGGTTCAAAGAAGAATGACCAGATTGGTAAGAAATCTTTGTTCCTACAAGGGTGGCCATATAAAGCTTATGAGAAAAAGGCTTAACCACATTACAAATAGCAAATTCCTGCTGTCTTTTTAAAGACTGAACTTGACAAGAGGCACAATTCTGTTCTGCCAAGCCAACCTAAAAATAACACAAAATAAGCACCTTCAACAGCATGTTTGTGCACTCTTGAAAGTGAGTGTTTCTTTCTTTTGTCGTCTTTATTTTATTTCATTTTAATTTTAGTTTGGCTTGGTACTTAGAGCAGAATCGCACGTTTCCAAGTTTAGCCTTAAAAAGTTCAAGAATTTGAGGTATTTGTAATTTTGTATAGCATTTCCTTTTTTTTCATAAGTGTTAGTAATATTACCTATATTAAAGTAATCTTTAATAGCGGTAATGATTTTACTAACCAGACTTTACTCCTAACCAAAAAATTAAATATTATCAAATAAAAGAATTAAATTTATATAAAAAATTTAAAACTAACCTCAGCACAAGTTGGATGGATACCTATAGTAGCATCAATATCTGCTTTTGTAGCACCTTTTTTGATACCAAGAGCAAATCCCTGGGTAACTTCTCCAGCATTTGGACCCATATAATGAAAGCCAACAATTCTTTCCTAAGGAAAAAATAATTATTTTAAATGTAAATAGAATGCTTTAGCAGAATAATACATACCCCAGACATTTTCTATCTGTAAATAAGAATAAACATGTTTGCTGCTAGCTTTACCTGTCTCCTTGATTGGTAATTGATGCTGACCAGGAGCCAGTGCCAATTCACAAAATAAGGAGACAATCTCAGTGGCATTTTGGAGTTTTCACTTCTGGAGAAAAAAAAAGGCAGAACTAGACAAACATTTGGAGTGAATGGATGGGTGAAAGGAAAAAGTGGTGTTTTTTTTTGGCTGATGCTGTATAAGCTTACTTTCTTGCATCATATGCCTCTACTAATGCTAATATTAGTGCAGGTGAAAATCATGTTGGCCAATGTTATTAAAAGGCATGTTCAAAACAGTGGATGAAATTTATTTATATTTTACCATAAAGAACCATTCCTTCCGATAACTGGCCCACTCCTTACTTAATCTTTTATTGGTTATACAGGTCGGTTAGAAATTTAGTATGCCTAGTTAAGGATTACACATGTAACGAGGCAAGTTTGTTATGTTATTGTTTGTTATTTGGTTTTCAGGAGCATTAGCAACTAAGGCCATATTTCTCCGGAATACGTGGTGGTCATTCTCTGACCTTTCCGCATCCTCCGTATTTGGTGGTGACTGGCTCGAACCCCAGTCTAATCAAGAAGCGTGTTCTACGCACTGCTGCTCCTTTCCCACCTGGCTACGGAGGCGCCTAAGTGAGGCAAGGCTTACACACCTATCACCACTTTTATAATTTTCATGAACCATTTAAGTAACTTGGTAGTTGTTGGCGCATCGGCTTCTGTGGCCATAATGCACCTCCCAAAGTTTTTGCAGTACTTTGATCCAAGCCCGAGGCGGGATTCGAACCCACGACCTTTGGGTTGCCAGGCAGGCACTTTACCCACCCGGCTAGCCTGGTGGGCCCATTTAAGTAAGCTACTGACAAAGTTTAGTGTGGGAAATGAAAAACTTGGAGCATTATTCAATATATACGAGTAAAATAGCTGAAGGACATGGTTATAAAAGCAGGGACGACTGAATTTAGTAATAAGCACACTACACTGCATTGAATATTAATAAAAATAAAAATAATTTTAATTAACTTAATTAAGACTTTTTAAAATTTTGGAGTACTGTTCTTCTGTGGATAAAATATAATAATAATCAAAAATATCAATACTCACATTTACATTTCACCAGTTAAAAATACTGTGACATTGTCAAGAACCTTTATGGATCCAGAGACAAACAGTCAAAGTGTGCGGTGATGTGTTTCACTGGTACAGATGATAGACTAGTAATTTTCACAGTATTATCTACTCTTAGCTGATAAACACAGTAGTATCTAAGAGGGGGGGGATTATATCAGAGATGCCCTTTTTGATGTGCTGGCTGTGCTACTTGCATAGCCAACATGTCAAAAAAGGTCACCTGACATCCACTTCTTCCCCAAAGGTCATAATAGCCAACACATCTTCTGAAACAATGCAAGTAGCAAACCTGACACCCACCAGTAAATGCCATGTTTGCTACCTGCCTTGTTTCAGACCTGGAACGTGTTCCTTTTAATGGTGTCATTACTCAACATGCCTACAGGAGTCAAATGATAGCACTACAAGGAACCATGACTAAGTCTGTTAAGCAAGTTCAAGGAGCCAACTTAGCATCCACTGCCAGTGGTCTAGATGCCATAGCCCAAATGACACAGTAGATGAAGTCATATCCTTCCCCTTCAATGCTCTGTACATCTGTCAATGAAGGGGAGACAGACCATCTAATCCAACTGAACACATCAATGCAAATTAGTGATCCCATACACCAACTGTTTCAGTTTTCAGACCACAATAACAGTCTTCAGGCTATACTAGGTTTCCCAAGTAAAGCCTGAAGATCTTATTAACAACATATTCTTTGAGCTGTTCATATGTGCGGTTTTTTGTACCCAATTAACAACTATACACAGCTTCGTGTCAATTTTTACACAGATATATCTGTTATTGATGTCAGGAAGTATAATATAAAGTAGCATGAAACTTTGTTTCCGTACCTATTGATAGATGAAATGGTATTGAAGTTAACTGTCAGAAATAAAATTTGAATGTTTGTACAGTGATCAAGATGTCATGCAACTCAAAGTTTGGGTGGCAGTACATTTGGTGAAATTGCTTAACTTCTTTCTGACAACATCAGGACAATGCTCCATAAGTCTGAGGGCAATGTGGGAGACAATCCAATTTGAATAACACTGAGATATTGCCACACAGCTCATTTCATTTCTCAAGGTGGATAAAACCAACTGCTAGTTTCAGCAAGATGATGAACCATGCCACCTGTCTTTTCTGTGCACTCTTTGACGACTGCCTAATTTTCAGAGAGATGTGATTCTCAAGATAACTGGATTTGTCATCTCCAGATTTTTTTCTCCTGGAGGGCTTATCTGAAAGGAGTAACCTAGAAGAATAACCTACACATACTGGATAAGCTGAGGACCAACACTACAACAGCAACTGCTGCACAAAGCAAAAAAATTGATCCTGCACAAAGCAGCTTCAAATGGAGGGAAGGAAATACATGCCTGTATTTGCGAAAAGGTGGCCATTTTCAGCATATGTTGCAATCAAATTGATATTATTGTGTTAGTACAGTAAGATGACTACTTAGTTGTACTTATGCTATCAGTGTTACTCTAAAAATAAAGCTGTTACATCTGGGTTGTATGACTTATTGATCACCTAATATATAACTTGTTGTTAGATCCTAATGCATAAATAACTAGCAGTTGTAAATTTGAAACATGCAATTTAAATTTGAGAGATACTTGCATTTTCAGGAATTAAACATATAAGTTTAACATAGCAAGAATTTTCATCTTTCTTGGGCAAAGTCCATTCCAAAGGCAAAAAATTGGTGTGATAAACCTAAAAGAAAGAAAAAAATTTTATAATTAAATGAAATCAGTGCTACAGCCAACTTCAGCAACTGGTGAGACAATTTAACAAATCATTAACACACTGGATTTCACTTCTTAACTAGTCGGACCAACCTTTAACGAACTTCCATATAGCGAATTTTTCTATGTAGCAAAATTTTGATTTCCCCTGATCATTATGAAAATTAGTTTCTGTATAACAAAGAAAATTTCCATATAATGAACTGATTTCAAGAGACCTGGGACACACTGTTTGCACCTCTGGTCTTCAGGCAATAGAGCTGTCACTGTAGAAAGCAGGAATTAAGAGATAAAAGGATTAACAATTAATCACTTTAGCTTTTAATGGCTAAAGGGTTTAATTCTTAAGAGCATTCCACAATTTTGTATTGCCTGAGAAGTCACGCTGGTCAACTGCTATCTATGTGTTGTCCACAGTTATTGGCAAAGATTAAGGCATATTACCGACACTGATATTGGCTCTGGGCAACCTGTTTTCTATTGTAAGCACCCTATTAGAGAATTAGGATAGTGTGATTTTTCTTTTATCCCAGAAATTCATCTGTTGTTTCACAGAAATGAGTCATCCACACTTTCACTAAATTTCGCCTGTCTCTATATGGTAGTTAGAAGTGGTCCCTAAATCAGTTTTGTCTTAGTTGCTATGCAAGTAACCTTAATGTCTAAGAGGGAGTCTGAGTGTAGTGAAAAAAAAAGTGAAAGTGCTTAATAGTGTAGATAGGGGCATAAAAGAAAAAAAAAAAAGAAAAAAAAGAAAAGAAATAAAAAAAAAAAAAGAAATCGAAAAAAAAAAAGAAATCGAAAAAAAAAAGGGAAAAAAAAAATAAAAAAAAAAAAATAAATAAATAAAAAAAAAAAGGAAAAAAAAATCAAAAAAAGAAATCTCTTTAAAATTTGGTATCCCTGCCAGTAAGCCTCCGTAGCCGAGAGATCAGGAGCTTTGGTTTGGTTTGTATTGAGGTTTAATGGCGCATGGACTATGCGGGTCATAATGCACCAGTTCATAAGGTTGTGTTTCAGGGGTGTTCACTTTGGATTTCAATTGTTCATTTTAACCTGATTCATACATCCTTGTGTTAGTCTGTTGCTTATATTCACTTCCTTAGAGGAGGTGGTATAAATAGCTTTAAGAAAGTTGAAAACATCTGTGAAGTCGTGTTTATTTTTCAAGAGGTCTGTTAGTGTAATGGCGTCATGTGTCCTATAAATATCTTTGAAGGCTTGTTTACGTTCATTTGCATAGGTAGGACAGTCTATTAATATGTGTTGAACTGATTGAACGGTGTCACAAGTCTGGCATCATGGTGGTTCCTCTGCTCGCAACAAAAATGAGTGTGTAATATGGGTATGCCTGATTCTTAGCCTGGTGAGTGCTGTTTCTTCTTTTCTCGACCTTCGACTGCTAGAAATCCAGTTTTCAATATTCGGCTTTATTTGGTACAATTTGCTTGTAGTTTGCTGATTCCAAGTTTCTTGCCATTGCAACTGGCAAATACGCCATATCACAGGCTTGTAATCGGAATACAGCACTGTTATATCTTCTCCAATCTGTAGTATGGCTTCTTTTGCTGACTTGTCTGCTGCTTCGTTTCCAGCAATCCCTGTATGTCCTGGGATCCAGCAGAAAAAGTATCCTGTTCATTTCTGGCACAGTCAGTTAGTATTTGCCGTATGTGCCAAAGGATTGGGTGTTTGGATGTACCTATGTTTTGCATGGCTTGTAAGGCTTTATATATACAGGTTCCTTGTTGTTGTTGTTATTTGGTTTTTAGGAGCATTAGCAACTAAGGCCATATTGCTCCGGTGCGGTGGTCATTCCCTGACCTTTCCGCATCCTCCGTATTTGGTGGTGACAGGCTCGAACCCCGGTCTAATCAAGAAGCGTGTGCTACGCACTGCTGCTCCTTCCCACCTGGCTACGGAGGCGCCTACAGGTTCCTTGTAAAGAACTCAAGGAATCTGTATATATTACACCTCTCGTGTAATGCTTCATCTTGTACATGAGTTAAGGCTATTTTTATTGCATACAATTCTGCTGTGTATACACTGCACTCTTTCGGTAGCTGTTGTGTTAAAGTTATATCTGGGAATACAGCTGCTGTTCCCACTAAAGTGTCTGTTTTTGAACCATCTGTGTATATTGGAATTAGTCAGGAAATTGAATTCTGTGCTCTGTATGTAACTGTTGGAAGATTACTGCAGGTATCGCTTTTTTATTCCATTTCTAAAAGAAGTCCCATATTGGGATATGCGAATCCCACGGTGGAGGAGTATGAACTGGCATGTGTGCTATTCTGTCTATATTAAGGTTATGTACTGCCAAAAAGTCTTGCATTATAATTCCCAGGGGTCGGTTTGCTTGTTGGAGATTCTGGTATAAGTTTCTGCATCGTGGATCAAAGAGGGTCTCCCAAGTAGGGTGTCCATGCATAGATTTTATTTTAAATGTATAATACAATGCGAGTTGCTGTCACCTAAGAGTTAAAGGTGGTTCGTTGGCTTCAGCATAGCTTCTCTATTGGAGAAGCTATGCCTCTCTGTTGGCTTCTCTATATATGGAAGAGGTACGATAAGCACCAGTAGCTATACGCAGTGCGTTGTGATGAACTGGATCCAGCCATTTCAGAGCTGTTTTCCGTGCTGAATCATACACTGGGGCTCCATAGTCCAATTTTGATCTAATTAGTGCTTTGTATAGGTTTAGTAAGGAATATCTGTCTGATCCCCATGCTGTTGACGAAAGGATTTTAAGTATGTTCAGGTGTTTTGTACAGCTTTTACGCAACTCCAGGATATGCTCCACGAATGTGACTTTCTTATCTAAGATTAGCCCGAGAAATTTTGCCTTCGACTGGGTTGGTATATTCTTGCCTTCTAATTTCAGTTCAGGATCAGGATGGAGATTTCTTTTGCGACAAAAATGTACACGTATTGTTTTTTGTGTTGACAGTCTGAAACCATTATCTAGTGCCCACTTACTTATATTATTGATTGCGCATTGCATTTGTCTCTCGATAGTTCTCATGTTCTGTGCTTGACTAGAGATACTAAAGTCATCAACGTAAAGTGCATGTGACACTAAAGGAGGGAGTTGATTTGTGATCGAATTAATCTTTATGGCAAACAAAGTGGCACTCAAGACTGAGTGTGGAATGCCTTCTTCTTGTTGGTACATTTTAGAGAAAGAAGTTTGTACTTTGACTTGGAAGGTTCTGTTCATAAGGAAGTTTTGGATAAACATAGGGAGATTTGCCTCTGAGTCCAGCATGGTGCATATCTCGCAGGATCCCATATTTCCAAGCGGTATCGTAAGCTTTTTCAATGTAAAAAACATACTGTAACCATATGTTGTGATCTGATAAGTGCATTTCTGACGTTGGCTTCTATCCTGACTAGGTGGTCCGGAGTAGACCTATGATGTCTAAAACCACATTGCATGTTTGTGTAGAAGTTATTTTCCTCTAGATACCAAATCAATCTCTTATTTATCATTTTTTTCTAGTAATTTTCCTAAACAGCTGGTGAGGGCTATTTGTCGATAGTTGCAAAGATTTGTCAGGTCTTTGTCAGGTTTCGGGAAAGCTAGTACTATTGCATGGCACCATGTGTTTGGAAATACATTTTCTTGGAATATTTTGTTATACAATTTCAATAAATTTTCTAATTCAGTCTTGTTAAGGTGCTTGATCATGTCGTAATGTATATCGTCTGGGCCTACTGCATTTGGCCTGGCTGTGAACAAAACTTCATGTAGTTCATTTATTGTGAATGGCTGATTGTAGGGTTCATTACCTTTTGATTTAAATTTGATCTTATGATTTTCTGCATTTTCTTTTTGGATCAGAAATTCCAGATAGTATGAATCTTTCGCTGATACTTTTGCGAAGGTCTCACCTAATGTGTTTGCAATAACGGTAGGTTCAGTCAAACTAATTCCATTGCAGACCAGTATTGGTGATGGCCTATTTCTATATTTACCTGTCATTTTTCTTATTTTATTTCAGACTATATGTGCATTTGTTCTTTTGTTTATTGTAGATGTGAATTTAATCCATGTTGATTTTCGACTCTGCTTCCTAGTAAATCGCGCTATGGCTTGCATTCTTTTGTACTGAATCAGATTTTCTGTTGTGGGGTACCTGCGAAAACGGTTCCATGCCCTATTCTGTTGTTTTCTTGTTTCAGTGCAATCACTGTTCCACCGTGTTTTCGAACGGCTTGGGAAACATGATGAAGTCTTCGGGATTGTTAGCTGCCTGCATTTTGTATGGTTTCTGTGACATGTGCTAGTGCAACAACTACTGTTTCCTGTTCAATGATATTGATGTTGAAAACTGCTTTCCTCCTGAATGCTTTCCAATTAGCTTTTTCTATTTTCCAGCGAGGAGTCCTGCTGGTATGATATGGATATTCACCGACCAGTGTGGAAATTACTGGATAATGATCACTCCCAAGAGGATCCTCAAAAACTTTCCAATTAAATGTTGTGTAAAGTGTAGGAGTGCATATGGTAAGATCTATAGCTGTGGTGGTCCGAATTGGAAAGTGGAAGTAAGTGTCCCTGTTAAGAAGTAAGAGGCTATGATTATCTAGCAGTTGTTCAATGATGCGTCCTCTTCTGTTGTAGTCGGAGATCCCCACAAAGGGTTATATCCATTCATATCTCCCATCAGACAGATTGGGGGGGTGGTAGTTGTAATAATGCGTCTAGGTCTTCATAAGAGACATCTTCTCCTGGTGGAATGTATAATGAACATATGGTTAATAGGGACCTTGCTATTGTACGAATTGCTAAAGCTTCTAATGGGCTATTTAAATGCACCTGTTGTGTTGGTATTATGTCATTTACTAATAAGCAACTCCTCCATGTGTTATACCTTGAGTTATTCGGTCTCTTCTGTACATTGAGTAGTTCCTGATATTCAGGGTATCTTGTTGTTTGATGTACGTTTCCTGGAGACAGATACAGATTGGTGTGTTAAACATAAGAAAAGCACCTGGGCTGGATGGGATCTATCCAGTTATATTAAAGGAGGCGGCAAAGCAACTAAGCAAACCCTTGGCCATAATTATGAGAGCATCCTTGGACTCAGGAGAGGTTCCCACCGACTGGAGATGTGCGTTTCCTGGAGACAGATACAGATTGGTGTGTTAAACATAAGAAAAGCACCTGGGCTGGATGGGATCTATCCAGTTATATTAAAGGAGGCGGCAAAGCAACTAAGCAAACCCTTGGCCATAATTATGAGAGCATCCTTGGACTCAGGAGAGGTTCCCACCGACTGGAGATGTGCAAATGTATCCCCAATTCACAAAGGGGGATCGAAGGATGACATGAGTAATTACAGACCAGTTAGTTTAACTTCTGCTCCGGGTAAAATAATGGAGTTACTGGTTAAAGATGCATTGCAGGATCATCTAGACAAGACTGCAGCAATAATTCAGACACAGCATGGGTTTGTTAAGGGAAAGTCTTGTCTGACAAATTTGATAGGATATTATGATGTGGTTACAAAGGAACTGGATGCAAAAAATAATTTTGATATCATCTATTTGGATTTCAGGAAAGCTTTTGACACTGTTGCGCATGAAAGACTATTGTACAAATTGGAGCAGAATGGTATTAAGGGTAAGTTGCTACAATGGATAAAAGAGTGGTTGAGTGGGAGAAGACAGAGTGATCAACAGATGCTACTCTTTGTAGATTAATGTTATTAGTGGAGTCCCACAGGGTTGGGTGTTGGGCCCACTGTTGTTTTGTATATTTATTAATGAGGTATATCAGGCAGTGTGCTACTGCAACAGGATCTACATAATTTGGGCATATGGGCTAAGAAGTGACAACTGAAGTTTAACCTTGACAAATGCAAAGTACTGCATATGGGTAGGGTAGAAGTAACCCCAGAGAAACGTACCAACTGTGTGGTACTACACTTAAGAGGGTAGAAAATGAAAAAGACCTGGGAGTAATTGTGCAGGCAGATATGAAGTTTTCTGAGCAATGCAGACAGGCTGCCAGGGCAGGTCATGGGGTTTTGTGAATGATATATAGGAATTTTGCTAGCAGGGAAAACGAGGTGATTATCCCTCTGTATAAGGCAATGATCAGGCCACGCCTTGAGTACTGCATACAGGCCTGGAGGCCTCATTTTAGGAAGGAGGTAGATTTACTTGAGCGTGTACAGAGAAGGGCAACAAGATTGGTGAGGGGAAGGAAGGGATCCTCTTACCAAGAGAGGCTTAAGTTCTGCAAATTGCAGTGGCTGGAGACTAGGCACCTGCGCGGTGATCTGATTGAGGTATATAAGGCCTTGAATGGGTTGAGCACGCTGAATTCTGATGGGATCCTTCCACTTGTTCAGATTACGAACCTAAGGGGGCATAAATTAAAATTAAGAAAAGACATGTAGAATAGATGTGTGGAAATTTGCCTTTAGCCAGCGGGTGGTTAATTGCTGGAACAAACTTCCATCTGTCGCTGTGGAAGTTGACAGGTTGAATAAATTTAAGGAGCAACTGGACAGGCATTTGGAGGGAATGCTGTGGTTTTTTTTTTTTTTTTTTGGCTGATGCTGCATAAGCTCATATACATGCTTTCTTGCATCACATGCCACTACTACTATTACTGGGTGATCAGATACTGTACGTCGTCAAAATTAGTACGTAATCCACGACAGTTCCACTGGATAATTTTATCCATTATTTATATTTGCTCAGCCCCGCGAGCTGTTTTCGTTGGGTGGTTGTCTTTTGTTTTTCTGTCCTTACTCTACCACTTTTGAGAAATACCGGTTTTCTAGTATCCATATCTTCTAATACTTCAGCATGGATTTCGAACACTTTGTCATCTATCTTTCCTGTTTTCTCAAATTCCATAAATTCTGGGTTATGTTCATGATTTCGTGGTCTGCCATTACTCTTACACTGTTGCAAGGTTGGAGAATCTGAGGGGATTGAGATCGGTGTGTGTTTACTGTTTTCGCGTGTTTATCTTGTTGCTTTGCTTGGAGTAAGTATTTGACTTATGGAGAAAAAGATTCATTTGGAAGAACTGAGATTTCAGTTTGACATTCCACTGATTTAAATTTAGTTGCTACTTGTGCGTACATTGGTCTATTGGTTATGGTTGGCTGGACCATTTTTCTTGCTTCTTGATATGTAATATTGTGGTCTGTTTTGTATTTCTGTATTTCTTTTTTCCATCTATCACATGTTTTGGAGTATGCAGGATGTTCTCCTTTACAATTTGGACACTTTGGGGCTGGGCAGTCATCAATCTGATGTTCTTTGGATCCACATTTAGCACATGTCGGTGTATTTCTACATACTGTTTGTGAGTGTCCAAATTTTTGACATTTGAAACAGCGCAAGGGATTTGGGATATATACTTTTACTTGGCAGTTAAAATATCCTGCTTTTACAGTACCTGGGATTTTTTGTGTGTTAAATGTCAGGATTAAGGTTTTGGTAGGTATTACATTTCCATCTCTCCGAATAGAAATCCGTCTTACATTTGTCACTCCTTGATTTTGGAGGTCTTTGCTGATTTCCTCTTCAGTAACGTGTAAGAGATCCCATTCAGAGATTACTCCCTGCGAAGAGTTTAAGGTGTTATGCGGGGTGACCACTACTGATATACCTCCAAAGTTCGATAAATTCAGTAACTTTTCGGAATGTTTAGTACTGGACGTTTCAACTAACAAATCCCCAGATCGGAGTCACCTGACCATTTTTGGTGTTCGGGGTAGTCCTTCCAAGACGTTTTGGATGAAAAATTTCTTTCCTAATGTCTCCTCTCCAGTGGAGATGATTAGGAATAAAGGTGTCGGTGATGGTTTGGAGCCATCTGTTCTTTGCATTTTGGCAGTATTTTCTGGTTCTTCATCAAGCCAATTTTGTGGGATCTTTTCTGAAGTCCCTTGGGAAGTAGTGACTTTACTACTCATGTTTTGCTCTTTTAGCCCAGGGAGTGTACCTTCCAACTCCCGGTGCCACCAAGTGACCAAGCAGCGGCTATAAATTAGTAGGGTTGGTGGTTAGTTTGAGATAAGAGAAAAAAAGAAAGGTGACTTTCCTTTCTGTTAGTTTGCTAGATCCTTTTAGCAAAACTTACTTATGAAGTAAGTTTTGCTAAAACTTACTGAAAAATGAAGATCGCTATAAATATAATAAACTAAGTATAATTGAGAAGCGCACTCTAGAATCACTTGCTCACTTGGAAAACGCTTGGCACTCTGGGGCGGTCAGGAGCAGGAGTGCAGTAGCACACGTTCCTTGAGTAGACCAAGGTTCAAGCCAGTAGTGACCCGGTTTCTCAGAATGTCAACCATTCTGAAAAACCGTGTTTCCATTCTCGAACTGTTTGAGGAAACAGGACCCAGTCAGAAGAGTGCAAAATTATGCCTGTATGAAGCTGCAGATGAAACCATTTTTAAGTGGGTGAAGTTGATTTGAGACCAAAACATGACTATATTAAAGGCCTTGTAGAGGCCTTGTAAAAGGCTATGGAGTATGCATCTTTTCTAGAACATAAAACATTCAAGCCAGTTCTAGTTAGCTAGACAAATTTAAAAAGTGCCATCACTTACTCGAAAAAGTTATTTCTGGTGAAAGTGGGGTTGTAATTGAAAAAGACTGTACCCATTGAAAAGAAACAGTTTTGAAAAAAATTATGGAGGACTACGAGCCCAAAGACACATTCAATGTTGATGAAATCTGTTTTTCAGGTCTGTTTTTTTTTTTAAATGTTTGCCAAACAAAACACTGACTTTTAAAGGTGATAAATGTGTAGGTGGTAAAAATAGTAAGGAGAGAATGGTTGGTGCAAATATGGCTGGTAATGAAAAATTGAAACTTTGGTAATAGGCAAAAGTAAAAAACCCAATGTTTCAAAGTAATAAAGTCGTTAGAGTTGGACTACAACTACAACAAAAAAGCTTGAATGACAAGTGAAATTTCTGAACAGTGGATTTTAAATTTCAATAGAAAAATGAGGAAAGAAAATAGAAAAATTGCTTTGATTGTCCACAAATGCCCACTTGGTAATTTCAAAACTTACAAGTGTGAAGCTTGTTTTCTTCCTTCTGAATATCTCATCTAAACTGCAGCCAATAGACCAAGGCATTATCAAGAATTTGAAAATGAACTACCAAAGAAGCAAACTGAAAAAAATTATACTAAGAATAGAAACAAACCAACCTACAGATTCTGTTATAGATTTGCAGATGTGCATATCAGAGTTGGCAAAAGTGTGGAGTCAAGATGTGATGGAAACAATGATTAAGAATTGTTTCACAAAAGCAGGTTTTGCTAAAACGATGACGTACTGTTTCTGCTGCATGCCTTTTCTACAGATACTTCTATGGGCACTGTTCTTCTGAATTGGCTTCTATAATTCCTGCTCTTTCTATCAAAACAGTCCAAACACGTGCCATCACCAGCCAACATCCATTTACTGTCCAACGTCAAACTCACAGAACCAACTTTTCATCTTCCTCGTTTATTCATTCAACTGCCATTTTCTGGAACAACCTTCCATCATATGTATTTGCTGAAAATTACAGTCTACAGAAGTTCAAATCTAATGTCAACAAATATCTTTTCTCATCTTCTCAACCTCCAACCCAAAGCATGGTACTAAGTACTATAGGTTCTAATACCTCTCGTGTTTGGAGTTTTCATAAAAAAAAAAAAAAAAAAAAAAAACATTGAGCAATCTTGGGAAGGACTCCAAGTGAGAGGTTTGATCAGTGGAGAAATTGTTCTTGAAGAATAGTAGTAGTAGTAGTGGCACTTGATGCAAGAAAGCAAGTGTAGGAGCTTATGCAGCATCAGCCAAAAAAAAAAAAAAAAAAAAATCACACCATACCCTCCAATTGCCTGTCCAGTTCCTCCTTAAATTTATTTAACCTATCAACTTCCACAACGACAGATGGAAGTTTGTTCCAGCAATTAACCACCCGCTGGCTAAAGGCAAATTTCCGCACATCTATTCTACATCTATCCTTTCTTAATTTGAACTTATGTCCCCGTAGGTTCGTATTTTGAACAAGTGGGAGGATCCTATCAGAATTCAGCGTGCTCAACCCATTCAAGGCCTTATAGACCTCAATCAGATCACCGCGCAGGTGCCTAGTCTCCAGCCACTGCAATTTGCAGAACTTAAGCCTCTCTTGGTAAGAGGATCCCTTCATTCCCCTCACAAATCGTGTTGCTCTTCTCTGTACACGCTCAAGCAAATCTACATCCTTCCTAAAATGAGGCCTCCAGACCTGTACGCAGTACTCAAGGCGTGGCCTGACCATTGCCTTATACAGAGGGACAATCACCTCCTTTTCCCTGCTAGCAAAATTCCTATATATCATTGACAAAACCCCATGACCTGCCCTAGCAGCCTGTCTACATTGCTCAGAAAACTTCATATCTGACTGCACAATTACTCCCAGGTCTTTTTCATTTTCTACCACCTTAAGTGTAGTACCACACAGTTGGTACGTTTCTCTGGGGTTACTTCTACCCATATGCAGTACTTTGCATTTGTCAAGGTTAAACTTCAGTTGCCACTTCTTAGCCCATCTGCCCAAATTATCTAGATCCTGTTGCAGTAGCACACTGCCATTACTGTCATTAACAACCCTGCCAACCTTCGTGTCATCTGCAAACTTCGACATTAAGCCTGATATACCTTCATCAATATCATTGATAAATATACAAAACAACAGTGGATCCAACACCGAACCCTGTGGGACTCCACTAATAACATTAGTCCACGAAGAGCAGCACCCATTGATTACCACCCTCTGTCTTCTCCCACTTAACCATCCTTTTATCCATTGTAGCAACTTACCCTTAATACCATTCTGCTCCAATTTGTACAGTAGTCTTCCATGCGCAACAGTGTCAAAAGCTTTCCTGAAATCCAAGTATATGATATCAAAATTATTTTTTGCATCCAGTTCCTTTGTGACCACATCATAATAACCAATCAAATTTGTCAGACAAGACTTTCCCTTAACAAACCCAATCTTTAGGAGATGATAACGATGTCATAGTAGCTCAATATCCGAGTGACTCCAACATTTTGGAGAATATTCAAAGAACTAATGACATTATCGATGAGCAGTTTGGATGAAAATGAGAGCAATGAAGGCAATGAGTGCAATATTAAACCTTCCAAACATGAAATGAAATGTTGGCAGAATTAGAAACTTTGCATCAGGGTCTTCAGTGTGAAGAAAATGTACCATAAAATATATTTGAGTGCTCAAACAAATACAGTAAAATCTAGTGTATAACAAAAAAGGAACAATTCTTAAAAGTATACTAATATATTGTGTGCAAATTAACAGGTGATATTAATAATTAATTTAGGAGGCAGGTCCATTATGCAACAAAACACCATTCAAGAACCCCAAAACAATTTTTCGACACTGAAAGGTCTTATCAACCACACCAAGAAAAGGAGAAACAAGACCCTACCCAAAAACCAAACTTAAAAATTGGAAGAGGATCAATAATTAAAGTAAAGAGGAAGAGAATGAATGTTTAATAGAAATTAAGCACTGCTACCAAGACACTGTTTATCATCAAGGAAAAATAACATACAGCTAATCAATTTTCCCACCACTGAGGAAAACCAAGTATAGATGGGATTACTGTACTTATTTAGGTTGTCCATAAAGTGGATAACCTGATTCCATAAAGATGTAGTAATTAGAATAATTGTGGTTGATAGTAGTAATTGTGAGTGACTGCAGTTTTATTAACTGTAATCATTCACAATTGTATACACTTAAATAGAAAGGGGTGCAAGAATATTTGCTGATGCTATCAAGGCAATGTTAAGCGGGATGGAAAACTAATAGTTGAGGGGGGGGGGAAATCAGACTAATAGATTAACAGTTGCTGCAGGCAGAGGTGGAAGTGATTTTTGTACTGCTGCTGCTGAAATGAGCAGCAGCCTGTAAAGCAAGTTGCTGGGGATTTCAGGAACTGCTGGGAGTCATCATGAAAAAGTAAATACATAGGCTGTGTTAGAGTAACTAAGAGTAAGAACAGGTGCATGTATACTTGCATGTACACCAATGGTAGGAGTATAGTAAATAAATTTGATGAATTTTAAGTGCTGGTCAAGACATCAAAGGTGGATATTGTTGGGATATCAGAGACGCGGTGTCACACAGATATAAGGAATGCAGAATTGGACTTTGCAGAGTACAATGTGCACAGAAAGCACAGACAGAACAGGAAGGGAGGAGGGGTTATGCCCTTAGTTAAAAAACACAAAATCTAAGGAAGTGCATCCAGTAGGCATAGATGGACAGTGCAATGTTGAGTCAGTTTGGTGTGACATAAGCATGGGAAAGCAAAAATGAAGGTAAGTGTTTATAACATGCCTAATGACTGATAAGTACAACAAACAACTATGCAGAGACACAGAGTGAGGCAGTAAATCAGAATGTCTTATAATGGGGCATTTTAATTTCCCAGATATTGACTGGAACTGTGGGTTGATCACCCACAGCACACTAGCAAACTTTTGTGATTTATTGGATGATTGTTTTCTAGAGCAGCATGTTCGAGAGGCAGCAGAGAGGGTAATACTCTTGGATCTGATTATCAGCAATGATTATTCATGCATTAAGAATTTACAGATAAAAGAACCACTAGGTGGCAGTGATCTCAGTGTACTGATATGGGATTTACTTAAAGATTTAACTACCATCAGGGTAAAGGGAAGAAGAGTTTTTGCTTTCGTAATAGTGACTACACTGGTCTCAGAGATTTTTTTAAATTCTATGAATTATGAATTTTAAATTAAATAAAATCATCAGTGGGACCAACTGATGATTTTACTAACAGCAAATTCTAAATGGGAAGCATTCAAGGATAATCTTAGAAGCTACTAGGCTTTTCATGCCAACTAAGAATACTGTTAAATTTAGGCCAAATGGATGTCAGATGAACTGATAAGACTCGTGGCAGAAAAGAAAAAATGCATGGGATGCATATAAATTATAAGCTAGTCTGTAATGAAGTCACACAGGAGGTTAGGTCAGTAAGTGACAATGTTCAATGTAATCCAGAATACAACTTCTGAACAATCCACTGAAAGAAGAGGAGAGAAGTGAATGAAGACACAAATCAATTCTATATTTTTATTGTGTGTGTGTGTGTGTGTGTGTGTGTGTGTGTGTGTGTGTGTGTGTGTGTGTGTGTGTGTGTGTGTGTGTGTCAAAGAATATGTACAAAGATAAAAAGTAATGAAAAGGCCCAACATTTACAGGTTAATTTTTCCAGCCATTATATGACAAGTTATAATACCAGTCTTAATATAAAATGAAATTACAGAGCCAAAAACTTACTTCAATATTTTCTTCCCCAAACTGTTCAATGGCTGCTTCTTCTGAATACCCTATACAACCATATTCTAATGGAGTAAAGACCACGGTGGGCACATTAATGTAGTCACACTGAAATAGATAAAAATTGTTTGATTAGCTGAGTACATAAAAGAAAGACTGTAATACTTGCAATAACATTTTAATAAGCTTTTCACATATGCAGCCCAGGCTTCCTGATATGACCATAACAGGTTAGCAAGTATAAAACAGTTTCAAGTTAAACATAATGTAACATCATTGGAAAATGCTTAGATGGTCCATGAGGTTGCCACAGACATTCTCTCAGATAGGCCAGACAAGCTGCACTTGCTACCTGGGAGTCTAAAACGCTGATGGAACTGATATTCGGGTGACACTCAAGTCAAGTGGACCCAATTTCAGCGAAGTCCGGACGGTCTGTGACAGCCAAATCCTTTGCTTGCACCTTCACGATGGTGGGACTGTTAGTAATCCTGGGTATAACCTCCATGTGCAAGTACAAGTACATGGTGGGTGATCACCCAGGTGTGAAACAACATAAGCAGGGGTCAAGGTGTGGCACTCACACCACATGGAGGAATGCCACCCCCTCTATGTTACCAGGCAGTACCAGGTGGTAGATGGCGCTCATCAACAGGTGCAATACCACCACTTTGCTTATTGGAGGCTTGAAGTGGTGGAACCCATGTTTAGTCTCTAGAGCTAAGTTCCGGTCAACCCTTCCCTATCTCTTCCATCATGCAGTATGATTGATGACTTGAGGTTATGATGAACATCGTGGCGAGATCCAATATTCCTTACATTTCGAGGGTACAGCTCTAAAACGGTGTTAACCTATTGGTAACTCTCTAGGAGACTTCCAGATCAGCTAGGTTATAATCTTGCTACCTCTACTCTGCCAGATAGTGACTGGAGGGAGTCCGAGTAGTGTGTATGGGGGGAGCATTGTCGAGGCCACATTATGTCAAGGATCTGGGTATATTCTTACCATGTGTACGCCATATCCAAAAATTTCATTACTTCATACAGCATGTCCCACTCACTTTTTCTTACTATTGAATACACCACGAATTGTCAAACTAATACAGCAAGCTTATCTGCAAAAAGATCTAAACCTCCCAAGCACTTCCTAATTCATTTCACAAATATCCGTGGTCTCAGTTCGAATCTTAACGATGTCCATTTCCACTTGCAGTCTGCCAAACCCTATGTACTTTTTCTGACAGAATCTCAGTTACTGGTTGATTCCACTACTGCTCATTTCAGATGCCCAAATTATTCGCTGAATGATTCCTTTCGCCTCAAAGGTGGTACTTGTGCATATGTCCATTCTGATATTCCTTGTCAGAGACTTGGCAATTTGGAAACTCCTCTCTTTGATCTTTTCTGGCTTGAAATCTCTCTACCTCATTGTGTCAAATTCATCTGTTGTCTCTACAGTTCTCCCAACTCCACTAATCACTTGGAGCTTTCTGACTTCCTCTCTTTGCAACTCGACTTTCTCCAGTCCAATTTTCCTAACAGTGAGGTAATTTTCCTTGGTGATTTTAATGTTCACAACTCCAGCTGGCTTCCATTTTCTAGTCACACCGACCCAGCTGGTCGAGATGCTGAAGCTTTTGCAATTACTAATAACCTTGCACAGATTGTTCATTTACCTACAAGAATACAGGACAATCCTAATCATACAGCCAACACGCTTGATCTTTTTCTCACAAACAACCCTTTTAAGTACACGGTCGAAGTGAGAGGTCCTTTAGGCACTTCAGATCACAACTTGGTTATTGTCTCTTCTCCAATGGAGCCTTTATCTCATGGCTATTCCCAACCTCGTGTTGTTTGGCATTACAAGAATGCAAAATGGGATGACCTGCAAGATTTCTTTTCTTCTTTTCTTTTCCTTGGTCGGATTACTGTTTCAAAACTTCTGATGTCAATGTTTGCTCAGATCGTGTCAGTGAAATTATTCCTGCAGGAATGGAATCCTTTATCCCACACTCCAATTTAAAATTCTGTCCATTATCTAAACCTTGGTTTTCCAATAAATGTGCTAAGGCTGTTCAAGAGAAGAATGTTGCATATCGTAATTGGCTTGTTTCTAATTCTTCAGTTTCATTTTCTACCTACACCAAAGCTCGTAACAATTGTAAAGCAGTTATTAATCAGTCCAAACTAGAGTTTGAACATGCTAAAAGTAGAAAACTTGCTTCTTGCCCTAATGGTAGCCGAACATTCTGGTGTCTTGCCAAAGCTATTGGCCACAAATTGCCCATCTCTGCTCCCACCTCTGTCCAAACCAGATAGTTTTGTTGTCACTTCAGCCAAGGATAAAGCTGACCTGCTAGCATCCCATTTCTCTTCCAACTCATGTATTAATAATCTTGGTAAAACACCTCCCACCATTCCTAATTCGCTCCATTCAATGCCTCCTGTGGTCTTCCGTCAAAAGGATGTCAGAAGGATTTTGATGAATCTTGATGCTAAGAAAGCTCCAGGTCCCGATGGTATTTCTCCACTTGTTCCCAAACCATGTGCTCCTGAACTTACTCCTATTCTTTGCCATCTTTTTTCACTTTCTTATTCCAAAGGTGTTTTTCCTTCTGCTTGGAAATTTGCTCATATCCAGCCAGTTCCTAAAAAGGGTGACAAATCCCTCCCATCCAATTATCATCCCATTGCAATTACTTCTACTCTTTCTAAAGTAATGGAGAAATCAATTAACTGCCAAATCTTAAGCTACCTAGAAACCTTCCATCTTATCAACGATTGCCAGTATGGATTCCGTCAATGTTGATCCACTGGTGATGTTCTGGCTTATGTTACCTATTTATGGACTAATTCAATGGAAAGAGTCGGTGAAACACAAGTAGTTGCTCTTGACATCTCAAAGGCTTTCGATCGTGTTTGGCATAAAGGTCTTCTAAACAAGCTTCCATCTTATGGTTTGCCAACTGTTTTTAGTAATTGGTTATCCAGTTTTCTCTCTGATCGCTCACTGAGGGTGATGGTAGATAGCTCTCTTTCTTCTAACTTCTACACTAATGCCGGTGTCCCCCAAGGTTCAGTTCTTTCCCCCCACTCTTTTCCTCTTGTATATTAATGACCTTCTTCCATTGACTGGAAATCCTATCCATAGTTTTCCCGATGATAGTACATAGCATTCCACTTTCCATTTTGAGAAACCTTGCCCTGTTCAATCAGCTTCAACTTCTCAAAAATCTGCTACCAATTCCTTAAATGCCGATCTTCAGGTAATTCTCCAGTGGGACAAAGACAGCTTAGTTGATTTCAACCCTTCTAAAACTCAGTCTTGTCTTATATCTCGCAAAAAGGATTCTTCTGCTCCTATGCTTATCTTTAGTGACACTCCGATTTCTAGGCAAAATGATATATCTTTTTTGGAGATTACCCTGACTTCTAATCTCTCTTGGCACAAGCACATTACAAATATTGCTTCCTCTGTATCTACAAAACTTGGTTTTCTCTTTCGCTCTCGGTGTTACTTTTCTTCCAAACAGCTGCTCACTCTGTATAAATCGCAAATTCGCCCTGCCATGGAATATTGTTCCCACATCTGGGGTGGTGCCCCCAAAACTTCTCTCAGGCTTCTTGATTCCATTCAGAGGAGGGCAGTTAGGTTAATTAATGATTCATCTCTAACAGTCTCTCCACTCACTCTCTCATAGACGTACTGTTTCTGCTGCATGCCTCTTCTAGTGATACTTCCATTGGCACTGTTCTTCTGAATTGGCTTCTATAATTCCCGCTCTCTCTTTCAAAACAGTCCGAACACGTGCCGCCACCAGCCAACATCCAACTTTTCATCTTTCTCGTTTATACATTCAACTGCCGTTTTCTGGAACCACCTTCCTTCATATGTATTTCCTGAAAATTACAGTCTACAGAAGTTCAAGTCCAAGGTCAACAAATATCTTCTTTCGTCTTCTCAACCTCCAACCCAAGCACGGTACTAAGTACTATAGGTTCTAATACCTCTCGTGTTTGGGGTTTACATAAAAAAAAAAGATTAGTGATAAATAAACTCACTAGTGCAAAATACTGGCTGGGTACAGTATTCCTCTTACTTCCTGATTTTCATACTCTCAAACTGAACAAATTCATCTTTTCATGCCATGTCCCATCTAAAATCATGCTTCTGGTCTGAAGCAAATTACAAGAAATAGCCAATTAAATTAATTTATTTTCACCTAGCATCTGCTTTTGTCAATGTTCCCACTTTAATATATAGATCATTTTTCATTTATTCTATTCAACTGGTAGTGATTTACTTTGCCTCATTAAAGCATCTCTTCCCATTTATTTAAAACCATAATGATGTTTTACAGAGGCTTACTAGTTGGTATACACAAAGGCAGTGAACCATTTCCATCGCCCAATCCAGAGATATCAATAGAAACATTTTCTTGAATGGTGCTTTCTGTTGGTAAAATATGTTCTTTCATATGGCCTAAAAGTCAGCTAAGCCATATTCATGTTGTAGGCATGAAATGAGAAATAAAGAAATTAAAAAAATAATAATAAAAAAAAAATGAAACTAATAAACTGATGCAACGGCCAGGTAAGGAAAAAGCTTGGGAGCATCTAATATATGTTTAATTTATCAATTAAATAGATATTCAAAACAAAATGAATGAATCTGAATGAATTAAAATTAAGCCATCCCAATTTGCAATCCATCTTCTGTTGTAAAACAATAAATAACAATGCTCATAAAACAAATTAGCCTTGATTAAGATGCATCTTTCCAATATTTTTTTAAAGAGCAAATAATTAAGAGAATTAACCCAAAATACTTTACAAAAACTAGTATACAAAGCAGAAATCACAGTAAATATTGAGATGGGACTAGTGACAAACACTAAAACTAAGGTTTCATGGTAACGATATACTCTATAATAAATATAAGCAATATAACTTAATGGCGGCTTTTAAGTACAAACCAATAAATTCAGCAGGTCTTTTAAAAATAAAATGCAGCATGTTTTGAAAGAGATATTATAAACTTCACTGAAATCCAAAAGAGAATTAAACTTCATATAAAACTATAAAAGACATGTAATTTTTAGAGATCGGGAAAAATCAGAAAACTTGGAAAATATGGAATGGTAATAGGCAGACCAAGAGAAAGGCATACTTTGACTGTGTTCAACAAGCAAGCAAAGGAAAGAGGACTTACTCTGGATAAGGGTAAAGATCTAACAGAAGACAGCATGGCACTTAAGCTGGTAGCCCAAAAGGACTGATCTGTACCAACACCGTAACCTCTATACCAACCAGATGCAACAGATTCAGTTATGACATTTTTAAATGACATGCTTATTTTATTAGAGATAGCATCTATGATACTCAACAGCTTACTCAAGATAAAAGATGATTACCTACCTGAATATTACTGTTCCCATATAGTCTCCTGGCAAGTAACTGCCCTGCTTCAATAGCGACTGGAGTAAGCTCAGGTGCTCCATCTACAATGTCACCTACTGCATAGACATAAGGTATGTTGGTCTGTTCATACTTTACTGGAATTCTACCATTCCTAAAAGAGCAAGCAAGACAATATAATTTTGTACAAAACATTTGTATTTTAAAAATAAATTCTCACGAAAACAGAATTTATTTACTACTATTCAAATTTAAAATTTTTACTTGACATTTGAGACACCATACAAATCACTGTGTATGGTGCAGAAATTTGAATAGCAGTTATGTGTATAGTATATAACTATACATATAACTGTATAGTTATGATATACAGTTTTACAAGCTGCATTACATATTAATATTAGAAAAGAGCAATCAAATTGATTTGTTTTATTGGTATATAAATTTGTCAGTAAAATTTAGTTTGCTTGTTTAATGTTAATAATATGAAATAACTTAAATTGTATATTGTGATCTGGAAGCTAATTCAAAATTAATGTTTAACTGATGTTTAATAATTTTTTCCTTCAATAATTGTCATAAAAGCAAATTGTTTATCATACTATAACATTTGTGATATTTCTAAACCTTAATTTAATTAAAAACTGATATTTATTATTTTTTAACTTAATTCTGTGATGTACTTAAACCTTTTTAGGATTCTGATTTTATTTAATGACTACAAAACAAGATAAATTACATTAACTTATAGTCCTGTCTGAGGACAGGATTCAGGAAGAATCTAGAAACACTGCCAGAGTTTTTCACTCTTGGAGACTTTATTTCTGAAGAATGACCTAATCACACAGTACAAATCTTAAATTTTCTTTTGAATTGACATCTGTACTGCTCCCATATTTGTGGTAGTATCCAGTAGAAACTCTCTGAACCCTATGGACTCCATTCAAGTTAATCAATGACTCATCTTTTATAAAGTCTTTCCACACTGTCTCACAAACATTTTTTCTACTGTGAGCCTTTCTAAAGATAATTCAATGGGCACAGTTCTTTTGAATTGACATCTGTAATTTCAACACTTTTCCAGATGAGTTCAAACAAATGCAACATGCAGTCAACATTCATTCACTGTTCAACTACAAACTTACAGAGCCAACTTTTTCTCTTCCTCACTTATCCCTTTCTATTTACAAGAATTTTGCTAGTAAAGAAAAGGAGGTGATTATCCCTTTGGTCAGGCTGCACCTTTAGTACTGCACACAGGCCTGGAGGCCTCATTTTATGTAAGAGTACAAAAAAGGGCAATGAGATTGGCAAGGAGGAATAAAGGGTTGCTCTTACCAAGAAATGCTTAAGTTCTGCAAATTGCAGCATCTGGAGACTAGGCACCTGCAAAGTGATCTGATAGATAAGTATAAGGCCTTGAATGGATTGAGCAGGCTCAATGCTGATGGGATTCTTCCTCTTGCTCAGATTATGAACCTGAGGGGCATAAAATCAAATTGAGGAAAGACAGTTGTAGAATAGATGTGCGGAAATTTGCCTTTAGCCAGCGGGTAGTTGATTGCTGGAACAAACTTCCATCTGTTGTTGTGGAAGTTGATAGCTTAAATAAATTCAAGGAAGAACTGGACAAACTTTTAGAGGGAATGGATGTGTGAATTTTTTTTTTTTTTTTTTTGGCTGATGCTACATAAACTCATACATTTGCTTTCTTGCATCACATGCCTCTACTACTACTACCACTATTGCTATTTTCTGGAAGAGCCTTCCTTCACATGTATTACACAATCTACAGAAATCCAAGTCTAATGTCAATAAGTATTGTCTGTCTTCTCAACCTTGAACCCATATGTGGTCTTAGTACTATAGGCTCTAATACTTTTTGTTTTTGGGTTTTCAGTCATATATATACATATACACTCATTTTTTTGGTAGTTGTTGGCGCATCGGCTTCTGTGGCCATATTGCACCTCCCAAGGTTTTTGCAGTACTTTGATCCAAGCCCGAGGCGGGAATCGAACCCGCGACCTTTGGGTTGCCGGGTAGGTACTTTACCCACTCGGCTAGCCCGGTCGGCTATACACTCATGCATAAAAGTTTGGAATCACAGCATATGACAACAGTTTGATAATTTTTTTTTTAAATTAGATTTGATAATGTAAGGTTTAATATAAGAAAATAAAATACTACAAAGAATATTAAGATTTTTAAAGCACTGAAAAATTTACAGCAAAAAAAAAAAAAAAGAAAAAAAAACATATTGAAATGATTAATATTAACCAACTATACTGATTTTTCATCAAAATATCTTCCACAAGATTTTATCACTACCTTAAACAGATGTGGAATTCTGGTGATTAATTTTATAATAGTGTCTTGACTAACATTATTCCAAGCGATCTACAAAGTTTCCCATAATTTTATGAAGGTGGGCAGACTTCAAGGACTTAGTCTACATGATCCTATAAAAGCTCTATTGAGTTTAAGTTAGGTGACTGGGGTGATCACACCATAATTTGCAAAACCCTCTCCTATTGTTTAGTTGCTAGAAAGTCCCTGCACAGCACTGAGCTGTGCTTCGGGTCATTGTCTTGTTATAATATGAAATTTCTTCCATAGAGTTGAAGTCCAGAGGATATTGCATTATGTTCAAGAATGTTTTTATAGCCTTTTCTTAATATTCCTTCAATTCTGACATCACCCACTTCAGAATAAAACAAAAGCAATCTCAAATCGTGATAGAACCTCCACTCTTCAAATGTACAAATGTTAATGGCATTTAGCCCTAGCCACCATTTCTTTCGATTTTCTGGTTTTAACAAGGATTTTTGAACCATTACATGACCATGAAGTCCTGCTTGTTTAAGATGAAGTTTTACAGTGGATTTAGATAAGGGAGTTACTCTGTTCCTATTTAGACTCAGCTTGGATTAAAAGTGTAGTAAGTTGTCGATTGTGTTTAGAAATCAATGTTATGGTGTTGTCTTGTGCTTCTGTTGTTACATGAAGTGATCATGGTTTGTCCTTTAAATTGACAGTCATGGTAGTTAGTACTCCTTTAAAAAAAAAAAATTGTTTTTTGCCAATACTTCTCATGAAATAACTTTCTTTATACAGAGTTATAAAGCACTTTTTTTTAACACTCAATTTCTAATTTCTTGCCATGTTTATCACAAAACTTGCACAAACACTCTGAACGACAGATGTTCAATTTTATAAGTTACAGCTCTAACTTCTCTATTCATATTATTGCAAAAACACTCTAGCAAATCATCTAAAATCTTCCATAATATTGAAACAATACTCCCACTTTCTAGAATATTCTAGAATCATCTACACCTTTGGGTATTCGCAAATATTTTAGAAATTTAAATATTAGTTTTTGATTTTATAGAAAATATTTTAATAAAAATTGGTATATAAGGTGGTCCTATTTCAATAAATTAAGAAAAAGGAAATGCGATTCCAAACTTTTAGGCAAGAGCATATACACAAAGTCAAATTTAGTGTTGTATTTTTGAAATATAAAATAGTCGATTCTGGTTAATTGGGACACATCGGGACTAGTGCATTTTAACCTGGGGAATTAGAAGCAGATCTAAAATCAGAATAAGCGAGAGATATATCCATTTCAATGGCAAAACCAGAGCCAATCCCAAATAAGGTATTTTCATCATTAAGATGACAATAACACTGAATCTAAAAATTTTATCAGGTGCACTGCTAACAATTAGACGTACTTCACCTGAAATGAAAGAAATTTTACTACTTCAGGCTTATTTGTAACTAAGCAAAGATTCAGGCTTTCCGACCCAGCAATTAATGCACTGGGTTTTTTAAAATTTCATTTTAACAATAATTGTAAATGTTAAAATGAAATTTTTAAAAACCCAGTAACAATAATTGTAAATGTTAAATGCCAATATTAGTTTTCCTTATTATTTGTTTTGTTTCACTATTAATGTTTACTTAGATTTCTTTTATACTAATCTCAAACTTGGTGTTTTCAAATAAATGTATAGAATAATGTTGGCCATCTGTACACTGTACCAATATAATAAAATTCTGTTTGCATTCAAACTATGAGTCGTAGTTTTTAATATCTAATTTTCATTAAATTTTAGTTTTTAACTTATACACCACAGTGTACAGTTCATTATTATAGTATTTTATGGCTAGTATGAATCAGAGCTGTAATACTCAATATGTTCTACGTTGATAATAATATTAGTAAATTAATAAGAGGAGTTTACCTCAATATAGTACGTGGAACACTTCCGTATGATACCCTCCAGAAATTAAAACGGAAAAACGAAAAAATCGACAACTTACCGATACATTAAAGTAAAATATAAATAATTAAAGTAAAATATAAATAATTAAATAATCAATTTAACACAATTCAAAATCAATTCAAAACAATTAAAATTCAAATTAACGCAATTAAAAGAATCTAACGAAAATATTCAAAACGATTTTCCTTCCTGAAGCTGACAATGCTTTTCGACCGACTGTCGTGATCACAGGAATGAAAATTACCGAATCAGGCTAAACCTGCAACTTAAATAGTGATTATGTGTCTTCGCACATGCACGTAAAGGTCCACGCATCGGAGATCAAATATGGCCGCCGAACATTAACAGAATTCTCGTGTAATTTAATTTCAACGGTTTCTGCAATTAATAGTCGCGTATAATTACGTTGAACGTTAAGTATTTTGGCCTCGTTAAATAAAAAAGTATGTTTTTCGTTAATGGCATGAAAGGCTAATTCTGACGCTGCTGAACGAGAAGCACGAACTGAGGCTTCGTGTTGATTTACACGGATATTAAGAGAAAACCGCGTCGAACCCTGATAAGACGAGTCGCAATCACCGCAAGAAATGTTGTATACTAGATCATTAATTTGTGTTGCGAACGCCGAAAGAACCGAGCGATTGTTCAGTATAGTGTGTAACTTCCGAATAGTAATATCAAAAAATACTTTATTTCTGTCCCATATGTTGAACAGTGGCACAAACAGCTTAACAGATTCTTTAAAGATACCGAATTTAAAATTATAGCTAGGCCTATACGGAAGTTACACACTATACTGAACAATCGCTCGGTTCTTTCGGCGTTCGCAACACAAATTAACGATCTAGTATACAACATTTCTTGCGGTGATTGCGACTCGTCTTATCAGGGTTCGACGCGGTTTTCTCTTAATATCCGTGTAAATCAACACGAAGCCTCAGTTCGTGCTTCTCGTTCAGCAGCGTCAGAATTAGCCTTTCATGCCATTAACGAAAAACATACTTTTTTATTTAACGAGGCCAAAATACTTAACATTCAACGTAATTATACGCGACTATTAATTGCAGAAACCGTTGAAATTAAATTACACGAGAATTCTGTTAATGTTCGGCGGCCATATTTGATCTCCGATGCGTGGACCTTTACGCGCATGCGCGAAGACACATAATCACTATTTAAGTTGCAGGTTTAGCCTGATTCGGTAATTTTCATTCCTGTGATCACGACAGTCGGTCGAAAAGCATTGTCAGCTTCAGGAAGGAAAATCGTTTTGAATATTTTCGTTAGATTCTTTTAATTGCGTTAATTTGAATTTTAATTGTTTTGAATTGATTTTGAATTGTGTTAAATTGATTATTTAATTATTTATATTTTACTTTAATTATTTATATTTTACTTTAATGTATCGGTAAGTTGTCAATTTTTTCGTTTTTTCCGTTTTAATTTCTGGAGGGTATCATACGGAAGTGTTCCACGTACTATATTGAGGTAAACTCCTCTTATTAATTTACTAGTATTTTATGGCTAGAATAAGGATAAAAATTCTTATCAAAGAGATAGCAAATATTTGATCAATAAAATAAAATTTTCAGGAATTCTTGAGAACTGCAATTTTCCATTCCTGGTTCCTGAAGATTAAAAAAATATCGGGAATTTGGAAACTATTCATAAGTTCAGGCACTATCACCAACACACTGTCAAAAAACAGTCCCATACCATCAGACTACCTCCAATTCATGGTCACCAATACACTCTGACACAAAATGCTTTTGAGGCATCTCCATATACAAAAGCCATCCATCAAGATGAAACTGTGTAGCAAGATTCTTTACTCCACAGCACCTTCTGCCACTCTTCTTAAGTCCACAAACAGTGAATTATAATGAATGCACAAATTATTGTAGAAGCCATTCTCAGTTTTTTCTGGTTTGACAAAAACTTTCATTACATGGAGGAAATTGAATTCCATTTAAATCCAGGTGATAATCAGTAGTCACTGCTACAACTGCTGGTTAATAATAGTGAAGTAAATTAAATGAACAGATAATGTGGATACACACTATTGTATGTCACAACAATATCACTCATATAGATTAAATGTTTTTTTTTTTTTTTTTTATGTTGGGGCAATCAAGCCAAAACAGAAACAAATTAATATTTAAAAACAGTCACACAAAGTTTATTTTCACTAATTTTTCAAAATTCCATAAAGAAATTTACTTCACAGAGTTGACTTTTAACAAAATTGAATTCTTGCAGGTCCACATAAATATAGTGAATTCATCTATGAAAGAAAATTAAAATAAAATAAAACAATACAGATACTACCAAAATCACTGATTTGATAATTAAGCACAAACTTACTTAGGATTTGTTTCAATTCCAACTGTCTCTAATCCTATACCACTTGTACATGGATCTCGACCAACTGCAAAGAGCACCTAAGGAAAGTAAATATTCATGAATTTTACCCTACAGGTGAAAATAATTTTAATTTATTTAATTTAGTTTAATTTAGCAAACAATTAAAATAAGCTTAAATACTTACAGTATTATACTCATCAGTTACCATTTCTCCTGTAGACATCATCTTGCCTGTTACCTTTAATCGGCCTGGTTGCCCTGCTTCAAGTTGTGTTATCTACGCTGGCATAGAAACAGAATATTTTATTAATGAATGTGAAGTTGAATATCTACTTAAAAATAGTTCCTCACTACTGATGGTGTTCATGATGTTCCATTCTTAGACAAAAAAAAATAAAAAATAAAAAAAAAATAATAATAACAATATATATATATATATATATATATATATCACATCATAAAGGAATCAATTCTCCAACTGCACCTAAAACTGAATTGAAAAAAGATCCTGAAACCAATGATTCAATGGTACTTCAAAGAAAACCAGTAAATGTGCTGTTGGCAGCCACTTTATTGACACTGGTAGAGATAACAAAATGCTATGTTAACTTATAACACTTAACACTAGCAAAGCACTGAAATGACCTGTTTTGCATTGGCCAATGCAAAATGGTATACGTTAACATAAAATTTAATTTCATGTTAACAATATACCACTATTAAACTGGAATGTTAAGCCTTTTAACATTTCCATTTAAAATAGTGAAACACCACTTGCCATGCATAGAATGGGTTAGATATTAAGAGTCGGCCATTTATTGCAGAATGCAAAAAAAATCCTGTTTTGAATTCTGGAAATGCCTACACAGATTTATACTGTAAGAAATTTTTAAACATTTGTGAGAGAAAGATGGAGAGAAAATAAAACTGGGTTGGGCTGTAGGGCAGTCCCAAAACAACTAAGGCCATGAAGCATCAGTGTATCACTGCTGCTTCAAGGACTTCAATAATTTGTCAAGTGTAAATTGCATGTATTTTGAGCTAGCTGGTTTTTGTAAAAAAATATGTACATGATCAGATCCTACTAAATATTTTGTAAAAGGATATTATCACAGGCAATGCCAGATTTAGTTAGTGTGGAGCCCTACTTAGAAGTCCTAAAAATAGGGTTGTGGAGTCACAGACCAACTGCATCACTATAAATCTCCCTTGACCATATAACTTGATTACACAGAGTTTGAAAAATAAATGGTTTTATTTTCATGAATCATAATCATGTAATCATGAATACCTAAAAGTGAGGAGGGCCAACCTTCTACAATTCAATGTTTAATATGCAGTATAATCATCTATAAGAACCAACTAATAAGCTTTCATGTCATTTACAAGGTTGATGAGGACCTTGGGGTAATATATCCCACTGCCTAAAAGATCTGATTTTAGACCTATAATCTAGTTTAAGTCACATGAATTCAACAATAAAGGTGTAGTGAGGTTTATCAGTCTGCATTGAGAAGCAGAGAGAGAGAGAGAGAGAGAGAGAGAGAGAGAGAGAGAGAGAGAGAGAGAGAGAGAGAGCATGGAACATATTCCAACCCATCATGAATTTTTTTTTACACAGTTCAGATGTGTAGAAGAAAAGTGAATTTTTTATTGAATACAGCTCCAAAAAATCTGATCTCGGGTGCTACCAGGATAGCATTTTGCTAACGCCTCGATTCAGGTTCAGGATTGAGATTACACTACAACAAAAATATATACACAGTCTTTTTCAGTGAGAAGTTAAAATCATTAACCAATACCCAAGAAACAAGGCAATTAATGGCTTGTCAGTTGTCGTTCAATGATTTCATATGGAAAAAGTATATGGCACATCTCCAATTTGTGTCATACGTTTTTTCCACATCAAGGAAGATAGATGCCAAATGTTCACAATTTAGAAAAGCATCTCAGGAAAGAAATGTTTTCAGTCTAATGAGATGGTTCAAAGTGAACCTATTTCAAAGCAACAGGTCCACTTTGGACCATTCTGAAAAGGAGGCCATTCTAAATACCAAGCTTCAACAATTCTGTCCAGGATTTTGCACAATCAGAGCAATAGGACAATAGTTAGTTGGAACTTTGGTATCCTTTCCTGGCTTAGCAAAGGCAAAGATCACCTTTCTATAAAACAATTATTTATTTATTATTTATTTTTTTATGAAAACCCCAAACATGAGAGGTATTAGAACCTATAGTACTTATTCCGTGCTTGGGTTGGAGGTTGAGAAGACGAAAGAAGATATTTCTTGACATTAGACTTGAACTTCTGTAGATTGTAATTTTCAGGAAATACAAATGAAGAAAGGTTGTTCCAGAAAACGGCAGTTGAATAAATAAACAAGGAAGATGAAAAGTTGGTTCTGTGAGTTTGAAGTTGGACAGTAAATGGATGTTGGCTGGTGGTGGTGGCAGCATGTGTTCGGACTATTTTGAAAGAGAGAGCGGAAATAATAGAAGCAAATTCAGAAGAACAGTGTCCTGTAGAAAAGGCATGCAGCAGAAACAGTATGTCTATGAGACAGCAAGTGGAGAGACTCTGTTAGAGATGAGTCATTATTTAACCTAACTGCCCTCTTCTGAATAGAATCTAGAAGCCTAAGAGAGGTTCTGGGGACACCGCCCCAGATGTGAGAACAATATTCCATGTTAGGGAGGATTTGCAATTTGTACAGAGTGAACAGCTGTTTGGAAGAAAAGTAATGCCAGGAGTGAAAGAGAAAACCAAGTTTTTTAGATGCAGAGGAAGCAATATTTGTAATGTGCCTGTGCAAAGACAGATTAGAAGTCGGGGTAATCCCCAAGAGGGATATATCATCTTACCTACAAATCGGAGTGTCACCAAAGATAAGCATAGGAGCAGAAGAATCCTCTTCGCGAGATACACGACAAAACCGAGTTTTAGAAGGACTGAAATCAACTAAATTGTTTTTTGCCCCACTGGAGAATTACCTGGAGATCAGCATTTAAGGAACTGGTAGCAGATATTCGAGAAGTCATCTACCATCACCTACAGTGAGTGATCAGAGAGAAAACTGGATAACCAATTACAAAAAACAGTTGGCAAACCATAAGATGGAAGCTTGTTTAGAAGACCTTTATGCCAAACACGATCAAAATCCTTCAAGATGTCAAGAGCAACTGCTTGAGTTTCACTGAACGTTTTCATTGAATATGTCCATAAATGGGTAATATAAGCCATAATATCAACAGTGGATCAACACTGACAGCATAAACCATAGGCTTTCTTGCACCATGCGGCCATTACTAATACTAAGTTGAAGCTGATTGAGCAGGACAAGGTTTCTCAAAGTGGAAAGCAATGTGCTATCATCAGCAAAACTATGGATAGGATTTCCAGTCAATGGAAGAAGGTCATTAATATACAAGAGGGAAAGAGTGGGGGAAAGAACTGAACCTTGGGGGACACCACCATTGGTGGAGAAGTGAGAAGACTATCATCTTTAGCGAGTGTTCAGAGAGAAAACTGGATAACCAATTACAAAAACAGTTGGCAAACCATAAGATGGAAGCTTGTTTAGAAGACCTTTATGCCAAACATGATCAAAATCCTTCGAGATGTCAAGAGCAACTGCTTTAGTTTCACTGAACTTTTCCATTGAATATGTCCATAAATGGGTAACATAAGCCAGAATATCAACAGTGGATCAACACTGACAGAATCCATACTGGTGATCGTTGATCAGATGCAAGGTTTCTAGGTAGTTTAAGAGTTGGCGGTTAATTGATTTCTCCATTACTTTGAAAAGAGTAGAAGTAATTGCAATGAGACGATAATTGGATGGGAGTGATTTGTCACCCTTTTTAGGAACTGGCTGATATGAGCAAATTTCCAAGCAGAAGGAAAAAACACCTTTGCAATAAGAAAGTGATTTGGTTGTTTTTTTTTTTTTTAGGAGCATTAGCAACTAAGGCCATACTGCTCCGGGGATATGCAGTGGTCATTCCCTGACCTTTCTGCATCGTCTGTATTTGGTGGTGATGGGCTCAAACCCCGGTCTAATCAAGAAATGTGTGCTATGCACTGCTGCTCCTTCCCGCCTGGCTACGGAGGTGCTTAAGAAAATGAATAAAGGTGGCATAGAACAGGAGTAAGTTCAGGAGCACAGGTTTTGAAATGTGGAGAAATACCACCAGGACCTGGAGCTTTCTTAGTATCAAGATTCATCAAAATCCTTCTGACATCCTTTTGATGGAAGACCACAGGAGGCATTAAGTGGAGCGTGTTGGGAATGGTGAGAGGTGTTTTACCAAGATCATTAATACATGAGTTGGAAGAAAAATAGGATGCTAGCAGACCAGGTTTATCCATGGCTGAAGTGACAACAGAACCATCTGGATCTGACAGAGGTGGGAGCAATGGGCAAAAGTTATGGCCAATAGCTTTGCCAAGCAAGAGACCAGAATGCTCAGCTACCATTTGGGCAATAAGGAAGTTTTCTACTCTTAGCCTGTTCAAAATCTAGTTTGGACTGATTAATAACTGCTTTACAATTGTTGCGAGCTTTGGTGTAGGTAGAAAATTAAACTGAAGAATTGGAAACAAGCCAATTACGATATGCAACATTCTTCTCTTGAACAGCCTTAACCAAGGTTTAGATAAAGGATGAGATTTTAAAGTGGAGTGTGGGATAAAGGATTCCATTCCTACAAGAATAATTTCACTGACACGATCTGAGTAAACACTGACATCAGAAGTTTTGAAACAGTAATCCGACCAAGGAAAATAAATCTCACAGGTCATCCCATTTTGCATTCTTATAACGCCAAACAACACGACTTTGGGAATAATCATGAGATAAAAGCTCCATTGGAGAAGAGACAATCACCAAGTTGTGATCTGAGGTGCCTAAAGGACCACTCACTTCGACCGTGTACTTAGAAGGGTTGTTTGTGAAAAAAAGATCAAGCATGTTGGCTGTACGGTTAGGATTGTCCGCTATTCATGTAGATAAATGAATAATCTGTGGAAGGTCATTAGTAATTGCAAAAGCCTCAGCATCTTGACCAGTTGGGTTGGTGTGACTAGAAAACGGAAGCCAGCTGGAATTGTGAACATTAAAATCACCAAGGAAAATTACCTCACTGTTTGGAAAGTTGGACGGGAGAAAGAGTCAAGTTGCAAAGAGGAAGTCAAGAGCTCTAAGTGATTAGTGGAGTTCGGAAAACAGTAGAGACAACAGATGAATTTGACAGAATGAGGTAGAGAGATTTTAAGCCAGAGAAGATCGAAAAGAGGAGATTCCAAATTACCAAGTCTGACAGGGAATATCGGAAAGGACATATGTACAAGTACCACCTTTGAGGCAAAAGGAATCTTACAGCGAATAATTTGGGCAACTGAGATGAGCAGTAGTTGAATCAACTGATAACTGAGATTCTGTCAGGAAAAGTACATGGGATTTGGTAGACTGCAAGTGGAAATGGACATCATTGAGATTAGAATTGAGACGACGTTTATTTGTGAATATATTTTGGGCTTAGAGGGGAATAGACATTCTGTGTTATCAGATACTCAGTCTAAAACACTGATGGATCCAACATCTTTCTATTTCAGAAGAATTAGGAGAAGTCAGAAGTCCTGCCTCCCTAAAATCCACTCATGCACACCTTCTCGATGGTAAGCCTTTTTACATCACTTAGGTGGCAACGAACATGTAGAGTGGTTCTCTTCAAGACACCTGGTCAGCATGAAGATGAAAAGACCAAACCCTCCAGCACATGAAAGCACGATGAAACAAATGGCCCTCAGTCTCTAGCGGCTTTCACTCCCCCTCTTACGGCAGTGAGAGGATCAGAGTGGAAGCAGAGGGTGTTAAGGGTACGACCAGACTGCCACGCACGGAAACTGATCTTGGCCTGTTACAACTTAAGATCATTCATTGGTGAAGACAGGATATTAGAGCTGGAAAAGGAATTAGAAAATGTGAATTAGAATATCATCGGTTTGGCTGAAACAAGAAGAAGAAATGAATCGTAAGTTTATCAAGTGGAAATCCACTGTACACCAATGGAAACAGTGAAAGGAGCTAAAGTGAGTTGGCTTTCTGGTCCATAAAGATATAAAAAACAACATTTTGGAATTCAAAAGTACATCATCAAGGGTGTCAAGGCTATTAATCATGATTTCTAAGAGGTACAAGCTAAAGGTTATAATGATTTATGCACCAACATCGAGCCATGATGATGAAGAGGTTGAAGAAATGAACACCGAAATTGAGTCTTATATATGAGCAGAAAACCCACTACACTATCATTATGGGGGACTTCAATGCTAAGGTTGGAAAGAGACTATAGGAAATTTTGGAATTGGTGAAAGAAATGAAAGAGGTGAAAGACTTGTGGAATTTGCAGAATCTCAAGGACTGTCAGTAATGAACACTTTTTTCAAGAAAAGAGTGAACAGAAAGCAGACCTGGAAGAGCCCGAATGGATTAACAACTAATGAAATCAACTTCATCCTCACTAACAGAAGGTATATCGTGAATGATGTTACCGTCCTGAAAGTGATAAAGCCGTCCTTGGAAGTGATCACAGAATGGTAAGATGCGCACTTGATATAGATGTAAGAAAAGAAAGGAAAAAACTGACTCAAGTAAATAATATATGAAGGTCTTTGAGATAACAGAAGTGGAGAAAAGGGAGTACGTACTGGAACTTAACAAGTTTTAGTTTCTGCAGACTGCTCAGGACCAAGATATTGACGAGGAATATTACAACTTTCTGAAAGTGATAAAGCCGAAGAAACCTATAGGGAAAAATAAATCCAAAGAAGAAAAAATTAGTCAAGAAACACTTGTCATGATGAACCGAAGACAACAAATGAAGCAAGATAAACACTGACAAGGACAAAATTGAGTATATTGAGTTATGCAAAGCCATTAGAAAGAGACTCAGAGAGGACATAAGATTTAACACAAGAAAAGTAGAACAAGCATTAAGAGAAAACAAAGGGCTTAAATCAGCAGCCATAAGCAGTAATACAGAAAGACAAATGATACTGAAACCGAAGAATAGCAATGCCGTACTTATAAATAGCAAAGAAGGCATAATTCAAATAGCAGAAGAGAACTACTATAAAGAATTATACAAGGAGCGAGGGAATGATGCCAGCAGTGGGGAAGATGGATCACAAATTAGCAACACATACGACATACCCAATATCCTTCCTGATGAGGTAGAACATGCTTTGAAGAAAATGAAGCATCAGAATGCCCTGGAGGAAGATGAAGTTACTGTAGTGTTGTTAAAATTGGGAGGAAGAGACATGACAAAAACTGGCAACTCTTCACACAAAATGCATTAGAAAAGGTGTGATGCCTAAGGAGTGAAATAATGCAATCAAGTACAGTAATACAATTCATGGTGTATTCAATAGTAAGAAAAAGTGGGGGGGAGGGGGGACATGCTGTATGAAGTAATGGAATTTTTGGGAATGGCATACACATGGTAAGAATATACCCAGATTTTGACATAGTGAGGCCTCGACAATACCCCCCCGCATACACACTACTCCGCCTCCCTCCAGTCACTATCTGGGAGAGTAGCAGTAGCAAGATTACACACTAGCTGATCTGGAAGCCTCCTAGAGTTACCAACAGGTTCGGTCTGGTATACTAACTAGTGGCCGCCCTGCAAACTCTGTTTTAGAGCTGTACCCTCGAAATGTAAGGAAGATTGGATCTCGCCATGATGTCCATCATAACTTCAAAAATCATCAGTCATAGTGCATGATGGAAGAGATGGGGAAGAGTTGACCGGAACTTAGCTCTGGAGATTAAACATGGGTTCCACCACTTCAAGCTTCCAATAAGCAAAGTGGTGGTATTGCACCGGTTGATGAGAGTCATCTACCACCTAGTTTTGCCTGGTAACACAGAGGGGCAGCATTCCTCCATGTGGTGTGGGGGCCACACCTCTACCCCTGCTTACATTGGTTCACACCTTGGTGGTCACCCACAGTGTGCTTGTGTATGGGGTTATACCCAGGATCACCTTTCCAAAGCAACAGGTCCACTTTGGACCATTCTGGAAAGGAGACCATTTGCTTCTAAATACCAAGCTTCGACAATTCTCTCCAGGATTTTGCACAATCAGAGCAATAGGACAATAGTTGAGGAGGATGGAAGCCTCCTCAACAATTCATGCTGAGGAAAATGGACCATAATCTGCCATGCTGGTCCAGTGCAGGTTGGCAGATCGACCGTATTCAGCAGTCAGGGGCTTGAACCCTGGTCTACTCAAAGAGCATGTGCTACTGCACTGCCACTCCTGACCACTCGGCTACAGAGGCCTCTCTTTTACCAAGCTTTGACAATTCTCTCCAGGATTGTGCACAATCAGAGCAATAGGACAATAGTTAGTTGGAACTTTGGGATCCTTTCCTGGCTTAGCAAAGGCAAAGATCACCTTTTGATCAGATTTTGGATCACCTTTCTGTAAAACAATCCTGTTATACAGAAAGGTGATCCAAATATTTTGGTGAAAAGTGTAATAATGGATGTCATATGGTCCAACGGCACTTGTTTGGTAAGAATTAGAATTGTTTTTAACTGTTGTATAAATGGCCCATTGTACAGGCAAAAACTCTGAATATGAGTTTTTGTGAGAACGGAGTAGATGTTTTAGGAATTGCAATTGCAGCAGCAGGGACAATATTTTCTATGATGTACATCACTGAGGTTCCTGTAACGATGTCAAACTCTGCCAGATGTCGAAAAGTATTCCAGTCAGCCTGATCAATCTTCCACCATGATAAACTAAAAGGGAAACATGATCTCCACTTAAGTAGAGTAGTTATCACAGAGAAGTGATTGCTTCCATACTGGTGTTTACTTTTTTACTGCTTTTATTGCCTCCTGGAATGTTTTTCTCTGCCTTACGTCTGTATTTTCCCCCCCTTTCCACTACCAGCATGATTGTGAATAATGCAAAGTACTCTCCTTGGCAGTTAACACACATGATTTTGGAGCTGAACATGCTTTCGTGGTCTTCTGCACCACACTGAGTGCATGAAAGGACATAATAGGCTATTTGCATGTGTCCATATTATTGGCACTTAAAGCACCTTAAAGGATGTGGTACATATGGCTGTACACAGGTCAGTGAAGGTACCTAGGTACAACTGATTATCAACTAAAAACCAATGGAGCAATAGCTCTGTTGGTTTTTAGTTCAGATAATTTCCTCCTCCTCATCGCTTTGAGAAGATCTCATTCTGAAATTATTCCTTGGGATCAGTTGGGATAAATATTACAACTGGTATATCTCCAACAGGTTTGGCTTTGAGGTGCTGCCCTGAGTGCATGTCATTTCTGTTCACTATAAGGATGTCACCAGAACAAAGCGATTTGACTAAATTTGTGAATCCAACCCTTCCAGAAGACGACGATGAAGGGAGCCATTTTTCCCTACAAGTTTTTAGTTACAAGAATGTACAAAAATTTACCATCAGGTATCTAGGTGTTGTACTTGATATGTCTTTGGTTCTATGTTCCTTTGCTGAGGTCACATTATTTGGTTCATTAGCATAATTTTCTGATAGTGACCTTAGAGGGGTCCCAGAAGATTTGGAGTGCAACACCAAAGCTAACTAAGCATCATACTCTCACCTCCACCAACCTCAATCCTATCGCTTAGACGTACAGGTAAGGTCTGGCTTCAGCACAGATATGATCCCCTACAGCCAAATCCACTGGCCAATTAATCTCTACAAATTAAAACCAATTAATCCCAGCTCAACAGATCACTCAGAACTCCTTTCACTGAAACAACTTTCTCCCATCAAACTTTCCTAATAGTCAAAATAATTTTCCTTGGTGATGTTCAAACTGCAGCTGCCCAAGGTGCTAAGGCTGCTGCAATTACCAATGGCTTTACACAACTTATTCATTTAACTATCAAAATACCAGACAATCCTTTTTCCCTACAAGCTTTTAATTACAAGAATGTACAAAAACGTATCATCAGATACCTAGGTGTTGCACTTGATGTCTTTGGTTCTGTGTCCCTTTGCTGAGGTCATTGGTCCTCTAGGTGCCTCATATCACAACTTGATGGTTTCTTCTCCAATGGGGCCATTTCCTCATGGCCAGTCTCAGCTTCATGTTGTTTATCATTACAAGAATAAATGAAATGATGTGCATGATTTTTATTCCTTCTTATGGCTGGATTATCGTTTTAAACCTATCAAACCTTAATGTTTGCTTAGATCACGTCAGTGAAAATATTCTTTAGGGATGATATCCTGTATTTCTCATTCCACTCTAAATCTTGACTTTTAGATAAACATTGGTTTATCAATAAATGAGCTGAGGCTATTCAAGATAAACAATGCAGCATAATCGTAAGTGGCTTGTTTCCAAATATCCAGCTTTGTAATATGCCTATACCGAAGCTTGTAATAGTTGTAAAACATTAACTGACCAAACAGTTAGTAATTATTTAATGTTTTACAGCAATGGTTGTTCGATCAACCATTGATTTACAAAATATTACAGAAGTCATAACACAGAGTGAAACTCAATGACCAAGATAAACAATGGGCTCCACAAAGTTTGCCAAACCTATGTTGAACCATTGAGATTGGGAAAAATGGTAAAAAGAAGGCTATACCTTTTGCAATTCCCATGATTTGACTTGAGCTTATAAACCACTGTTATTTTTTGTTAGTTAATGTAGAGGGATACAATGCAAAGAGTAAGAAAGACATTGTGTATCCTAATATTCCATCTGCCATAAGACCAGTCCCACGTGGAGATAACTTGTCGATTCCATGCTCTCCACTTATAATGGAGAATGTAACAGCAGAGGGTGCTGAAAGTGAAGCTTCTGAAGATGAAACTGAAGCCTACATGCCTGGAAACACTGAATACAGCCCTCAACTGCTTTCACAGCACAAACTCAATGATCTCGTAAGGGATTTAAATTTATCAAAAAAATTGGCAGAACACCTAGGTTCTAGATTTAAGTCAAAAAAATCTAGCACTTTTCTCATGGTAAAGACAAAAGAACAAGAACTAGTCCCATGTTTTTCTAAGGAAATTTCTATGGTTTTTTGCAGTAATATAAATGACTTAATGAACTATTTAGGAATTAGCTGCAATCCTACACAGTGACGACTTTTTATTGACTCATCAAAAAGGAGTCTCAAAGGTGTGTTGCACCACAATGGAAATAAATGAGTCAATTCCGGTAGCCCACTCTGTGCAATTGAAAGAAACACGAAAATTTGAAGCTGACAAACATTAAGTATGAAGAATATGGTTGGTTGGTCTCTGCTGACTTTAAAGGCAAGTTACTTCAACAACAGTCTGGCTACATGACAATGCCTTGTTTTCTGTGCGAGTGGGACTGTTGGGCAGGAGCAAGCACTGAAATGTCAAGGTATGGCCAAAGGGGAGGGCAGCTTGTTGCCTGGATAAAAGAAGTTAGTAAACCGCTGGTAAACTCCAACACTGTCCTCCCACCCTTGCACATAAAACTGGGTTCGATTAAACAGTTCAGATCTGTCATTGAGAACTTCTTAGGGAGCAACAAGGATCCAGACTACAAGAATATACACCAATGAGTCAAAACATTATGACCAGCAACTCGCTATGTAAATCGAAGCAACTCCAGGTGAACTATGGGGCGTGTGAGGGCCGGGACATGGTAATCAGTGTTACTCTTGTTCTTCAAATGGGAAAGGTAGCAGACTTAAGCGTGTTTGACAAAGGCCCAATTGTAATGGCCAGATGACTGGGTCGGAACAAATCCGAAACGGCACGGCTGGTGGGGTGCTCACGGTCAGCCATGGTAAGTACCTACCGAAAGTGGTCCGAGGAGGGGGAACCCACGAACTGCCGGCAAGGTGTTGGACAACCACGGCTCATCGATGCTCGAGGTGAGTGAAGGCTCTTCCGGATGGTTCATGGCAACTGAAGGGAGACTGTGGCACAATGCACTGGTAATTGTAATGCTGGTGATGGGATTAATGTGTCACAACACACAGTACATCGAACCCTGCTGAAAATGGGGCTGTGTAGCCACAGGCCGCTCTGAGTGCACATGCTAACCACGGTTCACCAGCGACAGTGCCTACAACGGGCACACAAACATTGAAACTGGACCTTGAGTGATTGGAAGAAGGTTGTCTGGTCTTATGAATCACGTTTCCTGTTGCACCATGTGAATGGCCAGGTATGTGTGGGTCGTTTCCCTGGGGAAGTGATGCTGCCTGGTGCACCGTGGGATGAAAACAAGCCGGTGGCGGCGATGTCATGCTTTGGGTGATGTTCTGCTGGGATACTCTGAGTCCAGTAACGTCTATCATCTATCTAAACATCATTGCTGCCCAGGTACACCCTTTCGTGGCAACAGTCTTCCTCTCTGGTGGTGCGTCTTTCAGCAGGATAATGTGCCATGCCACGCTGCCCGGGTTGTTTGAGACTGGTTCACGGAACATGAGGAAAACTTCCAGGTATTGTCTTGGCCTCCAAATTCCCCAGACATCAATCCCATCGAGCATCTGTGGTTTGTGTTGGAACAGCAATTCTGATCTGTGGCGTTTTAACCACGGACCTTACAGGAGTTAAAGGATCTCCTGGTTACATGTTGGTACCAGATACCACAAGACACATTTAGAAGTCTTGGTGTATCCATGCCTCACCGGGTAAGAGCAGTTTTGGCTGCGTGTGGAGGACCAACGTCATGGAACATTTAGGTTGGTGGTTATGTTTTGGCTCATCAGTCTAGTTGAAAATATGTCGGCAAATTTCAAAAGCTGGGCAGCAACATGAGTGTCAACGTACATTTTTTACACTCTCACATTGACTACTTCCCAGAAAATCTAGAAAGTGTTAGTGAAGAAAAGGGTGAGAGGTTTCACCAGGACATTAAAGACAAAGATGAGGTACCAGGGAAAGTGCAATGTCAACTTGATGGCTGACAATTGCTGGATGCCGAAGAGGGAACTAAAGTAGAATGCAAGAAAATTAAAGAAATGAAAATTTGACCCATCATAGATCAGTTTTTAAAATGAGAGTTGAGTGTTTAGTGGACTTTACCACACTGCACTTTTTAATACTGTTTTCAATATGTAATTAAATAGAAAAGTCTGGTAAAAGTAGCATTTTGTTATAATTGCAGTGCACCAATTCTGCCAAAATTAATAAAAATCAAATTTTCTTTTGATTTGAAAAAAAACCTGACACAATGGAAACAAACTGAATTCACTTTCAAAATCAGCATTAGAAAATGATTCAGAAACATTCACTGATGTTTTCTGAGAAAACATCAGTGAATTTTTTTTTTTCAAAATGCAGAGTAGTGTAATCCGTCTCTTACAAAGTCTCTTCAGACTCCTTCATAGATGTTCAGTTTTGCTGCATATCTTTTCTATAGATACTTCTGAATCTGTAATTCCACCACTCTCTTCCAAACCAGTCCAATCAAGTGCCTCATTTATCCCTTCTACTTCTATTTGTTAGAATTTCCTCTATTCTTCACCTGAATTCCCAAAATTTACAATTTAACAAAATTCAAGCGTAACGTCGACAAGCATCTTCTGTCTTCTCACCCTTCATGAATGGTATTGAGTACTACTGGTAGCCTCCATGTTTCAGATTTTAATTAAACACACACAATCCAGTCAAAACATTATGACTATCCCTGTGTTTTTGCAATCAGTTATTCCTCCTCACCTGGCGACACAGGTGTCGTGGCAAGAACCAGCAAACCCTCCTCCACATGGGCTTGCAGAGTAGGTACCCAATCAAGGTACTCATACTTACAGCCATGCATCACCAATGATGCCTAAAGATTGCATCTGTTCATTGTATTGAAAGTTGGACAACTGGGAAAAGCTGCCCTTTCCAATAAATCACATTTCCTACTATGTGGGTGTGAATGGTAGATAGATGACACTGCAATAAACTGCAGAGAGGAATCACTTTGATGTCATGGTCCCACAGAAACAGGCAGGTGGCAGCAGTGTTTGGGGATGGGGGACGTTTTCCTGAAAATCTCTTGGAATCCACATACCCCTAAACTGCACTCTGAATGCTGAAAGCTACAAAATACCTATCCATTGTGGCTGATCAGGTATAATTATTCATGTTGACTGTCTTACTGGATGGCACTGGTGTATTCCAGTGTGATAATGCACCCTTGCCATATTGCTAGTATTGTTTAGGAGTGGTTTGCTGAATACAAGAGTGACTTCCCGGTGCTTCCTTGGCTGCCGAATTTGCCAGATATGAATCTCAAAGAACATCTCTGAGATTATACGGACAGACAGACAGATCTGGCATTTGAATTCTCAACCCTGGACTATTACAGATATACGGGATGCAATCTTGTGCCATGGTACAACATACCTCCTCTAACGTTCAGAGGCCTTGTAGAGTTCATGCCTTGCTATGTGACAGTAGTACTAGCAGCAAGAGGAGGACATACCTATTAGGTAGATGACCATAATGTTTTGATGGGACGGTGTGTGTGTGTGTGTGTAATTATGTAAATAATATGCTTTTCTCTGATATGTAGTTCCACTGACTTGTACTATTTTTGAACCATTCTGGACTTGGACATAACATATTAATGAATACTTCATTTAAAATTTTTTCAACAAATATGCTTATTAATAAAATCTTAATATTTAAGCTTCCTGTAAAAAAGTATTTTAGAGGGCAAAAGGGATTCAGGTTACAGGGAATATATTTTGTAATGCAATGACAGTCTAATAGTAAGTTAACACTATATGACATAATCGAAAGACTAATAATTTACAACTGCTTTGTACAAAAAATAAAAATGCATTTAGTGCTAACTGCTTTTGTTTTTATATAATGAATATATCTAAAAGTAAAATGCTTTTAAAAACATCATTATATAAAATCTTAGTTTACATTTGTTATTTTGAAATTTCTTATATTAAATTTGAAGAGTTGAAAATATCTTCACCTCTGAAGGAATGCAAGGTCTAATAAACTTAATTCCTTCTGTTTGCATATATGCTCCGATTCTTTCAGCCATATCTTGATCAAAACCTCGTAGCAATATAGAACGCACCATAACAGTAACATCAAGCCCAATGCCAGCCAAAAATCCAGCACACTCTAGAGCAACATACGAAGCTCCTACAACCAAAGTTTTTCCTGGACAGTATGGTAGTGAAAACAGATCATCACTATAAATAAACAGAACTTCATTAAAAACAAACTGAATAAAAATTTTATACTAGTTTTAATTATAAAATTAATAATAAAAAATATCAGTCAGCCATTTTTAAATGGCATATTTTAATTACACGTGACAGATACATAACTGGAGAGGGCGTTGTTTTGTATATGCTACATGCTGTAGAGCAGCGTTTCCCAAACTTTTTAATTCACTGAACACTTTTCATTTCACAATATATTTACGAAACACAAATTTAGCGGGAGTCAAAGAACCGTTTGCTAATATTTTATTACATATGACACAGTGTGCATCAGGAGCATCTTTATTTCCAACATATGTAAAGCCAAAATTCAAATAACTGTCATCATACTTTTGTTTCGTAGCCGAGTGGTCAGGAGCAGAAGTGCAGTAGCACACGCTCTTTGAATAGACCGGGGTTCAAGCCCCTGACTGCTGAATACGGTCGATCTGCCAACCCGCACCGGACCAGCGTGGCAGATTATGATCCATTTCCCTCAACATGAATTGTTGAGGCTTCCGTCCTGCAGTGGGTTGATAATGGCTGCACTTTACCTTTTACTTTGGTCTTTTATTAGTTGGTTCCTGTTTTTTCACTTCGGATTTCTGGGGAACAAAAGGCTGTGATCATTCATCCTCACTTTGAAGTGTGACAAAAAATTGTGTTAATTTTCATCGACCACAGTTGCAATACTAGAAGTACTTGCTTCTCGTTTTAAAGTCCTTTTTTCACGACAAATCCATGGTCATTTATTTTAATAATAATATTTTGAAATACTGATAATTATAAAAAAAATATGTATACAAGGAAGTGAGTTCACAGTTATGATATCAGTTCGCTTCCTCCTCTCCTTCAACCCGTGTACTCCAGGCTAAATCGCAATCGAATGGCATATTGGATCACTACATTGCTACTTTTCCATAGATGTCATTACTTTTATGCATGTTCCTCTATGCAAAAGCCCACCAAAATAAAGTGTTCCACTGTCTGCTTGATTATTAGTCTATGCCAGTATATTAATAACCGGAAAAAAAAAAAAAAAAAAATGTTAAAAATTATAATAATAGAAAAGTGGTAAATGCTACAAATATGCAAAATTTATTTAATTTTATTATTTTAATTATTATTATTATTATTAATAGCCATAGAAAGGTGCAAGGAAGTTTGAGGCTTATGCTGCACCAGGAAAAAAAAAAAAAAAAAAAAAATCCCAAATTACCTGAGAGAGAGAGAGTCAAAAGTAGAAGGGAATCACCAAGAAAGAGAAGAATGATGATATCCAGCTCAGGACCCTGGGTGTGCCAAGCCCATACTCACCAGATGTGAGCCCCCGGGGTTTTAATTACAATTTTTCAAGGAACACAGTTTGAGAAACGCTGTAGAGAGCCCTACACGCATTTCTTGGCAACTTTGCCATCTCAAGAAAAAAATGGAAATTTATTATTACCAAAGATAACAAAAGACCGTTTAATAAGCTAGACAACTCAGGCTATAAGATATCCATGAAGTAGGTCCATATATCACCCATGTTGTTCTAAGGCTGGGGCCTGTTTAGGATGAAAAGCCCCCCCCCCCCAGATCAGCTAACTTGGCTTTGCTTGATAACTTGCTTGCCTCACTTACAGGAGTTGAATATGCACTTCACCAAATAAGCAGCAAAAGATGCAACCACTATGCTACACGCTTGGATGTTTAGAAGTGTTTAGTAAGGTAAAACAAGTTTGTTCAATAAACAGCAATACTACATCACCCTCAAATGAACAGCACGACCATCCTGAGCCATTTAACAATAACTTAACCCGGTGGTTTTCAACCGGGGTACACTAGAGTGCCGCAACAACATTCTTAGGATGCCTGCCGTGTAATTTGGGTTTAAGTTACTTAAAGCTATTATTATATATATATTTTTTTGAATTTTATATTTATTTCATTATAAAAAGGGTACGGTACAATGTATATTGTACTGTATGTTTTTAATTTTGTTGTGATCTATATTATTGATCTTTATTTAGTACCTCTATATAAAGAATAAAAGTGTGCTTAACAGACACATGAACATAATAGATACATATTATATAAATAATAAATATATATTTGGTCCCGAAGAATGTCACTGACATTCTTTCAGGCATGACAAGCTAGGAGTTGCTACCTGGGAGTCTAAAATGCTGATGGAACTGATATTCAGGTGACACTTGAATCAAATGAATTCAGCGAAGTCCAGCCAAATTATGATGACCAAATCCTCTGCTCACACCTTCACAATGGTGGGACTGTTGTAACCCAGGAACTCCCATGTGCAAACCAACGCAAGCAAGGGTCTTTGTGTGGCATCCACATCACACAGAGATATGCTGTCCCCTGTGTTACCAGGCATTGGGAGTCATCTAGGTAATACATGACTCTCAATGACCAGTGCAACACCACCACTTTGCTTACTGGACTCTTGGTGGTGAAACTCAAGTTTAGTCTCTAGAGAAAAGCTCCAGCAACTCCCCCCACCCACTCTTCCATTATGCAGTATGATTGATGTTGTTGTTTTGGTTTTTAGGAGCATCAGCAACTAAGGCCATACTGCTTCGGGATATGCGGTGGTAATTCCCTGACCTTTCCGCATCCTCCGTATTTGGTGGTGACGGGCTTGAACCCCGGTCTAATCAAGAAGCGTGTGCTACGCACTGCTGCTCCTTCCCACCTGGCTACGGGGGTGCCTTATGATTGATGTCTTTTGGGGTAATGATGAGCATCATGGTGAGATCTAATCTTCCCTAGATTTCAAAGACAGAGATCTAAAATGGTGATTCACGGGCTGACTGCTAGGTAGCCTACTGGACTACCTAGTGGTCAGCCCATGAACACCATGTTGATGCCATATTCGTGTCTTATTGATGGCATTATTCATGACTCCTACAGTAACTATAGGAGGCATCTGGATCATCTTACTATAATCTAGCTACTACTCTATTATAGTGACTGGAGGGAGTCCGAATAGCATATATGTGGAGGGAAACATTGTCAAGACCACATTGTGTCAAAGATCTAGGTATATTCTTGCTGTGTGTATGCCATATTCAAAAAGTTCAGTACTCCATATAGCATGTCCACCTCCCCAACACTTCTTTACTATTGAATACATCATGAATAGTAAGAACTGGACATACTTTGGAGAGAATGGATGGGTGAAATAGGAAGTTTTTTTTTTTTTTTTTTTTTTTCCTGATGCTGCTGTCTTGCATCATATGCCTGTACAAAGGGTACTAGGAAAGTTTTGCAATATGACGCAACAATGAATCACAGGAAGCTGCTTGTTGCTGCATGTTGAGACATGTTCATACGTGCATAGTAGCCGCCACGCCAAGTCGATGGGCTCAGTTATTCATTAGTAGTGAGAGTGTAAAGTGCTTGCGATGGCATTGTGGTCACGAAATGAGATAAGGACAGTTTTGCGGTATAATTTCGTACGTGGTTTAACCATAGACCAGTGCTTAGAAGAAATGACTCTTGCACTAGATGATGATTGTCCACATCGTACAACGATATTCAGGTGGTATAGAGAATTCCAAAGGGGAAATTTCACTCTGGAGGATTCTGAGAGGCCGGGAAGGCCATGAACGTCAGTTACGGAGGAAAACGTTACTGCTGTGAGGAAAATGCTTGACGAAAACAGGCGAGTGGCCTACCAACAGATAGAGGATACTTTGGGCCTAAATGCACCAGCAATTCGTTCGATTCTGCAAGATCATTTGCACGTGAAGAAACTTTGTTCTCTCTCTCTGGGTGCCGCATCAACTGACTGAAGAGCAGATGACACGACGTGTGACTTGGTGCCGGGAGATGTTAAAAAAGTTTGATAAGGGACAATCTCGGTATGTGAACAACATGGTGACGAGACTTGGCTGTACTATTACGATCTGCCGACCAAGGCTCAAAACAAAGTTTGGGTCTTTGATGATGACGACACACCCGTAATTGTCAGAAAATCCCGATCTGTAAAGAAGAAAATGATAGCTGTATTTTTCAAATCGAGTGGATTTGTGGAACGTGTCGTTTTGGACACGCAGAAGACAGTCACAGCTAAGTGGTATACTGAACAATGCCTACCTAAAGTCATTGGATCTATGAAGAACCTGCGGCCAAAGTCAAGAATGGACACCTGGTACCTCCATCACGATAATGCTGCAGCTCACCGCGCCAAAGCCTGCACCGAATATTTGACCACGACAGGACTGAAACTTCTCGAGCACCCTCCCTACAGTCCAGACCTTGCTCCCTGCGACTTTGCACTGTTCCCGCATGTGAAAATGAAGCTAAAAGGGAGGCGGTTTTCCAGTGATGAGGACCTTCTACGGGCTTGGGACAACGAGTGTGCTTTACTCCCTAGTGAAACTTGGCAGAACTGGTTTAAAGATTGGTTTCGGAGGATGGAGAGGTGTATTGAATGTAGAGGAAATTACTTTGAAAAAATTAAATAAACAAAGCTGTATTGAAAAACTTTCCTAGTACCCTTTGTACTAATGCTAATCCTGGTTACTTTTCTATATCGAGAGAGAGAGAGAGAGAGAGAGAGAGAGAGAGAGAGAGAGAGAGAGACCTTACCTGGTGATTCCATATTCTCTTACACCTGGACCATCAGGATACCTTGGTCGCTCTCCGGTAGCAATAATAAAGTTTTCTGCAGTGGCAAATGCTTCTTTTCCTTTCTTGTCTATTGACTGAAAGTTAAAATGTGTTAGCTACCCAACTGAAAAATATTTCAGCTAAATATCTAGATTTACTCCTATATTTTAAAAGCAATAAATAAAAAAATAAAAAAATTATCTTCAAACTACAGCATTTATTTTTAATTTTTTTGTACCTTTGAACATTTAAGGAATCTAATTCTATACGTAGTTCAGGATTTGCATCACAAAACAAATGTCAAGAATACAAATCCAAGCTAATGACAAATTTTCTCCAATTTGTTTTATATAATTTGGAATCATTTCATTCACCTCAATATCCTTCTACATCTCTTATACACAGCTAGAAGTGACAACTAAGTTGGTCACTGCTGTCATATAAGAAGGCAGCGGAGACCAACAAACAGATAATATGCTATACAATGGAGAAGATAATGAGGAGAAACCTGGATTACAGGAATCTTAATAGTTATATATGGAGAGCAGTCATTACACACACACACAGCCATTGCAGAAGTACAATCAGTAGGACTGACCCTATGTGCCAGTAGTAGGCAAAATAAAATTTGCTGCCCTAAACACTGAATACTGATAACATTAACCAATCAGAAAGCAATGTCAAAAAACATTTTTAAGCTCTCCTGAACTGTCACCTCACCTGCCCACTTGCACCAGCTCTGAGTACAATCTCAAGAGCATCTAAATTTGAAAATGTGAAAAAAAGGCAGTTGAATATTGATTAAATAATATAAGGAAACACTCATACCACACAACTAGTTTAAAGATAAAGTGCTTGTGACTTAATTATGCTAAATCTGATATAATGGTGATGTTTCTGAAACATCTGATTGTATCATCAAACCAATACAAAGATTACGATGGTTTAAGTTGCTTAAAAATAATCTTTTAGAAAAAATCATAATCTTTTATTGAAAAAATTAAATTACCACTATTTAAGCTCGTATCAGTAACAACAGATGGAGCTAAAGCAATGACGGGGCATCTTAACGGATTCATCGAATTGTGCCAAAAGGATGATGAATTCCCAGATTTTTTCAGTTACCACTGTATCATCCATCATAATCTTTTAGAAAAAAAAGATTATGATGGTTTAAGTTGCTTAAAGTAATACTTCAGCTACTTTGAGTCAATTGCTCTGCTGCTTGAGCTAAAAAAGGGACAAATTAATTTCTGAACAAATGCCAATAGCTTGCTGAAAATTATAAATTAATTTTACAATGTCAAATAACTATTTTATAACCACAGGAATTCCAATAATAACTAATTATAAACAAAACTAAAATTATTATTGGATAAGAAATACAATGAAGAGCTTCAGAATAAACTGAATGATAACTCAGAACCTCCATAACTGTTTGCCAAAGTAAAAGACAACAAACTTGTTTTTCCAGATGAGATCAGTTATCCATGTAGATGTTAACCTGATCAAAATATTTTTGCCCCTAACGAATTGGAGAAAGTGGAAGAGATACCACGAAAAATAAAATTTTTAAATGTAGATTCTAGATGATTGTTATCAGTACGTCAGAGGAAGTACTAGGGCAACAATATTCTGGATCTGATCACTGCTAAGACAAATGGCTGACAGTACAGGAACCATTAGTAACATGTGATCAGAGTTTCAGGGTGGATGACGATGAAGATAAGAGGCAGCAGTTTTTAAAATGCAAAGTATCGGGTTTTAATTTTAGGAAAAAAGATTGATGGTTTAAGTTGCTTAAAATAATACTCCAGCTACTTTGAGTCAATTGTTCTGCTCTAGTCTGAGGCATAATTTCCATTGAAATTAATTTAACTTGAGAATGCTACACTAAACTGATAGATACCTAAATGCAATAATATGTATTATTACTATCAAGTTTACATTATATGTAATATGATAAACTGTTACATTTGTAGAGTTTTAAATTAGTTATGGCCTTACTAGAAATAAAATTTCTTAGTAAAAAAAAAAAAAATACACCAATCTACATGACTACTAATCATGTCACCCACATTTATTTTTTCTTTGTAATTCCAAATTCAGATCACACAACTACTCTATCTTGTAGCTGTTGATAATCATCTCCCTTTGATCAACAATTTTTTTAATTTCATTCAGCAAATTTCAAAATCTCTGTAGAAACTTAGTCCAACTCAGCCACCTCACATCTGTGTGTAATATCAGATCTGGTTCTTTTTCATCGAGTTGCATTTTGAAAAGTCTCATTTTGAAAAGTATTTAATCTTTTGCTGGCTAACACTTGTTGGTGGATGATACAGTGGTAACAAAAAATCTGGGAATTCATCATCCTTTTGGCACAATGCGATGAATCCGTTAAGAAGCCCCGTCACTGCTTTAGCTCCATCTGTTGTTACTGATACAAGCTTAAATAGTGGTAATTTTAATTTTTTCAATAAAATGTTTGAATGAGTTAAAGATATCAAGACCTGTAGTTCTTTCTTTTAACGAAACCATACCGAGCAGTTCTTCTCTAGTGGCAGAATCATTGAAAACCATACGAATAAAAACGAGCAACTGAGCTGTATTGCTGACATCTGTAGATTCATCCAGTTGTAAAGAAAAGGACACAATTAGCAATATCAGCATGCAATTGTTCGCTCACATTTTTACTAATTTTTTCGATGCATCGCATCACAGTATTTCAAGATAATTGCAGATCTTGAAGGGCACTTTAATTTCATTTTTGTTCTTAATTTTCAAAAAGAGAATTTGTTATTTCTAAAATGGATTTGATGAATTGACCATCAGAAAATGGTTTTTATTTTTTTTGCAAGAAGATGACTCACTTTAAATAACACTATAGTTATGCTTTAGATTGTAAATTAGGTTTCATGAAGAAATTTTGTTGCGCGAATAATCTGGATTTAAGTTCTAATTTATTTTTTCTAAGGTCACTATTAGGTGGAAAATCTGATTGGTATTTACCATGGAGTGCATTGAAGTGCACTTTCTATATTTCCTTTTTTGGGTATAGCCACAGATGCACTGCAAATCAAACAGCAACATTTTTCTTTCACCATAACAAAAAAGTATTCTAGTTCCCACTCTTGATGAAAATGATACATTTTACTCTTTTTTGTAGTATTCATTTTAAATCAAAAGGTATTAAATTAATACGTTCTGTCCAGCTATTAAAACAGCAAAAGCAATGCTTACCGACTTAACACTTTAAGTTGCACGGACCAGAAAAATATTCTGTCTGAACAGCTAATGTAGGACAATTGATGAAGAGAATTCCCGAATGAGGAAGTTGTTTACAAAATAACCGGACAAACACGCCACGGTTTATTGCTCTGTTTGGTTATATCATTATAAGAATCAGTTTTGAACGCCTTTGTGATATTTCTCTAAAGCTATTTCTGGAGGTCACGACCATAAAACTATAAAAACAATTTGCACTTTCCGGTTTATTGGGCTTTTCTGTAAGTGCAATCTAATTATAAACAGGTAGTAAACTCAACCTTATTGCATTTGCAATAATACCGACAGCTGGAATTCTGTGGGATTTTATGTTATTATGGTGAAATGTGTTTCTCCTTCAATGAAATCTTCAATCATACAAAAAAAAACAAAAATAAATTTTCAAAATCTGCTCTTCATTCCTATTTTTGAAGCTTCGTAAAAAAAAAAAAAAAATAAATAAAATAATGCGCAGGTAGCGAAACCCGCTGCGCAATATAAAATTTTGGTAGTATACCTGACCACGCAAATCGAGGGATGACTGTATATTTAAAATTCATCCTGATTGACCAAAATTAAAGCCGCGATCGACTCGTTGGCCACCCCTGGCCTATAACAATAGTGACAAAATTTGAATGTTCTTATTGATATAACATAATCACAGCAGAAGTTGACTGTGGTTTCTAAAGCAATTACAAAGGCAAAGTAACAAACAAATTGGCCAACTTAATCAGAGAATCACAAATAACTACACTACTAATTTCATTAAAAGTTATAAAAAAATAATAATTTAAGTGATAAAGAAAGTTCCACTTAGTGGCTCCTGAAAAAGTTCCACATCCAGATAGCCTTGTCAGCAGAATTACTTTGACTTGCTTATTACCCAAAATAAGAGAGAAAATGTCAAAACTGATATCAAAATTTCAAAAAACTTGTTCAAGAAATTTATTAAAAAGTCATTTAGAAAACTCAAAAAACTTTATACTTTTTTTTTTTAAATGTAGTAATATCTTCCCTTATGCATCTCTTTATGTATCACTTAATCCAATTTCATCAACTTCTAGTCTGAATTCGAGAAAATTTTTGTTTTTGTAAACTTAAACAATAATGTCTGACAGTTGCAATCTCTTCAGATTTTGAAATCTGATTTTCACAGTGCCTCTATTGTAAACTGTGTTTACAACAGAGGCACAAATAGGAAAAGCAAAATTTACTGGAAGATTAAGACAATTTGCATATTATTTGAAACATATCTGAAATGACTTTGAAACACACACAAATGCTCAAAAAAGGTTACGCTTAATGCCACCATCCCTAAAAGCAACTTATCAAATTAATTCCTGCATTTCTGAAGACCACCATTTCAGCTGCCAATCTATAATATTAAATTGAACTCAACAAGGAAAATACTGGACAATTTCTTAGACCTAAATATTACACTTATGGATGATAATCAACATAAAAAAAAAAATGATTACAAGTCTATCAAAAATTTGTAGTAAATGAAAAGCTTCGTAATAAAGCAATATGTAATACTGTTTATCACACTACTGGAAAATAACTTAACTACCAACCTTATTATATCTCATGCTTCTAAATTATAATCTGCCTCATTTACAACCAGTGGCTGAAACCACTTAAGGTTAGTTCGGTGTATGAGACTTTGATAAACTCAAATGATGAGTTTTGATCAAGACCATACTTGCATTTTTAATTTTGCATATTATAACTTTGATAAAGTTATTTTAATTCCCAATTCTCACCAAATTACAGCCTTGTCTATTTTTTTTTTTTTTTTGTGCACACTACACATTTATTAAATAAGTACAATCTGTATCAGCACAGTTTTTATTGCAGAGGGCCACATATTCAGATCTATTACTGTGAGTGAGTGAGCAAGCAAGCATGTGGTTTCCAACCCGTAGGTTGTAGACTTTGTCCTCCACAGAAATGTTGAGTCAAAATTCAACTCAATTCAACAGCATTCCCAAAGCTTAACCAGAAAGAGAAGATCTGAACTTTTTTTTAAAACCTTGTTGAACATTTTTTGGCACTTAGTATTGCTAAGATGAATTGTAAAAAAGGCAAAGCATTAACTTAGAACAATTTTTTATAAATAAACCAGTTCAATTATTTCAGGCTTCCTTTTATACTTGTCAGTTTCTTCAGCCAAAAGACCAATGTACATCACTTCTTTCATAATAGCTTCTGGTAGATTCTCATACTGAACCTAATAGAAATGATTCTGGAAAACATCTATTGCTTCATCTATTTTTTATTTCATTTATTATTTTTAACTTTTAACAACATCAAGTACTGGAAACTTGTTCACAAAAATTTGAAATTTGCACATGCCCAGCCAACTGATTTTATACTATCGCAGCATTTATAAGAACATTTTTCAGTGGGAATGTGTGTTTAGCCACAAATAATTTGTGACTAAGCAGTTCACAAATTCCCACTGTATGCACCCATAAAGTAATTACTCACTGAGCAAAAGAACAGAATCTTCTCCTTTTGTTTTAGACTCACCATGACATCAGTAGTAGGAATGCCAGAATCACTCATCTGGTTTAATCTGCATGGTAATAGATTTCCAAAATGGAAGATTTGAAAACTCTTGATAAAATAAATTTGCATATAACATTCTTCGACACATCCAGGAGTAATGCCCTTGGTACATTGCACTGAAGAGCTATATTAGGATTTTAAAACAATGGCATAACATTTAAAAGAAACAAGCAAATTTCTTTATTCAAACCAGAAGAGAGAAACATGAACAGACTTTCTGCACAAGTAGGATCACATGCCCAGAATTACCAGCTTTCTTGGTTAGATTTGAGAATGGTCAAATCTACCATTCTTCAAATCAAGACAGATTTTCGATTGTAGTAGTAGCAATCGAGGCATGTGATCCAAGAAAGCAGGCTTTCTTGTACAGTAATACCCCGACTTACGCTACCCCGACTTACGCGAACTCTGAGTTACGCAGTTCTTGATTTTTTCGTTTGGCAACGCTGCCGCCCACTATCTTCAAGGTCGTTTTTCATATGTTATCGATATCCGGTGCGACGGCGGAGATTGAGAGCGAAAGATGAACAAAATTCAACTTTGCTGCTTTTATGTTTTTTATATCACATTTCACCATAATAACGTAAAAACCAACACAATTCCAGCTATCGGTATAATCGCAAATGCAATTAGATCGAGTTTACTACCAGTTTATAACAGATTTCACTAGCAGAAACGCAACTGGATTTTTATTGTTTTATGGTAGTAACCCCTAGAAATGTGAGGTGTTAATAGTGTATCTCTGCCTTTATGGTGTTGTTTATTCAGTTGCTACATGCGCGCAGCTTTGTTTATGCGTATCAAGCGTGCTCCTCGTTTTGTAATTGTGCTTTATTCCCTAAAAATGAGTAAAATTAAAAGGTGTGAAAAGGAAGCGTCCTGGTGAAGACACTGCAGATTCAGAGAGAAAAAGAAAAGCAATTATCGATAAACAGAGGCGGACTGGATCAAAAATTCTTACCCGGGAAAATTTATAGTGGCCTCACACTATTGTTTATGGCCAAAATCACACTGGCCCACCGGGGTTTCCCCGGTAAGGCTTATGGCCAGTCCGCCTCTGTAGATAGAGAAAAAATATGAAATTGTGAAACGCTTTGAGCGAAATGAAAGACCATGTGATATTGCACGTGCTACAGGCCTAAATGAAGCAACGGCGAAAAGCACATGACAATTGCAAACTTGACAGGTTGAAAATTGAAAAGATCTCAATTGTAAAGGGCTTAAAAATTTTAGAAAACATAGACTCCAACGAAGAACGCGTTATAGCTACAAAGCAAGGAATAAAAAAATTATTAGCTTGCTACGAAGAAATTCTGCGTGAAAAAAAGGAACGCGCTGTGTCGTCAGACGAATTTGTTAGATTTTATGAAGCCATCGACATCGAAATAACTTTTTAACGTAAGTCATTTGTTTTTTTAATACATATTTTGTATTAATATGTATAAAGAACTGCAATTTTATTAATATTTTTCTTCTAAACTAGTGTTTTTGTTAGTCCTTGGTCCCAATTAAGCAAAATTTATATGTATTTATATGCAAAGTTGTACCCCGACTTACGCGAATTCGACTTACGCGATTTTCGTCGGACCCACCTATCGCGTAACTTCGGGGTATTACTGTATGTAGTAGAATCAGGCCAAAAAAAAACCATTTTGCACATCCATTCCCTCTAAAAATTTGTCCAGTTCCTCCTTGAATTTATTTAAGTTCTCAACTTCCACAGTGACAGATGGAATTTTGTTCAAGCAATCAACTACCCACTGGCTAATGCCAAACTTCCAAACATCTATAACTGTCTTTCCTCAATTTGAATTTATGCCCCCCTCAGGTTCATAATCTGAGCAAGAGAAAGAATCCATCAGAATTAAGCATGGTCAACCCATTCAAAGCCTTATGCACCTCAATCAGATCACCTCGCAGGTACCTAAGTCTCCAGACGTTGCAATTTGCAGAGCATAAGCCTTTCTTGGTAAGACCACACTTTTGTTCCCCCCCCCACCAATCTTGTTCTTCTCTGTACTTGCTCAAGCAACTCTACATCCTTCCTAAAATAAAGCCTTCGGACCTGTATGCAGTACTCAAGGAATGGCCTGACCATTGCCTCCTTTTCCCTACTAGAAAATTTCCTGAATATCATTGACAATACCCCATGACATGCTCTAGTAGCTTGTCTCCACTGCTCAGAAAATTTCACATCTGACCGCACAATTACTCCCAGGTCATTTTCTACCAACTTAAGTATAGTACCACATAGTTGGTACATTTCTCTAGGGTTACTTCTACCCATATGCAGTACTTTGCATTTGTCAATGTTAAACTTCAGTTGCCACTACTCAGCCCATCTGCCCAAGTTTTCTAGATCCTGTTGCAGTACCACACTGCCATTACAAACTCTGCCAACTTTTGTAACATCTGCAAACTTCAACATTAAGCCTGATATACCTCATTAATAAATATACAAAACAACAGTGGGCCCAACACCCAACCCTGTGGGACTCCACTAATAACATTAATCTACAAAGAGTAGCATCTGTTGATCACTCTGTCTTCTCCCACTCAACCACTCTTTTATCCATTGTAGCAACTTACCCTTAATACTATACTGCTCCAATTTGTACAGTAGTCTTGCATGTGCAACAGTGTCAAAAGCTTTCCTGAAATCCAAGTATATGATAACAAAATTATTTTTTGCATCCAGTACCCTTGTAACCACATCATAGTATCCAATCAAATTTTTCAGACAAGACTTTCCCTTAACAAACCCATGCTTCTTTAACCAGTGACTACATTATTTTCCCCTGAACAGAAGTTAAACTAACAGGTCTGTAATTACTAGTGTCACACTTTGAACCTCTCTTTATGAACTGGAGATATATTTGCACATCTCCAGTCCTTGAGGACCTCCCCTGAGTCCAAGGATGTTCTATTAATTATGGCTAAAGGCTTGCTTACTTCCTTTGCCGCCTTCTTTAATATAACCAGATAGATCCCATCCACCCCAGGTGCCTCTACAATTTCTCCTTCACTTTGCTCTCAGTTATTACAAAAATCATTAAGCACCCTGTTACAGTTTGATAAACTTCTGGCATTTTCCTCCATTAATAACTCCTCATGTGTGAATGTAGATGTAAAATACTCATTCAGATTATCAGCTATCTGAGCAGGATCATCAACAGTCAAACCATCGATATCAAGTGGACCAATCTAATTCATTCCCTTCCTTCTAGAGTTTATATAACTAAAGAATCATTAAGCACCCTGTTACAGTTTGATAAACTTCTGGCATTTTCCTCCATTAATAACTCCAAGTGTGTGAAGGTAGATGCAAAATACTCATTCAGATTATCAGCTACCTGAGCAGGATCATTGACAGTTGAACCATTGATATCAAGTGGACCAATCTGATTCATCCCCTTCCTTCTAGAGTTTATATAACTAAAGTCCTTGCTGTTTTTCTTAGTATCCTTTACCAAATATTTCTCATAATCTGCATTCACTTCCCTAACTTCCATTGTGACTTGATTACTTATGATTGTTTATAACTTATAAACTATAAGTTATAACTTATAAACAGAAGCTTATGATAGTTTATAACTATCATAAGCTTCTGTGTTGCCTGATAATTTATACGCATCCCGTGCATTTTCCTTCTCTGCCAAGGATCTAATTATTTCATCTAACATCCATTTGGGCCTAAACCTTGAACAGTATTTCTTAACCGGTATGAAAAGCCTAGTAGCTTCCACGATTACTTCCTTGAATGCTTCCCATTTAGAAGTTGCTGCTGGTAATATCATCAGTTGGCCCCACTGTATACAATTTAAAAACTGTCTGAGACCACTGTAGTAATATCTTTAAGTAAATTGCACATCAGTACACTGTGATCACTGCAACCCAGTGGTTCCTTTATTTGCAAGTTCTCAATGCACAAATAATCACTGCTGATAACCAGATCAAGAGTATTACTCTCTCTGGTTGTCTCTCTAATGTGTTGCTGTAGAAAACGATCATCCAATAAATCCACAAGTCTTGCTAGTGTGCAAGTGACCAATCCACAAATTCCAATCAATATCTGGGAAGTTAAAATTCCCCATTATTAGACAATTTGATTTACTGGCCCACTATTTCTCTGTACAGTTGTTTATTGTACTCATCAGGGTCATTAGGCCTATAACACACTCCTACTCTCATTTTTGCTTTCCCAGTGTTTACATCACACCAAACTGACTTAACATTGTACTTCCTTAGATTTTGTGTTTCTTATCTAACAGCATAACCTCTCCAACCTTCCTATCTTGTCTATCCTTTCCATATGCATTGTACTACCCAAATCACAATTCTGCACTGCTTATATCTGTGTGACACCATGTTTCTGATATCACAACAATATCCACCTTTGATGTCTTGACCAGCACTTCAAATTCATCAAATTTATTTACTATACCCTAACACAGCCCATGCATTTGTTCCATGATGACTCCCACCACTCCCTGAAAACCCCAGCACCTCACCCTCCAATCTAATAGAAGCAGTGCAAGAATCACTTGCACCTCTGCCTGCGGCTACTGTTAATCTTTTAATCTGTGAATCCCTCCCCAAGCTAGCAGTTTTCTGACCCACCTAACACGGCCTCAATAGCATCAGCAAATATTCTTGCACTCCTATTTAAATGTATCCCATCCCTGTAGAAGCAGTCCCTCCTGTTAACAAGCACACACCATGCTGCGAAAAATTATACCCCATGAGCCTTGAGCAATCTCTCCAGGGCCGAAAGGATTGACAGGGCTCTCACATCATGTACTCCCTCCTACATTGTCTGGGCAGAATTGCAGACACTTTCAAATTTAACCCTAACTCACCTATACTTAAGTAAATCTGCAGATCTGCTACACAACGTCATCGTGTACAACAATATCACCCTTTGTGCCCTTAAAAGATTATATCTGCTCTACAACGTCATCAACTTTTGCCCCTGGCAGACATACCCTGGTCCTAGTCCACCTATCCTTTTTACACAATATATTACCTATATCCCTGACAATGGAGTCACTGACAATAACTATCTCCTGAGGGATCAGTGCATTCTGCCTTGGAGATTGCTGCTGTGTAGCCTGATTCACAAATGGGAGCTCTGGCATTGAGTTGGACAGCTAAGAGCTTGATGGGTCCTCTGCACTTCAATACGTTCAAGGGCATCTACCTGACTCTTCAAACTCTCATAGGCACCCATCAGAATGCCGAGTTTGTGCCTAATTTCTTGACACTCTCTGCACCTAGAGCACACAAAATCATCCTCCTTGGTTAGATCATGTCCTGTTCCAGAATGATCCGCAAACATTTCATAAGTGGCAGATTTTTTTGAGGCTGTGATGTGTTGGAGAATTGCCCTCCTTGGTTCTTCCCCAAGCCATAGCACTCCAGTTACTTTGTGCTTGTTACTTTGGTGCTCTAGTTTTACATATTAAGTTTTTATGTTTTTACATATATTAAGTAGTAGTAACTTACAAAATCTATCTAAATTAAAAATAAAAGAAGTGACAAATGGGCCTGGAGTACTGGGGTCCATTGTTTAATAAAAGAAGTGTTAACTAGGTCTATAAAGCTACCTATAAAGAATGATATATGACAATCAAGTAAATAAAACGGCAAAAAACACTTATTTCTTGGAGCTTCAATTTCACTGCATCCACTTGCAATTACACTCGGCGCCCTCCAGAAATACGGAGAGTTGGCAGCTATGCCATCGTAGTGAAGTACAATTTCATAAGCACAAATAATATCTCATCCCAACACTAGTTAAAATGCTTCGTCGGCCGTGCTGAATTGCCTAAAGCAGCGCTGCTGCTTGGTTGCCCAGTGGGCAATCTTACTTCCACACTCCCTTGAGCAGAACCTTTTTTTTCCCTGAGGGAGAGAAGAGCTTTTCCAACCCTCCCCCCCCCCCTCTTTTTTTTGTGAGGCATGGGCATGCCCCACTGCCAAACAGGGGTCATCTTCCCTGCCGACCCCCTACTTCCAACTTCTAACCCCCAGCCTTCTGTCCCCCCACACACTTTCTTCTTACACAGCGTCAGCCCCCACATGTCAAAATTCAAAAAGCATCAATTTATGCCCGACCTATCAACTTATCTTTCAGCAATTGTCTCCTTATAGCCCCTCTAAACAGTGACTAAGTATCCTCCCTGGCATCTACTCTAATTTCATAGTTTTGCACCATTTACTTAAGTCCTAACCGCTGAAATCCCAAGAAAGTAGGTGGCAGGACCTGCCAGAGTACTTTAGAAACAATGGTACACCCAGTCAGCCTCCCTGAGGCAAGGTGTGGTAACGTTGGGTCCCACTAGGGGCTCAGTGGCTAACTGACCAGATAAACAAAGGGTACAACACACTACATAGCACACAACCAACACATCTCAAAATCTCTGGCCCGATACAAAGCTCACTCGTGGAGATGGGAGAAATCTCAGGAGCTGTTAGACACCAACATACCTTACACGTTAAAATTCTGTAACTTGCAGAAATCCAAAATATGTCTTTTATGGAAGATGGATCAGTATCAAAAACTGCAACACAAATGATTAATATTTTCTGGGTTAGGTAATTCCTTTAATTAAGTAGACTTATTTAACTCTTCATTCTCAGAAGCTACTGTGAGGTCTAGACTTTTGAATCTATCATTAATGACTAATTAAGCACTGGCATCTAAAAGTCACATGCTCAATATCATATACTATTGCCAGTATGAAAACTCAATTATAGCCCCCTTCCCTCATGAACTGATTTCAAGATTAATTTATAATAAAGGCACATAAGCACTGCTTTACTTAAAATGCCATTTTTGTACTTATTATGGGGGTAAAAAACAAAAAAAAAAAAAAGCACTACATTCTACAATTATTTCATTTTTCTGCTGAAGCATGGAATGAAATGATTTACAGATCTGCAAATAAAATTCTTTAGGAAAAATTAAGAAACAGTACTAAGTCAGCAAAATTATTTATCTATATTGCATTTATTCAGCTAAAAGTAAATTATATAGCCACTCACTACTTACTTTAATTTTGTGTGGTTCAACAAACTGAGCTAATGAATTTATGTATTTAACTTGTTTTTCTCGAAGCTGTACTTTGTAGCCCCAATTCAGAGAACCTATATAACTTTGAATAGCTTCTTTCATCCTTTCCCACCTATGTTCAACTAAAAAAAAAAAAAAAAAAAAAGTGTTAGTATTAGCCGTATATTATACATCATAATACGTCCTTTTACACACACACACAAACCTTTATTTACAAGAAAACTAATAATGTGTGCTGAAAACTAGTCTCTGTGGGATACACTCCAACAGTTATTAGTAAACATCCTCCAATATTTCCAATTAATCAGCTTTTATTCCCCAAAACAGAGCAGTAACCCATTCAATTCTGCTTGTTGGCAGGCTCTGGACTGGCTAATTTTAATTTTCAACACTGATTTCCTCAGACCAGTCCATCAAAATGAAAGCAGTTGGGCATACTCTGCTGATACAGGTATGGGCCTTCCTGATGTGCCTGATGGGTTAATGTTAATGTCCAGGACATGTAGACAGACCTCAGCATGCACGGTTTTGTCAAAAACAACTAATGGTCCCAGCCAAAACCATGAAAAACAGTCCCAGACTATCACACTACCTTTGTCAAACTTCATTGTTGAGATGATACAGCCTGACACGTGCTCTCTCCAGGCATCTGCCACTCCCAGGCATAAGCATCAGATTAGCAAACCACATATCATGACTAATCACTCCAAAGCACAGCTTTTCATTGGCTTAGCCAGAGGTGGAGGAGAGAGCTCTGGCCTTTCCTGTTTCTATTAACATCTCTACATATTTCACACACTAGAATCTTTTTTTTCTTTTTCATATAGAAAAAAGTTCTGGTTCATGAAGATACTGGGTACCCTCAAGCTAATCGATTTTTTTTTTTTTTTTTTATATATAGTAATCAATATTAAAAAAAATAAATAAATAAATCAACATAAAAAAAATAAATAAATAAAATAATAGGAATAGTGAAACTCACATCTTCCATGAACTGTACCTAATGTTTAGAATAACATATAAAGCCTAAGCTGTTCCCCTTCAATGTTGACACTGATCTATGATATATGTTATTCACATAACCACAGATCAGGGCAAAATTGATCTAAAGCCAACTAACCTGCTTCTCCTACTCTGCATGTCCTAGGTGCCGACCGGGCTAGCCAGGGTGGGTAAAGTGCCTGCCTAGCAACCCAAAGGTTGTGGGTTCGAATCCCGCCTCGGGCTTGGATCAAAGTACTGCAAAAACCTTGGGAGGTGCATTATGGCCACAGAAGCCGATGCGCCAACAACTACCAAAAAAAAAAAAAAAAAAGCAAGTCCTAGCTCAAGAAATGACAATCCTCTGAGTACTTTATACCTAACATTATGAAAAGTCTATCTAAGCCTACCCTAAGGTTATGAAGGGAAGAGTTGAATTGTCAACTTAGACCCTACATCTTAGATTTGCCAATGAGACAACAGATAAGTTACCATATATTCTTGCTCCTAGCAATAATCTTACCCCAGACTTTCCAAAGATAGATAATAAAAAGACATGCATTCCCTACACAGATGAAAGTGACTTCAAATGTTGTTTTTTTTTGTCAAAGGCTGGGTAACAACAGCCAATATATTACAGAATTTTACTAGCCTTGTCTGTATTGTATTTTACATATTTTAACATAATCAACTTGGTGTTAAATGTTTGAAAACTGGAACCATGCAAGACAAATTAAAATAGTGCATTTTAATGAAAACCAACACAGTGTTCAACATTCCCTCTTGAATTCAAGTGTTCATTACCCGTGTGATGTCATACTAATCACAAATAATCAGTATTTCCTTACTGAACTAGATATCAGGAAAATGTTTTTTTAACAACAGTTTTCAAAATACATGTGCCATTAACCAAATTCACCATAAACTTATTAAATTAAAAATAATTAAATATAAAGAAAAGCACTTGCATATTTCCAACAAATGCTTGATATGTCTATTAATAATCAAGCAGATAACCAAGATGCCCTAACAAAACTGCTTAACATACAGAACCATAAAAATAAAACAGAACCAAATAAATGGACAGAATACAGTATGCACTTCACCTGCATATGATCAAAACTTTTGATCTTCTCCACCATTACCACCATGATATGCAGTCTAACATTTCTAGGCCACAGAGCAAAGCTACTTAAATATTCCTAAAACAATATTATAACCTTTTAGTTGACATTTCAATACACAAGAATAGTACTGTAAGTACACACAACATAGGGAAGGGGAGGGGAAGAAAGGAAGCAGAGAAAACAGAAAAGAAGACTAAATAATGTATTCTGATGAACAGAAAACGAGGTAAGCAAGTGACAGCAAATTAGGCATTTTAAACTAATAAAATTTTATTTTTTTTAATAAATGCTGTATAACTAATTATAAATTTATACAGAATAACTCTCGATCTGTGATAGCATAATCCACTGTGAAATCAATTACTTTCATAACATCACATAACTGAAAAATTTTCTAACTTGTGTTAAACAAAAAATAGATATTTTATTTGTTATTCAGAGTAACTGTTAATAAACAACAGTGATAACAAACAAAAAAAAAAAAAAAAACGCTCCTGTATTTATTTTTCTTTTACTTTTGTAGCTGATCAATTTTATAAGCTCACTGACCATGATGAAATGGGATCTTCTGGAAATACTTCTAAGTTTTCAGGGAAGTATGAAAAAGTTCCCCCATAAAAATACATAACATAAAAATATAATTGTGAATTTAGCATTAACATTGAAACATAATTCTTCAGTTTTCCACTTTTTACCAAGCAATCATGTTACCTTTTCATGGCTTAAGATACAAAAAGTTTATTATTATGATAAAATGTTAATAAAAAATTAAGTTCTTGGATACATGAAGTGTTTGATGGGTTAGAACAATGACCATTATGCTACTTACTCACCCAATGTCAATTGTGTTGTGGAACCTTATTGATCATGACCATTACAATTAAGCAGTTCTGTCTCATTAGTATTAACCATATAGTGCAAGAAAACCACAGGTGTTTGACGCACCAACCAAAAAATAAATAAAAATAAACAAAGTATCCATGCAATTACCTCCTCACTTATGTGCCCATCCAGCTGAACTTTGAATTTCTCAAACTATCAGCCTCAACTAATCCACAAAGACTACTTATTCCAGTAAAAAAAGTTGCTGGTTGAAACAGAACTTTCTACAATCATACCATCTTCCCTCTATAATCTGAATTTATGACCCCTAGCTCTGGCATAATTTAAAACCGAAAATTATGAATAATTTTATTCCTCCCCCTCAAAATCTTTACAGACATCTTCCAAGTGCCTGGTTACCATGCACATATTTGAAATCTTTCCATGGATACCCCATTTGCATATCTTATTATATTCTCTATCCCTTTTCCAAAGTTATGTAAGAAAATCTAAGTACAACAATTGTGTCCCAGAATCACTCATTACAGGTTCCCACTTCTAAATGTTAGCCCAATCTGAAGAGTAACCATTAATAAAAAACCCCTGCTTCCTGCACTGCAGGAGGCAAAGATTGCAATGGGTGAAGGTGTTCTAAACAAGCTCCACTTAAAAAAATAAATAAATTTTCCGTTTATACTCCGGGACAATCACCCAGTCAGGAATTCACAAGATAGAGATTACAAGAAACAGCACCATATCTAGTAGTCAAAAATATATATAAAATAAATGGCCTGCCGTTTATTATATATATTTTCGAATTAATGGAATTTGATGTAAATTTAGAAAATACTCTGCACATTGCTACAACAAATATCGATTCGCTGATAAAAATAAAATGCATCAAATCGCTCATTAAATATTATAAAAATAAAATATTGCAACTTTTGTTACTGGATTTGTATTTTTATTTTGTTACTATAATTGTATTTTTATCTTGAATTTGTATTTAGTTTTCCTTATTAATAAAATTAATTATATGTACAGTCAGTCCTCGTATAACATGTGTTTACACTACACAAATTCGATCATACACGATTTATAAATAGGGGAACGATATCATATATAACACGAAGCAAATTTGCTTATGCACGATTCGCCTTTGTGTTTACAAGAAATGGCAGTCGGATGCGAAATCACCCCAACTGAACGCAACATGATAGAAATGAAGAGAAGATTCTGAAAATGTATTTATGTTTTTTATATCAGTGAAGGGAAACGCATTTCACCATAATAACGTAAAATTCCAGCTATAGGTATTATTGCAAATGCAATTAGATCGAGTTTACTACCAGTTTATAACAGATTCCACTAGCAGGAACGCAACTGGAAATTGTTTTTATTGTTTTATGGTAGTTGTTGTTGTTATTTGGTTTTTAGGAGCATTAGCAACTAAGGCCATATTGCTCTGGGGATATGCGGTGGTCATTCCCTGACCTTTCCGCATCCTCCGTATTTGGTGGTCACGGGCTCGAACCCCGGTCTAATCAAGAAGTGTGTGCTACGCACTGCTGCTCCTTCCCACCTGGCTACAGAGGCGCCGTTTTATGGTAGTAACCCCCAGAAATGTGCTTTAGTAAAATGTGAGCTAGTGAGGTGTTAGTAGTGTGTCTCTGCCTTTACAGTGTTGTTTATTCAGTTGCTACACGCACACAGCTTTGTTTATGTGAATCAAGCATGATGACTCCTCATTTTGTAATTGTGCTTTATTCCCTAAAAATGAGTAAAATACTGAAAAGGAAGCATCCTGGTGAAGACACTACAGATTCAGAGAGAAAAAGAAAAGCAATATTGATAAACAGAGGCGGACTGAGTCAAAATTTCTTACCCGGGAAAATCTGTAGTGGCCTCACTAGCTTTTATGGCCAAAATCACACCGGCCCCCGGCCCATCGGAGTTTCCCTGATAAGGCTTATGGCCAGTCCGCCTCTGTCGATAGAGAAAAAAAAATGTGAAATTGTGAAACACTGAGCAAAATGAAAGACCATGTGATATTACACGTGCTACAGGCCTAAATGAGGCAATGCCGAGAATTACAAAGAATGCAGAGAAAATAAAAACTTTCTTAGCAGGTACAACTCAAAGTGTAATTAAAATCCATTAGATTAAGACCCAAAGAATTGGAAGAGATGGAACAGCTGTCATCTGTTCGGATAGAAAATCAAACAAAAAACAAGTTTGCTTATGTTAGAAGCAAAAGCATTAGCAATATTTTATTACGTAATAGTTGTAATAAATTACGTAAGTATTTTATTACGATTATTTATTGTGTTTGGTAATGTTTTGGTTACAAATGTGTGTTCCACCTTGGGTGGTCGGCACCTAACCCTATTTTTCCCATAGGGCCTGTTGTTTATATTGCACGATTTTGCTTTACACAAGAGTTTCTAGGAACAACTATTGTGCTATACGAGGACTGACTGTACATCTATAAACATTACAATAAATAACATTGAACTGTTTATGACAATTTTTTCATTATACACCATTTTAATAATCCTAAAAATAATCCCAAAAATTATAGAAATTAAGAAAAAATTTGGCCTGTGTGCGCCTCACAGACATTTTATCTGGCCCGTCATTTATAAAGGTTGTCCATTCCTGGCCTAGAACATACTGAACCTCAAACATTTGGTGTAGAGCCTGCTTTTAAAAATACTGGGGTTATGCAGAAAATTTTGGTGCATGCAAATGTCGGACTGCCCACTCTAAAATTGAAAAGCACCATTATAAAGGAAAATCTGAATTATTAATTATCTATAAAAAAATTGAAGATCAAAATTTGTTGTTTTACAACTTCTAGTTATGGAATTTTAGTACAGAGGTATGGGGATCAGGATAATAAAATTCAAAGAATAAAAAGTTAGCTTACCTTTATCAGGTACATCCCAACCAAATTTTCTGGCATCTTTCATGCTATTTCCTACAAAAATAACAATTTTTACATTTCCAAATTAATATCTAATATCAATTAATATTACCCAGCTTGAATTAATGATGAATTAGTTAAAAATATTGCCATACACAACCAATTATTTAACAAGGCATATATAACGTATCGAAGAACATAAGAATTCACACTAATATTATATTCACTAGTATGATTAATCTTTACACAAATGAGTTTATAAACACTGTGTGGGTCCCCTTGGGAAAACTCATTGCTTATAAACTCACCTGTGCAAAGGTCAGAAGTTTTCATTCATAAAAATTAAAAACTTTGTACATAAATGCTTTAAACTCAAGAAAATTATTGATAAATGAATAGGCATTGAATACCATACTACTTCCTTTTTTTTTTTTTTTTTTTTTTTTATACTACCTATATTGTAAAATTTACTATACGAGGTGGACAAACCCTATATGAGGTGGGCAAATCTAATTTACAGAGAATATTAATGATGGCAACTGTGTACATATCTGAAGCTGTTTTACAACATATTATCACACTGATGGTAACATTTAGCTCAATTTTTCCACATACTGGCTTTGTGCAGCATTCCCCAGTAAGTGATCATCACCATTGCAGTCTTGATGGGTGGAAGGCAAGTAAACATAGGAGTCGTCAGGGACTCAAGTATCTAATGACCTGCCAGGTGATGCACCCTCAATTCAGGCCCCAGAACAGAACAGTGAAGTGAATACTGCTCTGCTTCAAAAGCATTTAATTTTATTGGGATATTCCATTGTCTGGGAAACTGATAATATTCTTTGTAATAAGGAGATACGGACCAGAGCCAGGGTGTGCCAGCAACAATTAATGATATCATTAACAGAATGTCACATTTTAACAGGAGGGATGCGTTAAAGAGAGCATTATCATTCATGTGGGAGCTAATGATATTAAGCACATTTGAACTGACAGTTTGTTTGATAAATAAAATACGGGACCATGATGAAAAAATTACACGAGAGGTCAGAAAGTGTCTGCAATTCTTCCCAGGCATGACAGAGGAAGCTATATGCTAAAAGCCTTGTGGATACTCATAACTTGAGACTCTGCAAGGGCCTCTGATTTAAAAAAAAAAAAAAAAAAAAAAAAAAAACACTAGGTTCAGGGAAGGGGGGGGAAGTTATCAGTGTGGCCTGCACTTGTAGATCGAAGAGATTGTTCTTGTAAAGGCAGGATACATTTGCACAAAGGTGGTAAAAGAAATTTTGCCTATTACAATAGCTGTCAAAATAGCATCCCAAATAACAACACATTGAGATCAGATGTTTACATACAGCACAGATGTCCTGCAGTGCAAAAAAAAAAACTGCTTCACGTTATTACAGGTAACCCTTGTATAACACGGTAGTTAGGTTCCTATAAAAATGTCGTGTTGTGCAAAACCATGTTATATGGGAGTAAGAAAAAGTACAAAAAGGGAGGTTACGTTCCAAAAGCTAACAAAAATACACTATTTCGATAACAAAATGTTAACAAAAATACACCATTCTAGATTCTACTCTCTTTAAAAAAATTCACCATTCACCATTCTACTCTCTTTAAAAAAAATCAGTAATCTGGGTTTGTTTGCTTTTGCATGAGAAATATTTGTGAATTTCATCGTATGGAACTAAGCATTTTTGAAGCTCCCTTTTGAACTTCGGGCTCCTTTCATTCAAGAATCTGCATTCAAAATATAAAATTCTAATTGCTTGACTAACTTTATGCCTTCCAGTATGCTTTTTTTTTTTAGCATAAAATTTGGAAGCTTAAAAGTTTCATCTGCGCTATCATCCTCTGAATTGATTTGGTTTTACCTCTGATTCCATTTCCACCAAATACGCTTTGCCGGCCTCTTTTTTACCAGTAATTCTTGAATGTCTTCAGTAATCATGTTTTTTATTTTTTTTAGGAGTATAGGCGACTAAGGCCATGTTGCTCTGTATATATTGTCTATAAATAGCATGTGTCCTGAGATCAATTTTCTGTTTTGCTGGATGAAAAACCAGAGTTTCCAGGAGAAAAAACCATGCTACCCTTGTCTGAGACCAACTAACTCACCCATGTTGTGAAAAAGACCCATAAAAATTCCTCCTGCAAAAACAACTGTGCTACCCACAAAGGCTTCAGTAGTCATATCATCAAAACCTTCCCTCCTACCCAAACAGCAAGTTCTACTATCGCACTGATTCCGTTTTCCTGAATGAACTAACTCTGCCCATACATTTTTCCAACACACACCTGTTGACAGTTTCACTTCTTTCAGCAATAAAGCTATGATTCTGATACAGTCCACAATTGAGAAATGTTTCCATACCTGCATTACTTTTTATGATTTGGATCCTCCATTAATAATTTGGAATAATTTTTTTCCAAAATCCATTGTAACGATTTTCTGATGTAATGAGTTTTAAAGGCGCATATAATGCCTTGATCTAACAGCTGAATGAACAAAGTTGTATTAACCTAGTACAACCGTGGTGGTAGGAACATAACTTATGCTTGGATGACTTAAATCTTTTGGATGGCCTGGTGTGCTATCCAATAGTAATAAAACTTTGAAATCTAGATTTTTCCACAAGTTCAACAAGCACAAGTTCAATTGCACAGAACATAACACGGGGATTTCCCAACGAAATAAAATACAGGGATTTCTCAATTTTTTTTTGACTAGCGAGTAAATAGCGGGAATTCAAAAAGAGTGGATATTTTGAAAAATTACATCCAACTTAATAGTCAGGTTTTCCGAAATTCTCTCTGTGTTAGAGCAAAACCGTATTATTTAAATACCGTGTTGTGCGAGGATTCCCGCAATTTATCAATCGTGTTAGAGCGAAACATGTTGTAGAAGTACCGTGTTATATGTGGTGGGGGGGAATTATACCACTGTTTTATATTTATTTTAAATTAAAAACCACTCACTATGGCTCCTAAAGTTAATAAACCTCATACAAAGAAGAAACAAAGAATAACATTAAAGCTTAGTGACAAACTTGACAAATAATAACAGAAAATAGGTTAAACAGGAGTGTATTAATGGCAGAATATAACATTGGATCGTCCACATGTTTATCTTTTTAATGTGCAGTTAATAAAATTGCATTCTTAATCTCTCTATTTCTTATTTAGCCTCACTATTTCTGCATTAAATATATTAAAAACTTTCTAGATAACGGAAAAATCGAAATAATGGCATCTTGAATCCCCGAAGGTGCCATTATTCTGAAGTTGTGGGGAACAGCAATAATATAGATATGCATTTATCCGATGATATGGGTCAAAGTAACACCTGCACACATCAAAAATCAGTATGTTCTGAGAATAGTGACATTTCAAATAACGTGATATTAATGCTAAGAAAACAAGCTTAAATAACTTCAAGGGGTATATCAGGATAGCAAGCTATACAAGAACTTAGTCTTAATTGTGCAAACAGTAATTCCAGGAACATCATCAATAAAATGGGTGATGAATCCCATGTGTGAGACAGCTAATGCTAACATCAGTTGTTTCAGAATTTCATTTATCAAAGCAGCCTGAGCATGACAATTTTCCAGATTCAGAAGTTACATATGCTGCAAGAGAATCAGTGTGATGATAGTTGGAAGCAAAGGTATAATGAGAGTAGGAATAATCTACAGATCAGAAGGTTATGATGGGAGCCTCCACATTCAAACAGAATAGATGAGCAAGCGTGAATGTCCTATTAGAGGTGATTTCAATTTGCCCCTGACTGGAGAAAGTGGGAGAGATACTCACCACCAAGAATAAAATTTTTAAATCTACTGGATGACTGTTATTTTTATCTGCATTAGGGAAAGTACCAGGGGCAAGAATATTCTAGACTTGATCAGCGCCATGAATTGAATGACATCAAATGGCTGACAGTACAAGAACTATTAGTAATATGTGATTAGAGTTCCATGATGGATGGTGATAAGCAAAGAAGCAGCAGATAAAATGCAAAGCAATGGGTTTTAATTTCAGGAAAAAAGGTTAATGGCTTAAGTTGCTACATGGCCACAATCAACTGGGGGGGGGGGGAGAGGTAAAAAGTGCAAATACAGATAGCTCCCGCTTTACGTGTTCCCAGGTTTACACGTTCCCCCTCCCCAAGTATCTAGTACTGTATCAACAAATTCGAAAATATGAACATTAACTGTGAAAAATGAATGTTAAACATTCATAAATACCACATTTGAAACCACGCACATAGCTATACAGTGTTCCCCACTTACGATATTAATCTGTTCCAGAGACACCATTGAATCGTGAAAATATCGTAATGTGAACTCAATAATACATTGTTTTTTGGTAATTCGTTCCATGATCTTGGAAGTTGAAATTTTCGCTATATAACTCTCTAAAAGGTTGTTTTTATAGTGTAAATTGTATTAGTTACCAATTGAAATCATTAAAATGCACTACACTTTCATCGTCATCGTATGTTCTGTTATAAGAACCAATTTTGAACAGCTTTGTGATATTTTTCTAAAGCACATTTCTGGAGATCACGACCATAAAACAATTAAAAACAATTTGCACTTTCCGGTTTATTGGGCTTTTCTGTTACTACAAGCAATTATAAACTTTGCGTTATTGCATTTGCGAAAATATCAATAGCTGGAATTCTGTTTTTTTACACTATTAAGGCGAAATGTAACACTATTACTGAAATTTTCAATCGTATAAAAAACAAATAAAATTTCAGAATCTTATCTTTATTCCTTGTTACTCCGCACAAATTGTGTGAGTTGCAATTTGTGCGTTCCATTAAAAAATTCTTATGCATGCTATCGAAATTTATAAAGAAAAGATAAGATTATCTTGGAAACAAATGCCTCTTGAAGCATTTCTGAAGAAGACAACTCCTTGTGCAACAAACCAACAAGTGCCAAGCCAATAATGAGTGATCAATGAGTGTGCATTTACTCGATGATGAAGAATAAACATTCTTTAACATTTGTAAGTCATAAATGATTTCTTTATTATTATAATGTGCTTCATTTTACAGGCTACGTTTTCCTTTCTTTAGATAAATCAATCATTGTTTAAATATAAACTAATTAATTAACTAATTTCACTGTTGAGAATGTAACCTCTATTTTTTAGATCGTCTATGGGTAATAAATTCCTGCTTTACGAGTTTTCGCTTTATGAGCACAGGCTAGGAACGAATTAACTCATAAAGTCAGGAACTACCTGTATGTTAGAATTATAGAATATATTATGTCAGAATCTGGAGTGATTGCAGCTGAAGTTCTTTAAGCAGGAGCACCATGGTGTCCTGATTTGTCAACTATTTGCTTGAAGATATATGGAAGTCATAATCCCACTGCATAAGGCAACTCTAGACTTGGAATATTGCATTCAAGTATGAAAACCACACCTAAAAAAAAAAAAAGATTCTTGAAAGGGGCCAAAGAAGGGCAGCATCTTTGCAAAGATGGACAGACTAAAAGGTTAACAGTGGCCACAGGCAGAGGCAAAAGTGATTCTTACACTGCTTCTATTAGGATGAGCAGTAGCATGGAAAGCAAGGCAATGGAGATTTCCAGGAACATTGGGAGTCATAGTGGAACAAATAAAGACATGGGCTGTGTTAGGGTACCTAAGAATAGAAATAGGTGCATGTATACGGTAATACCCCGACTTACGCAAACTCGGAGTTACGCGGTTCTTGATTTTTTCGTTTGGCAACACTGCCGCCCACTATCTTCAAGGTCGTTTTTCATATGTTATCGATATACGGTGCGATGGCGGAGAGTGAGAGCAAAAGATGAACAAAATTCAACTTTACTGCACATGAGCTGCACACATATACAAGAATTTGTATTCCAACTGTCATATTTACATGTGTGCATTCGAATTCATGCTCAACGTTTGTCGGAAATTACATCGTTTTCATGAGAGAAATGGATCGCGTCGGTCGAGCCGTATACAGTCAGTCCTCGTATAACATGTGTTTACACTACACAAATTCGATCATACACTATTTATAAATACGGTAACGATATCTTATAATATAACACGAACCGAATTGGCTTATGCACGATTCGCCTTTGTGTTTACAAGAAATGGCAGTCGAACGCAGAATCATCCTAACCGAACGCAAAACGATAGGAATGAAGAGAAGATTCTGAAAATGTATTTGTTTTAGGGGAAACACATTTCACCATAATAACGTAAAAACCAACACAATTCCAGCTATCGGTATGCAATTAGATCGAGTTTACTACCAGTTTATAACAGATTCCACTAGCAGAAACGCAACTGGATTTTTATTGTTTTATGGTAGTAATCCCTAGAAATGTGAGGTGTTAATAGTGTATCTCTGCCTTTATGGTGTTGTTTATTCAGTTGCTACATGTGCGCAGCTTTGTTTATGCGTATCAAGCATACCTCCTCGTTTTGTAATTGTGCTTTATTCCCTAAAAATGAGTAAAATACTTAAAAGGTGTGAAAAGGAAGCGTACTGAAGACACTGCAGATTCAAAGAGAAAAAGAAAAGCAATTATCGATAAACAGAGGCAGACTGGGTCAAAAATTCTTACCCAGGAAAATTTATAGTGGCCTCATACTATGGTTTATGGCCAAAATCACACTGGCCCCCGGCCCACCGGGTGTCCCCGGTAAGGCTTATGGCCAGGCCGTCTCTGTCGATAGAGAAAAAATATGAAATTGTGAAACGCTTTGAGCGAAATGAAAGACCATGTGATATTGCACGTGCTACAGGCCTAAATGAGGCAACGCCGAAAAGTGCATGACAATTGCAAACTTGACAGAAGGTATCAGCTCAATTGAAAAGGGCTTAATTTTAGAAAACATAGACTACAACAAAGAACGCATTATAGCTACAAAGCAAGGAATGAAAAAATTATTAGCTTGCTACGAAGAAATTCTGCGTGAAAAAAAGAAGTCTCTGTGTCGTCAGACGAATTTGTTAGATTTTATGAAGCCATCGACATCGAAATAACTTTTTTACGCAAGTCATTTATTTTTTTAATACATATTTTGTATTAATATGTATAAAGAACTGCAATTTTATTAATATTTTTCTTCTAAACTAGTGGTTTTGTTAGTCCTTGGTCCCAATTAAACAAAATTTATGTATTTATATGCAAAGTTGTACCCCGACTTACGCGAATTCGACTTAAGCGATTTTCGTCGGACCCACCTATCGAGTAACTTCGGGGTATTGCTGTACTTACATGTACACCAATGCTAGGAGCACAGTTAATAAATTTGATGAGCTTGAAGTGCTAGTCAAGGCATCAAGGTCTTGACATCATTCAGTTAGAATCTGTATATTGCTGATGAAGAGGTCCATTTTACCCCAAAAGCTACATTTTGTTATTTGATATATTACTGGATATATATACAATATTAATCTCCTTAAACAATGGAATCCAGTACAACAGAGCCATTTGTATTTAAGGCAGATATTGTTGAGATATCAGAGATGTGATGGCACAGATATAAGCAGTACAGAATTGGAATTTGGGGAGTACAATGTGTACAGAAAGGATAGACAGGACAGGAAGGGAAGAGGGGTTATGCTGTTAGTTAATAAACACAAAAGATAAAGAAGTGCACCCAACTGATGTTGGTGGACAATGCAATGTTGAGTCTGTTTGGTGTGACATATGCATTGGGAAAGGAAAAATGAGTAGGGGCAGGTAGGTAGGTGTGTGTGTGTGTGTGTGTGTGTGTTATAGGCCTAATGAATCTGTTGAGTATAATTAGCAATTGTGCAGAGAAATAGTGGGCCAGTAAATCAATGTCTTACAATGGGGGATTTTAACTTTCCAGATATTGACTGGAACTTGTGGGTTGGTCACTCGCACACTAGCAAGACTTTTTTTGGATTTACTGGATGACTGTTTTCTACAGCAGCATGTTCGAGAGGCAACCAGAAGGAGTAATACTCTTGATCTGATTATCTGCACTGCTGATTCATGCATTAGGAATTTACAGATAAAGGAACCAATAGGTGACAGTGATCACAGTGTACCAGTGTGGGATTTACTTAAAGATGTAACTACCATCAAGGGTAAAGGGAAGGGCTTTTGCTTTCATAAAGGTGACTACAGGGGTCTCAGACAGTTTTTAAATTCTGTACAGTGGGATCAACTGATGATGTTACCAACGTTGAATTCAAAATTGGAAGCCTTCAGGGACTTAATCTTGGAGGCTACTAGGCTTTTCATTCCAACTAAGAAATACTGTTCAAGGTTCAGGCCGAAATGGATGTCAGATGAATTAATGAGGCTTGTGGCAGAAAAGAAAAATGTATGGGGATGCATATAAATTATCAAGTGACACAGAAGCCTATGACAGGTATAAGCTTGTCTGTAATCAAGTCACAAAGGAGGTTAGGCAGGTGAAGGCAGATTATGAGAAATCATTGGCAAAGGAGGCAAAGTAAAACAGCAAAGGATTCTTTATTTATGTAAACTCTAGAAGGAAAGGGATGAATCAGATTGGACCACTTAACATAGATGGGTTGACTATTGATTATCATGCTCAGGTAGCTGATAAACTGAATGAGTATTTTGCATCTACATTCACACATGAGTTATTCAATGAGGGGAAAGCCAAAAGTTTAAACTCTAACAGTGAGCTAAGTGATTTTGTAATAACTGAGAGCAAAGTGGAAGAGAAATTGTTGAAGTTAAACATAAGGAAGGCACCTGGGGTGGATGGGATCTATACACTTAAATTAAAGGAGGTAGCAAAGGAAATAAGCAAACCCTTAGCCATAATTATGAGAACTTCCTTGGACTCAGGGGAGGTCCCAATGGACTGGAGGTGTGCAAATGTATCACCAAATCAAAGGGGGAGGGGGTTCAAAAGGTGACACAAATAACTATAGACCTGTTAGTTTAACTTGTGTTCTGGAGAAAATAATGGAATCACTGGTTAAAGAAGCATTGCAGGATCATCTAGACAAAACTTCAGTAATAGTTAAGACACAGCATGGGTTTGTTAAGGGAGGTCTTGTCTGACCAATTTGATTGGATACTATGATGTGGTCACAAAGGAACTGAATGTCAAAAATAATTCTGATATCATATACTTGGATTTCAGGAAAGCTTTTGATACTGTTGCACATGGAAGACTGCTGTACAAATTGGAGAGGTATGGCATTAAGGGTAAGTTGCTACATTGGATTAAGGGATGGTTGAGTGGGAGATGACCGAGTGGTAATCAATGGACACTGGTGTTCATGGACAAATGTTATTAGTGGAGTCCCCCAGGGTTCAGTGCTAGTCCATTGTTGTTTTGTGTATTCATCAATGATATTGATGAAGGCATATCAATATTAATGTCCAAGTTTGCAGATGATACAAAGGTTGGCAGGGTTGTTAACGACAGTAAAGACAGAATGCTACTCCAACTGGACCTAGACAAGTTGGGCAAATGGGCTGAGAAGTAGCAACTGAAGTTTAACATTGACAAATGCAAAATACTGCATATGGGTAGCAATAACCCAAGAGAAACATACCAACTGTGTTGTACTACACTCAGGGAAGTGGAAAGTGAAAAAGACCTAGGTGTAACAGTGCAATCAAATATAAAGTTTACTGAGCACTGCAGACAGGCTACCACAGCAGGTAATGGAGTCTTGTCAATGATACATAGGAATTCTGCTAGTAGGGACAGGGCGGTGATTATTCTGTTGTACAAGGCAATGGTCAGGCCACACCTAGAGTACTGTGTAGAGATCTGGAGGCCTCATTTTAGGAAGGATGTAGAGTTGCTGGAATGAGTACAAAGGGCAACAAGATTGGTGAGGGGAACAAAGCTGTGCTCTTACCAAGAAAGGCTTAAGTTCTGCGAATTGCAGTGCCTGGAGAGTAGGCACCTGTGAGGTGATCTGATTGAGGTGTATAAGGCCTTGAATGGGTTGAGCAAGCTGAATGCTGATGGGATTCTTCCTCTTGCTCAGATTAAGAACCCAAGGGGGGCATAGATTCAAATTGAGGAAAGACAGTTGTAGAATAGATGTGCGGAAATTTGCCTTTAGCCAGCGGGTGGTTGATTGATGGAACAGACTTCCATCTTTTATTGTGGAAGTTGATAGCCTAAATAAATTTAAGGCTGAGCTCGACAGGCGTTTGGAACAAATGGAGGGGTGAAATGGGAGGGGTTTTTTTTTTTTCTTTTTTTTGCTGATGCTGCATAAGCTTGCTTTTTTGCATCGTATGCCTCTACTAATGATAATCTCTAGTGAGATTGGCAAAAGGACATCTCTGTGGGCTGCAGAGCTTGGTTACTAGGCATCTTAAAGAAGACCTAACTGAGGTGTATAAGGCTCTGAGAAGAGAAAGTAAAATGAATGAGTGTGTAATTTTTATTTTTTTTTTATATAATCACAGAACTAGGGGCTATAAATTCAAATTACAGGAAAAAGGTTCAGACTGTATTGCAAGAAGTTTGCTTTTATCCATCAAGTTTTTAATTATTTGAAAAGTACTCCTCTGGGTGGTGGAGTCAGACAACTTAACCTATTTTTTAAATTCATTTTTTTGGCTGTTGCAGAAAATGACTTGGGTTTCCTTGCACCATAAGGCTAATACTATTCCTCTTATTCATTTTCAGCGCTGTACTTCTATGGAAAAGTTTTAAGTTTAGTCAGAATAAAACAAAACAAATAAATCAATTGGATGTCAAAAACAACTTGTGTTTTTGAAACCTATTTGAAGAAAATGAAGCATCATCCTGCACATTAAATCCGTTTTGTTTCTGTTATTTATGTTAAATTACATTCTTATTAAATTTTTGTCGAGTAAACTATCTGTGCTTATTTTTCATTTTAACTAAAATTTTTTACTTGGTTTTAGTTTAAGAAAATAATGCTGCACTGCATTATGTTCTTCTGTCTTCATTGCTTAGGGGCCACATACTGTCCCTCCTGACAAGGCTTATACTCTAGAAATTATTATGTTTATCCACAAGATGACCAAAAATAACTAACATCATTTTTAATCGAATTTTACTCAGTCCTGCACAATAGCCAACAGCAAAAAAAAAAAAAAAAAAACACATTCGACCATTAAAAACTCAAACACTTAATGAATATCAGAATCGCCTACTAGGTAATGTTATTTGATTAATAAACAATATTAGTTACTTTAAATCAACTCATGGATAAACACAATCATTTCCAAAGAGCCTAAGAACAAGCTCTTGCCATCACAGAAGGAACAATATAGTCGCCATAAAGTAAAGATAGAAAAAGCATAATATAGTATAGTATTATTTTCTCAAACTATTTCAGTACCTGCATTGAAATAGTACGCCACTTCTCTACTTGATTACAAAGGTTTTCTGTTTATTTTACATTTTAAATTATGGATTGAATTTTGTTAAAAGGGGTATTGAGTGATCGTAAAGAAGTGAAGTGATAGGGTTTCTGATAATCAGAAAGGGGTATGGTGCCAAAAAGTTTGGGAACTGCTGATCTATGCATTACTGATCCAACATTTACCACAATATGTAACAGTTATACTGAATTTCAACCCATGTTTTTTTTTTTTTTTTTTGGTAGTTGTTGGCGCATAGGCTTCTGTGGCCATAATGCACCTCCCAAGTTTTTGCAGTACTTTGATCCAAGCCCGAGGCGGGAATCGAACCCGCGACCTTTGGGTTACCAGGCAAGCACTTTACCCACCCGGCCAGCCCAGTCGGCTCAACCCATGTAACCGCACGATAAACTTTGTTGTATCAGCTGAAACATCAGCAAAAATTATAATCTTCCATGTCCACTGTAGATCCGTACTACCAAACACCTTCACTTTAATTCTTTCAGGAATTCATTCATATATATCTGTTTTCGTATGTGGGCTTTGGGGGAGTATACACACAGATGTACGTTTTAAAGGTTACTTCAAACAATGTGTCCATTAATGCACAAATTACCTTGAAAATTTTAGTACATCCTGTCATCTCTTATCTGCATTTCTAATTTCAGAAATTGCTTATAATAGATGGGGGGATAAAAATAGCGCTGAAATATTATTTGAAATGTATTTAAAATGACACTGAAAATACACACCATGTACACACTCTGAGAAGGATTAAAGCATTTATACACAGTTAGTTTTTACAAAATTTCAGGATTCCACAAAAAAAAAGTTACTCCAAAGAGTCGACTGCTATCAGAAATTCACTCCTTTTTGCTCACATGCATTTAGAAAACTCGTTTGTTTCATGTTTCAACCCTGTTCATGACATGTTCTTAAATCATAACATTCCCACATTATGATTTAAGAGCTTCAGTTTGTCTGTTTAATGACTTTGTTCCAGCATAGCTAACACATTCTCAGGAGAAATGGAATGGTTTTCAATAACTTGTACTATGGCCTTGATAATGTCCCCCCCCCCTCTCTCTCAGCACACACAATATTGCTTACTTCTCTAGCAAGGAAATCAACCAGTCATTTTTTCTTACAATGACAATTAAATTAGATTATTCCAATTCTTATTAAATGGCTTCATTTATGACACGAAAAGCTTTAGACCAGCCTGGACTCCTCAGACCAGACACCCCAAGTAAGTGATTCCTTTCTATATTATCCACTCTTTTTCTTAAAACTTCAACCTATGAAAATACTAAATTACTCCATCTCATATTCAATATATCACTATACACATGCTAAATTCCAAATGCTGGAAAATTAGCAGTTATTAAAAAAACAATTGTACATTACTACACTTTTGGCCTGACAATTTTTTTTTTTTTTAACTATTGCCTAACTTGAACTGGTCAATATACTGATTACTATCAGATGAAAATTTGAAATACTCTCTTAAGTTAAACACATTATTTTTAAATTATATGAGGCAATAATAAAATGTCATAAATACACTAAAAAAAATAAATTGAAAATTGAAAGGAGAAAAGGTGTTTTCAAACATATTTTCACTTACCTAATAAAGCAGCCTGGTGCATCAGTTTCTTAGGGATACAGCCTACGTTTACACAGGTTCCCCCTAAGCCTGAAATATATTAATGGAAATATTGAATTTTTAAAATCATACAGCATATTTTACATATGCAAGTTCAGCCTATTATTTATGTGGTTAAAATTATTATATCACAACCAATATGGATGAAATACAATGATAATTTTAACGAGAAGCCAAGAAGTCATATAGAACTATAGGAGATCATAAAAAATAACAAGTTATGTAATGTATGCACTGTATTAAATTCCAGGTGTGTTCAATTTTTCTTTTCAAGTTAACTGAATTTTTCCATTTTCTGTGATTAACACAGGTAAAGAAGCGAATAACTAATTAATTGTTTTCACTTCATGTTCCTCAACACAAAATTCCCTTAACTTTTTGCAACGTACTTTATTTCCTCCTGTATTTTAATAAAAATCGAAACAAAACATATTTCATGGATATTCTGTAATTAATATAATAAACAAATACACATTAAATGGCCACTTTATTAGGCACACCTACCCTTTTCATGAAATGAATAGGTATACCTCTTTCAGTAGTGGCATCATGTGTTCATACCACATATTATAAAGCAAGAGGGGCGGATATACAGGAACACCCCGACTTACGTAAGGGTTGCATTTCGCAGGACGCTGCATAAGTCGGAATTTCCCCCATGCTTGTGAAGCACTCACGACTGTGTTCGCTGAATTGATTGAATCAAAAAATAAATGTTCGACGAACATGTAAATAGAATTTATTGTATTTATTCAATTTTTTAAGTCATGTGCAGGAAAAATTACAAAAGCGTGCAATTTAAAAATATTTCAAAATCATAAAATTACAAAAAAAGAGAGGAGACAGGCATAACATCAGTAAGTTTTACCTCTTGAACATCATTGCCAGAATTAACATCTTCAGCTGATAAGTACACCACTGTGGAGGTTGAGGGCTGTGGAGATTTAGAAGGGGTCAGCCGCTCAACTTTACGAAAGAACATGTTAATAGATGACTGGACGGTGGCATTTTTTTTCATTGTAGATTTCTTTGTAGCAAGCATATCATTCACCCTTCTGTTAACTTTTAAGAACCGTTCACTGTTAGAATCCATCTTCTCAAAACTCACAACTGTCGATGCAATTTCACAAAATGCCATTGCCATCTCTCTGGTGGTAATCTCGGCTCATTTGGTTCATCTTGAGCTTCGTCAGCATTTTCTTCTTTCACTATTGCTGCCTGCAAGTCAATAAGTTCTTCTTTAGATAATTCCTTCTCTTCTTCTATTAACTCCTCCACATCCTTGGCATCAACCTCCAACTGAAGTAGCTCTGTAACCTTTACAATCTTATCTGTAACCTCTTCATATGATTCACCTTTTTCAAATCCTTCGAAACCTTTTACGTGCTGTGGGCATATTTTCTTCCATCCGCTATTTAAACAACTTTTAGTAATTTCCACCCAGGCCTTATTAATGTTTAAGATGGCGTGAGAAATATTGTAAGATTTCCAAAAGTCTCAACGTAAAATTTTTCTCATCATCTACTGCAGACAATGCCTGAGCAAATTTTGTGGGTAAATAGTATGGTTTTAAATTCGAAATAACACCCTGATCCATAGGTTGGATCAGTGAAGTCGTGTTTTGTGGTAGAAATATGACTCTCACGTTCGAATTGAAATCATCTAGATGCGTAGGATGGACCAGGAGCATGATCTAATAGAAGCAAAATCTTGAAAGGAACGTCGTCTTTACAATATTTTTCAACCTCTGGAATGAAGCGGCATTTAAACCAATCCTCAAAGAGAGATACTGTTATCCATGCTCTCTGGTTTGATCATAAATGCACAGGTAGGGTGGCCTTATTGATGCCCTTAAATGCAAGAGGATTTTTGGAATAGTACACAAGCAGTGGTTTTAATCTGTAATCTCCTGCTGCATATTAGCCCCAAGCAAGAGCACAGCCCCATCTTTTGACACCTTGAAACCTGGCATTGTATTTTCGATCCGGCATTTTTTCCAATCCAGAGCAGTCTCGTCAACGTTAAAAAATTGCTGTGTTGAATAGCCACCTTCATCAATAATTTTTTCCAACACATCACAAAATTTCTCTGCAGCTGCAGAATCGGTACTGGCGACTTCACCGCATACTTTAAAGTTGTGGAAACCAGTGCGATGCTTGAACCTATTAAACCACCCGTTGCTTGCCATGAACTTGGGTTTGCCATACTTATCCTTAATATCTTTATAAATACTTGTTGCTTTTGCTTGAATGTCCATTGGACTCAGGGGCAATCGCTTCTGAATCTGATTTTCCATCCATATTATTAACAGCTGTTCCATCTTCGATATAGCACCTGAATGCCGTTTTGTGATCACTGTTGATCTTAAATGCGTTGATCCTTTGACATGTTCTTTTATACACGCACTGTCCTTTAAAATAGTATTCATTGTCAAAGCAGAGAGACCTAATTCCCTTGCAATAGATGACAAACTTTGTCCTGCTTCGTACTTCTTAATCATTTTCATCTTCATTTCTAAATCAATTTTGTTTAGTTTCCTGGCACTGCCAGCACTTGCACTTTCCGTTGGTCCCTTTCTCTTCATCATTGTAATACATAAATAGGAATGAAGAGCAGTTTCTGAAAATTTGTTTTTTATATGATTGAAGATTTCAATCATATAAAAAACAAATTTTTTTATATTGGGGAACTCGTTTCACCATAATACCGTAACGTAAAAATCCACACAACTGCAGTTATCAGTATTGTCACAAATACAATAAGATCGAGTTTACTACTCGTTTATAATTATATGCACTAACAGAAAAGCCCAATAAAAAGGAAAGTGCAAATCGTTTTTATTGTTTTTTGGTCGTGACCTCCAGAAACATGCTTTAGAAAAATATCACAAAGGTGTTCAAAATTGATTCTTATAACGGGAACATATGATAACGATGAAAGGGTAATGCAATTTCCATTATAAATATGACCTTTTAAAGAGATAAATAGTTTAGTAATATAGTGAAATTTTCAACTTCCAAGGACTTGGAACGAATTAAAAAAAAAAAAAAAAAAAAAAAAAAAAAGCGTTATTGGGTTCACATTATGATATTTTCACGATACCTCCATTCATTCCTAAGGGATGCAAAATACATTTCCACGATTTTTTTAAGTTTGCACCGGCTGGCAAAAACTTATGTAAAGTCGAATTTCCATAAGTCGAGTGTTATGTAAGTCGGGGAGTTCCTGTATAGGGATGATGAAATTCGATATAACAATGAGAAAGATGAACGATTTAAGTGACTTTGATCATAGCATAATAGTTGATGCCAGATGTGCTAGTATATGTATCATGGAAACTGCAACCCTGCTGAAGTTTACATATCAGAAACAGCTCACTGATGTGAAACAAAGACTTGTGCAGGATAACAGAATGGCTATAGACATTCATTTGAAGTACCTACACAGTCACTTCCTGGAATGGCTATAGTCAGTAAAATAACCCAGTACAACAGTGGTAATCAAAGAAGCATTTTAGAATGCATGAATTGTACCTTGTCACAGATGAATATTGCAGCCAACAACAACCGGTTCTGCTTCTGTCAGCAAAAAAAACAAAAAACAAAAACAAAAACGATTAGAGTGGGCTCAGGAACACCAACACATCGCGCAGTGGAGGACTAGAAAAACACTGCCTGGTGTGAAGAATCCCAGTTCCTGCTGTTTCGTAATGATGGGGATATTGTTGATATGGGGATTTGATGGCGCATAAGCTACTTTGGCTATAATGCGCCATAATGTAATGATGGGGAGAAGAGAATGACTAAAACAGCATGAATCAATGGACCTATCCTACAGGCTGGTGATGGTGTAATGAGGAGTGTTATTCGTGTTACATAATGAGTTTCTTGATACCAGTTGTACAACAACATCAATGCCAATGGTTATCTGGAAATTGTTTCTAATCAGGAGAATCCCTTCACAGCTGCTTCAGCTAAAGTACATGGATAACTTTTGTGATATACATGAAAATAATATTAATAATAATTAGTTAGGTTTCTGTCTATAATTATTATTGATTTTAATGAAATTTGGGATAACAAATTTTTCTAAAAAGAGTCAAATATAAATTTCATGAAAATCTGTCCACTGATATTTCAGTAAATGGACTAACAGACTACGTGAAACAAACAGATGCTTCATGAATTTGTGAACACTCCTAAAATTAGTAGTCCAGTGTCTTCTTTTCTGCTAATCTCAATGGTTAGGGTAACACTATGGATTAACAGAAAGCCTGTATCCTGATTAAAACTGAAGTTGCTGCTGCTGAAAACATTTGACATAAAAGATAGAAAAGTGGTAAAAAAAAAAAAAAAAAAAAACTATTAGAAAAAAATTGTTTTATTTTAAACATTTTTAAAATTTAAAATCATTATTTAATAGCAACTACATCTACCACTCAAAGTACTTGTCTGTAAATCAAAATTTAAAAAAAAATAATAAATAAAATATAGCGTTTATTCAAAAATGTTACTTTCTGATAATTTTGCTAGCTAATTTCAAAAATAACAGACTTTGTTCTACTATATACTGACCTTTCTCTAATAAAAAAAAAAAATTTTTTTTTTAAATAAAAAAAATCTACTTTGACCCTATGCATCCATCCCAGAGTACAAACAGAAAATTTATTTATTTATACTTGGTTATATGTTATACCAAATTGATTACAATTTGTAGACCTGAAATGTTACCAACCATGATCAAAGGTAATATTTTGATTTTAATTTTCGATATTTCACCTAAATAGTAGGTATTTAGGTGAAATGTTTGGAATTTTATAGTTACGCAATTCAATCTGTGCATGCACATGCGTTTTTCTTGTTATCTTGTTAGTAGTCAGCCATCACATTAGCATTTCACTTTCCTTAATATCTTTCCTTCATTACCTAATGTACTTGTGATAACCTTGTTCTTTATTGAAACTATCAAATTTTCAGAAAAATAGTCCAAATGGGAAAGCAGAGCTATGAATAAAGAAAATCAAATAATTCATTATGTGCTATACAAGATACATTCAAAGTGTACAAATTTTACTATAAAAGTTTGAGTGAACAGTTGGGCTTATTAAGCTAATCACCTTCACAGTACCTTCCTTCTGTATACATACATACACACTTGCTCCATTGGTCTTTCCAAGCTTTGAAATTCTTTAAAATTTCATTTCTGGCACATGTAGGGCCCACTCTGGCATTTTCTTTGGTGTCATTTACTGTACCAAAATTACCCCAAAGACCAATTTCCAGTTTAGAGAATAGCCAGAAGTCAAACAGCGTAAGGTTGAGGAGTAGGGAGACTGCTGCATGATAGATTTTTTTTCACAGCCAAGAACTACTATTGCTGTGTGAGTGGGAGCATTATTAGCATTAGCATTAGTAGAGGCATATGATGCAAGAAAGCAAGCTTATTCAGCATCAGCCAAAAAAAAAAAAAAAAAAACCCCACTCCCATTTCACCCCTCCGTTCGTTCGAAATACCTGTCCAGTTGAGCTTTAAATTTGTTTAGGCTATCAACTTCAACAACAAATGATGGAAGTCGGTTCCACCAACCAACCACCCGCTGGCCAAAGGCAAATTTCCGCACATCTATCCGACATCCGTCCTTCCTCAATTTGAATTTATGCCCTCTGAGGTGATTATTCTGAGAAAGATGAAGAATCCCATTGGCATTTAGCATGCTCAAACCATTCAAAGCCTTATACACCTCTATCAGATCACCTTGCCGGTGCCTAGTCTCCAGACTCTGCAATTTGCAAAACTTAAGCCTTTCTTCGTAAGAGCAACCCTTTGTTCCATTCACTAATCTTGTTGCCCTTCTCTGTACCCGTTCCAGCAGCTCTACATCCTTCTTGAAATGAGGCCTCCAGACCTGTATACAGTACTCAAGATGTGGCCTAACCATTGCCTTATACAAGGGAATAATCACCTCCTTATCCCTGCTAGAAAAATTCCTGTATATCATTGACAAGACACCATGAGCTACTCTTGCAGCTCGTCTGCACTGCTCAGAGAACTTCATATCTGCCTGCACAATCACCCCCAGGTCCTTTTCATTCTCCACCACTGTCAGTGTAGTACCGCAGAGTTGATACGTTGCTCTGGGGTTACTGTTTCCCATATGTAGTACTTTACATTTGTCAATGTTAAACTTCATTTGCCACCTCTCAGCCCATCTGTTCAACCTTTCCAGATCCTGTTGCAACAGCATAGCGTCAGTAGTGTCCTTAACGACCCTGCCAACCTTTGTATCATCTGCAAACTTGGACATTAAACTTGATATACCATCATCAATATCATTCATAAACACCGAAAACAACAACGGACCCAACACTGAACCTTGAGGAACTCCACTAATAACATTAGTCCACGTTGAGCGGTGTCCATTGATTACCACTCTCTGTCTTCTGCCACTCAACCATCCCCTTATCCATAGCAGCAATTTGCCTCCAATGCCACACTGCTCCAATTTGTGCAGCAGTCTTCCATGTGCAACAGTATCAAAAGCCTTTCTAAGATCCAAATATATAATATCAAAGTTATTCCCTGCATCCAGTTCTTTTGTGACTACATCATAGTATCCAATCAAATTGGTCAGACAAGACCTGCCCTTAACAAAACCATGCTGTGTCTGAGCTATAACTGAATTCTTGTCCAGATGATCCTGCAGTGCTTCTTTAACCAGTGCCTCCATTAATTTACCTGGAACAGAAGTTAAACTAACAGGTCTATAATTACTTGTGTCAGCCTGTGATCCTCCTTTGTGAATTGGGGTTACATTTGCACATCTCCAGTCTATGGGTACCTCCCCTGAGTCCAAAGAAGCTCTCGTAATTATGGCTAGGGGTTTGCATACTTCCTTTGCTGCCTCCTTTAATATAACTGGATAGATCCCATCCACCCCAGGTGCCTTTTTTATGTTTATCCTCAACAATCTCTCCTCCACTTCCCTCTCAGTTATTACAAAATCATCCAGCTCACTGCCAATGTTTACTTTACCTACATCATTCCCCTTCCCGAATAACTCCTCATGCGTGAATGTAGATGCAAAATACTCGTTTAGATTGTTAGCCACCTGAGCAGGATCCTCAACTGTTGAACCATCAATATCCAGTGGACCAATCTGATTCATCCCTTTCCTTCTCGAGTTCAAATATGTAAAGAACTCTTTTCTGTTTTTCTTTGCATCCTTTGCCAAGGATTTTTCGTAGTCTGCCTTTGCCTGCCTAATCTCCTTTGTGACTTGGTTACAGACCAACTTATATCTATCATAGGCTTCCATGTCACCCATTAATTTGTATGTATCCCATGCGTTTTTCTTCTCTGCCACATGTATCATTAGTTCATCTGACAACCATTTAGGCCTAAACCTTGAACAATATTTCTTAGTTGGTATGTAAAGCCTGGTAGCCTCCAAGATTAGTTCCTTGAATGCTTCCCATTTTGAGTTTGCTGTTGGTAACATCATCAGTTGGTCCCACTGTATAGAATTTAAATACTGTCTCAGACCATCATAGTCGCCTTTACGAAAACAAAAACCCTTCCCTTTACCTCTGATGGTAATTACCTCCTTGAGTAAATCCCACTTCAACACACTGTGATCACTGCCACCTAGTTGTTCATTTATCTGCAGATTCTTAATGCATGAAGAATCACTACTGATAATCAGATCAAGAGTATTGCTCCCTCTTGTTGCCTCACGAACATGCTGATGTAGAAAACAATCATCCAATAAATCCACAAAAGCCTTGCTAGTGTGCGAGTGACCAACCCACAAATTCCAGTCAATATCTGGGAAATTAAAATCCCCCATTATAAGACTCTCTGATTTACTGGCCCACTATTTCTCTGTACAATATCTTATTATACTCATCAGAGTCATTAGGCCTATAGCACACTCCTACTCTCAATTTTGATTTCCCTATGCTTATGTCACACCAAACTGACTCGACACTGCCCTGTCCATCGATGTCGACTGGCTTCACTTCATTATCATAGTGCAGATCCAGCCATCTTCCATTTCTGAGGTAACTTCGCCTCATATTCTCAAGCTAACATCCCAAAACCTCAATGTCGTAAGCAGCAGTAATGCTTCTCCACAGTCACAAATTTGTGGTGCATATACCCTTATAATAATAATAAAAAAATTATCAGCATGACTTTGATGTTCAATTTTGTTGTACTAGACTTCTTGAGCTGTGGGGACATTTTTGTGTGCCATCTGAATGATTTCACCTTGGTCTTGGGGTCGTAGGTGAATATCCCACTCTCATCCCCAATGACCACTTTTCTTAGGAAACTCAGATCCTGCATAGATCTCTTCGAATAAATCGCCTGTGCCGGCTTTCCTGCAGTCCATTTGACTGTCCAACAGTAAGCATGGAACTTTGCACACACATGACACACCCCTGAATCTTGTATCAGGATTGTGTGTACTGAGCCTACAAACGGTTCAACTTCATGAGACATCTCAACAACAATTTGCTATCATTTCAATGTTTTCTGTCCATTTTAAAATTGATTAAACCACTGTTTTCTTCAAAGCATCATCTCCATAAACTTTTTTGTAACTTGTAACATCTCTGCAGTACTTTTCCCCAAGTTTAAAGAGGTTGATGTTAGCATGCCGTTTCAAAACTATGACATCCCACAATCAATCTGCTGTGACACACAAGCAAAATGATCAAGCCAGTTCTCACTTAACATGCGTATGCATCAAGATCAACATCAATGCCCCACAAAACCTTACAGCTGTAATGCAAACTATTTAAATACTAGCATGAAATTCTGGGGACTTTTTGATTGTACTATGTATGCTTACACAGCTTTAAATAGCTGCCAATGTGTCACTGCTCAAGATGTCAGCTTTTTTTTCTTGCTCCGAGAGTCTGAGGGCATTTAGTAAAACACACTAATCGGTTCTTATTCAATTCTTGCAATTTGATCCATGTTATAGTAATTTTAAAAGTGCCTCATTGGCACTTTTATACAGTTGCCAACTTTTGACTTTCAAAAATCTGAGATCAGATTGTGAGCAGAAGGGAAATTTTTTTTTTTGGCTAAAAGGTTTCAAGTTTGCAAAAAGCAGGAATTCTCAAAAAACAGGACAGCAGGAGAATTTTTGAAAAGAGGGTTTTTTTTTTTTTTTTTTTTATAGTCTACGCTGAACTTGAAATTTCACTGAAAACATACATTTTATATAAAAATGCAGGCACAGGATTATTTAACAGTACAGTATATCAAACATTAGCTTACTTACGATTTTTCTGCCTGTGGATTTCTGTTTGGATTGTCTGTTAGACATCAACTGATTATGACTCCAAAAAAACATACAGGCGCTCCTCGACTTACGTAATACTCAACTTACGTAAATTTGACTTTACGTAAGTTGAGTTTAAGTGCTGGCTGGTGCAAACTAAAAAAAAAAAAATATGGAAATAAGTTTTGCATCCCACAGGAATAAATGGAGGTACTGTGAAAATATTGGGGTTTTTTTTGTTAGTTGTCGGTGCATTGGCTTCTCTGGCCATAATACACCTCCCAAAGTTTTTGCATTTTACTGTGATCCAAGCCAGAGGAAGGATTCGAACCCAGGACCTTTGGGGGTTGCCAGGCAGGCACTTTACCCACCTGGCTAGCCGGGTCGGCTGAAAATATTGTAATTGAACCCAATAACACCTTGCATGTGTTTTTTTCCCCAAGACCTCAGAAGTTGAAATTTTTGCTATATAACTAAGCTATTTAACTTTCTAAAATGTCATTTTTATAATGAAAATGTTATTAGTTTTATATAAATTTATGTCAAACAAGCACAACACAAAAATCACTTAACTAAAGGAAGAAAAAACAAAACATGCAGCCAACACATTTACAAATGCTACTATTTGGCTGAGGGGAAGGGCTACATGGTCTGGCCAGAGAGTGCACTACATTTTCATCGTTATCATAAGTTCCATTATAAAAATCAATTTTGAACACCTTTGTGATATTTTTCTACAGCACATTTCTGGAGGTCACAACCATAAAACAATAAAAAAAAATTGCACTTTTCAGTTTATTGGGCTTTTCTGTTAGTGAAATCTATTACAAAAGGGGTAGTAAACTCTATCTTATTGCATTTGCAATAATACTGATAACTGGAATAGTGGGTTTTTATGTTATTATAGTGAATGTGTTTCCCTTTTACAGAAATCTTCAATCATAAAAAACAAATAAATTTCAGAATCTTCACTTCATTCTTATTTACTCATTACAATGATGAAGGGAAAGTGACCAATGGAAAGTGCAAGTGGTGGCAGTGATAAGAAACGAAAACAAAACTGATTTAAGAAATGAAGACGAAAATGAGTAAGAAGCAGGACAAAGTTTGTCATCTCTTGCATGGGAATTAGGTCTTGCTGCTTCAATAGTGAATACTATTTTAAAGGACAGTGCACGTATAAAGGTATGTTAAAGCACTCAGGTACTATATCACAGATGGAAAATCAGATTCAGAAGCAAGTGCCCTTGAGTCTAATGGCCATTCAAGCAAACGCAAGGAGTATTTATGAAGATATTAAGGATAAGTACGGCAAACCCCAAGCCAAGTTGATGGTAAGCAATGGATGGTTTAATAGTTTCAAGCATCACACTGGTTACCACAATGTTAAAGTAAAATTTTTGAAATTGCACACTTTTGAAATTTTTCCTGTGCACAAGTTTAAAAAAATTGAATAAATAATTCTATTTACATGTTCGTTGAACATTTCTTTTTAGCATTAATCAAATTCAGTGCATATAGTTGTGAGTGCTGTATAAGCCTTTAAGGAAATTCCGACTTGCGTAAAATTCGACTTATACAGAGTTCCACAGAACGCAACCCTTACGTAAGTCGGGGAGTGTCTGTACAGACTTTAGCTTCTTCAGAAATGCTGAGTCAAAGTTTTGTTTATAACAATGGCCCTGCTGTCCAAGAGCATCTTGGAAACTTCCACAGAAAGAGAACCAAACTCAGTTTTTGTTTTTCTCACTGCTGATTATCCTCTTGTACTTAAAGATTACTACGATGAATTGTTAGCATCCAACATAACTGAGAATAGTTTGTTATATTTCAAGCTACATTGTGCACATGTAAGTTCCACCAACCACGCAACACCAATTCCTTCCTCTTTCATTGTAGTGTCTGATAAGTTCTCACACTGAAACTGACAGTACTGATGCTGCAAAACATCTACTACAGGAGTCGGCAACCTTTTTTTGAGTGAAGAGCCATTTCTGATCTATTTTAAATAAGAGAATCCGAAGAGCCGCACCTCAGCTCAAGCAGAGAGAAGGGGGTTAAGAAATGAAATAGAGTGGGAAGTTGTTTTATTAAAAAAAATAAATATTTTGAATTATTATTTATTAATACTGAAAACATGTCACAAACATGCAATTAGGTACCAATTAATGTGACTTTTGCTGCTGAACTTTTTTTTTTTTTATGTAAACCCCAAACACGCGAAGTATTAGAACCAAGCTTGGGTTGGAGACTGACAAGATGAAAGAAGATATTTGCTGACATTAGACTTGAACTTCTGTAGACTGTAATTTTCAGGAAATACGTACGAAGGAAGGTTGTTCCAGAAAACGGGCAGTTGAATGAATAAACGAGGAAGATGAAAAGTTGGTTCTGTGAGTTTGAAGTTGGACAGTAAATGGATGTTGGCGTCACGTGTTTGGACTGTTCGAAAGAGAGAACAGGAATAGTAGAAGCCAATTCAGAAGAACAGTGCCCAAGGAAGTATCTGTAAAAAAGGCACGCAGCAGAAACAGTACATCTATGAGACAGTGAGTGGAGACTCTGTTAGAGAGGAGTCATTAATTAACCTAACTGCCATCTTCTGAATGGAATCTAGTAGCCTGAGAGAGGTTTTAGGGGCACCACCCCAGATGTGGGAAAAATATTCCATGGTAGGGCAAATTTGCGATTTGTACAGAGTGAACAGCTGTTTGAAAGAAAAGAAACACCGAGAGCGAAAGATAAAACAAGTTTTTTAGATGCAGAGGAAATATTTGTAATGTGCTTGTTTTTTTTTTTTTTTGTTAATTGTTGGCACATCAGCTGCTGTGGCCATAATGCACCTCCCAAGGTTTTTGCACTACTCTGATCCAAGCCCGAGGCGGGATCCGAACCCGCCAGAATATCACCAGTGGATCGACACTTATGGAATCCATACTGGCGATCACTGATCAGACAGAAGGTTTCTAGGTAGCTTAAGAGTTGGTGGTTAATTGATTTCTCCATTACTTTAGAAAGAGTAGAAGTAATTGCAATGGGAGGGATTTGTCACCCTTTTTAGGAACTGGCTGTATATGAGCAAATTTCCAAGCAGAAGGAAAAATACCTTTGGAATAAGAAAGTGAAAAAAGGCGGCAAAGAACAAGCGTAAGTTCAAGAGCACAGGTTTTGAGAATAAGTAGAGAAATACCATCAGGACCTGGAGCTTTCTTAGCATCGAGATTTGTCAAAATCCTTCTGACATCCTTTTGACGGAAGACCATAGGAGGCATTGAATGGAGTGTGTTGGGAATGGTGGGAGGTGTGTTTTACCAAGATCATTAATACACGAGTTGGAAGAAAAATGGGATGCTCAACAGGTCAGCTTTATCCTTGGAGTGAAAACAGAACCATCTGGTTTTTACAGAGGTGGGAGCAGAGATGGGCAAAAGTTGCAGCCAATAGCTTTGGCAAGAGACCAGAATGCTCGGCTACCCTAATGGTAAGAAGCAAGTTTTTTACTCTTAGCCTGTTCAAAATCTAGTTTGGACTGATTAATAATTGCTTTACAATTGTTGCGAGCTTTGGTGTAGACACAAAATGAAACTGAAGAATTGGAAACAAGCCAATTACTATATGCAACGTTCTTCTCTTGAACAGCCTTAGCACATTTATTGGAAAACCAAGGTTTAGATAAAGGACGAGATTTTAAAGTGGAGTGTGGAATTAAGGATTCCATTCCTACAAGAATAATTTCACTGACACGATCTAAGCAAATATTGACATTAGAAGTTTTGAAACAGTAATCCGACCAATGAAAAGAAATTTTGCAGGTATCCCATTTTGCATTCTTGTAATGCCAAACAATATGAGGTTGCAAATAGATATGAGATAAAGGCTCCATTTGAGAAAAGACAATCACCAAGTTGTGATCTGAGGTGCCTAAAGGAACACTCACTTCGACCATGTACTTAGAAGGGTTGCTAGAAGGGTTATTTTTAATATCGTTCACATTCGAAAATATTTGCCCACAGCAATATATCAAACTAAAAACAGAGAAGTCCAAATGCAAATACAGTGGATTCCGGTTGTTTGGACCACCGGTTAATCAGAGCAGCCATTTATTTGGGCCAAATCTTAAAAAACAGAACCAAATCGAGAAAATAGCCAGGGTTTATGCTTAATTGGGACAACATGCCGTTTAATCGTGGCAGGAGACCGCAGCATAGGAGATTACCCTACGATTGTCTCTGGCCATACCACGTGGTTCGGTCGGATTTCTGGAGTTCACAACCATAAAACAATTATCAGTCACCTATTTATTGGACTTTTCTGTTAGTGCAATCTATCAAAAACGGATAGTAAACTTGAACATACTGAATTTGCAATAATACCAACAGCTGGAATTCTGTGGGTTATTATGGTGAAATGTGTTTACACTTCCATGAAATCTGCAATAATATAAAAAATTAATTTTCAGAATCTTCTCTTCATTCCTATCTTTAAAGCTTCGTAACTTGTTACTCTGTTCTGACTTGCACATATCGTGTTACTTGCAATTTGTGTGTGTGTGTGTGTGTGTGTGTGTGTGTGTGTGTGTGTGTGTGTGTGTGTGTGTGTGTGTGTGTGTGTGTGTGTGTGCGCGCGTGTGTGCGCGCGCGCTGTGTTCTTTGTTATTGATTGCTTATCTTTTTACTGTTTTAAATTTTAACCCCCACTCACAAATGTCAGTGAACAGAAATGTCAACTAGTTAGTATGTACATATTACAGTGTATATTAATTATTCCGATTATCACGTATATTCTTCCGATTATCATGTATCATTTAATTTTTTAATTGGTAAGGTAACAAAGGGCAAGTTTGTGCTTAATATATCTTTACTTTTATGGCCTGTGGATAATATTCCTCCTATTTTCGCTAATTAGAATCGCTGTTTAATAGAATTAAAATTCAATTTACAAACATGATCACAATGACCGGCGCTTACTACACATCGTATAGTGAGTGATCACCTTTACTATGGTGATTGCATCGTAACGTGATTTGATTGTACAGTGAACCAATTGTAAAGCAGGGGTCCATTGTATTTTTAACTATTTATGTGAAACTTCAGAAAATTGGGGCAGCCGCTTAATCGGGCCAAAATGCACCAGTCCCGATGTGTCCCAAATAACCGGAATCCACTGTATTTTCAAATTTATATACTTGTCCAGTAAGCTAGTCCACACATCAAACACAATTTGGTCTTGCCTTTTCGACTCATCTATTGCTGTCCATTTGTGTAGAAATGCAAGGAGAGCCTTTTGCCTTTACAAATCCTCAATTTCAGTTTAAGGCATTTCAGTTTTGCACTCCACATGTCCTTGATTTTTAAGTCCTCTATCTCCATTTCAAACTGTGCTTCATGTGAGCTAAAAGTTAAAGAGCCGCAGTTACATGTTCAAAGAGCCGCATGCAGCTCGTGAGCCACAGGTTGTCAACCCCTTTTCTATTGCTTTATCTATTTCTTTATCTTTAATGATGCCATGAAGTAATGGAAACTTATCCACAAAAAATTTCAAATTTTAAAATGAACTGCCAGTGGATGAAAATTGTTCTACTTCAGCATTTATAAGAGCACTGTTTTTAAATGGCAACTTGTGCACTAGATAGTGACATGCATTTGGAAATTTACACAAGGGCAGATATCTCTTGTAAAGGTGGTTACTGTGGTTCCCCCTAAACTTACTTTCTTTTTTGGTTTTTCTTCTCTAGTGAGGTCTATATTTGCCAATTTGGTTAGGTGTCTAGGCTTCTACTTATTTATTTCTGAAATTATTATAATTCTTATTTTTACCTTGTCAGCATTACTGGTTGTAGCTGCAACTCTTTTCAAGATGAAGAATAGTGTTTTAATTTCATTAAATTTTTTTATTTATTTTTATTTCATTGAAATTATCCTGAAAGCTGCTGATTCTGTTATTCTGCTGAGTATATGTGATTGTGCTTAATGAATCTGATTTATTTTGCAATATATATATATTTTTTGTTACTACAGCAATATATTGCATCTTAACCTTTTTAAACTTACTTTTTTTGTAAGCCACCTTTTCGAGGATTAGCCACTGCTCTGGATAGAGGAAACATGTAGAATGCATGTGCTACACATTCAAATTTGCCCACCACCATAAAAAAATTCACAATACATTTATTATTCAGGTAGTTACCAAAATAATGTTGTTAATGATCCTTTTCTCATATGACTGTCCTGGGGTATAAACAGATTCTTCTTTTATTATTCTGCATTTTTGTATTATATTCTTATTTATAGTCTTTGTTTTAGATTTTTATATTTCTGCTAGAACTTGAAGCTAACTTTACAAATGCTCCGCTGTGTTTGAAGTTGGGAGGAAAGATAAAGCAAGAGGTATTATTTGGAAAGTTTTTCTAAATGGGGTGGTAAAGCAGTTTGTAAATTTCTTGAGAAAGTTCTGGAGCTAATTAAGTGCACAAAAAGGAAATGAGGTAATTTTAAACAGTCTACAAGGAAGTATGATGGTATGCTGTCCAACCTCAAACACTGGAATAACTTTTTTTTAGTCAATCATCCCCCTTTTATGGAGTAACACTCCATAAGCAGAGACATCATCAAAACTGTTTTGATACAATGATAGCTGACATGGGGTGCTCAAAATTTAAATGCATATAATGAACAAGATTTAAAATGTCCAAAAAGGTGGCAGAATCTCAAAAGGGACTGTTCTAGAGTTACTGGAGGATTTTATAAGTATGGACCTGGAATAAGGTCTTGTGATGCAAGTTATAATTATTAGACTTTCATTTAATGATCTTTGGAACTGTTTTAATGACTTCAATGACTGATTTAATGACTTTAAATACTTCAATAATAGATCTTCGGAGATAAACTAAATGTTTTGGGAACTAAACCCTTATTCTACACTTATATAGTGAATTTTTTAATGTAGATTTTTAATATCAACTATTTATTTAAGATATCTGTTGATGTTTTGATATTTAATTACACAAAATAAAATGTATTAATTAGGGAATACAACAAAAAATTATATGTTATCACAAATTTTCTTCTCTTCCAAATTTAGTAACACAAAATTAATTCCCAAAAGTATTATTACAAAGGTAATTCGGTTATATCAAAATGAATGAATAGTCTATTAAATTCAAATGCACATGCACTTAAATATAATAGACATGCTATTCTGGCTTGTTTTAACAATACTTGAGTGATTTCATTAAAAAAAAAAACCACCTTACCCCATGATGTTCCCAATGGTGTTGGTGTAACAAAATCAAAAACTGCTACTGTTTTACCTAGTCCAGCTGCTTCCTACAATAGAGAAAATACATTATGTCAGCATACAAATATTTAGGATATCTCAATATTATATTCCGGATAACAATTTAGTTTTCAAGATATTCAAGCATTCAAAATATGTAGAAAAAATAATTTATACATACATTAAACATTTATTTTAAATCACTTAATTAAAGCAGGAGTAGGCAACCTACAGCCTGGTGTCATTATATGGCAGTTTGGTTTCGATCAACCATTCCTTAAAGTTTCAATGACATCCTCTACTTTATAACCTCATAACAAATTAGTATCTTGGATACTGGTATTGCATTTAGATGTGTTTTTGATAACATATTCATCACGTCAAACAGAAATCAATTTTCTGCTATAAGTGACTCAAAGAAACAGTTCCCTTCCTGCTGTGAACTCAACTGGGCACAGTGTCTCTGCTGCTCTCCCTGCAGCTGTAACAGAAACAGCTGATCTCACCCATTATGAAAACTTATCATGCTGCATGAACAATACCTTCTGAAATGTATGCATCGTCGACAATTCCTATGTAATCTGGAAATGTTATGTGGTGATTATCCATGGATTAATTTTTGAATGAACCGCTTTTTAACTATGTGGACAATACAAAGTTAGTTTAAGTGCTTTTAACGTAATTCCTAATCTTATTACAAAGGTGACATTTCAGGATCCTTCTGGATCCCATCATCAGACTATACAGATAAAATAAGGGGAACATAGGGAAAATTTTAATTTACATTCTTGACAATTTTACTGTTTTACATTTTACACATTGTATTATCCATGTGATAAAAGAAAAGACTGATTCACTTAAAATTACACCCATGTCAAGCTGTGCAAGTTGTTTGAAGGCATCCCAGTTGGCCAAATCAAACTTCTGTGATATTCTTGATAGCTGACATGGTCTTCTCTAAGTCAAGGTAGTCAAGATTACAGAGAAGAATTATTCCCATAGGGATTGTCTTCAACCTGCAATGTAAACAAAGGGAGGGAAGGGAAACAAATAGAAATATCAATGGCAGAAAACATTTGGGTTGGCATGCAAAAAAAGCATTCTTTCCCACATTTAGGAGAGAGAGTTCATATTTTCGAGCACTCACTCTAATACATACCTCATATTAGTATCTGCATTATCTCAGATAGTAAATATACACCTCACATGAGTGTCTGCACTGTCTCAGATGGTACTATGTCCACTGAGCACACCTAATAAAAGAATAAGAGATTAATGTGCTTAATGAGATCATAAAGGTGATGGGAGATGCCAATCCTAGGTGGCAAAGCATACAGAACAAATTAAGAGAAACCTATAAGAGGCAAATATCTCTATGATGATAGTAAGAGGAATTACCTAGAAAATAATATGGTTGCCACGAGCAGGCCCATTCCCCCATTCTGTCTTTGCATGAGGCTATAACATTCCATAAAGTAGGGCTCTCATTTGGCTCTAAATATGTGCTGCAAACAAAGGAAAACTGGCTTGTGCATATGGAACTGGGACTTAATATCATCAACATTCAGTCAGAATCCACAGAAATTCCACAGCATGAATCTGGCATTATTTGGGCTTGATGGATCTGTCTGATGGTTTCCAAAGTACTGGAGGTCTTACTCTTCTTAGTCTTGAATTTTTCTTTTTTGGATAAGTATGGACACTGCCCTTCATCCATTTCTTGCTTTGCAAAGACAAAGTTGTCCCTACTTAACCTCAACATACATTTTTTTCTTGTATTACTAGTTTTTTGTGATTGCCACTGGAGTTTGGCAGAGAAGGTACTAATATAGGATTGGCAGCTAACTTCTTTTGTGAGCTTAATAAATAATATGCTATTGGAGTAAGCGATTTTTTTTTTTTTGGCGAGACAGTTATTTTGGTTTATGTTCTAATGGAATATCTCCCTACAAACTTCTGAGCATATGAAGGTTTCTTGATATTTATAGGTTTCACTGCTTTTCTTATCTCCTGATATTATATGTTGAGCTCTGCCTTAAGTCTATACAGTAAACCCCCACTATTCGCGGTATCTGTATTCGCAATTTCGCTTATTCACGATCGCTGATTTAATATAAAACGAAACCTAAAAAAATGTGAATTTTAAAGTGCCGTGAATATTTTCCACCATAAAAAAACATGGGCGTGGCTAAAATTATCTTTCCCTGTCAAAACAGCGCTCAGTGTGTGTGTGGGGGTGGGGGGGAAGAGGGGTGACAAAATCACAAGCGTGGATGTTTCTCGCTAATCCTTGTTCAGTATGTGTTATGCGCTTGTCATGGAAGGTTTCGTTGTTTGCTTTTAATTTATATGCTTATAAATTGAATAAATTTATCAATTTATAAATTGATATGCTTACAAAAGTGATAAATCTACCGTTTTGCAGTGTAAAACACACTTTTTCGAGTGTGTTAACAGAAGAAAGTGACTTTATTGTGGACAAGTTCTTTCTAACCCGTACAAAAATATGACTACGAATAACAAGGGAAATGTGAAAATATAAAAGAAAGTGATGACATTAGCGAATAAAATTGAGTTATTAGACAAAATTTCTAATGGTGTAAGTGTCTCCTCAGTGGCAAAACATTATAAAATCAATGAGTCAACGGATCAATCAAAAAATTGGAAGAAAAAATCCGCCGTAGTGTCCGTGAAAACACGCTAATTGCTACAAAAAGTTGCTCTGTAACTCATGATGTTAAATTAGGAAAAATGGAAAAGGCTTTAAATCTGTGGATAGAAGACCGAACTCAAAATAAAATTCCATTAAGTTCACTCATCATTCGTGAAAATGCAAAACTCCTTTATCAACACTTTAGCGAAACTGGTGATAGCACTGGCGGGATAAGTTTTTTAGCTAGCAAAGGCGCTGGTTTGAAAGATTTGTTTGAAATTTCTAATAAATATTACATTTAATATTAAATTGTTTCTTATTTTCATTTCGATGCCATATGCTTGCATTTCACTATGTACTGTCTATGTACATAGTCATTATGAAGGTACATATAATACATACATAGACAAAATTTTAGACTAGTTTTTCTTATATATTTCATACTTTGGAACGGAACCCCTTTATTACTATGGGAGCCATAACTCAGTATTCGCGACATTTCTCAGGAACGTAACCCCCGCGAATAGCAGGGGTTTACTCTATTTCCTTTTCTTCCTCCCACCTTTTGCATGCTAGAAAGTATGCATGGGGGATATCTGTTAATATATGTGGCTTTTGGGCTGAACATACTGTAATTTCATGGACGTATTCACCACACTGAACGCATGCAAGGCCACCACAATAGGCCATTTGTGAGTGTTCATATTTTAGAACTTAAAGCACCTTAGTGGGTTATGTATATATTGCCTGACTGGTCAGTGTAAGTAATTATCTCTGATTGAATTAGGAGATGGTGTATTGAAAATAAAAATAAGGTTTCTAGTGGAATTAGATTCCCATCCCTACGAATAAATATCCATTTTACAGTCATCATACCTTATCATTTAAGCCCTGAACAGATTTTCTCTTCAGACAATTCAAGAAGATCCCATTCAGAGACCACACCATAAGACAATGGTGTCTTATGGGGTGTTACTGTGATTGATATCTATCCTCAAAATAGAGGAACTGTTTGGAATGTTTTTTACATTTCTTTTTTAGGGATGGAATATCTCTAAACACAGAATAAGAATACCTCTTAACTGATTTAAGGGAGTCTTTCAACCCTTATAGATAAAGAAAGGTGACATTTTACTTATGAGCTTTTTAAAAGTAGAATAAATTATAAGGAATTTATGCAGGGACTGATATGTCTTCTGTTATGGATCTCTTTTTCATGGTGCTACCATGAATATTTCCATCATTTTTTTTTTTAAAAGGGACCATATTGTGGTCTCAAAAGAAAGATTTAGATTATCAGGATTCACAAAACAGTATTGTTTCAGTGCCCAGGCCCCCCACCCATCAAAGCCCAAATGGCGATTCACTACCCAGCAAAGAAACCAATGTGCTCAGGAGTGAGACACCATACTAACACCTGACCACAAGGATGGAGCATGACATCAACACATTTGAACTCCACAGGTGAGCCCACTAGTTGACACAGGAGCCAAAGTGGCATATTGAAGCTGTCCCCCTCAAGCACTAAGATCTCTCTCTCTCTCTCTCTCTCTCTCTCTCTCTCTCTCTCTCTCTCTCTCTCTCTCTCTGCTAATATTATAAGAACCGGGCAAACATGCCCGGTTCCTATAATAATAGCCTGGAACCTAGGCTGATGTTAGATTCCAGTGATGAATTCGCCTTAACTTAAGGATGTCAAGTCATCTATTATAGATACTGGTATGACCCTGGAGGCCCCTCTATCTGTAGTGGAAGTCTTGGACAAAGATTATCTGTCCATTACTTTTTACATTTTTAATTTCTGTATGCATGTATATATTCAAAGTGACTTTAAAGAATAAATTATTTTATCACTGCAAAAATCTCTATTTCATAATCACTGGATCCTATATTTTCAAGTGGATGTGATATTTGAATTTTAAAAAAAATTGCTACAGATGTTCGTTAAAGGAATAAGCAGACAAATACTTAGTATCAAATATCCTCTCCTTTATTTATTTTCCTGAAAATAAATGATCGGTGGAGATATAAAAGGAATTTTTTTTCAAGCACCTGTTATTTATTTATGATGCATACCACACCCCATTTTAAATAAATTATGTGCAAATATGTTTTAGTGCTCATATCACAAGGCTTTTGCCTAAAGTTCCTTAAGTGGTGTAGGATTTTAAAATAAAATTTACTTATATTTTTTGTAAAATAACTTAAAAGTTGTTTGAGGTTAAAAGTTTTTTAAATAACTTAAAAGTTGTTGTCAGAGGAAAAAAGTTCACTAAACTTAGTTAGTTTTGTTTAGATTAAATAATAAAACTGCAGAGAAAACATCCAGAAAAATTTGTGTACATGTGTGTGTGTACATCTGTGTCTCTGTCTCCAGGCTTTCACGTAGAAATTATGTGCAAACCTGCAGACCAGCACTGGCCCACAATATTGTTTAGAGCCTGCTCATGTAAACAATTAAAAGAACAAGGAGGCTGAGCAATCTTTTATACTTTGTGATGGATTAATGACAAAACAGTGAAGTTTCAAAAACCGTCAAAAGGACCTGAGGGTAATTGTGCAGTTAGATATGAAGTTTTCTGAGCAGTGCAGACAGGCTGCAAGAGTAGCTCATGGTGTGTTGTCAATGATATATAGCAATTTTGCTAGCAGGGATAAGGAGATGATTGTCCCCTTGTATAAGGCAATGCTCAGGCACCTCAAGTACTGCATACAGGTCTCAAGGCCTCATTTTAAGAAGGATGTTGAGCTGCTGGAACGAGTACAGAAAAGGGCAACAAGATTGGTGAATGGAACAAAGGGTTGCTGTTACCAAGAAAGGCTTAAGTTCTGCAAATTGCAGTGTCTGGAGACTAGGCACCTGTTAGGCTATCTCAATGAATTGTATAAGGCCTTGAATGGATTGAGCAAGATCAATGCTAATGGGATTCTTCCTCTTGCTCAGATTACTCACCTGAGGAGACAAATTCAAATTGAGGAAAGACAATTGTAGAATATATGTGAGGAAATTTGACTTTAGCCAGCAGGTGGTTCATAGTTGGAACAAACTTACATCTGTTGTAGTGGAGGTCGACCACTTAAATAAGTTCAAGTCAGAACTAGACAAGCATTTGGAGAGAATGGATGGGTGAAATGGGAAGTTTTTTGTCTTTTTTTTTTTTTATTTGGCTGATGCTTGCTTTCTTGCATCATATGCCTCTACTAATGCTTCTAGTTTAGTAGTAAAATGATAATTTCAATAAAACTTCATAAAATTTATTAAAACACATTTCAAAATATATATAGTACAGACAAATTCTTATAGCTATTCAATCATAACTTATTGATACCTTAGATGCAGCAAGACCACCAGAGCCTCCACCAATAACTATAAGATCATAATCGTAGCTTTCAGATGATTCCAACAGCATATTTAATTTACCACTTCTTTGGGCTGCCATAGTATCATCACAACCACCAACAAACTGCCCACTAACAAATACCTGAGGTACTGTCGACTTGCCAGATTTGGCTGCTAGAGTTCTCTGTATATCAGCGCCATTTTCTACAGAAGGTGAATAGAAAAAGAAATAACTACAATAACTGAATTTTCATATATGATTTAAATTCATCTATACACACAAATTATCATTATTATATATGAATTATCAAGAAGGTACCATTTTCAGTGGAAAATATATTGACATTTAAATGTTGAAGTGCTGAACAAGAATTTAAGTTGTTCCTTATGAATTTCACCAGCAATGGAAACAAAAAACAAAATATCATAACTGAATCTTCAAGAAAAATCACTGTGGAAATATATTTACTCTGTAATATATATTTTCAGTTTTATTTACTTATTGATTTTAAAGTCAAAATTTAAGTAAAATACAGTGAAAATTACTATTTCTCTATATCAAAAAATGAAGCTCAACTTATCTGAACGAATAATAGTTCTTCCAAAATAATTTTGAGTGATAATTTTTCATTGAAGCAAAATTTTGCTTAAAAAAATAAAAATAAAATTGTATTCCCCCACCCCCAAGTTTATTTAAACATAATTTCAGTAAACCTTATTTTGATGTATTGATATAATACAATTCTTTATGTAAGGTGTTATATATTAATTTTGAATTATTAAATAGATGGGAGAGATGGGGAGAGGAAAGATAAGCAACAAATTGTTGTTGCTGATCCCCCTTGCTAAATTGACTCTCCATCAATTTAGCAAGGAAGCAACAATTTAGCAAACAGTCAGCAACAAATTGTTGCTAACCCTTTGCTAAATTGTTGCTTCCTTGGACTTGATAACCACAAGTACATCAATCATTCATTATTAGGTTCAGTGACAACAATCCCTGAAGCAATCAAACAACTGACAATACAGAAAATAACCTATGGAACTACACTAGTAGTCTTCCTAGCAGCTTAATACCACACCAAGTAAACGTGTTACAATGGTTCATACTTGCTGGGCAATGAAACTTTCAATATATACATGTTTCAGTTAAAAGGTACTGGGGGTCTATCTCATTAATTTTAAGTTTAGATTATTTATTGCCTGGGCCTTCTTTGTTGAATATGGGCTTTAAGTTTTGAATTTGATGTTAAGATTGGACTAAAGTATTACCCTTTAGGTTTTACAATTTCTGAATTTAAATTCTGCCTAATCAACTGCTTTTCTCAATGGCCAATTAAGAAAAAGTATCTGACTGGGTAGAATTTAAATTCAGAAATTGTGAAAAGAAATCAAAAAGAAATTCAAATTCCTATGAGAAAATTGCTTTTTTTTTTTCAATGGAAAATTGTTCCCCACCTTCAATTTGGTCCACAAAACATTATTAGTGTACTTTTGGATCAAAATGCAAACCAATTTAATTTGAAGAAAAAAAAAAAAAAAAAAAAAGCAAAAAAATGCAACAGCTATAGCATGAGTAGAAGCAACTCCAACTACCTTCATACAACAGCTAAATGCACACTGAAGAGAGAGCATCAAAGTTTTTTCTTCAAATAAAATCAGTTTATATTCATTTTAGAAGTACACCAATAATGTTTTTAGGTTAAACCAAGCAGTTAACAACTTACCCATTCAGAAAAAAGGAGTTGATTAGTCAAAATTTAAATATAGAAATCATGAAATCTAAACTATAATACTCAAACCAATTTTAATATTAAATTCAAAAAATTCAGCTCGAATACAACAAAAAGGTCCAGTTGATAAATAGCCTAACCCAAAAATATGCGAGCCAGATCTTGGTGCCTTTTAACTGAGGCATCCCCCCCCCCACACACACACTATCAATGTATATACACTGTGCTGCCATTTTATTAGGTACACCTACCTAGTAGTGTGTTGAGCCTACAAAACAGCCTGAATTTGTCTAGGCATGGATTGAACAAGGTGCTGAAAACATTGTGCAGGAATGGAGTACCATGCAGACATTAGGATGTCATGCAGTTCCTTAAGATTTGACAGAGGTGTAGCCTGCAGCGAACAGCCCTTTCCAGCTCATCCCAAAAATGTTCAATAAGATTAAGATCCAGGGATTGAGCAGGCCAATGCAGCAAAGAAAAGTCATTATCGTGATCCTGGAACCATTCCATAGTCATTCGGGCTTTCTGCACTGGCGCATTATCCTGCTGGAAGTAACCATCTGACTGAGGATAAACTGTCAACATGAACGAATGCACTTGGTCAGCAACACTGTCTAGGTACGATGTGTAATTCAGACATGAATCTATGTGTATCAATGGACCCAATGTGTGCCAAGAAAACATTCCCCACACCATAACACTGCCCCCATCACCTTGCACAGTAGTCGTCAGACATGACAGGTCCATGGATTCATGTTGTTTTCGCCAAATTCTGAGCCTTCCATCAACATGATGCACCAGGAACTTTGACTCATTAGACCAAGCAACTGTTTTCCAATCCTCGATAGTCCAGTGCTGGTGTTGCTGTGGCCACAGGTGGCGTGCTCTCTTGTTCATCATTAATAACAAAGATATGTGATGTGGCTATCAGCCGTTGTAGCCCATTCACGATAAAGTGCAACTAGTGGTCAGTTGCGATATTTTTTTCTGCACACCAAGGTTGTATTCTGACATGATATGCGACATTGTGGCCCATCTGTTTGCTTGCACAATTCTAGCCATCCTCCCCTGACTTCTCTCATAAACAAGTGATTTTCTTCCACAGGACTGTCGTTGAGAGGATGTTTTCTGTTAGTTGCACCCATTCTCGATACACCCTTGAACTACGGTGCTTAAAAAGTTCAGGAGAACTGCCATTTCAGAGATGTTTTATCAAGCATGCCTTGCACCTACTACCATGCTATGTTCGAAGTCAATTAGATCACTCCTTTTCCCCATTCTTGCTACGGTTTGCATGCTTAATTGATACTAGAAAGGTTGTTCTGCTGCATTTATATCCACAACTGTGGTCATGTTACTTGCAACATTGTGGGACAAACCATTTGTGTGCACAGCAGGGGTTTACCTAATAAAGTGGCAGCACAGTGTATGTCTGAATGTTATGTTGTAATCAAAGACAGTTCAACTTTTGCTAATGAAATATGAAAAGACTAACATACTCATACATCAGATAAAAGATATACTGTGTATAAACTTGATAATCAATTTACTACCACCTGAAAATTCTGAACAAAAATGAGCATTATACTTCTGATGTATTATATATATATTTTTTAACATGGATAATTATATTGGTAAATTTTTAGGGTTTCAATCCAAAAACTAAGAACGGTAATTGGTAAAAGCTTCACTAGTATTAATAGAAAACTGGGTTCCACACCAAAGACTAGATAAATGCCCACTTTGCCCTTGAGAAATATTTTAATTTATATTCTCTATACTTAATACTTCTTTTAATACAGTCCATTCTGTTTATTTGGGACACATCGGGACTAGTGCATTTTGGCCCAATTAAGCGGCTGCCCCAATTATCCAAAGTTTCACGTTAATAGTTAAAAATACAATGTACCACCCCCCTTTACAATTGGTTCACTGTACAATCAAATCACATTACGATGGAGTCACCATAGTAAAGTACCATTCACTATACGATGTGCAGTAAACGCCGTAATCACATTTGTGAATTGAATTTTAATTCTATTAAACAGCGATTCTAATTAGCGAAAATAGGAGGAATATTATCCACAGGCTATAAAAACAAAGATATATTAAGCACAAATTTACCCTTTATTACCTTACCAATTAAAAAATTAAATGATACGTGAAAATCTGAAGAATATACGTGATAATCGGAATAATTAATATGTACTGTAATATGTACATACGAACTAGTTGACATTTCTGTTTACTGACATTTGTGGGGGTTAAAATTTAAAACAGTAAAAAGATAAACAATCAATAACAAAGAACACGGCACACACAAATTGCAAGTAACAATACGCGCAAGTGAAAACAGAATAACGAGTTACAAAGCTTTAAAAATAGGAATGAAGAGATCTGAAAATTAATTTTTTTATATGATTGAAGATTTCATGGAAGTGTAAACACATTTCGCCATAATAACTCACAGAATTCCAGCTGTCGGTGCTATCACAAATTCAGTAAGATCGAGTTTACTGTCCATCATTTGGTTGGTTTTTTTTTTTTTTTTTTTAGGATCATTAGGAACTAAGGCCATATTACTCCGGGATATGCGGTTGTCATTCCCTGACCTTTCCGCATCCTCCGTATTTGGTGGTGACGGGCTCGAACCCCGGTCTAATCAAGAAGTGTGCGCTACGCACTGCTGCTCCTTCCCACCTGGCTACGGAGGTGCTTTCTGTCTGTTTATGATAGATTTCACTAACAGAAAAGCCCAATAAACAGGTGACTGCTAATTGTTTTTATTGTTTTATAGTTGTGACCTCCAGAATTTCAACCGAACCACGTGGTACCGTCAGAGACAATCACAGGGTAATCTCCAGTGCTGCAGTCTCCTGCCCCGATTAAACGGCATGCTGTCCCAATTAAGCGAAGTAAACCCTGGCTATTTTCTTGATTGGTTTCTGTTTTTTAAGATTTGCTCCAAATAAATGGCTGCCCCGATTAACCAGTGGCCCAAATAACCGGAATCCGCCGTATATCATATTTTCATTTTGCCATACCAACCAATACCAATTTTCATTTTGCCATACCATATATAACTTATTCTTTTAAAGTAATTTGACATATTCACTAAGACAAACATGCTTTTAAAGACAAACATCTTTTAACCCCAGGGGCTCACATCTAGTGAGTATGGGCTTGGCACACCCAGGGTCCCGAGCTGGATATCATTCTGCTCTTTCTTGGTGATTCCCTTTTGATTCTCTCTCTCTCTCTCTCTCTCTCTCTCTCTCTCAGGGTAACTCCGGAATTTTTTTTTTTTTTGGTGGTGCAGCATAAGCCTCAGGCTTCCTTGCATATATATATATATATATAAAAACCCCAAACATAAAAGGTGTCAAAACCTAAAGTCCTTAATACCATGCATGGATATGAGATGGGGAGAGGATGGCAGAAATTTTAGTCTTGGCTAAACATGGGTTTCACCACTTCAAGCCTCTAATAAGAAAAGTGGGTATTGCACCGGTTGTGAGAGTCATCTACCACCTAGTCGTTAGTATTAATATTATATGCCAATGAGCTAAAACATTATGACCAGCGAGTTGTTATGCAAATGAGCCAAAACGTTATGATCAGCTAGTCGTTATGCAAATAAGCCAAAACGTTATGAACAGTGAGTCGTTATGCAAATCGAAGTAACTGCAGGTGAACTATGGCAGGTGCATGGGTCGGGACACCTGATACTGAACTCCGCTAATCAGCGTTACTCTTGTTCTTCAGATGGGAAATGCAGCGGACTTAAGCGAGTTTGCCAAAGGCCAAACTGAATGGCCAGACGACTGGGTCAGATGATATCCGAAATGGCACAGCTGGTGGGATGTTCACGGTCAGCCATAGTTATTCCGAGGAGGGGAAACCCACGAACCATCGGCAAGGTGTTGGACAACCACGACTCATCGATGCTCCAGGTGAGCAAAGGCTCTCCCAGATGGTACGTGGCAACAGAAGGGCAACTGTGGTGCAGTGCAACTCGCCAGTAATTGGAATGCTGGTGACGGGAGTAATGTGTCACAATGCACAGTACATCGAACCCTGCTGAAAATGGAGCTGCATAGCCACAGGCCGCTCCGAGTGCCCATGCTAACCATGGTTCACCAGCGACAGCACCTACAATGGGAACACAAGCATTGAAACTGGACCTTGAGTGATTGGAAGAAGGTCGCCTGGTCCTATGAATCACGTTTCCTGTTGCACCATGTGGACGGCCAGGTATGTGTGCAGCGTTTACCTGGGGAAGTGATGGCACCTGGTGCACTGTGGGATGAAAACAAGCCGGTGGTAGCAGTGTCATGCTTTGTGCGATGTTCTGCTGGGATACTCTGGGTCCAGTCATCCGTGTGCCAGACACATTGCTGACCAGGTACACCCTTTTGTGGCAACGGTCTTCCCCTCTGACAGTGCTGTCTTTCAGCAGGATAATGCGCCATGCCACACAGCCTGGATTGTTCGAGACTGGTTCATGGAATGTGAGGAAGACTTCCAGGTATTGCCCTGGCCTCCAAATTCACCAGACGTCAATCCCATCGAGCATCTGTGGTTGTGTTGGAACAGCAACTCCGACCTGTGGCAGTTCAACCATGGACCTTACAGGAGTTAAAAGATCTGCTGGTTACATGTTGTTGCCAGATACAATAGAAACATTTAGAAATCACGTAGCATCCATGCCTCGCCGGTTACGAGCTGTTTTGGCTGCACGTGGAGGACCAACGTCATATTAGGTAGGTGATCGATGTTTTGGCTCGTCGGTGTATTAGTTATCAGTAATGGTACTCAATCATAATAGTATTAGTACTAGTAGTGTGCATGGGCTGAAAAGGAGGGTTGCAAGGGATGCCAGAAACTTTATTCTACAGACTAAACATGGGTTTCACGAATTCAGCCCTCCAATATGCAAAGTGGTGGTGTTGCACTGGTTGATCAGTCATCTACCACCTCGTGTTAGTATTAATATTATATTAGTGTTATATTATATGTATATTCATAGCTGAATTTCAGGTCAGATCTATTCATTTGCACTTGAGTGGAACTGGGTGGGGAGGCACAAAATTTATGAAAAATTAAGAGGGACACAAAGTATAAAAGTTTGAGAACCTCTGGTTTAAAACTAAATTATGTATGGCTCTAATGACATTGTGCACTGTATACAACCAAAGCTCTAAGATTGCAAAATTACATATTGAACATCTTGCAGCATTGCCTTGTCAGCATGTTATATTTTTATTGTAGTAATAAATAATATTGCTTTAAGGCAAATTAGGAATATTGAAATTAACAAGTAGCTGGGAAAACCAGTAACCTGGCCAGAAACTGCCACTACTGAATTATTTTACAGTAATTACAAAGCAGTGAATGTTTTTAGAATCCTTCCAGATCTAGGTTTATAGCCTAGATCTTTTCTTTCATATAAACCTAAAGAATAAAATATGTAAGGAATTAAATTGCAAGACCTTGGAGGCTATTTAATGGGACCACAGTAGTGGTCCTGTCATTCCCTGCCTGCGGCAGCGAATGCCCCCTCCCCATTAATTTAGGAATTTTTCCATAAGAAATTCTCTTACAATGAAAGAAATGTGCTGGGGCAGTGAGGAAACTACCATACCCAATTCACGGGCAGAAAACATTTATAATCACCACCCCCCCCTCACACCAAACTAGGTGGAAAAGGCACAGGCCCAAACTGCACTAATGACCCGAGGAACATTTACTAACCCCCCCCCCCCACAAAAAAAAAAAAACACAAACAACATGGACAATCAGTCAGTCTCAAGCGAGAGCTGCGCAGGTTTCCAGAAACTTGCATTTTCATCAATTTACAAGAAAACCTAACAATAAACAACTTTCGTAAACTTGAATCAATCAACTAAAATCCATGAACTACTACACTACAGAACTGACCACTTCACTAAGTAGAAAAAATGTACAGTAAACCTCCCATACCTGGCAATCCATTATCCCGCAGTTTTCAAGGAACTGGACGAATCCAGGAAACCAGATCCTAGTCAGATTGTGACGGTGAAATCATTTTTATAAGGATGAAATCCTTTATTCCATTCAACCTTAAAATCTCACCCTCTATCTAAACCTTGGTTTTCCAATAAATGTGATAAAGCTGTTCAAGATAAGAATGTTGCACACCACAACTGGCTTGCATCCAAATCTCCTCCACTTAAGCTGTTCAATTTTTCGCCTGGGCATTATTTTTTTTTCTAAAAAACTACTCACTCCATATGAATTTCAAATCTGCCCTACCTTGGAATTATTGTTCCCAAATCTGGGGTGGTGCCTCCAAATCTTTCTCAGGCTTCTAGACTCCATTCAAAAGAGGGCAGTCAGGTTAATTAACAACCTTTTTCTAACAAAGTCTCTATTCTGTCTCACAGACATTGTTTCATGCCTTTTTCTATAGATGCTTCCATGGGCACTGGCCTTCTGAATTAACTTCTTTAATTACCCCCCCCCCTCTCTTCCAAACCAATCTAGGCACGAAACAGACAGTCAGCATTCATTTACTATCCAACTTCAAACCCATGAAACCAACTTTTATCTTCTTCCTTTATCCCTTAAACTTCCATTTTCTGGAACAACCCTCCTTCACATGCATTTTTTGAAAATTGTAATCTACAGAAATTAAAGTCTCATGTCAACAAGTACCTTTTTCTGTCTTCGCAATCTTCAACCCACACATGGTACTTAAGGTTCTAATATCTTTCGTGTTTGGGATTTTATAAAAAGAAAAATTTTAAAAAAAGAAAACTGAGAATCAAATGAAAGGAAAAGAAAATCAAATGAATTCAGTTCTCAGATTAGCCAAGGAGTGCTCAAGCTGATCCCACATAGGGTGGAGATTTCATTTTGGTACCAGTAATAGTTTTTACATATATCCGAGCACATCGGGAAATTTGTCAGATGGTCATAGGATGACCATCTGACAAATAAAGACATGGTTGTTCTGCTTTTATGTTCAAGACCAATGACTAACTGACAATATGGATTAATCAAAATATTTCTCAAGATTCATAAATGAAAGGTTAGGCTGATGTAACTCATTCACTCAACTTCTGGATTACTATATTGAGATGATTGAGAAATTTATTACTGTATTTTCCAGTGTATAAGACACTTTTTTTTACCCTATAATTAGTCCTAAAATCAATATGCATCTTATACACCGAGTACTGAGAGCAATTTTTTTTTTTAATTTTGGAGTTTTCATTAATACTATTAACAAGTGTAAGGTGAGTGACATGGACCCTTCAAGGTAGCGTAAGCAGGTTACTTATCTTCTGTACATATTATAGTACAGGAAACCCTTGATTAGTGCGGTTAATGAATCCTTGAAATATACCGCACATATTAAAACCGCACTAATCAAACTTAAGAAACAATGGGAATAATTATAATGAATCCTTGAAAATTATGAAATTGTAAAAATATATTTTTTCTTACTCAATACGTACTTATAATGCACTGCATAGTTCTTAAATTATTAAGGAATAAATTTAAAAAACAGATAGTATGATTTAAATTTTATTTTTTGCAAAAAAAACTTATCTAACTTCAATTGAACAGTGGTGGCTTTCTTCCTTTCCTCCATGATTTTGCGATAACAATCAATTTGCTTATCTAACCCTCAACGAACGTTCATGCTTCTCTCTGCATCTGGATCAATCTCTAGTATGAGTTCTTTTGCTTTTTAAAGTGTATTAAATAGTTCAAGTTTTTTGAATGAAATTTCTTTGGGAGCAAATTGCTTTTCTTCTGCTTTATTTTCGTCTTCTTCCTCGTATGCATGTTGATGCTCAATTTCAAGATCGTCGTTACTTAAGTCTTTTGAATGCGATTCCAATAATTCTCTAACGTTTTCTGAATCTACTTCCTCAAAGCCGAGGTCTTTTCCAATTGTAGTAATTTCATCAATAACTTTGTTGACAGGATTAATGAAACCGCAAAAATCATTTGCGCATTCAGGCAAAAGATTCTGCCAAGACAGCTCTCATGCAGCTGTTCGTCATTTCTTCCCACGATTTGTGTATGTTCTCAACTGCTTCTTTAATATCATAATATTAAAGAAGTTTAATATTAATAATAAAAGAATAAAAGAATATGAGTAAAAGAATATGAGAAAATTTCAATTTGAGAGTGGTATGGGGTGCTGCTGTCGAGCATTTTGGAGTCGATTCCCATTCATTTAAGTTAGAAGACCCTGGTGAGTGCGTGTCACGTATTTGCCGCTTTAGGCCCCGTTGTGAGTTGCCAAGCACTGCAAGAAAAAAACAGCGCACTAATCAAATTTGATAACGCATATATTAAGGGGATAGTATCAAAAAATTTTTTCGCACTAATTAAAACCGCATTGTTCAAAACCGCATTAATCAAGGGTTTCCTGTAGTGTGAAATAGTTACATTGCTATTTGCTTTTTGATTTTTGTTCTGTTAGCAATGTCAATACCGTAAGTAGTAATTGTTATATTTAGGTGTTTTGCATTGTAACTTTATTTTGAAGAAAGTGGAAACCTTATTTTTTTATTCACAGATAATGGTCAAGTTAAATAAGAACAAGAGGATTTCTTATACCGCGGGCGATAAGTTGCTTGTAGTAGCTTATGCAGAGATACATAGCAATAGAGCTGCTTCACGTCATTTCGGGCCCCACAAAAACATCGAAAAAATGATTATAATTTGGCATCAAAAAAGATATTTTAACTTCGATAAACAAGGCAAAAAAAGGCAGAGGCACAGTGGCTGGCAGTAGAAGCAGTTATTTGGGATTGGGTTTTCAACCACCGTAAAAATGGAATAGCACTATCTACTAAGATGGTACAAATAGAAGCCTAGAAATTTGCCTTAAAGCACGGTATCTTATTAGACTTCAAAGGTGAACTATATTGGTGTTACAGTTTTAAGAAGAAAAAAGGGCTTTCCATAAGGACTCTAACAAAGTTGCCTCAAAAAATGACCCCCCCCCTTTTTTTTTATGAAAACCCCAAACAAGAGGTATTACAGTATTAGTACCATGCTTGGATTGAAGGTTGAGAAGATATTTGTTGACATCAGACTTGAACTTCTGTAGATTTCAATTTTCAGGAAATACGTATGAAGGAAGGTTGTTCCAGAAAACGGCAGTTGAATGAATAAGCGAGGAAGATGAAAAGTTGGTTCTGTGAGTTTGAAGTTGGACAGTAAATGGATATTGGTTGGTGGCAGCAAGTGTTCGGACTGTTTTGAAAGAGAGTGGAAATTACAGAAGCCAATTCAGAAGAACAGTGCCCATGGAAGTATTAGAAAAGGCATGCAGCAGAAACAGTACTTCTATGAGACAGCGACTGGAGAGACTCAGAGATGAGTCATTAATTAACCTAACTGCCTTCTTCTGAATGTAATCTAGAAGCCTGAGAGAGGTTTTGGGGCCACTACCTCAGATGTGGGAATAAAATTCCATGGTAGGGCAGATTTGTACAGAGTGAACACCTGTTTGGAAGAAAAGTAATGCCGAGAGCAAAAGAGAAAACCAAGTTTTTTAGATGTAGAGGAAACAATATTTGTAATGTGCTTGTGCCAAGACAGATTAGAAGTCAGGGTAATCGCCAAAAGAGATATATCAACTTGCCTAGAAATTGGAGTGCCACCAAAGATAAGTATAGGAGCAGAAGAATCCTTTTTGTGAGATATAAGATAAGACTGAGTTTTAGAAGGATAGAAATCAACTAAGTTGTCTGCCCCACTGGAGAATTACTTGGAGATTGGAATTTAAGGAATTGGTAATAGATATTCGAGAAGTTGAAGCTGATTGAGCAGGGCAAGGTTTCTCAAAATGGAAAGTGGAATGCAATGTGCTATCATCGGCAAAACTATGGATAAGATTTCCAGTCAATGGAAGAAGGTCATTAATATACAAGAGGAAAAGCGTGGGGGAAAAGAACTGAACCTTGGGGGACACCACCATTAGTGGAGAAGTTAGAAGACAGAGAGCCATCTACCATCACCCTCAGTGACGGATCAGAGAGAAAACTGGATAACCAATTACAAAAAACAGTTGGCAAACCATAAGATGGAAGCTTGTTTAGAAGACCTTTATGCCAAACACGATCAAAAGCCTTCGAGATGTCAGGAGCAACTGCTTGTGTTTTACCAAAGTTTTCCATTGAATTAGTCCATAAATGGGTAACATAAGCCAGAATATCACCAGTGGAACAATCAACTATCTTCAGCCTGCAGGTAGTTGATTGTTGGAACAGACCTGTGTTATTGGAAGTGGGTAGTTTTGAATGAATTGTAGGAGGAACTAGACAGACATTACAGGAAGGGGATGAACAGATGATATGGGAAAGATTTTTTTTTTTTTTTTTTTGGCTGATGCTGTATAAAGTTTGCATCATTTGCCATCATTTATTAATACTAATATTCAGTTACCTATTTATACCATTATGCTATTGTTTATACTCCAACATGACCAGAGGAGGTCAGATCTCCAGCAGGTCAGAGGAGTTTACAATAAATTAAATGCAATCATTAACTATATTTAGCAGTGAGGCAGGCTTGAACCACAGTCCACTGTAATGGCATGTGCTACTGAACTCACACTCCTGATCACTCTGCTATATCTTATATCACTTCTAAGGAATTATACACCCCCTTTTCTCTTTTGCTTTGCTTCCTCTAAATGGCTCAGCTTGTTTTACACAGAATCTCTCCCCATGTTTGGCAAAGCAAAATTTACAAATCAGATGCTTATAGTTTTAACAAGCCCAATTTACTATACCTGTATTTCTAATACAACAGGCATTACGATAAAATAAAAACTATAAATTCTCTTTCCCAGTACAGTTCTCTTGTAATACAGTGTTTCACCAGATGAAATCAATTTACTTATAAACATAAGCCAAAAACTCATAAGCTAAAAATAAAATAGTTTCATTTTTCAAAACTAAGAGATAAAAACTCTTCTGATTATACTATTTTAATTAGAATATTAAGATAATCATCTTACTGGTAACATCAACAGAGCAACAGAGAGGAAAAATCTGAGGCATCGTTGAGAATGTGCTTTGTTTCCATAGCAGCCACTAGAATGTTATGAAACAGTGTCGCAAAAGTGGTTAATCAATAATCCACCTCTAGGAATAAAATGGCAAGCTAAAATATTTCTACCACAGCAACATTAGTATTATATTATTCTCTTTAAAGAGAGAACATAATACTAACTGATATTTAAACAGAGGAGAAGTATAATTAATATTTTAATAATATATCTCTTTCTGTTTATTTAAAAAGAAAAACTGTCTAACAACAAATTATCACACATCTCTTCATGCATAAATTAATAGGCAACTATAAGGAAGTTTTAAAGTTCCTGAAAAAGATTGATGCTGATTTTAATACATCATTCTAACTACAGAGTATATTTTGCCCCCCCCCAAAATATAATATATTTATAGAGGTTAAACCAATTATACCAGACATAATGAGAAGTAATGTAAAACAGTGCAAGAGATATATATTTATATATATACATATTTGTTATATGTAATACACATATAAAGTAAGGCAAATAATTACTCACCATGCTTGTCTAACTCAAGAGAAAAAAATTCTACCTTGAGAGAATTAAACAAGTCTTTTACCTGAAATAAAAGGACTGCTTATTAAAAGTCAACCTTAAAAATAGCATTAGTTAATGTACACAGTGCATTATGCATTACATTTCAGATGCATTAGCAAACAGTAATATTTCATAATTTATAACAAAAAAAAAAAAAAAGCAACAACTTTTATATGACAACTCAGAACATTTCATTTCTGCACATCCTCCATATTGCCTATTCCTCCAAAGAGGACAGGGCAACAAAAAATATCCAGGTATTCTGCTACAATATATGGATAGCCTATGTGGTATATATGAAAAAAATAATTGCCAGATTTCTATTAGTCTGATTTAAATGCAATTTTTGGCAAGCTTGACAAATTATTCTAAAAGAGCCAAATATAAAATTTCATAAAAATCCATCCACTGAAAGTAGAGTTATTACATGCAGATGGACAAACAAAGAACCAATTTCCTAATTTCTACTGCTCCATCTCAGTTAAATTCATCAGGATGGCTCAACAAATCTTTTTACACCCAAATGTAAAATTTCATGCAAAGGCATCATCACTGGGAGTTGAGTTTTTACATATGAGATTAACGGAAAAAAAAATAATTCCTGGATTTCTATTGGTAAAATTTTAATGAAATTTGGGATGGCTTGCCAAATCTTTCTAAAACAGCCAAATAAAAAAATCCTGATGAAAACTGATCAATTGGTGACTATTGTCGGGGAAACGGGGAACATGATAGGTGGAACAGGACCAGGGTATGTCTGCCAGGGACAAAGGTTGATGATGTTGTAGAGCGGATATCATCTTTTAAGGGCACAAAATGTGATATAGTTGTACACGTTGGCACTAATGATATTAAGAGTAGGAGACCGGCATAATTACTTAACAAGTACAGGTCACTGTTGAAAAAAAGCCGTGAATTAGGGTTGAATTTGAAAGTGTCTGCAATTCTGCCCAGACACGATAGCAGGGAGTATATGATGAGAGCCTTGTCAATCAATTCGGCCCTGAAAAGATTGTGCAAGGCTCAAGGGATAGAATTTTTTTCAGCCTGGTCTGTACTTGTTAACAGGAGAGACTGCTTCTACAGAGATGGGATACACTTAAATATAAAGGGTGCAAGAATATTTGCTGATGCTATCGAGGCAGTGTTAGGTGGGTCGGAAAACTGCTAGCTTGGGGGGATACAAGGACTAATAGATTAACAGTAGCCACTGGCGGAGGTGAAAGTGATTCTTGCACTGCTTCTATTGGAATGAGCAGAAGCCTGGAAAACAAGATGCAGGATATTTCAGAGACTGCTGGAAGTCATTGCGGTACAAGTAAACACATGGGTTGTGTTGGGGTAGCTAAGAATAGGAACAGGTGCATGTATACTTGCGTGTACACCAATGCCAGAAGTTTGGTAAATAAATTTGATGAATTTGAGGTATCGCTCAAAACATCAAAGGCAGATATTGTTGGGATATTAGAGACGTGATGTCACACAGATATAAGGAATGCAGAACTGGAATCTGGGGGAGTACAATGTGTACAGAAAGGATACGGGATAGGAAGGGAGGAAGGGTGATGCTATTAGTTAAGACACGCAAAATCCAAGTCGACATTGCTGGACAGTGCAGTGTCGAGTCAGTTTGGTGTGACACAAGCATTGGGAGATCAAAATTGAGAGTAGGAGTGTGCTATAGGCCTAATGACTATGATGAGTATAATAAGAAACTGTACAGGGAAATAGAGTAGGCCAGTAAATCAGAGAGTCTTATAATGGGGTATTTTAATTTCCCGGATATTGACTGGAATTTGTGGGTTGGTCACTCACACACTAGCAAGGCTTTTGTGGATTTATTGGATGATTGTTTTCTATCAGCATGTTCAGGAGGCAACTAGAGAGAATAATACTCTTGATCTGATTATCAGTAGTGATTCTTCATGCATTAAGAATCTGCAGATAAAGGAATCACTAGGTGGCAGTGATCACAGTGTGCTGAAGTGGGATTTACTCAGAGAGGTAACTACCATCAGGGGTAAAGGGAAGGGTTTTTGCTTTCGTAAAGGCGACTATGATGGTCTGAGACAGTATTTAAATTCTATACAGTGGGACCAACTGATTATGTTACCAACAGCAAATTCAAAATGGGACACATTCAAAGAACCTATTTTGGAAGCTACTAGGCTTTACATACCAACTAAGAAATATTGTTCAGGGTTTAGGCTAAATGGATGTCAGATGAACTAATGAGACATATGGCAGAGAATAAAAATGAATGGGATACATATAAATTAACAGGTGACATGGAAGTCTATGATAGATATAAGCTGTTCTGTAACCAAGTCACAAAGGAGATTAGGCAGGCAAAGGCAGATTATGAGAAATCCTTGGCAAAGGATGCAAATAAAAACAGAAAAAGAGTTCTTTACCTATGTAAACTCTAGAAGGAAAGGGATGAATCAGATTGATCCACTAGATATTGATGGTTCAACAGTTGAAGATCCTGCTCAGGTAACTAACAAACTAAACGAGTATTTTGCATCTACATTCACACATGAGGAGTTATTCAGGAAGGGGAATTCCAGAGGTGAAGTAAATTCTGGCAGTGAGCTAGATGATTTTGTAATAACTGAGAGGAAAGTGGAGGAGAAATTGTTGAAGATAAACATAAAAAAAGCACCTGAGGTGGATGGGATCTATCCAGTTATATTAAAGGAGGCAGCAAAGGAAGTAAGCAAACCCTTGGCCATAATTATGAGAGCTTCTTTGGACTCAGGGTAGGTACCCATAGACTGGAGATGTGCAAATGTGACCCCAATTAACAAAGGAGGATCAAAGGCTGACACAAGTAATTATAGACCTGTGAGTTTAACTTCTGTTCCAGGAAAATTAATGGAGGTACTTGTTAAAGAAGCACTGCAGGATCATCTAGACAAGACTTCAGTTATAGCTCGGACACAGCATGGTTTTCTCAAGCCTTGCCTGACCAATTTGAATGGATACTATGATGCAGTCACAAAAGAACTGGATGCAGGGAATAACTTTGATATTATATATTTGAATCTTAGAAAGGCTTTTGATACTGTTGCACATATAAGACTGCTGCACAAATTGGAGCAGTGTGGCATTGGAGGCAAACTGCTGCTATGGATAAAGGGATGGTTGAGGGGAGAAGACAGTGTGGTAATCAATGGACACTGCTCATCGTGGACTAATGTTATTAGTAGAGCCCCTTAGGGTTCAATGTTGGGTGCATTATTATTTTCTGTATTTATAAATGATATTGATGATGGGATATCAAGCTTAATGTCCAAGTTTGCAGACGATACAGAGGTTGGCAGGGTTGTTAAGGACACTACTGACGCTATGCTTCTGCAACAGGATCTGGAAAGGTTGAGCAGATGGGCTGACAGGTGGCAAATGAAGTTTAACATTGACAAATGTAAAGTACTATATATGGAAAACAGCAACCCCAGAGCAACGTATCAACTCTGTGGTACTACACTGACAGTGACAGTGGTAGAGAATGAAAAGGACCTGTGGGTAATTGTGCAGGCAGATATGACGTTCTCTGAGCAGTGCAGACGGGCTGCAAGAGTAGCTCATGGTGTCTTGTCAATGATATACAGGAATTTTTCTAGCAAGGATAAGGAGGTGATTATTCCCTTGTATAAGGCATTATTATTGAGTCAGGCCACACCTTGAGTACTGTATACAGGTCTGGAGGCCTCATTTCAAGAAGGATGTAGAGCTGCTGGAACAAACTGCTCTGTTTGTACAGAGCAGTTCAAACAGAGCAGCAGCTCTGTTTGTACAGAGAAGGGCAACAAGATCAGTGAATGGAACAAAGGGTTGCTCTTACGAAGAAAGGCTTAAGTTTTGCAAATTAGTGTCCGAGGTGATCTGATAGAGGTGTATAAAGCCTTGAATGGTTTGAATATGCTCAATGCAGATGGGATTCTTCCTCTTGCTCAGAATAGTCACCTGAGAGGGCGTAAATTCAGATTGAGGAAAGACAGATATAGGATAGATGTGCGGAAATTTGCCTTTAGCCAGCAGGTAGTTGGTTGGTGGAAGACTTCCATCCCTTGTTGTGGAAGTTGATAGCCTAAATAAATTTAAGGCTCAGCTGGACAGGTATTTTGAACAAACGGAGGGATGAAATGGAAGTGTTTTTTTTTTTCTTTTTTGGCTAATGCTGCATAAGCTTGCTTTCTTGCATCATATGCCTCTACTAATGCTAATGCTAATTAAGTGTCAAGATGAAGACAACAGGTTCTTTACACATATGCTATAACATATCTAAAAATTAAAATATATCTTTAAAAAAAATCAGTATGTTTAATGTCTCTGGACTCAGCAGTTTTAGGAAAGTGGAAGTCATACAAAAACATTTTAAATGTGTACTATCAGAATCCAAAACATTCTATAGCTGCCTTGGGAAATGTTTCATTATTCTAGTCTACTTTCTTAAATAATGCTATCACAGATATTAAAAATTTTTGGCTCCAGTGTATTGAAAATGTTGACAGATTGTTCTGTAAATAGTATCCCTAAAAACATGAGATGTTACACAGCTTCTGATATGGAGAGCACAGGTTGTTAACTGAGCTTTTGGAACAAAGGTTACCTTATCCTGTCTAGCTGCATATCTAACATTAAGAGGGATGTTTCAGATAAAGTGGTGTTCAGAAGTTGCATAATACCTTAAGTGTGGATTAGGCACCATGATTCAATAACACAAATATTGTTCTTACAAAGTATGCTACATTCAACTATTGCACATGCTGGTAATATCCAATCAGCTTCAAAAAGAAAAAACAGTAACATTTTATCAGTTATCCAGGATTACTTCATAGTTAGAATATCTGACTTCAGACAGATTTTTAAACAGGCTGGCCTTGAAATTAAAGTTTGGTGGCAATATAGACAATTTATACAGGGTGTTTCAAAAGTGATGGTCAACAATTTAAAGGTGAACTGTAAAGACTACAATATGCAAAAAAGCCTAGTAAACATGGGTCCTTAAATGAATCGTTTTCAAGATATTGCACGTTTTTAGGTGGGATCCATCACTGACTTGTTTGTTTAGGTTATGCTCATTCTCTCCGTTTCCTCAGCATTCTGAGGAAATTGAGCATTCTCTCAATGCTCTGAGATATAGCAGGCATGCTAGTACTTGTCGAAGGATAGTCAACATGGAAAGAGGTTACAGCAACGAAGAGTATGCGGACATGCACTTCATGTAGGGTAAAGCCAACGGCAGTGCACTCGAGGCTGCACGTTTAGCTTCTTACCAGGAAATGCTTCTTGCCAGGAAGCATTTCCCTGCCGAAGGCAGCCCCAACATGCGCACATTCATCGAGGTACATCAACACCTTAGAGAACATGGGCGCTTCACACATGGAGTACAAACAAGTAGGCCCAGAAGCATAACACCTGATGTTGAGAAAAGGGTGTTAGAAAGAACATCCTGTAAAATCTGTAAAATCCTGTGGTGTTGAAACCAAAAATTAAAAATGTATTATCTTATGTTTAATAAAACCACCCTTAGCAAAGGATTCACAGCTTTTTGCTAAACTAGTGCTCCCATAGTCAGTGGCAGATCTTAGCAGAAAATGTGCATTATCTAGAAAGTGGTTCATTTCCGACCCAATGTTCACTGGGACTTTTTCGCTTATTTTAGTTTGTACTTTTCGCCTTTAAATTATTGACCATTTTTGAAACGCCCTGTATTACGATACAATTATTTACGAGTACAGTATGCTTTCAAACGTCAACACTGTCAGGATTTTTTTGTCTGTGGATTTCTGTCATGGACTGCTTATTACTAGACATCAGATATGCACTAAAAAAATGGTCAAATATGAACTAATAAAATATACTAAAATATGAACCAAAACACTAATATGTACTGCAATTTTTACATTTATTACAATTGATTGAACCACAACCTTTGTATTAAGCAATGTAAAGTGATAAAATCATTTATAAAAAAGTTTAAACATTTTTTTTAAATTTTTTCCTTTCAAACTCAAACACCTGGAATAATTTTTGTTGCAATACACAATAACGTATTTCTCAAAGTGATCCATTGTAAATTTGTGGCCATACAAGCAAGTAAATACGGAAGTAATGGTTCTACATCTAATTTTACACTTAACAAGGCTCTCTATTGAGAGTCTTGTCAATCAACTTGGCTCGTGAAAGAATATGCAAGCCCATGAGGGAAGAATTTTTTTTTCTCAGCATGGTCTGTGCTTGTTAACAGTATAGACCATTTTACAGGAATGGGATACACTTAAATAGAAGGGTTGCAAGAATATTTGCTGATGCTATAGATGCAGTGATAGGTGGGTTGGAATACTGGGGGGACGCAGATTAATAGATTAACTAGAGCTGCAGGCAGAGGTGAAAGTGACCTTGCACTGCACCTATTGGAACACAGAAAAGGCAGAGAGGGAGAAAACCCCTGGTGCCCTTAGACCCAAAACACTTGCACCTATTGAAACATGCAGCAGCTTGAAAAGCAAGGTGTTGGGAATTTCAAGCCATGCTGAGGGTCATCATAGAAAAGTGAATACGTGGGCTGTAACTAAGAGTAAGAACAGAAGGGAGGGGGCGTTATGCTCTTAGTTAAGAAGCATATTAAATGTAAGGTAGTGCACATTCAGTCAACATAGTTGGCTAATGAAATGTTGAGTCAGTTGGTGTGACACAAGCATTAACAAAATAAAAATGAGAGTAGGCATGTGCTATAGGCCTAATGACTGTGATAAGTATACCAAACAAATATACAGAGAAATAGAGTGGGCCAGTATATCAGAATGTCTCAAAATGGGGGATTTTAACTCTCCAGATATTGATTAGAACTTGTGGGTTGGTCACTCACAAGCTAGCAAGACTTAGTGAATTTACTGGATGACTGTTTTCTATAGCAGTATGTTAGAGAAGCAAAGAGGAAGCAGTATTCTTGATCTGGTTATCAGCAGTAATTCTTCATGCATTAAAATAATGTGCAGGTAAAAAACTCTACTGGGGGACAGTGATCACAGTGTACTGATATGAAATTAACTTAAAGACATAACTACTGTCAAGAGTAAATGGAAAGTCTTGCTTTTGTAAAGATGACTACAGTGATTCAGACAGTTTTTAAATTCAACACAGTGGGCCCAAATAATCATAAAAGCTACTAGGCTTTTCATACCACATAAGTAAACATTGGATTAATTGATATGATTTGTGGCAGAAAAGAAAAATGCATAGGATGCACAAATTATCAGGTAATACAGAAGCCTATGGCAGATATAAACTAGTCTGTAATCAAGTCACAAAGGAGCTTAAGCATGCTAAGGCAGATTATGAGAAGTTTCTGGTAAAGAACCACTGTAAAGATTTTTATGCTTATATTAACAGTGGAGGGAAGGAGTAGAACGAGGGGACTACTTGATGTCAATGGTTTAACTGTTGATGATAGTGCTCAAGTTGCAACAAATTGAATACATATTTTGCATCTACATTCACATATGAGGAATTCTTTAGGTAAGGGCATGAAAGAAGTTTATCAAACTCTAAAGGGAAACTAAATGATTTTTGTGATAACTGAAAAAAGTGGAAGAGAAATTGTTGAAACTAAACATAAACAAGGCACCTGGGGTAGATGAGATCTAACCAGTTTTATTAAAGAAGGCAGCAAAGGAAGTAAGCAAACCCCTAGCCATAATTATAAGAGCACATGTGGATTCAGGGGAAGTTCCTATGGACTAGGGATGTGCGAATTTATCCCAAATTCACAAAGGGGGATCAAAAGGTGACATGCATAATTACAGATCTGTTAGCTTAAGGTATGCTACAGGGAAAATAATGGATTCAATGGTTAAAGAAGTAATGCAGAACCAGCTAGAAAGGAATGCAGGTTATACCACGGTCACAGCATGGATTTAAGGGGTGGTCTTATCTAACCAATCTAACTGGATGCAAAAAATAATTTTGATACCATATAGTTGGATCTCAAGAAGGCCTTTGGTAATGTTGCACATAAAAGACTGCTGTAAACTAGAGCAATATGGCATTAAAGGCAAGTTACTGCAATGGATAAAGAGATGGTTGAGTGGGAGAAGACAGAGTGGTTATTAATATACACTGTCCTTTATGGAGAAATGTTAATAATGGAGTTCCAAGTTTCAGTGCTGGGCCCATTCTTATTTTCAATATTTATTAATGAAGGTGGGAAGGTATATTAAGCGTAATGTCTATGTTTGCAGACAATACAAAGATTGGCAGTCTGGTTAATGACAGTAATCAAAGTAAGCTACTGCAACAAGATCTAAAAAATTAGGCCAACGGACTGAGAAATGGCAGTTGAAGATATACAAATGCGAGGTACTGCATTTCGGTAGCTGTAATCTCAGATTAACATACCAACTGTGTGGTACTACACTTAGCATACTGGAAAATGAAAGAAACCTCGGGATAATTATGAAGTCAAATATGAAGTTCTCTGAGCAGTGAGACAAGCTCCCAGGGCAACTCACAAGGTTTTGTTAATGATATACAGGAGCTTTGCCAGCAGAGATAAGGAGGTCATTATCCCCTTTACAAGGCCATGGTTAGGCTGCATCTTGAGTACTGTATACAGGTCTGGAAGCCTCATTTTAGGAATGATGTAGATCTGTTGGAACAGATGCAGAGAAGGGCAACAAGATTAGTAAATGGAACAAAAGGGTCCACTTACCAAGGCTTCAGTTCTGCAAACTGCAGCATTTGGAGACTAGGCACACATGCGGAGATGTACATGAGATGTTTAAGGCTTTGAATAGATTGAGTAAGCTCAATGTTGATGGGTGTGTAACTTCTTGTGAGACTACACATATGAGGGGACAAATTCGAATTGAGGAAGGATAGTTGCAGGATAGATGTGTGGAAGTTAGCCGTCAGCCAAATGGTAGTCGAATGTTGGAACAAACTTCCATCTGTTGTTGTGGAAGTGGGTAGTTTGAATAAATTCAAGAAAGAACTAGACAGATTATTGAAGCAGATGGACAGTTGACTGCAATTTTTTTTTTTTTTTGGGCTGATATTTTATAAGTTTGCTTTCATGAATCATTTGCCTACTAATACTCTACTAATATAAGGACATCTGTTGACATCTTCCTGGATAGTGGACAACTGAAATATAATCCTTTTTTGAGTTTACAAGTGATGATGTCGAGTTGAAGAGGTGTTGCATACAAGATTCCTGATTTATTTGTGATAAATGAAATACCTTGGTAGGTAAGGGCACATCATCTTGGGCAGGAGCAGTATGTTTGCACTGCTTATATAGTTTCCACCGATACAAGCTGTGAGGGAAACTGCAGTAATTTTTAGGATTAAAATGACCCTTCTTAGGCTTGGAAGAGCCAGAACAGTCAGGCGGTGCCAGAAACTGATAGATGTTTTCACTGAATATTCCATTAACGAATATTAGTAAGAGTTACAAGGCAAATTCATCTAAATTCCTCAGCAATTTGTAATAAATTCTGTCAGTATCACCAGAGCTACTGTTAGATCTAGGAATGGATTCATTTAACTCAGCCATCATTAGGGGCTGATTATCTACTAATGGATTCTTTTAACTCAGAGACATCACAAGGGGTTAATTTTACTAATAGATTCCTTTAACTCAGACATCAGAAAGGGTTAAATACACCACTCTATATTGTTTTCAATGTTTGCAAACTAATAGCTGTTTTAACTTTTTTTTTTTTACATTTATTTCAAAATGTTATCTGTTTCCTTTCACGTACCATTTTTTCACAAATCACTTAAGTTGATGTCACGAGTTGTATTATTGAATGTATTAAGTTAGGTGTAAATGCTGGGAATTTGTAAACTAAATCTTTTTCTGTTGGCAACACTGCCTTCAGTCATTTGTTTCTTGACCTCGAAAGCTCCACACAGCAATGTTTACCAGTGTGAGCTCAGTTTATTTTTGAGGTTATAGTGTCAAACTTGTGTTGAAAAGTGAATAAAATGTCTTCACTCAAGTGCTTGAACAATCCAAACTTATTTTATTATATTTGCATAAACTATGTAGTCTTCAAGCAAAGAGAAGATATTATAGAATTTGTAAAAAATATATATTGCTTATTCTGGAATGAAACTCAGTGACCAAAATAAACAATGGACTCCATAAAGTTTGATGAATCTGAGTTGAAGCATTGAGATTGTGGAAAAATTATAAAAAGAATTTGGAGGAAGCCTATAAACCACTCACTGTCACTTTTGCTTAGTTAATGGAGAGGGATACAATGCAAAGAGTAATAAGGGCATTGCATATCCTAATATTCCATCTGCTATTAAACCAGTGCCACATAGAGATAACCTGTTGATTCCATGCCTTCCACTTATATTGGAAAATGTAGCAGCAGAGAGCACTGAAAGTGAAGCTTCTGAGGATGAAAGTGAAGTCTATACACCTGGAGACATTGAATACAGCCCTCAACTGTTTTCACAGCATAAGCTCAATGATCTGGTAAGAGATTTAAATTTACCAAAGGAATTAGCAGATCTCCTTGGTTCTAGACTAAAGTCAAAAAATCTTCTAGCATATGAGCCTTTTTCTCATGGTACAGACACAGAACAAGAACTAGTCCCATACTTTTCTAAGGAAGATTCTATAGTTTTTTGCAGTAATATAAATGACCTAATGAACTATTTGGGAATTAGTTACAACCATACATACATAGCAAAGTTAAAAGGTTCTGCAAGAAAATCACAGAAACAAAAATTTGACACATTGTAGATTAGTTTTTAAAATGAGAGGAGAATGTTTAGTGGACTTTTTACCACTCTGCCTTTCCTAATAGTGTTTACAACATGTATTTAAATATAAATGTCTGGTAAAAGTAGTATTTTATTATAATTTCATTGCACAAATTCTGCCAAAATTAATAAAAATTTGTGTAAAATCAAATTTTCTTCTTTGATTTTTGAAGAAACCTGATGTGATAGAAATAAACTGAAATCATTTTCAAAATCAGAATTAGAAAATTATTCAGAAACACGCTTTTCTGAGAAAACATAAAATTCAGATTTGTTTATCAAATTGATTTTTATGTTTTATGTTCATTTTATTCAAATTGCAAAAGTATGCAATTTGAATTTTGCCTAACCCACTTCAAAAAAACTTCTATTTACCAAAAAAAAAAAAATCCTTCAGTATGAAAAATCCTTGGAAAATTAATTAAAATAATAATTAAGAATCATATATAATACCTCCTTATATCTGCCATACTCTCAAGATAATGAACATATTAAGTGCTCAATTTTAAATCATTGAGTCCCTTTACTCCAAACATTTCCATGGTATCATGGAGTACTCAGATCTGCTAGTGAATGTGACTTTTAGGGATATGCCAATTAGAGAGTTAATTTTTTGCAAGTGCATAGCACAGCAATCTTTCTGGTCAAGATGTATACTAAATTACTTGCTAGGTTATATCTGATTAGATTGCTTTGGTTTGTTTATTCAACTTATTAGCATCTGGAGACTACGCACCTGCAAGGTGATCTGATTGAGGCGTATAAGGTCTTGAATTGATTTGAGCGGGCTCAATTCTGATGGGATTCTTCCTCTTGCTCAGATTACGAATCTGAGGGGACAAATTCAAATTGAGGAAAGACAGTCAGAATAGATGTGTGGAAATTTGCCTTTTGCAGCGGGTGATTAATTGCTGGAACAAACTTCCATCTGTTGTTGTGGAAGTTGATAGCTTAAATAAATTCAAGGAGGAACTGGACAAACATGAGAGAATGGATGTGTGAAATGTTTTTTTTTTTTTTTTTGGTTGATGCTACATAAGCATGCTTTCTTGCATCATAATGCTAAGTTCACTTAAGTGAAAAAAAAAAAAAAAAAAATTGGCTTGTCATTTGGAATTCATATAATAGAATAAACTTAAGACAGTTTTTTTTTTATAAAATTTCACTGGAGTGGTGGCTGATGGTGCATTTTTGAAGTCTGAGGGGACATAAATTCATATTAGTGGAGTCCCTCAGGGTTCAGTGTTGTCCATTGTTGTTTTCTCTATTTATTAATGATATTGATGAAGGTATATCAGACTTTAATGTCTAAGTTTGCAGATGATACGAAGGTCGGCAGGGTTGTAAATGACACTGACTGTACACTGCTGCAACAGGATCTAGAAAAGTTGAGCAGATAGGTTGAGAGGTGGCAACTGAATTTAAAATTGACAAATGTAAAGTACTGCATATGGGTAGCAGTAATGTATCAACTGTGTGGTACATTACTGCTACCCATATAGGGTGGTAGAGAATAAAAAGGACCAGGGGGTAATTGTGCAGTCAAGTTTTCTGAGCAGTGCAGATGGTCTGCAAGAGTAGCTCATGGTGTCTTGTCAATGATATACAGGAATTTTTCTACCAAGAAAAAGGTTGTGATTATCCCCTTGTATAAGGCAATGGTCATGCCACACCTTAAGTATTGTATACAGGTCAGGAGGCTTCGTTTTAGGAAGGATGTAGAGCTGCTGGAACGAGTACAGAAAAGGGCAACAAGATTAGTGAATGGAATAAAGGGTTGCTTTTACAAAGAAAGGCTTAAATTTTGCAAATTACAGTGTCTGAAGACTAGGCACCTGTGAGGTTATCTGATTGAGGTGTATAAGGCCTTGAATGGTTTGAGCAGGCTAAATGCTGATGGGATTCTTCCTCTTGCTCAGATTACAAATCTGAGGGGACAAATTCAAATTGAGGAAAGAGTCATAAAATAGATGTGCGGAAATTTGACTTTTGCCAGCGGGTGGTTAATTGCTGGAACAAACTTCCATCTGTCGTTGTGGAAGTTGATAGCTTAAATAAATTCAAGGAGGAACTGGACAATCATGAGGGAATGGATGTGTGAAATGTTTTTATTTTTTCGGCTGATGCTACATAAGCATGCTTTCTCGCATCATATACCTCTACTAATGCTTAGTTCACTTGAGTGAAAAAAAAAAAAAACTTGGTTTGTCATTTGGAATTAATATAATAGAATAAACTTAAGACAGTTTTTTTTTTTATAAAATTTCACTGGAGTGGTGGTTGATGGTGCATTTTTGAAGTCTCTGCTGACAAAAAATCAGGTCCCACAACCACATTTAAAGTAACCCCAAACACAAATGGTTAGTTCTGCAATCTACAGTGACTATGAACAGGTTCAGAAGCTACACAAAAAAACTTGCTAAGAGTGAACTTACATTAATGTAATTGTATCATCCATTAATATTACCAGATGTATCTGAAAGAAAGATGCAAAATTACAGGAAATAATTCAGAAACACCCCTACAGAAATATATATAAAAAAGACATGAAGCAAGAACTGAATATTGTGAAATTAGTGTCTAAGAGGGACGCATTAATTAACCTGACTCCTCTCTTTGAGGAATGATGAAAGTTATTGAGAAGTTTTGCAGGCATTCTCCAAAATATGAAATCAAAAATCTAGATTTGACAAATTTCTTGTGTGTACAAAGTTAGAACATACATGAATTGGGAAAAAAGTGTTGTAAGCCTACTTTGGTCAACACAGAAAAACCAATATGCTAATATCACAAAAGATTAGAAATAGTTAATACAAGTAAAAAGATCAGTCTAGAAATGTGAGCTTTGTTGAAGATTTTTTAGATAGGAGCAAGCTAGCACAAGGCTGGATTTACAGAGATGCAGTAGTAAAGTTGCTCTAGAGACCAAGGTCACGGAAAAGCCCTGAACAAGGCAATCACTGTTGGTCTAGACTCCCCCAACACAATCTTATTTTAAGGGACTCAATGCACACTAGGGACTCCAAATTACCTAAATAAATTTAAACTGGCAAAGAATGATTGTGGGATAGAGGTACAAAAGTTTGCCTTCAACAAGAGTTGTGGAAATAGGTAGTTTTTTGAACAAATGGTTGAACAATGGTTGAACAAATTCAATCAAAATCAATGTTGAAAAAAAGCTGTGAGTTAGGGTTGAATTTGAAAATGTCTGTAATTCTGCCGAGACAACAGGAGGAAGTATACGAGAGCCTTGTTGATCAATTCAGCCCTGGAGAGATTGTGCAAGGCTCAAGAGGTAGAATTTTTCTCAGTATGGTCTGTGCTTGTTAACAGGAGAGACTGCTTCTACAGGGATGGGATACACTTAAATAGAAAGGGTGCAAGAATATTTGCTGACGCTATGAAGGCAGAATAAGGTGGGTCGAAAAACTGCAAGCTTGGGGGGGGGATACATGGACTAATAGATTAACAGTAGCCACTGCCAGAGGTGAAAGTGATTCTTGCACAGCTTCTATTGAAATGCAACTGAGCAGCAGCCTGGAAAGCAAGGCAATGGGGATTTCCAGGACTGCTGTGAGTCATAGTGGAACAAGTAAATACATGGGCTGTGTTAGGGTAATTAAGAGTAGAAACAGGTGCATGTATACCAATGCTAGGAGTATAGTTAATAAATTTGAGCTTGAAGTGCTAGTCAAGACATCAAAGGCAGATATTGTTAGGATATCAGAGATGTGGTGTCACACAGACATAAGCAGTGCAGAATTGAAATTTGGAGAGTACAATGTGTACAGAAAGGATAGACAGGACAGAATGGGAGGAGGGGTTATGCTGTTAGTTAAGAAACACAAAATCTAAGGAAGTGAATCCAACTGATGGTGGACAATGCAATGTTGAGTCTGTTTGGTGTGACATAAGCACTGGGAAAGGAAAAATGAGAGGTGTGTGTTATAGGCCTAATGAATCTGATGATTATAATGAGCAATTCTACAGAGAAATAGAATGGGCCAATAAATCAGAGTGTCTTATAAACGGTGATTTTAATTTCCCAGAAATTAAAAATTATTATTTTTGTGGGTTGGTCACTCACACACTAGGAAGGCTTTTGTGGATTCATTGGATGATTGTTTTTACAGCATCATGTTCAGATGGCAATTAGAGGGAGTAATACTCTTGATCTGATTCTCAGTAGTGATCTTCATGCATTAAGAATCTGCAGATAAAGGAACCACTAGGTGGCAGTGATCACAGTATGCTGAAGTGGGATTTACTCAAAGAGGTAACTACCATCAGGGGTAAAGGGAAGGGTTTTTGCTTTAGTAAAGGTGACTATGGTGGTCTGAGACAGTATAATTCTATACAGTGGGACCAACTGATGATGTTACCAACAGCAAATTCAAAGAAATAATCTTGGAAGCTACTAGGCTTTTCATACCAACTAAGAAATACTGTTCAAGATTTAGGCCTAAATGCATGTCAGATGAACTAGACATGTGGCAGAGAAGAAAAATGAATGGGATACATATAAATTAACAGGTAACAGAAGCCTATGATACATACAAGTTGGTCTGTAACAAAGTCACAAAGGAGGTTAGACAGGCAAAAGCAGATTAAGAGACATCTTTAGCAAAGGATTCAAAGAAAAACAGCAAATTGTTCTTTACTTATGTAAACTCTAGAAGGAAGAGCATGAATCAGATTTGGTCACTTGATATCAATGTACAACTGTTGATGATCCTGCTCAGGTAGCTAACAAACTAAATGAATATTTTTCATCTACATTCACACATGAGAAGTTATTCAGGGAGGAGAATGCCAGAGGTGTATTAGACTCTGGCAATAAGCTAGATAATCTTGTGATAACTGAGAGTAAAGTGGAGGAGAAATTATTGAAGATACACATAAGAAAGGCGGCTGTGGTGGATGGAATCTATCCAGTTATATTAAGGAGGCAGCAAAGGAAGTAAGCAAACCCTTAGCCATAATTATGAGAGCTTCCTTGGACTCAAGGGAGGTACCTATGGACTGGAAATGTGCAAATGTAACCCCAATCCACAAAGGAAGATCAAAGGGAGACAGGTAATTAGACCTGTTAGTTTAACTTCTGTTTCAGAGAAATTAATGGAGGCACTGGTTAAAGAAGCACTGCAGGATCATCTAGACAAGACTTCAGGTATAGCTCGGACACAGTATGGGTTTGTTAAAGGGAAGTCTTGTCTGACCAATTTGATTGGATACTATGATTTGGTCACAAAGGAAATGGATGCAAAGAATAATTTTGATATATATTTGGATCTTAGAAAGGCTTTTGATACTGTTGCACATGGAAGACTGCTGCACAAATTGGAGCAGTGTGGCATTGGAGGCAAACTGCTGCTATGGATAAAGGGATGGTTGAGGGGAGAAGACAGTGTGGTAATCAATGGACACTGCTCATCGTGGACTAATGTTATTAGTAGAGTCCCTTAGGGTTCAGTGTTGGGTGCATTATTATTTTCTGTATTTATAAATGATATTGATGATGGGATATCAAGCTTAATGTCCAAGTTTGCAGACAACACAAAGGTTGGCAGGGTTGTTAAGGACACTACTGATGCTATGCTGCTGCAACAGGATCCAGAAAGGTTGAGCAGATGGGCTGACAGGTGGCAAATGAAATTTAACATTGACAAATATAAAGTACTACATATGGGAAACAGCAACCCCAGAGCAACGTATCAACTCTGTGGTACTACACTGACAGGGGTAGAGAATGAAAAGGACCTGTGGGTAACTGTACAGGCAGATATCACGACGTTCTCTGAGCAGCGCAGATGGGCTGCAAGAGTAGCTCATGGTGTCTTGTCAATGATATACAGGAATTTTTCTAGCAGGGATAAGGAAGTGATTATCCCCTTGTATAAGGCAATGGTCAGGCCACACCTTGAGTACTGTATACAGGTCTGGAGGCCATATTAAGAAGGATGTAGAGCTATTGGAACGAGTACAGAGAAGAGCAACAAGATTAGCGAATGGAACAAAGGGTTGCTCTTACAAAGAAAGCCTTAAGTTTTGCAAATAGTAGTAGTGGCATGTGATGCAAGAAAGCAAGTTTACGAGCTTATGCAACATCAGACAAAAAAAAAAAAAAAAAAAAAAAATCACACCATTCCCTCCAAATGCCTGTCCAGTTCCTCCTTAAATTTATTTAACCTATCAACTTCCACAACGACAGATGGAAGTTTGTTCCAGTGATTACCCACCCGCTGGCTAAAGGCAAATTTCCACACATCTATTCTACATCTGTCCTTTCTTAATTTGAATTTATGCCCCCTTAGGTTCGTAATCTGAACAAGTGGAAGGATCCCATCAGAATTCAGTGTGCTCAATCCAGTTTGCAGCCCCAAACATAAAAATAGCATTTTTTAGATGTGCACGAGCAATTCTCATTGTTAATGTATGTGTAATTATGTAGTAACATGCAGTCACAAAAGGAGAGGTTTTGGGGGGTGGCAGCCCCTAAAAATTAAAAAATAATAATAAACAATTTTGTAGACATTTTGTGCATTAACAAAGAGCAATTTCACTGTTAATGCATTCGAAATTGTCTAATAATGTACAGGCGAGAAGTATCACTGGTTGTCTGGTGTTAATTTTTTCTACTCATTTGTAAAAAAAAAAATTGCATTTATATTCACCTGTTTTTTGCTCCCTTTTGCTTCACCAGCTCCAACATTGTGATGTCACGTGACAATCACCTGTAACGTGTGGGCAAGGAGAGGGGGAAAAGCAGTGAGTGGGAGGTACCTTCACCTGCCTGAGGTGCTCCACAAGTTTCTTCACGTGACCTACTGTTTGTCACATGGCCTTCCCTGTAACCTGTCAAGCAACACAACAGGAGGAGCAATCATATCCTTCAACTGTTTGTCGGGTGCTCCACAGGTCCTTCATGAGACCTGTTCATCACGTGGCCTTTCCCTGTAATCCGTCAAGCAACACGAGGGGAGGAGCAATCACAGCCTTTGTCCCTCACTTAAACTGTTTGTCGGCCACACCCAGTGGCACCGTAATCTAAAGGTTAGCCTTTTTTTGTTGGTTAGCCTTTATAATCTGGTATCCCTTCCGATTGATTGTTGAGAAGCAGTGACTGATGTGCCTAGCCCACTATGGTTAGTCTTAAGGTGTTCATCCCCCGCTTTGATGCTGTTTTAAAATCGGAAAAGGAGTTTCCAATTTTAAAACAACAGCAAGGTGAGGGGGATAAGCACTCTAACTAAGACTAACCATAGCGGGCTTGTCAATCACTGCCTACTCACAACAAACAGTCGAAAAGTGTATCAGATTGTAAAGACTAACCTTTTTTTCTTTCTTTTTTTTAATAAAGAATTGAAATTACCTAAGTTCTTCTCCTGCTACCAACACAAAAAAACACAATTACCTGGAGATCAGCACTTAGATAATGCGAACACACACTGAGCAAATAAATTCATCGAAATATATAAGAAACGTCAGTTAAAATACTCATTGGACATCAAATAACTAACGTCAGTAAATAATAGTTTGTGACAAATAACGAATACATGCATACCTTTGTACAGTACGGACAATACGACTTGCTAAATATCATAACTTTGTTAGCTTTTACATGACTGTCTATGAGGTCTACGAGTTTCCCTTCTGGGACAGGTGCCATTGTTGGGCCCCAACAATAATAACTTTTTACACCGGCAAAGAAATTACTTCTAATACATAAGTTTAAGCATTACAAAGACGGCTTACAAAGTTGTTATGTTAAAACGCTGTCGCTCTTTCGCCTGAAAATGATTTCAACATGTCCGCAAAAACATCAGCTGAACTAATAAATAACAAGATGTACAAACAAAACGCTCCACTCCACAGTATACCAATGTGTGCCGCAATGCTTATGAAAGAGGAAAATACCGTGAGTAGCCACCTATTTCACGTCGACGTCATCACAGAGTAGTAACATGTCTTGTTTACTCTGTGGACGTCATCATGACAAGCGAAAGAAAAAAAAAAGTTACAGGAAGCCGAAGAAACAGGTAATGCGTTCAAAGAAAATTAAGGAAAAAAAATTACAGGAAGCCGAAGAAACAAGTAATGTGTTCGAATAAAATTAAGGGAAAAAATAAAAATAAAATACTTCCCCTATAGAAATGGAAATGCAGAGCAAAATTCCGCCACTGCTTTTAAAAGTTTTTCTTTATTTGGTAAACAATATTGAATTGCAATACAATATGAACTGGATATCATCGTTCTTCTCTTTCTTGGATTTCCTTCTACTTCTGACTCTCTCTCTCTCTCTGGGTAATTCAGAATTTTTTTTTTTTTTTTTTTTTGGCTGGTGCAGTATAAGCCTCAGGCTTCCTTGCACCATATAGCTAATAATAATAATGAGTTTGCACGGTGCATCACATTCAGTTTCCTCCATGCTGTACCATTCTACCGTTTTGTAGTACGGCACAAAATTTTTTAGCCCCTAACCACTATTCAAAATTACTGTAAAAGTTCTGAGGTTCAAGGTGTGTGCAAAATCATGACAAACAAACTATTATATTTAAGCCACCCGAATAATTTAATTCATCTGCCGTGCTGTGTGTCTTATATCTGTTAATTGCGTGTGTTCTATGATCGATTTGTCAGTTTTGCTGGACGAAAACCCCAGTTTCTGGGGGGGGAACCTTGCTATTTACGCTTGAGACTGACGAACTCAGCCACGGAGTGAAAAAAGTCTATTAAAGTTCCTCGCACCATACGGATTTCGAACCCGGGCCTTTTCCACCCAGTGTGGGGAGGATGGTGACGAAACCACTGTGCTACTCGCGCAGACAAAATCGTGACAAAGCAGTCACTATCAGATTTTCTAAAACTGTGTTGTAAAAAAGGTTTAAAAAAAAAGAGGAAAAAAAAAGCAAGGTACTTTCGTACGGTCCAGGGCCGCCACAAGTGGGTAGGCGAGTAGCGTCGCTTACAGGAGGCAGTTCAGGAGGGAGCCGAAATTTTTTTTTTTATATTGTTTTCTGATTGGTTAACGCTTATCAGTATACAACATTGAGGCGCCAAATTTTATTTTGTTTCCTGGCGGCACATAGGAACGCAGCGCTACTGTTCGTACCATACTGTACCTTGAAAAAATTCTTATACCATAATTTTAGAAGTAGTTGCTAATTCTTATGAGTCACGGTCTGCGCGGTATCGTCACCGTCCTGCCCACACCGGGTAGAAAAGGTCCGGGTTCGAATCCCGTTATCTGACGCAAGGAACATTATTGGGCTTTTTTCACTCCGTGCCTGAGTTAGTCGGTCTCAGGCGTAGATAATAAGGTTTTGCCACCAGAAACTGTGGTTTTTCATCCAGCAAACAGACAAATCGACCATAGGACACACGCAATTAACAGACATAAGACACACAGCACGGCAGACGAATTAAATTATTTGGGTGGTCTAAAATAGTAATAATTTTCTTACGAGTCACTAATTATAACACAGTCGAATATTCCTTGTTAGCATAGTGAGTGGGTACACTGAAAAGCGACTCTTGAGGAGATCTGATTACGGTGTTTAGAGCCTTGATGGATTGAAAAAGCTGAATGTTAATGGCATTCTTCTACTTGGGGAGACTACACACATGTGGGGACATGAAATAAAGTTGGGGAAGGATGTTGCAAGATAGATATGCAGGTTTGCGTTCGGCCATTGGGTGTGATGGGTGAACTGGGTTTTTTTTTTTTTTTTTTTCCTTTGGCTGATGCTATATAAGCTTGCTTTCTTGCATCATTTGCCGTTACTATTACTACGACTATTTGGAACTAATTTAAAACACAGAGACTTTAAGTAGCGAAGAAATACTAAAGTGACATGCAAAACTGTAAAAAGGAAAGAAAAAAAAAAAAGGCTGCTCTTTGCCGCCACGTTCGTTTGGCGACTTCAGAGTCTATACAATTTTGGAAACAGGGACCGATTGAGTTGACTACAAGAATCTGATAAAAACGGCAGGAGATCACTGACTCCTTTTGAAGGAATTAACAGGCATAAGACACACAACACGGCATATGAATTTAAATATTCGGGTAGCGTAATATAATAGTTTGGTTGTTGTTTTTTTTGGTACTCCTTTTGAAGTGAAACTCCTTTAGGCGTGCTCCAGGCAGTTTTCAGATGGGAGTAACTTTCGTTCGTGTATTGACAAAAAACGCAACAAAAATGTGACCGTTGCCATAAGTAAATGCATTGCAAGCACTCTGAACAGCCAACTATCATACTGTCAAGAACAAAGTGATTCCGGCTCTATCGATGTCAAATGGCTTTAAATATCATCCGATGCCACTGCATTTGCAGAAATTAGATTTAGTAATGGAACGTCTCATATCTCCGAGACTCCCATTCATGCAGATTCGTCGCCTGCGGCATTCATACGGTCAATACGGGATCCTCGTTCAAGTGATAAATATTTGCCTAAAGAAGTTTCACTTATCTTCCGCTATGCGTGCTCGGCACACAATTTTTTTTAGTGAAGTTCCTAACATGTACATGAACTTCTCTGAATAAATGGCCACTGGGAGCTATAGCATTTTTTATTAATTTAATATTGATTACAAAGAGTGCGTCACACAGAGTTGGGCCGACACTATGAAAGCAGTTTCAGGAGATGGGAACCATTACAAGAAAAGCAGGCCAAGATCGCCCGAGGGTAACGTCAACCAGAACAGATCACAATCTGGCTCAAACAGCAAGACGAAACCCCATCGTGTCAACTGTCTCTTGAGGCTGCTACGGCTATAGGTGAAGATATTTCCAACTGGACTGTGTTAAGAAGGCGCAGTTTAAGGGGACTCTATGAAAGGAAGCCAGTGGTTTGTATCTCATTAACCATCATAACAAACCACACACGTACATTACATAACACACTCACAGTTGCCGGCCTTGGCCAAGCGCCTTCAGGAGCTACAGCAACGTATAGGAGAATCCCTGGAGGCCGCAACAAAGTAAAAAAAAAAAAAAAAATAAATAATAATAATAATAATAATAAAATTTTAAAAAATCCCATAAACCACCGCAGAGCTCGTCGAAACTAGTGCCATGAACATATGAATTTGTAGCTCTGACAAATGGGGAACAGTTCTGTTCTCTGATGAGACCAGTTTTAGACTGTAAACAGATTCTAAACGTTATTTCATCTGGAGACAACGAGGAATGCGGTACCATCCTGCAAATCATCGGGAAGAGACGCTTACGGTACCACTGTAACTCTGCGTGACACATTAAGCCAACGTGCAATATCCTTCTGCGACTGCTCAGCTTCAAGTCGTCCAACGGCCCGCCATCTCAAGGAATCATCTAAACGATGATGACTTTCCATTCTGAATACTGGAGATATGACTGCCGCACTGAGCAAGCCAAATACAACGGGAATGAAGTAACGCCGTCTCAACCCGGGATTTTATAGGCATGAATAATTTGCTTAATGTGTGGCTATGTAAGGTGGTAGATCGATTTCTATTGGATACTCAGAATTTGCATGCTATTATATCAAATATATATATATATTTTTTTTTATGAAAACCCCAAACACGAGAGGTATTAGAACCTATTCTCCTTTGGTGACACTGTTTACAATAAAATATCCATGAAAAACATTATGTTATGTAAATTTTGTCGAACAGTGTAATATTGGAAATACCGGAAGTCTTCAGTGTATTTCCAATACACAATCGGAAGTATTTCCAATTCAAAAAATTTGGGACATATTTTTCCATATAAGAAATGTAAACATTATTGCAGTTGTTACAGAAAGTATGGACAATGGATGTAAACTTTGTAATCAATATTAAATTAATAAAAAATCGCTCTTCCACCCTCTTGAAACTTATGGAGAAGGCATTACTTTCAACCATCACCAATCAAATCTTGCCTCAAAAACCCCCACAAATTCACTATGCCATTCCCAGAAAATCCACAGTCACCAATTTAACATCCATTACCAGCACCATTCTCAGAGCACTAGAAGCTAAAGCAGAACTTGCCGTCATTTACCTCGACCTGGAAGCTGCCTTCGACTCAATCAGCATTCCCTCGCTCGTTCACCTCCTAGAAAATTACTTCCATATAAAAGGTGACATGTTGTGGTTTATAACAACCCTGCTATCAAACAGAATCATTGTTCTTACAGCGGATCAAGATATAATCTCAAGAAAAATCACTGTGGGAGTCCCCCAAGGCGGAGTCCTCTCCGGAGTATTATTTACTGCAGTCATTATTCCATTTGTTCAAGAGAGAGAAGACATAATCTGCTATGCTGACGATATTAAGCTACACACCCAGATTAACCCGGGCGAACATATCCCAAAAATTAATGAAAACATCAATCAAAAGCTACACGACTTGGAATCCTATCTCCATCAATTTGGACTACTTATTAATCCTGCAAAATCAGCCCAAATTGTCTTTTCTTTGAAGCACCAACCCACTGAAGTCCAAGCTTCTCTAGATGGCATTCTCCTTCCAGTGGTAAATACACATACGGACTTGGGAGTACTTTGCGATTGCAAACTGACCTTCAAGCTCCACATTGACAAGCTCATGACAAAATTCTACAAAATGCGGTGGATTACCAAACAACTACTTCACGTTAAGGATCTGGATGTGACTCGGCGGTACGTATACACCTCTGTATACTCCGTCGTGTTATACGCCTCAGAAATATGGGCATCTGCAGCCCCCACGAATATCGAACGTGTGTACTCCTCGAAATACTAGCTTCTTCGTTGGATCACACATAAACATCATCGTCACCCCAGCAAAGAACAACTGCGATGGCAACCGCACTGAACTTTGCCCGACTGTCAAACCTTATAATGGAAAGACTCCTCACACTAACGCCAAAATGACCAGTGGAATAATCTCGGAGCCAAACATATGGGAACTGTGCAGCTGGAGAATCCCTCCACCCGGACTGAGGTCAGCTCCAGCACTTATAGCCAACCATAATAGACTACCCCTTAGCGAACGTTTAGCCGACCGGGCTAGCCAGGTGGGTAAAGTGCCTGCCTGGCAACCCAAAGGTCGGGGGTTCGAATCCCGCTTCGGGCTTGGATCAAAGTACTGCAAAAACCTTGGGAGGTGCATTATGGCCACAGAAGCCGATGCGCCAACTACTACCAAAAAAAAAAAAAAGCGAACGTTTTCTCCCAAGGCAAATGCTCACTGCAGTCCAAGCAATCGACGGCGATCTCCAAGGATCGCAAATACCGGAGAGAGATCCTTGATGATCTAAACACAACCAGGCAAACTGCACAGTAATGTTGCAGTATAATAAATTTAAAAAGGATGTCTGTATAATATTGTATATAATGTCAAAAATACTGTATAATATCTTTATGAATATATTGTGAATAATTTAACTGAAACTTATTATGCTGTTGGCCCTGGGGGATGAACCCGAACTTCGATGTGGGCCCCATCCTCAAGGCCTTTGTCCACCAGCCAATGTGAAGCCCCTGGCATTCCTGCCGTGAAGGGTACATTGTATACATCCTTTTGTACACAATAAAGATTATATCTATATATTACTCCCAGTGGCCATTTATTCAAAGACGTTCATGTACAGGTTAGAAACTACACTAAAAAAATTGTGTGCAGAGCACGCATAGCGGAAGTTAAGTGAAACTTCTTTAGGTGAAGGTTATCACTTGACCGAGGCTCACATATTGACCATATGAATTCCGCAGGCGGCGATTCTGCATAAATGGGAGCCTCGGAGATCTGAGACCTTCCATTCCCAAATCTAGTTCCTGCAAGTGCTGTGGCATCGGATGATATTGAAAACCATTTGACTTCGATACAGCCGGAATCACTTTGTTCTTGAGAGAGCCACGACAGCTGTTACAGACCGACATTTGTCTTACATCCTCATTTGGAGGTGGTGTTCTCATTTGGGGAGGAATGAAGATCAGTGGCCGCACCCCTCTTCATGTTTTTAATATGGCTACCGTAAATGCGCAGAGGTGCCGAGAACAGATCCTGGAACTCTATGTGCGACTTTTTAAAGGTATGGTTGGCCCAAATTTTCTTTACATGCACGGCAACGCCACTGTATATAGAGCTCAGGTGGCGGAGGAATACCTTGAAACTAAAGATATCCAACGACTGCTGTGGCCAGCACGATCACAGACTTGAAACTGAAGATATCCAACGACTTCTGTGGCCAGCACGATCACAGACTTAAATCCAATCGAACATGTTTGCGACGACTTTCGGCGTCGCATTGCACGCCAACAGCCAACTCCTCGGTTACTTGGTGAGCTAAGGTCTGCGCTAGTTGAAGAATGGGATTTGTTTCCCCAAAATCTTATAGACACCCTTATATTGAGCATGGTTTACCGCTGTCAGTCCGTTTAGCCGCTGGAGGGGATCATACATCGTACTGATATCATGGACCATATTTTCGAGTATCCTGTATCGACTTCTGTAATGTGATCTTTTTGGTAATTATACAGTCCCTATAAATGTCCCTTACACCTGTCTGAAGTTTCTCACTGCCTCCTCATTTTATCGTTTTTCTATGATACACCGCCATACCAAATTTTATTCCGCTTCATCGCAAGTTGCACGAGTTACATCACGTTTTTTACGTGTTCTGTAAATTTTGTCGAGCAGTGTAGTAGTATTAGCATTAGTATTGGCAAAATTATGCAAGGAAGCAAGCTTATACAGCAGCACAGCAGCCAAAATAGTAATAATAAATAAATAAAAGTACCCACTTTATTTGTCTATCTCCTATAATAATTTATTCAAGCTACCGATATCCACAGCACCAGATGGTAATTTGTTCCAGAAATCAATTATTGTCTGGCTGAAAGCAAATTTTGCATATGTCCTGCAAACCTCATACAGTTTTGCTAATGAATTTTTGACTTGCATAGTTTCTATTTTAGGGAACAACTCAGCTTCCACCGAAATAACGTGTTTCCTATTTACCAAAAGAACCAAATATCTCCAGGATATATTCAGTTACTTAAACTAACACAGGAATTAAGCCATAACCATAACCACAGGAATTAGGCCATGACCATAACCATAACCACAGGAATTAGACCATAACCATAACCACAGGAATTAGGCCATGACCATAACCATAACCACAGGAATTAGGCCATGACCATAACCGGAGGGATCAGGTGAAAGTACAGTGTTATATATGAAGGCATCATTCACAGAATAACTGAACTGCCATTTCTGTGTTTATCAAGTTTGTTATTGCTATTGGGTTTTAGGAGCATCGTCGACTTAGGCCATTTTGCTCCATGTATATTGTCTGTAAATTGTGTTGTGAGATCAATTTTCTGTTTACTGGACGAAAAACCTGAGTTTCCGGTAGAAAAACCCATGCTACCTTCGCCTGAGACCGACTAACTCAGCCACGTTTTAAAAAAGGCCCATAAAAATTCCTCCCATCATCAACGGAATTCGAACTCAGGTCTTTTCCACTCGGGTTAAGATAAGCCCTACGAGGGCTTATCATGTTTTTTCCCCATTGGTTCACGTTTCATGATACCATATATAATTCTCAGCAGTTAATTGTGTTAACAAAAATATTTGTTTCCAAAATAATGGAAGTGTAGTTCTCGATTCTTTTCTGAGTGGTTAAGATAAGCGAACTATATTTTTTATTGATCAAAGTTTGGTCTTGGAAGATGCATGATGTGCTTCAATTGTAGGTAAACTCAGGACAGCACTAAAGTATGAATTTATTTCTAAATAAGGCTAGAGTTTCTACCTCTCTGGATGAGACCCGAAGCCGCCGAGTTTACAGCCTAATCTCCTGGTTTTATTGTCATTTCTCCAGGTCACACAGAGTGATATCAAAACAACAAATTCCATTCAATGTAAGGCGAATTTGATAGGTTACAACTGGAACCAAAGCCGTGGCTTTGGTTCCAGTTGTAACCGAATTCATTACCGTACTGCATTTTGTATATTTATACATTTTGCTAGTCCCAAAATGTATAAATATACAAAATATCTTTTTTATTTCATTTTAAATACTTTGTATTAAAGAGAAAGAGTGAACATCACCTGAAGAATGGCATCGATGATTCACAGAGATGTAACAGGGGATTGGCTAGAAGCTCAGAAAGTTGTTGTGACTAGAATATGATGAGAGCACCGTTAAGTTCCTAGCAAACAACAGAATGTGGAGGCCGTAGTCCAACTGCTGAATTCTTTCAATTGGAATCAATTGCTACTAGCAAAACTTAGCAGTTTTGCTAGTAGCAATTGATTCCTTTGCACAAGGCTGCTGTTGCTGTTTTATACCAAAAACTTTGAGATGACCCAATGTGTGGAAACCTAAGCCAGACGCAAACGCTTCATAAGTTAGGATCACAGATTGTCCCAAAAGTATTTTTCAGCAAAGCCTAGTCATTGTTCTTCATTCGAATCCAGGAGTTTAACTAGTCCCATCGACTGTGCTTTCATTGTGGCCGTTCTCTGTATTAGTAGGTTAAGTTTGGCTGTTGTCCATTATAGTAGTTAATTTTCGGAAGAATTAAACTTTTTAAGGGTAGTTGGCACTACTGATGCCCATACATCACGTTGTGTGATTGTTAGTATGTATGTAGACTGGTCAAAACAATTAAAATTACAATATTTTCAAACGATGGTTGTGTAAATATGGATTAACAAGAGCACCTCACGATATAATTGAAGCTAAATTCCATTTTATGTGTTATTTAGAGTCTGAAATTAGAAAATTTTCGAAACAGAAGCTCATTAATAAACTTTCTTATTTTTACTAATCAAATATGCACATGGCATTACACTGATGAGTGGAGAAAAATCATAGGATGCCTACCTAGTAACGGGTAGGCCCATCTTTTGCCTGGATGAACTAGTGGACTCAATGCCTCACCCTGTGAGGCATTGAGTCCACTAGTTCACGAAAGCGTTCAGCAGGTATTTCAATCTACGCCTGCACCACTGTCCATAATTCCGTCGCATTCGTGGGTGGAGGATCCAAAGCTCGAACGGACCTTTCCAAAGCATCCCAAAGATGCTCCACAGGGTTCATGTCCAGTGAACGGGGAGGTCATTCCATGGTAGTAAAATCTGCAGAATGCTCTTCGAACCATGTTCTAGTCACCACGGCTCTGTGGCGAGGCGCATCATCCTGCTGGAGGAGTCCATCGCCCTGTGGATGCACGCAGGGTCGCCGCAAGTGGGTAGGCGACGTAAGCGGGTGGCAGTTCAGGAGGTCGCCAAAAAAAATGTTTGACATATACAAGTCGGACCTCTGTTTAACGAATTTCTTTATAGAGAAATTTGATATTTAGCGATTTTTTTGAATTCCCCTGGGTAATTCCATTTATAATAGCGTCACTAGAACGAAGAAATTTTCCATATAACGAACAGATTGCGAGAGACTTTATTGAGAACGCATTGTTCACACCTATTGTTTCAATTGAGGCTATTGAGTCAATTAGTGCTGCTGCTAAGCACGAATTAAGAGCCAAAGGATTACCATTCTGTAACTTAGTGTTGCTCTTAAAACCTATCCAACCGTTTGTCCCACATACCCAAAAGTCGCGCTGATCATCTGATTGTTTTTATACAATTAGCGCGACTCTCATCGTTTACCAGTATTTGAAACAACAGGCAAATAATTCATTTGAAATAAATACAGTACATGAAATTGCAGGCACATTAATATGCTTATCCGGATCAGTGTTTCATATTTATATTTTGCAGTTATAATCTTTTTCTCAAGTTCTCTGCCCTCAGGCAGGTTCAGGGCTTCATTGACGCCATGCTTCTCTATCTTGTGCTATACTTTTAATTCCTGCATAATTTCTTCTTACCGTCCAACCTATCATTCCAATTCTCCTTCTCCCAACAGTTCTCTTCCCACACATCTACTCCTCAATCCCTTTCCTCAGCATACTTTCTCTTCTCAATACATGTCTTATAAAGTTATTTTGTCCCCTTCTTATTCTTTACAAACGTTCTCTCTTATACTTTTCGCAAAATCTCATTCTCACTCTGTCCAACCATTTCATCCTTTCCATTCTCTTCCACATCCACATCTTGAAAGCTTCTAGACGTCTAATCTCCTCTTTCCCAGTGTCCATGTCTCGGGGCCATATAGTACGACAGTCCATATTAACGTTTTCATCATTTGCTTTCTTAATTCCTCCTTGAAATTTCTTCTCAATAGTTCTTTTCTATTACTAAATGCTTCTTTTCCATGCAATTCTTGTTTTTATTTCTTCCAGGCTTTTCCCAATTTCTGTCATTATGCTTCCCAAGTATCTGTATCTGTCGACCTGTTCCAATATTATTCTATCTAATGTTGTATTGATTCTTCTTCCTGGCCACTTTGAAATTACCATTACCTTGGTTTTATTGCTGTTAATCTTCATATATTTTACTCCTTTATTGCGCTGTTCAAGATGTCCAAGGAGCTCTGTAATTATTCATTATTAGCAATATACGACACGATTCCCGCTACAGGCAACCAGAGGAATCTTACAATTAACTGGACACATTACATTCAGTACATAAAAACTACGTGGGTACACAGTAAATACATAGAATACATAGACAGTGCAATATACACAGCTAATATTGCAATCAATGAATTTTATATAACAGATTGATTATACAGAGCTTATATTGCATTATAAGCTGCAACACATTGAGGCAGTCTGGAAACTTTCACTGGGAGTTATTCCGCTGACAATTGCAGGAATGCTGACTGCGCTTGACTATGGATTTGCACTTTTCTCTTCTGTAGCAGAATCTCTGGACCACACATCCAAATCAATGTTTGCGGAGTTCAGCGCGCCAATGATGCTGTTCGGAAAGTTCCGCTTGAAGGTCGAGAGCTTCTGCAGGTTAGAACAGAGCACTGGACGGTTTCTGAGAGCTCTACCAGGGATTTTCCAGCCTACGATTTCCCAGATATTAACGAAGTCGAGAGCAGCGGAGCACAGATTAAGCGCCTTTGTGAGCTTCCTCGCATATGCCAGGTGCTGGGCCAGGGTGTATCTCAGATTTATGCAGAGCTGTGATTTTGATGTTGTATAGAGTAGGTGAGCCCAATTGTTTGCCCACTTTAGGACCCAGAATTCCAGACCCCCAGAGTATCTTCAGACTGGACATAGGAGCAGCCGACCAACCATAACTGATTATAGAACTAAAATAGTATAGGAAAAATTTTCTGACTGTTTCCTTGTTGTGCGCTCTACAGAGATCAAGTTTCATACCCCAGAAAGCCCGTAATGCTCTTGAACACAGTTGCTGGATTTGTTCCTTATACGTTAGGTTTTCGTCCATTACCACCCTTAGGAATTTTACGGAATGAGTGGCGACGAGAACATGCCCCGCAATGGAGGCCTGCAGAGAGGCTACTGGATTGAGGTCTGCTTGTGCTCTAGGTGAGAAGATGATATATTTGGATTTTCCAGGGTTTATTTTAAGCCCAAAATAAGTAGTGTATTCACAAAAAGAGGACAGATATTTGTTCAGGGTGATAGAATTCGATAATTCCTCTGCCTGGTCCGGTGAGGTGTTAGCCGGACTTGAGAGGTAACATACAATGTCATCGGCATAGGCCATAAACGCAGATATTTCATTCATTAATGGAAAAATATTGCTGAAAAAAGCAGTGCCGACAACGATCCATCTTGGAGTATATCGACTTCCACCTGTTTTGTGATGCAGTTATTGCCTTGCTGGAAGGTAAGGCACCTCTCGGTCAGCAAATTTCTGAGTAGCTTCGAGACATTACCTGTGAAACCGCAGTAGTTCTCCAGGAAGCACATAAGTGGCTTAACTTGCACTGAGTCAAAGGCCGCTTTCAGATCAAGAAAAACAGAATGCATAACATAGCCTTGCTCCCAGGCTTGAAAGGATTTCAAATTCAGAGCCTGTATGCATGTTATCGGCGATCTTTGTGAGAGCGCGTAATGTGTATGCTGAGGTCTCTGGGAAAGGATCTGATTGGCAACCACTTTAAATAAGCACTTCTCCAGGCATTTGAGAAAAGGGGAGGAGATTGAAATAGGCAGTAGAGGTCGGATTCTGCACTTTTGGAACTGGGATTACTCTATAATTTAGCCAAGCATTTGGGACGACTCCCTGTTGTAAAATTCCATTAAACAACTTTGTCAGCTTGTTGCTGATGAAGTAGGAGGCAACTTTAAGGCAAAAGGTGGGAATAGAGCCACTTCACATTGATCTTTTATTGGACAGGGCGTTGATGGCTTTGATTAGCTCCTCTTCGTCAATATCACATTAGTGAGATTAGTTATGTCGTAGTGTGCACTGTTCCAGGGGGGTAGTCCGCAGCTGCACTGTCTGTTTTGACCAACCGGGTTACATGATCGCACCATTCGGCCAGGTCTAACGATTCTGCTGACCAGATGCGATTGGACAACCAGGATCGTTGGCCACACATTATCCTTTTCTCCATGAACGAGTTTATAGCCTGCTTCTTGGATTTCTGGAAACTATATCTGGCTATTGAGTACCCTGAGTATGATCTTTCTGTGGGTGATCCTTGAATTGGGCATGTAGCCGTTGTTTTTCTTTAAACTGGTGCATAAAGGGTACTGGATCAAAACGGTTTCGAGTGTGGGCAGATGACGCAAACTCTTGACATGGCCACTCTAGCAATGAAAGACAACCATTTCTGAAGCCATATATCGATTTCACTGAGAGTTCGCCAGGGGTAGAGCCTAAAGAGATCCATTGCTGTTTCAATTTTTAGGTATTTTGGATCATATACAGTTTTCCTGATCTTTTCAATCGAAGTCGATTGGTTTGGTTGGTTATAGCATTCTTTCAACAGGATGAGAGAAGCTTCAATTGGCCTGTGGTCGGAGGGAAATGCCGAATTAGAACTGATTGCAGCTTAAACACTCCCATGGCTGGAAAAGATTCTCTGTAATATGGCTTCTCTTCGAGACGGGGGGGGGGGTAACACAGATACAATGGATGTCGAGACTCGACACATCCGAAATTAACTGATCGAAGAGCTTTGATGCAGCAGGCAGGGGCAGGTTGAAGTCTCCGAGAATTATTACTTTCTGGTTGCACTTGATAGAGGTCAGGAGCCAAGCAGAAAAATTAGTAATGCATTGGTTTGCAACGGGTGGGGGTAAGTAAACTGCACATACTAGCAACTGTAGTCCATCGACTAGATAGCAGCCCAGTGCAGCCTCAAAATCGTTACCAAGGGTATGCACAAGTCTTGATCAGAGGGAACTGTTGCCTTTGGCAGATTAAGACTCCGCCTCCTTTCCCATCTTTCCTGTTCGTCAGAACAGACTGATAACCGATGTTGGTGGTTAAAGACGATATGTCCATGTCATATCTGGTCATCTGCAAATCCTATTATCTTTATCTTTGCCCTTTCTACTTTTACACCTCCTTTCTGCTTTCTTTTGAACTCTTTCATGTGCTTCTGCGTATAAATCAAATAGTACGGGGGACATGGAACATCCTTGCCTTACACCTTTACCAATGGGAAATCACGGAGTATTTTAAAGAAAATAGAACGGAGGAAGCATTCCAAAAAATTTTCCATTTAGCTAATAATATGGCTACTATCAGTGGCATTGCCGCTTAGTTTCCAGAAGAAAGATTGACAAGATGTCATTTCGATTATGAACGTAGAGAGAAAGCTATTCAGGATCCGCAATTAAATTTCAAAATTAATTTTTTCCTTTCAAATTATGGACACAACAATTTTCACGTTAACTGAAAGGTTTAGAAATAAGAAAGAACATGTAGAAATATTTAAAATATTTTATAATATTTCTAAATTTAAAAAAATGCCAAGCCCATACTCACCAGATGTGAGCCCCTGGGGTTTGATGGTTTAGCATTATTTGAAGAACTTAGAGTACTTCAAATTTATATTAAAGACAATATTACACCATTTGAAGTGTTACAATATATTTTTTAAAACAATTTTACAGATACTTTTTTCAAATGTAGCAGTTGGATTAAAAATTTATGCAACTTAGGGGAACAAAGCTGCCCTTACCAAGAAAGGCTAAGTTCTGCAAATTGCAGCTTCTGGAGACTAGGCTCCTGCGAGGTGATCTGATTGAGGTGTACAAAGCCTTGAATGGGTTGAGCAGGCTCAATGTTGATGGGATTCTTCTTGAGATTACGCACTTGCGAGAGCATAAATTCAAATTGAGGAAAGACAGTTGTAGAACAGTTTTTCGGAAATTTGCATTTAGCCGGCGAGTGATTGAATGTGGAACAAACTTCCATCTGTTGTTGTTGTGGAAGTTAATAGCGTAAATAAATTCAGGCAAGAATTGGACAAACTTTTGGAGAGGATGGGGAGGTGAATGGGCAATGGGTTTTTCCCTTTTTTTTTTTTTTTTTTGACTGATGCTGTATAAGCTAACTTTCTTGCATTATACTGTATATGCCACTACTAATGCTAATGCCAATTTTTCTGACTTTAGAAAATTTTTCTGACAATTTTTCCAGTTTCAGTTGGCTCAGGTGAACGAAGCTTTTCAAAATTAAAATTAATGAAAAATTATTTATTATCGACAATGTGTCAACAACGACTCTCTAATTTGGCAATAATTTCAATGGACAATGATCATTTGGAACAAATAAACATAAATGAAATAATTAATAAATTCGCATCTCTTAAAGCAAGGAAACATAGATTTGTATAATTGATTTAACATTATAATTTTCCTTTTATTTTATTATTGTGATAGAGTACGATTACTGTGATTTATAATTTAAAGTTCATTTACAGAATTTCAGAATGATTTTGTTATTTTTGTTTGTTGTTTCATTATATTATATATGAGATATGTTGTAATTCTTTTCTTTTTCAATAAATTAATAATAATTATTTACGTCTTATTTTATTTTTAATCCAAATATTTTGGGGTGGCAAGTTGGATTTCGCTTATTGGTGCCATATAGGGTCGTAGCGGCCCTGGGTGCACGATGACCATGAAGGGATTCAGGTGGTCTGCAAGGATCGACTCGTAACCTAGATCGTTCAGAGATGCGTCTAGACGTACCAGAGGTCACAACGTGTACTAGTTGAACACACCCAAGACCATTAACTACCGTCCACCTGCCTGAACAGTTCCTTTTTTACATGACGGATGCATAGCTTCGTGCGGTTTTCGCAAGATACACACCCTCCTATCCGCTCAAAATAACTGGACACGGGACTCATCGGACCAGGAGACCTCTCCAATTATCCAAGGTCCAGTGTCGATGTTCTTTTTCCCAGTAGAGGCGTAGAGTCTGTGTCGTTGTGCTAGCAATGGGCCTCTAGTAGGTCGGCGGCTCCCATACACCTGCGACCTATTGCGGCTAACGATCGCCTGATGGCCTTGGTGGAGACGTTTCTGTTAGCGCCCTCGTTTAAGTCGGCGGTGATTTGTACCACCGTTTGGCTGAAACAATGCGAAACAGACGTCGACGGTCACATTCATCCACCACATTTCGCCGCCCACAGCGCTGTCCACGATGAAGTGTTATTCTGAAAATGGCGTATTCTCGATACACTCTTGATACTGTCGAACTGGGATGGTGCAATTTCTGTACCACCTCCGCGATAGATGGCCCATCCGTCGGGCACCCACTATCATCCCTCTTTCAAAGTCGGTTAACTGACTACGTTTGTCTATACTGACATCGAATTACCGTCTACGTCAATGCAGTGTACCTATATACCTGCCAAGCGGTGGGTTCGACCATTAGCGAGAGCCCAGGAACCAGGTAGCCCATGAATTTTGCCTTTCAGTGTATAAATGCGCGTTTTAAACCAGAATAGCATTTCAGTATACTGTGATCAATTCCGAGCCCTGAGTGCACGACGAAAACATTCAAAGTAAACCCAGAGTGAACAATAATTGTAGCTTTATTGGAACATTACACATCAATATCAAAGTACTGTACTGCAAACTTGTAGAAACACCAGTAAACTGCATAAAGTGTCGTATTAGGGTCGTCCGAAATTCATCTGCCCATGTGTACTATGTCCGTAAAATTCAGTATGTTTTCTTGTCGATTTGCCTCTTTTGCTTGACAAAAAACCCTAGTGTCCAACGAATAAATCTTGCAATCTACGCCTGCGACCAACTGAGCCATGGAGTGAAAAAAGCCCATTAAAATTCCACTTCATTGACAGGATTCGAACCCGAGCCTTTTTTCCCTCGGTGTGGGAAGGGCGGTGATTATAACCACTGTTCAACGCAGACGGCCAGCCCATACGTGACTTTTTTTTTTTTTTTTTTGTTAGTTGTTGGCGCATCGGCTTCTGTGGCCATATTGCACCTCCCAAGGATTTTGCATTTTCTGCTCTGATCCAAGCCTGAGGCGGGATTCGAACCCGCGACCTTTGGGTATGGACGTATGGGTATCAAGTATGGACGCCGACTGGCTAGCCCCCGGTCGACGTCCATACATGAGTGGACATCTAAATACATGTATTAGAGCTTATGTTGGGTTGCTCGTGATTTATTTATTTACTCAACTCCGCCATGGTATTATGTGATAATATAGAACTCTGTAAAAGGCCAGGAATAAGTCTAGTGCTTTGCTTGTACAGTGTGTAATGTTGACGTTTTTTCCTGGTCACTTTGCTATTATTCCATTTCAGCCTCCATAGGCACCACTACTTGAGCCGCAGCTCATCCGTGGATTTAATCCTCATGGGTAATACAGCTTTAATTTAGAATTCCTTTTGTTAATTAATTAAAACGCAATAAAACAACTCAAACTAGAACACACTGACCACTTAGCCTCCCATAAGAAGAATTGCCCTTAACTTTGTTCAACAATCCTAATGATGGGAGTTCCCATCCCTACCTCGAGGAGGTGGGCCTCTACTATCTAGCATATATCGTCTTCTGAACACTCCATCAACATATTTGTTGAAATACGTAAAAAGCCGTTTGTCACCAAACAGAACCCAAAGACAATCTCTTTCAAGCATGCCAACCGACATTTCCAATTCCCGTCTTAAATCGAGATAATTAGGGCAATCTAACATAACATGCTCAGATGTCTCGAAGGTTCCACACTCGCATAAACCATTGTCTCTTAATCCCAACTGGTGCAATCTTAAAGCTAAACCGTGTCCTGTTATTAAATAGGTGGCCTTTAAGCCGAATTGCAACCAATTTTTGTTGCTCCTATTAATTATGTCCACTCTAGGAAAGAACATATGGGTCGGTCTACCCTTAACACTATTAACCCATTGTTCTTGCCATTGTAGATATATTAACTCCAAAATTCGCTTCTTCTCTTCTTTTATATCCACTCTTTGATATATCTTATCTTCTGGGCATGACTGTATCTCGAACAATATTCTTCTGATATTATTCTTAGTGTAGTAGACCAACCCATTGAGCAACACCATATAATGGACCGGTACCTTACCAGAGAGCACCTGTAAGGCCTCAGAGGAGACAGTTCGACACGCTCTTGTTATACTTAATAATGCGAATCGCTGTGCCTGTATTAAATATTTTATAATAACTTTGTTTTGAATTTTATGTACCCAAGCTCCCGAGGCATAGGTGACTATAGGGATAAATACACAGTCATATAACAGGTTGATTGAACGACCCTTTATTCCCCAGTCGCTCCTAATAATCCTCTTGAGCTTGGCATACAAAGTTGTAATTTTTTGTTTTAAATATTTCACATGTTCTACAAACACCATTCTTTCTTGGATTTTTATCCCTAAATATTTAGTCTCTTTAACGTATCGAACGGTCCATCCCTGAAGCCTCACTGTGGGAGACCGATTCATGCTTAGTTTTCCCTTCAAGAGCATCTGAACAGTCTTGGACTTAGAAATCTCTAATTTATTTTTATTAGCCCAATCCGTTAATCTCTCTAAAGCCTCTTTGGCTCTTTTTTCCAAGACAGACCTGGCATTGCCCTGGACAACCAGGACAAGATCATCCGCATACGCTATCTTCTGAACTTTTTCTTCAATTTGATCTAAATATTCATCGAACACCATATTCCAAGCAAAGGGACCTATCACCGAGCCTTGCGGACAACCTCTATACACTTTCCTTCCAATTTTACCAAACTTATTTCCTACTTCAATCTCTCTATCACTAAAATAAAAGTTAAAACATCCATATAACAACTCAGAGCATTCTGTTTGCCTCACTCGACTTATGATACCTTCCCACCATAGTCTATCAAAAGCTCCTTTAAAATCGATAAAAACCCCAAGGGCATACCTCTCATCACAACCCTCAACAGTCTGGACTAACTTATATATGGCATCCTCAGTAGAACAGCCTTTTTTGAATCCATACTGCCTGTCTCAGGCCATATTTTTGTCCTGTTATATAATCATTAAACGGTTCACCAATAACCTTTCATAAACCTTAGCCAGAACCGACAAGAGTGCAATCGGGTGATACCCTCCGATCTCATTCATTAGTCTATCTAAATTTTTAACTATTAATTTTATTTCAGCTTTCTTCCAACCTGGTGGAAAGGTACCCTCCGTCAAACATTTATTAAACATAGTCATATAAACATTTGGCATTATATTAAACGCTCTTTTCATTACCATTACTTCAATTTTGTCCAGGCCCGGCGACCTGCCATCCTTTACACGTCCTATGGCTTCTATGATTTCATCCATAGTGAATTTTTCTTCAATTTTGCTAGACTTATAATTTTTATTATCTTCCAGCATTTGCTTCTGATCCTGCCCAAGTTCTCCTACATCCAACGGAAAGAGATCATCCAGGATCCTGTTTACGGACCCCTCCCATGTCACAATACTGTCATTATCATTTGGAGTGCACAAGACTTCTTGTGTGTCCCTTTTATTAGTTATTAATTTAAAAATTGAATTCCAAGGATCCTTGGATCCCCGCTCACTGACATACTTTCTCCAACTATCTCTTTTAGATTTATTTATCAACCTGACATAATCAGAACGAGCCCGTCTAAAAATTTCTTTATAGACATTACACAGTTCATTATCACCAAACCTTCTTGCCCTCTGAAGATCTCTTCTAAACATATTCTTCCTTGCATCCGTTAACTCGATAGACCACCAGAACACCGGTTTACTAATCTTTAGTCTTTTCTTCATAGTTCTTTCACATACACTAATTGTTATGGAGGTTACTAAATTAACACACTCTTCAGCACTCATATTAGACCAATTGACACCACTCATTTTCAGTTTATATTCTTGCTCAAACTTAGTCCACACAGCATTATGTGTTTTAAATCTTCTAGTGTCCAATAACAATCTACTCTGACCATCTAAACCTATTTCAAAGGAAATGGTATTATGGTCACTGCTAGTATTATCAATCACATTCCACTTCTTAATCTGCCTTAATATACTTTGTGTTGCAATTGTCACGTCTATGTAAGACTGTCCATGCACCGACCTAAACGTAGGTATATGTCCATGCACATTAACTACTTCCATCCCGGAAGTAGCAAGGAAATCTTCTAGACTTAACCCTCTATCATCAGTTCCCATGCTACCCCACAATGGAGAGTTTGCATTAGTGTCAGCCGACACCACAATCCCACAAGAGCCCAATACACTATATACACATTCTAAATAATTTACAACCACATCTATGTCACCACCTGGTGGACAATACAAGGATACTAGATGACATCTTCCAAAATCTCCAATTATTTCACAGCAAACATGTTCCTTATCACAAAGACTAACTATTTTAGTTATAGTTAACTCTTGATTCCTAATCACTATAGCAGCAAGAGAACCTTCTCCCACTTGAATTACTCTATAAGTCTTTGGATAACCAATCACTTGATTTCTTAAAGTGTAAGGCTCCTGTAGAAGTGCGATATCACCTCCTCGCTCTTCCATATATTTATTAATTTCTAAAGCGACAGCCTTAGCTTTTTGTGCATTCAATTGGATCAGTTTTAAACTTTTATCCATAATTAACTTTCTTTTTATGCACCTCCAAAGCCTTAGCATATTCTGGACAATCTCCACTCCTCGCCGCATGAGCAGCCCCAACACCACGTCTCACACAATTGCAACACTTAGGCTCCTTCTCCTTATTTTTACAATCTTTATACAAATGAGACCCAGCACAATAACCACACACCATCTCCCTTTTACAATATTTTGCAATATGGCCAAAGTTTAGACACCTGTAACACTGTGTAACCGTAAAAATTTCTTTGAACTTACAAGAAGTCCATCTTAAATACAATCTTAGCATTAAACACATAACTGTCCATATTTCTGGTGCCATTTGGACTATCCAATTATTTAATTTAGTTGTCTTATTTTGATTAATTTTTAGTACCTCCACACTGTCCTTTATTTTCTTCTCAGTAAAACCATGTTCCTTAAAATTCTTAGTCCATAATTGTTCAACAAATTCTTCTTTAGATAGATCTTCTTCCACATCATAAACGACAATCTTTGGATTAATTAACCTTGGCACTTCATATTTTAATCCGATCTCTTTAATCCTTGAACAAGACTTGATCTTCGCCAGGTCGTCATATGAGTCAGTCTCAACTATTACACCACGATCTCGCACTGTTCTTATACTTCGCACTTTTAAATTAGCCAACATTGGCCGGACTTCCTTCATCACCTCTTCTTTGACTTGCTCACTAGTTTTATAATGTTCCGCATCAGCTTTAATTAACAAAACCTTTGGAGCACCTTTCTCCTCCATAGGCTCCTTCTTCACAACATCTGAATATTCAACACCTACTTTCTTTCCGCTCCTTTGCAATTTATCTTTTAACAACAAGTTCTCCATCTGTACTTCATGCACTTTACGATCCAAAGTATCCCAATGATCTAGTATAATCCTAATTGATGCCGTCGGAATTTTACTTATTGGATCCCACATAAAATTATATAATTTTTCCCTTATTTCATAAATTTTCTCAAAACCTTCCATTACTATTTTCTCTTGTACTACTTCATCTTTCCTTTTCTTCCGCTTTTTTCTCTTGTCCTTCTGACTTAAGTTGCCATCCGAAACATTATCAGTTTGACCGTCCGATATCCTTTTCCTTGATTTTCTTTTCTTCGTTGGCTCAACTGACTCTTTTGACGGACCTGGTAATGGTGTTAAACCTTCTTTAACCGGTGTCCTGCACAAGGTCTTACCAGCAAAAATGTCAATTTCTGTCGACTCTTGGGCCTGAGTTAATACCACTCGTGCAATGTCCTCCTTCTCTTCTTCTGTCACATCAGTTGCTGCATGCATTATCTCCTCTTCGGAAATTAATTCCTCCGAGGATGATGACATTATAAAAAATAAATACTATTTACAATTTAAAAACTAAACACCAACTGTGGTGAGTAGTCTACTATATACATATATACAACTTGTATGTCAGGTAGCTAGGAGCCAAGATCCAATAAGCCGAAATGGAATCTTTAAAAACGCTATTCAGCGTTAAAAACAACACTACCCAAGTTAAACAGGTAATGCTCCCAGAGGCCTTTAATGCAAATGAAGGACTAAAACTGAAGCACAACGGTGCAACAAAAATAAAATGTCCAAGGGCACGGAAATGCTGTGCCAGCAACTATTAAAACGTTAGGGCACAGAAATGCTCCAAAAGACTCAGGAGAGGGAAAAACCACCCCCTCCTGATTTAATTAGAAATAACAAGAGCCTCTTACCTTCTTCTTTGCTCAGTTTAGCTAGGTAAGGGGATTCACCCCTTACCCACCCACCCACCCCGGACCACGAGGAGGTATGAGCAGCAACGGGAACTTTCAGCTCCAAGTATAAGAATTTAGTCGCAAGGCACTTGTGATCCACACAATATATCACTTGCTATCAATCAATCCTTATACCCCAGCATTGCCTCCGGGGCTCACTTTGCTATTAGGAAGCATCAATCACAGAGGCGACTGCCGCTTCCCAGTACCTGTCCATGCCACGATGAAGCGTGCTACAATTATGTATGAACCAGCCGGGGGGGGGGAAGGCTGCGTTCCCTTGGACAGTTCATAGATGGACTTATAAAATTACTTTCAATAGTTACAAATTCTTAAAATTTAAATTCATTTGTTATTTTTATTGACGAAACTTAAAGCATCAAATTGAAAATCAAACAAATATGATTGACAAGTACAAGAGTATTAAGGTCCTCATATTGATAGTCGAGACACTCTTCAATATGCCTCTGTTGACATACTGTTGCAGGGTTTTAGGTGCATCCTCGCTGTGATATTTCTGTAAATTACGTGTGTTCTGTAGTCGATTTGCCGTTTGCTGGACGAAAATTTCAGGAGAAAAAAACCATGCTACCATGCTCTCTTCAGAGAGGCTAACTCAGCCACGTTGTGAAAAAGAAAAATTCCTCGCATCATTGACAGGATGAGAATTTTCCACCCGATGTAGGGAGGACGGTGATTCTACCAACTGTATTATTGTCCGAAGAGACAGTGGCGCATCCAGATTTTTTTTTCACGGGAGGGGGCGCTCATGCGTTCTGCAAGGGTAGCTTTTACAAGCTTCAACATATGACAGTAGCTGTCAAAATAATTGGTAGAATCCCTTTGTCACCACACCCGATCGAGAAAACCTGAGTTCGAATCTCCTCAATGACGTGAGGAATTTTTCTAGGCCTTTTTCACTATATGGTTGAGTTAGTTAGTTAGCCTCAGAAGAGGGTGCATGGTTTTTTTCTGGAAACTGGGATTTTTGGTCTAGAAAACAGGCAGAGCACATGCAATTTACATACATATATGTATACGGCGCAATTTGGCCTAAGTACTTAGGCCAGCGCTTAAGTACAACGCAATTAGGCGCTGATCTACCTAAAATTCTAATACAACAAACAAACGTTTGTGCAGTTCTACAAATTCAGTAATTTTTATCTAACTTACGAGTCAATCCTCGCAGCTGATGATAACATTTAAAGCAGTGTTTTAAAATCTGTTTTTTTTTTTAACTACGCCCACCCCCTTTTGATGAACACAAAATCTTTCCTCCATTTCTTCAAACCTGTTTCAAATATGCTATGACAAAATCTGAAAAAAATATTATTTCGATTTTCACGTATTTTATATCACAAAATTAATTCAGTTATTGTTACTGATAAATAATTTTTTTTGTTGTTTATACTCCAGAACGACTAACAGGGTAGGATGAATTTACAAGAGAAAGAGAATACAAAAACAGAAGTTAGTTTAGCAGGTACGTGTACCATGGTCAACTCAAACGCTTGTACTAATCAAGCTGTCCACGAAAATTGTATTATACGACTTGTTTACAGATATGGCAATGTCAAGAGGACCGCCATGAACCTGGTGAAACTATTTTTCGGAGGTCTCTACCTACCTTGACCTTTCCCGCTTATCAACTGGCCGTCCATGATATATTTATTATATATATAAATTATAATAGTATTATAGTAGAGAGAATTTTGATAGATTGCTCAAGGTCATTCTCGACGCATTCATGTTATAATTCCACATCAACAAACTATTGGTCTAAGAAACACACTGCTTACGTAAGCAGTTGGTATCACGAGTTATGTGAGTTAAAAGCAGGGCTCCCACTCACAAATTTTAAAAAAAACTTAGATTGCAACCTAAAGAAACCCAAAAAAAACCTAGTTTTCATCATATAGTATAGCAACACAAATAAGATAAAACTTACCATGCAAAACTATCTTTTATTTAATTGTAATCAGAATTTTCATCCCATTCAGTTCCCTCCACATTTATTTTTTGAAGTTCTTTCATTTTTTTCAAACTTTCTTCGTATCTTTTATGACAAGTTCCTTGTATGACTTCTTTTGCCAATTCTGATTTAGGTTTCCATGTATAGCAATTTTGGTTCTATACATTAGTCGATTTTTTGCCATTAGTCGATTTTTCACAGTTTCTGGTTTAAGGGAGTTTGTGGCTTTTGTTTTTATATGGTTTACTTGTGAGAAGATTCTTTCTACGCTTGCCGAAGAGTGAGGTAAAATAGTTAGACAGGTCATAAAGTTAGATAAAATCTCATATTTAGAATTATTAAAGCCATCTTTTACATTACGTAACAGATTCCAAAACTCAGGGATGGTTTTGTAAGATAAATCTAAATCTTGATTTAAACGAAATGATCTCCATTCATCATCTAGAAGATCTAGTTTGTCTTCAGAAACAAGGTGAGGGAACTGCATTGCTAAATGGAAAATTGAGGATGGCGAATTGGCACGATCATGTATCACTGCTGGGTCAAGAACATTGAGACTGGCGATAATTCCATCATCATTTAGAGGAAATCTTTTTCTGATTTCCATACAAAGTTCAACAAGAAATTTTAAACAATCATTTTTAAACCTGCTTTCACTGTCGCCAAGTGGTGTTGAATATAATAAGGCCATACAACGGCCTCCCAAATATATTTTATTCAGAGGCTTATGATTTATTGCATTGCTTGGATCAATTTCAACCAGCTTGCACGAAGTAATGACTTCTTCTTTTATGAAAAAAAATAAGAATATTTTTATACTCAATTGAAACCATTGAATGAAGTAAGTGCAATCTGAAATGCTCAGATTGAAATTCAATATTCAGGCAGTTTATTTTCTCCAGTACATATCCTAAAAACAATAACATATGCTTAGTTCCTTTGGTGATCATAGTATTGTAAATATTCCCTGCACCATCGATTTTGTCAATTTTTGATTGAGACTGAAAATAAAGAACTAACGCATCCACTGCTCAATAATAATTTTTATTACATTGCCACGGGATGGAATATTCCAAATGGAATATTATGCTCAGAAATGAGTGCAGCAATTGTTAACTCTGCCTTTGCTACTTCTTCATTCTCCGTAGGTTTACGTTTTGTGAAGAACGTGTCTAACGTTGAACTTGTCTTAGCAATATTTGCACTTTTTTTATGTTTAACTATATTTTTATGCGCTAGTAACATCGATTTATTGGCATTCTTTAATTTCATTTCACAACAAATACAGTAAGACGCACCTTTTTCATTACTGTCTTCTTTCAACCAATCCTTTAATTCCAGATCTTCTAACCATTCATTTCTAAAATTTTGAGTATACCACCGTTTACTCATCTTTCTCTGTGGGGAACAAGTTTCAGACATTGTGGGCAATTTTTTGGGTATGGCTAATTAGCAGTTATCTTATTTAAAATGTTCTATAAAATAAAAATAAATCACTAATCCATTAACATAAAATAGAAATAGTCACTACAATTTAAATTCATTATATCACTGTATGTAGTACACGCATAAATGTAAAAATCACACCAAATAATGCAATAATACCACGAACAATCACGAAAGACTGTGCAGTAAAGACCGCCTTTCGCCTGCTCAATAGGCTGCGCATACATGTTAGTAACACGAACATGTATGCTTACATGTATGAACATGTAAGCGTAATTTCATAGTGCAGAACCCTGTGAAAACTTTGAAATCCTTTTACATTTGTAGTATTTTGTACAAGCACTTGAGATATTACAAATTATGATCAGTATTGTTAGAACATAAAATTAAGAAAATTGTAAACTGTTATTAAATGTATTAAATTTTATTGTATTTACAAAAAATAAAAATAAATGTTGACTTAAAATTAAAAATTAACGAAAAAACCCAGATAATGAGATATTTTTGTGAAAAAAACCCATCAACCCAGATGACAATCAAAAAACCCAGATCTGGGTGGAAAAACCCAGGAGTGGGAGCCTTGGTTAAAAGGTATGTGGAATGAGAGGGCAGCTAACGAATGACCTTCAATCACCTATTGTTTTACTCTCCACTATAGCTAATTTTTTCATAGTTAAATTTTAACGCAGCCAAGGCTGCATTAGCAGGCATACACATACCCTTACCTAGAAATAATAGCCCTAGAAAGGTGAAACTTCACAGGAACTTTAATCCTTTTCTATGTACTCTCCATGTATAGTAACACATTTCTCCCATCTATGGATCAGTTGTTTAATGCCTTGATCATAGAAGTCCGCACTTTTTGCTTGAACCCCCGATTCCACTTTATTGATGAGTTCCTGAGACGAATCAAAGGGGCGTCCACGTAATGGTTTCTTCATTTCTCGAAACAAGAAGTCTGGCGGTGCTAGGTGTCAGGAGAATAGGGTGGGTGCGGCAGTAGTTCGAAGCCACACTGGGCAACAAAGTTGGTGGTGGCAGCGACCGTGTGAGCCGGTGCATTGTCTGACAGAAGACCGACACCTTTGGTTAACATTCCACGCTTTTTCACTTCAAAGTATCGCGTAACTTTTTCAAAAGATTTCTGTAGTATTCTCCGGTAAGTGTGGCACCACAAGGTAGGTAATCTGCCCGGATAACCCCTTTTCTGTCCCAAAACACGGATATCACCTTCTTCGCAGATGGCCTTTGCATTTTTAGGAGGTGTAAGGCGGAAGTTCACAACATCCGCATTACACAAATCCAACAGTTGACGAGAACATTGCATTCGACATTGCTTCTGCAAAGGCGTCAGCAATCTTGGAACCTATAGTGCGAAGACCACAGACGTGTGCAGATGGTCATGTAAAATGCTGCGGGCAGAACCATAACTAATTCCCACTGCATTTACGATTAAATGAATTGCAACACGTCTGTCACTCAGCACCAGCTGCTCAACCTTTACAACCGTCCCACTGTCTGTGGATGTTGATGGCCTTCCTTCTCCTGGCTCGTCCAGGACACTTGTACGACTGCACTGGAACCCCCGTTTCCACTTTTTTACAGTGTCATAGGATGGACAATTATGTCCATACACAGCTTTCATTTCTTCCTCAGTTTCCTGAGTTTTCTTGCCTTGCAAATGCAGGAACTTGATCACTGCTCGATACTCCACATTGTCACCCATAGCGTCCTTCCTTAGATTCGGGGACTCCACCTCTGGTGTACGATCATCTACTGGAATGAAATTTCACATGTTAGTTATTGAATATGTAGACAACTTATATGAAAAACAGCATCTTCCTACTGACGTTTTATCTAGATTAGGGTACGAACTTTTTGATATCCCCTCGTACTGTGGTGTTCTTAATACAGTTCGGCGTCATCGACAGCCCCAATCATTTCCAATGAATTGGCAGGCTGGCGATAAAGACCTCATGCCCAATTTCAGTAACTTTCAATGTGGTATAATTAAACTTAATAAACAATTCTCAATATAAAGGGAAAATGAACTTAAAAAAAAAAAAAAAAAAAAAAGCTTTTTCGCTTAGCGAAGTTTTTGTATTTATGTCATTCAATAATAGTGGCGAAACTACCATACTGTCAGTTCCGTCGCCGTTGGGAGTGGGGCGAACAATCAGAGGATCCGCCGGTTGCAAAGTATGGGTGTTTTAGATCACGTCGGGTCGCTAGAAGTTCGTGAGGCAGGGACCCAGAATGTATGGCTTCCCCAATAATAATTCTGGAAATTTTACTATCTGAAAAACTATTTCGTCATACCTCAAGAATAACTTCAACGCATTCTTTAAATCTTTTTAAATATCGTAAGGTTTCAAAAAATTCAAATACCGAATATTATGAAGACAGATCAAATTTCATTAGCTATATCCTATTAACTACTGCTAATCTTATTCGCATAACAGGAAGCAACACATCACTCCATGAATCCAAAAATAAATTTATCAAGTAGTGTAATATCTAAATCTAGTTACATTCTAAGAAGTCCTTCCTGCAAAGTACGAAAGACAGACATGCACAGAGCAAACAGCTTCCATGAATTTAATTACGACAGTGAAAAGAATAAAATCTTATTACACGTTCTTTAAAAAATGAATGTCTTATACAGATATTAAAATCAATCGATATAAAAAATAATAATAACTCTAATTTTTTTTTAGAAAATATACAACTCACCAATAAGACAATGACCATGATGTGAATAACTTATTGAACAGATTATGATACCATATACTGGCCATGTCCTCTCTTGGCTAGTTCATAAAAATCAAGCTTTTTGGTAAATAACTTCTCTCGATAGCAATAAATGTATTGGGTTGTTGTTGTTTTGGAAGAATTTTCCAAAACACGAATTTGATGAAATGGTGCGGTGCACCACCGGATACTCTCTCCATTGTTAAGAGTGCATGTTCAGGCCATTTCGGAGTATCAAGCGAAAATAAATTCAATTTTTATGTATTAAAATGAAAAGTATTACCTTCACCTTAAACGAATTTTCATCTGAACCAATTAGGAAAATGCTAAGCTCAAAAAAAAAAAAAGAGAGAATTATGTTCAATTGTGGATTAAACATGTATAGTTCTGATTCTGCACATTATATCTGAAGTCCTGCGTAGCAGCTTAGTTAGCACAATACGAGGTCATCCTTCAACTTGTTTGAAGAAGTCTGGGTTCCAGTGCCATCGTCAAATCTTCTCGCCATTCGTTTTAATTTTTTTATAGAGTTCTTTAGAAGGTAATGCAACAGCTTCGGTTTTTCAACTCCCATAACATGCAAATCGGAATGGGAATACACACACCTGTATGGACATAAGAAGAGAAGAAGCTACGTTACCCAGTTTTATACCAACCTAAAGATATGGTTCAAATCATAGACCTAAATGGATGTCAGATGAACTGATGAGACGTGTGACAGAAAAGAAAAATACATGGATGCATATAAATTATCAGGTGATAGGGAAGCCTACAATAGATATAAACTACTCTGCAAATAAGTCACAAAGAAGGTTAAGGCAGATTACGAAAAAATCGCTGGCAAAGAATTCAAAGAAAAGTAGCAAATTTCTTTTGTTACGTAAACACTAGAAAGACATGAGTTAATTACGGACCTGTTAGCTGGACTTCTGCTATAGGGAAAATAATGGAGTCGCTGATTAAAGAAGTTATGCAAGACGTTCTACACAAGAGTGTGGTTATACTGCAGTCACAGCATGGATTTGTTAAGGGGCAATCTTGTCTGATCAACCTGATTGGATACTATGAAGTAGTAACAAAAGAATGAACAATAGGCAAGAACTAGAGCAATAGGCAAGTTACTGCTATGGATAAAGGGGTAGCTGAATGGGAGAAGATAGAAGTCATATGGCTGCTCTTCGTGGACTAATCTTGTTAGTGGAGTTCCCCAGGGTTCAGTACTTGGCCCATCATTGTTTTCTATGTTTATTAATGATATTGATGAAGGCATATCAGGTTAGACGTCCGAGTTTGCAGACGATGCGAAGGTTGGCAAGGAATTAATGACAGTAATCAGGGTGTAAGAAATGGAATCTTACAAAAATAATTTTTTTTTAATAAAGACTTGAGAAGTTAGTTTTTTAAAGATTCTTGCCGCTAGTGGGATAAGATGGTAATATCGTCTATTTCAATAATAAGAATTATTCAGTATGAAATATAAATTTAATGGGTAGTAAGAAATAAAAGCAGGGTTCCAGCCGTAAACTTCCGTTATAAACGGGAATAAACGAAGAAAACTACTGTAAAGCAGCATGGGTTCAAACAACAACAGACAAATTAAGGTTTATGCGGGGTCGAAATTAGTAGGGATAGTTTACTGCAAACAGGAAGTGGTTTCTTGACCAGCACACAAGTTTCCAAAAAGAGATGCTGTGGTCACGAGTTGTTATTTTCGTAGTTTTGGAACGCTACGGGGACAAAGGCGTTATATGAGAGGGGATAGTTGTGTTTTGGATAATCGGCAAACATCTAAGGGCACACCGTATGGCAGCAGATCCGGTAAAATAGAAAAAGGGGTGTATTGTAACACGTGCTACTGGGCAGGCTGATTAAAGGATCTTCTAACAAATGAAGGGGGAAAGAATCCCAAGTTAAGTATAGGATTGGAAGAAGTCACTGGTAATAGGCGTGGCGGACTCGGGAGCCAGAAGTGGGAGGGGATGAACAAAAAAGGGAGTGAAAGGGTTGGAGACACACACGAAGTTGAGGTTTTTGTCGTGTTAGGAAATATGAGTTAGGAGCGCACAAAGTTGAGATTTTTTGGTGTTAGTGAAAATGGTTTAGGGTAAGACAAAGTTGAGATTTTTGTCGGAATTGGTTAGGATGAGTTAGTAAGAGAGAAAGTGGAGATTTTAGTTAGTGTTAGTGAAATGAGTTAGTCTGTCAGAGCTGAGCAAGTTTTTGACGAAGTTTAGGATGGTATAGTCAGTCAGTGTCAGTAAGTTGAGTAGTTGTATAAGTTAGTGTTGGAGAGAAGAAAGGGGATCAAGGTAAGACGTAGCAGTCGTCAGTTAGTCAATCCGTCAGTAAGCCAGTAACAGACAGAGTATTTTTTTTGAATGAGGGAGTGAAAGGAATGGAGAAAGGTGCCGTAGAGAAAAATTAAAATCGTTGGACAATAAAGGAAAGCCCGCCGTATTGTCAGTAAAGAGCAGTAGACAACTAAAATAGTTGAGAAAGCAGAATACGGTGAAGTTAGCTCATTGTAGGATGTTGCACAATAATTGAGAAAGAATCAACTCCCGTGTTAATAAACAAGATGTCTGATGCCCAGGAGATAATGGTGCTGAAGCCGATAGAATCCGGAGCCGGACAGAAGGGAAGACAAACATTCTAAAGGATGGAATTAATCACTTTCAAGGAGAAAAGGAACCCGAGTCCCAGGAAGCAAATCAGATAACTCCTATCAAACCTTCCAAGGGTTTGTGAGATGCGTTCCAGATAGAACAGGCCTGCTGTTCACCACGAGAAGGATGAAGGACGTGCCGCAAAGCCCCTCAAGATAACTAAGTAAGTGGCTAGTTACATAAGTATTCTCATACATACAAAGAACTGTAAGAACCCCGAAATTTGATTAGCAGGACTTTTAAAAGATACTGTGAGATAAGTACTAAAAATACCAAGTTGTAAAGATAGTTTGGAGAAGAGTCAGGAAGGATAGATATTAACAAAGGGGAAATTATTAGATATATGATATTTTGGAAGGGACATTTGTTATTAATGATTTTAAATGATGCAGGATCAAATATATGTAGAAAGGAATATAAAGGGATTGATATTTGTTATTAATGGTTTTAAATTATGCAGGATTAAATATATGTAGAAAGGAATAGAACGGAATTGATATTTGTTATTAATGGTTTTAATTGATGCATGATCAAATATATGTAATAAATAATAGAAAGGGATTGATATTTGTTATTAATGGTTTTAAATGAAGCAGGATTGAATATATGCAGAAGGGAATTGAACGAGATTGGTATTTGTTATTAATGGTTTTAACTGATGCATGATTAAGATATATATATATATATATATATAAAAGATGAGACCAGATCATGTGGTCATGTGTTTGAGTTCAATCATTTTGGTTCTGATGTATTTATGTAAATATGTACAATAAACTGAATTTTATATATAACCTTTGTGTGTTTTTTGTTGTTCCGTGTTCCAGCCTATTCGAAGGGAATTAAATACATCTAAGAGATTTTCCCCTTGAACCTAAAATTTTCTGTGAAGTTAATAGTCAGATTCGCAAGTGGGGAGTTATTCTAAAGGGGAACTAATCAAAAGGGATAGATAAAGATAATAAGTACAAGGATATACAAATAAATAATATAAATAAAATAAATATAAAAAATCCCCACCCCCACAAGGGTATGCTACTGCAACAAGATCTAGGATTATGCTACTGCAACGGATTAGGCAGATGAGTTGAGAAGTGGCAATTGAAGTTTAATATTGACAAAGGCAAGAACTTCATGTGGGTAGCAGAAATCCCAGATTAACATACCAACTGTGTGGTTCCACACTCAGGGCAGTGGAGAATGAAATAGACCTTGGGATAAGTTCTCAGAGCAGTGCAGACAGGCTGCCAAGGCACCTCATGGAATTTTGTCAATGACATACAGTAACTTTGATAGTAAGGATAAGGAAGTGATTATTCCATTGTATATGACAATGATCAGGTCACATCTTGAAGACTGCAAACAGTTCTGGAAGCCTCATTTTAGGAAGGATGTGGATACGTTGGAATGGGTGCAGAGCAGAGCAACGAAATTAGTGAGGAGAACAAAAGGGTACTTTCACCAAGAAAGACTTCGGTACTGCAAACTGCAGCGCCTGGAGACTAAGCACCTGCGAGCAGATGATTGAGGCACTGACGGCTTTGAATGGATTGGGTAAGCTCAATGCTGTTGACATCCTTCCTTTTGCTCAGACTACACACATGAGAGGACATAAATTCAAATTGCGGAAGGGTAGTTGCAGGATCAATGTACGGAAATTTGCCTTTAGCCAGCGGGTAGTTGATTGCTGGAACAAACTTTCATCCGGTGTTGTAGAGGTGAGTAGTTTGAATAAATTCAAGGAGGAAATTAGATAAACGATTAGTATGAATAAATTCAAGGAGGAAGTTAGACAAACTATTAGAGAGGATGAACAGGTGATGTTATTATTATTATTATTATTATTATTTGTTGTTGTTGTTATTGATGCTGTACAAATTTGTTTTTTTTGCATTGTCGCCACTACTAATACTAATTCTAATAATACACGTGAAGCAGTGCATTATGATCAAAAGTATGCACCAAGAATCCGAAACACAAAAATAACCGTAATAAATTTATATCTTATTACCATCATTTTTTTTTTTTTCATATTTTTAAGAACAACATTAGATAAAAAAAATAATAATAATTAAAATTTTCCGAACAGGGCCCACTTAGAAATATAGTATCTCTACCCAAATCCACTACTTCACGTGCTTACGAGAGCGCGCGCACACACACACATTCTCAAATGTCTATAACTCAATGTTTGGACACCAGTGTAAATTTTTATGTGCATTTTTTGGAAATTGTAGCCGTCGGGACGGTATCGAATATTTCTTCCCTTCTGTGGCGGCAGAAGGGTTTAATACCTTTAAGGCCGAGGTTCACAAACTTTTATACCCTGCGCCCCCTTAAATATTTCCTAAATTTCACATGCTCCTTATTTCCTCCTCTCATAAATTTCAAGTGTCCTAATCTTCCACAATAAGTGCAAATGAGGTTTCACATAAAATTTAGCTATGAGTATAAAATAATATACTTTTACAAAATAACACATCAATACATTTATTTTCAAAGTTTGAAATAAAATACTCTTCGTAGCTGGATTTGTGGGATGGTTTTGCCAGATTTCATTTAAAAAAGTGCGTCATAAAAATACACGCACCCTCCTCCCCAAAAAGTACGCCCCACATTTTGGGATCCTCTGCTTTAAGATAAACAATTCGAAAGAAAGGTGGGATGAACTGCTGGATACGGTCAGTTGAGTACTGCAAATGAAGTACAGTACATTTTATACACTTCCATATTATTTTCATAAATCGGAAAATGAGATAACAACATGTATTGTGTTCAAATTCGGGTTTCATCTTACAAGTTCACAATTGAATCTTTTTTTTTTCTTTCCCCCTCTCTCTCTCTCTCCCTAATTCTACGTAAATATCAGGCCGAAAATTTATAGTAAGTTTTAAAGTGTAAGTAAAATGCCACACGCAGAGTTCAGAAATCATAATCATTTCTTGAGCATAATGTTAATCAGTATGACAACAGAGAAATAATTGCATTGGCATTAGTAGAGGCACAAGAAAGCAAACTTACACAGCATCAGCCAAAAAAAAAAACTTTCCATTCACTCCAAATGTTTGTCTAGTTCTGCCTTGAATTTAGTTAAGTCAACTTCCACAACGATAGATGGAAGTTTGTTCCAGCAATCGACCACCCGTGGGTAAAAGCAAATTTCCGCACATCTATCCTACAACTGTCTTTCCTCAATATGAATCTATGCCCAACTCAGGTGCGTAATCTGAGCAACAGGAAGAATCCCATCAGCATCGAGCTTGCCATTCAAGGCCTTAAACACTTCAAAGTTGGTATATGTAATACTGATATATGTAAAATTTGATTTTTTTCTATAATTTAATAATAGTGTTCTAGATTTATACTTAGTTTGTTTCTTAATTAAAAATATGTCATTTTTGTAGTTTATATTATTATTGTTTTTTTAAATAAGTGCCTTTTTTTTTTTAAAGTTTTCGATTCTGTTGCTTTCTGTACCAAATTTTCCTACACTGTGTAAATATGTTATATTTGATCACACGACTGAGAAACATAATGGTTGACAACTAACCAGCGTCACCAGCTCTGTTTTTCCATCTGCAGTTAACATTAAACGGAAAATATCACTGGATATCGTAAATAACCTGTTGAAGGGGGAAAAAAAAAAAAAAAACATTCACCTGTCCCCACACCCCATTGTTATTTTATTTTATCATTTTTTTTAAATTTGCCAGCCAATCATTTGAGACGATCATTTATTTTACAAATGAAATCCTGAATGCAATTACTGAGTATCCAGACGGGCGAGCGGGGCCCATTCCCAGCATTTTAATGGCGCAATCGATTAGTTATGTATTTTAAAATTGATTCATTTCTGATTTAATTATAGTCGGACCTCTATTTAACCAACTTCTTTATACCGAATTTTTTTATATTCCTCTTGGTACACTTTTAAAATTTTAAAACATTTAATAATACATTAGTTTAATAATACATTTAATAATAAATTTACCGTTTACTCTGACAAACGGGCGTATGTTTTTCGGAGAAGTGAGTGATCCAAGTCTTCCAGTAAATTTCTCCCTGTCTATGTTTACTTGTTCACAGTAGCTGAATATCCGTGTGATTCCGACATTTTGCACACTATTCGAAGAACTGGCGACAGTAGCAACGTAGAGGGGGAGGGAGGGTTGAGACAACATTATATAAACTTTGAGAAGATGAAATGTTGGCAGATTTTGAAATTTCGTCGAGGCTTTCACTGTGTAGAAAATGTTCTAAAATATAATGGCATACAGGCAATAATTAAAAAAAAAAAAAAAAAACCTGTATTACCAATCTCCAAAAAACCAGCTCGAATTAAGGATGATTGCTAAAGAACTTGAAGAGGAAACTATAAAGATCGGTTGTGTGTTCGGGCTAAGAGGAGCAGCTTGTAGTTTGCGGGTGGTAATTGCGGGTTAAGGGAATTATCCTGCATTGTGTAAACATTTTGAATCAGAAGTTAAATATTCAGGATTGTTAAATCGACTTTTAAATCTGGAATTTCTTAACTATTTATCACTAATCATCGACAGGAGCTCTCTTACCTTTCAGAAGCTTTACAGAATCACAATGGTAAAAGCAGATAAATTAATTATTCGAACTATCAATGCTATTGCTAATTTGATTCTTTATTCTAATTTATTCTAAAAATTGCAATAGCATTGCAATTTTTAGAATAAATTTTTCTAGAATATTTGTGCAATAATTTTTTTCGTGTAATCTTTGATTTTTGTGTACCTTTTCTAGAACAGTTTGTTTTTTATGTAATATTTGTTTTTATATTGCAGAAATGTTTTGTGATAATTCGTTATTTGTAATATGGGAAATATTTTTGTTATTTTTTATTCGCAGTATTAAAATTTTTATCCATTATATTTCCCTAGTTGTAAAAAAAAAGAATAAAAAAGCCGCGTGTCGGCCGAGCAGGCGCTTTTTATGTGAAACATCCTTGGCGTTTCTTTTAGATATTTTGATTTGTATATAAATTGATTACGAAATAAAAGAGCTTTTGTATTGTAAATCTTTTATTGATCTTTCACAAATTTCCATAATTTCTGGAAGACAATATACAATGGATTTATGATAACTAAAGTAAGAGACGTATACTTGCTACTGCAACGTATCTAAATGTCTCTACACCTAACAACGTATCTAAAATGGGAGACGAAATAAGAAATTGTTGACAAATCTTTGTATCGTTGCAGTCGTATGACAAATACTTGCAATCATACTTACTGCAGGAAGTATGATTGTGACGTCATACTATTCAAAAATTCCAAAAAGTTAGAACTCGAGATATCATACCGGTCACGAAAAATGCGTCACTCGTTCTAATCATACTACAGTACTAGTGAGTGCTCCACACAGGCTAGTGGTCTGAGCGTGAGAAGCGCCTTTGGCAGACGCCGCGGGTGACGTCACTTCCGTCACCGATTCAGATTTACTCTGTAGGTATCCCCCCCCCCGCAAAGGATGTTTCACATCAAAAAGTGCGAGCCCATTGTTAAAATATTCACAGCTCACCACTGGTTGTACATGAGAAATGTGTTGTTCAGCTTACTAACCGGTACTACAGGATTTTCGAGTGCCACTTCACTGAGTTATATTCACTAATCAAAATGACGCAACTTTGGTGACTTCATTGTAACGTGTAATTTTATCACAGCTCGGTGAGATTCACACATCGGTAATTTTACTATGTAAAAAAAAAAATATATAATATAATAAATAAATAAAAACTGAAGATGGGTAAGAAGTTCGGCTTTACTGTTCATTTGTCTGGTGATTCACATGTTCATCAGATTCTTATCACAACCTATTTGCTTTTGTCATAACGTGCGTAATCTTTTTACATCTTTCCTGCATTATGAAATATTGTTTTCCTTACATGTTTTCTCAATAACCAAGGTGTGGTGGTAGCGCCGCTTTACGAAATAGTAGTTACACACCAATGAATGTGGAAGAGCAATACATGGTCTTTGTACTAAGCGCGAGGGCGCAGCTCTATGAAAATTCCCTCTTGCGTTGAGAACAGGATCCATCGTGATTCTTTCTGATAGCGGTCCAAATGTGTGCTAAAAATAAAAGTACTGTAATACTGTACTGGATTAATTAAAATGTATAAAACCGTTTATTGTACTAAATAGAAATAAAATCAGATAAAATATACTACGTGATTATTAAAACGTATATACAAATCCAAGTAAAAGTAAAGTTTTCGAAAAGAAATATCACACACCCGGATTTAACAAACGCACGACAAGCATGTTTCTGTTTTTAAGTTTAAGTTTTTTAAGTTTGGACTTTCCTTGGCTTTAGCGACATTGCAAGATCTTCATTTCACACTTCGTCTTTTGATTTTCAGGCATATTCTAAGATTATGCAATTCTTAAAACTTATTCTAAGAACATCCCAAATATCACCGCAGGGCAACCAAGTAGCGAGAGACCCCAGAATAATGCAATTACTCTTGTTCCGGCACAAATACAAACTTATTTTAGGACTTCTAAGCATAAGTGCGTCAAAATCCAGCATTGGATTTTGAAGTTCTAAAAGAGTATTTGTGACAGTACAATGGTTTTGCCACTTTTCACTCCATTGGAATGGTTTGGGTTGGAATCCCAGGAGACTGGAACAATTGTTACAGAACTCTTCAGTCGGGACTACAGTTAGCCGATCTCAGACGGAGGAGTAAGATTCCCCTTCAGTTTTCAAACTTTAATTATTATTATAAATATAATTATTTATTTATTTTTTCATTGTTCGGTTTCGTCCCAGAAGAGAATCGATCTCAACAATTCTGGAATTAATTCTATTGATCAGTTTTTTTTTTTTTTTACTTTTGCTAATGGCTTCAACCACTCAACAAGTAAAGACTATATTTTTTGTTCTTCTTACCAGTTGCTCATTAAAAAAAAAATAAATAAAATAAATAAATATAGTAATAAAGTGGACCTGTTATGCCTTACGTATCCAAAAATATTATTAATACTATATCAAGTTCGTGCCTATTTTTTTTTTTTATCTTTTGGTTCTTGCCACAACAATGAATTAAAAATTCACTGTTGGTGAATTTTTAATTCATTGTATACTTTGATATATTTTGGCAAATATACTTTGGCCTTCTTCATTGATTTCGAGGGCGCTTTTGATTTCCTTTGGCGGGAAGTGTCTTTGATAGACAAGCTGAATGTCCTCGGAAATTGTTCTATCTCTTTAGAAGTTATTTCAGTGGTCGAAAAGTAATATTCAAATCCAAACACATGCTAGTTTCTAGAAAAATCCAACGGGAACGCCTCCAGGGATCATATCCTTAGCTCCCATATATGGAACTTAGTATTGCAAGATTGACTATCCAGAACATTCAAAAATATAAAAGTAATAGTTTATGCAGACGATCTAACAATCTCGATTAATGGAAATTCCCGTCAAGCTCTTCAAAACTCAGCTAACATGGTTCTGGCTGACCTTGTACACAATGGTCATACGCTAACAAATTAATCATCAGTCCTACGAAGGCTACGATGATGATATTTTTCTAAAAACTAGATGTCAATCGACCTCCGCAAATAAATATTAATGATACTCAGTTTCCTTTAGTGACTGAAATAAAATATCTGGGCTTCACGATAGATGATAAGCTCATTTTACTTCCCACTTAAATAACTTATCTATTAAGATCAAAACTTTTATTTATAGGAGTTATCGTTGGAGTATCAAGAACTGAGTGGGGTTGGACAGGTAGAACAATGAAGCTTTACTACATTACTACAACGCTGTGTTCCTCCCTACGGTTACCTGTGCAGCAGGAGCATGGCACTACAGATACTAGCTGGGACTTTGCCATTGGATTTGTATGTTATATACAGAGGGCTTAGTTATAGGGTTAGGAGAAATATCCTCATGGAAATCCTTCGATTAACCACTAACACCCAAGCTGACGTTAAAAAAGAAAAGAAGGGGTCCTTGAACGAGCTGATTAACTATTGGCATTCCAATGGTTTGAAATTCTCTGCAACTGGTTTGGTCACCGGGAGTGCTGTGGCTCCATCGAGCCACAGCACCCCGCTACTTTGTGCACGTTGCTTTGCTGCTCTAGTCTGGAGCATGAATTCCTTTTAAATACAATTTAATTAACAACAAAAATTAATAAGATTTATGAATTTAATTGATTAATTCACAGTACTATACTAAGCTAACAGATTCCTAGTACAGTGCTACTCATTAGAATTTGAATTCCCTACCACCCATTCTATATTATAACAATGGCGTCAAGATCAGAACGAAACAACGGTTTTACGTATATTAACTAAATAAATTTTCTGTTTATACTCCAGGACGACGAAACTGTCAGAGGAGTTAACAAGATAGACAGAATACAAGAAACAGCACTGTATTCAGCAGTCACGGGCTTGAACCCCGCTCACTCAAGGCACGTGTACTTATGCACCCTCGCGCCTAACCACTAGGCTACGGCGGCCAGTTTTAAAAAAAACGTATATTTCTTGGAACTTGAATTCACTGCTTTCACTTATAATGACACTCAATGCCCACTCAAAGGTAAGGAATTAGAATAGATATAGACACTCTTCCTGCCCTCGTAAAAACTAATAGCTCAGAGAGTGAGAAAAAATTACACTGCTCCACAAAATTAATAAAATACGTGGAGTAACTCGTGCAACTTGTGATGAAGCTGGACAAAATTTCGTATGGTGGTGTACCATGGAATAATGATGAAATGAGGAGACAGCGAGAAATTTCGGTCAGGTATAAGGGACATTTATAGGGGTTATATAAGAATTACCGAAAAGGTCACATTACAGAAGTCGATACAGGATGCTCGAAAATATGGTCACATTACATCATAGGCGTATGATCCTCTCCAACGGCTAAACAGGCCTAACAGCGGTGAACCATGCTCGATATTAGGGTGTCTGTAAGATTCTGTGGCAACAAATCCCATTCTTCCACTAGTGCACACCTTAGCTCACCAAGTAACCGAGGAGTTGGCTGTCGGCAAGCAATGCGAAGCCGAAGGTCGTCGCACTGCTTGCCGACATATTATTTCTTTTTAAGTTAAATTTACTATTACTTTTTAATTCCGCAAAATTAATGAGCGCAGTACGTCTTTTGCAGTATTTCGTTATTTATTATTCGTTGTTAATTTATAATGTTGGATTAGGGGGCGTTGTTAATTTGGATTTCGGGGAGATAACTTTTTTATTTTATTTTGCCAGGAGAGGATACAATACCTATAAGTTAAAGCTCTGGCTGCTGCTGATAAATGTAGATGCGCAACAATTAACAATGGACTCCAGATGAACCATCGAACAGCCTCGATGTGTTTCTTACGTAATCAGGCTCTGAAAGGAAGAGCAAATGAAGGGACTTAACGTGACAAAAGAAGTTCGCCTGTTATTAATGTTATTTGCATAAGATGACATGAAAAAAATCACGTTAAACTTGTTTCTAAATGCCATCGGCAATGATGTCATTAATCCGGTACTGTTCCAGGAAATTTTATTTTATTGTTGAAATTTTAGCGCCAATTAAGACATGAGTTATTGCATAATGAATATGATGATTACAAATGTCAAGTGTAGATTCGCGTAGAAGAGTGAAATTCGCTTGTATTTTTAATTATTTGCTTTTATTAACTTTGATGGGATAATTGTATCAGTTACAGTTCCAGCAGGGTAGTGGGAAATCGAGGGCGTTCTTCCACCCTCCTCTCGAGCAACTGATCAGAAGAAGGTTCCGAAAATTGAACTGAAGGGAGAAGGAATATGAGTGAACAAGCACTGGTGCTGTAAAAATTATAATTTGAATTTGCAAGTTCTTATCTTATATTTCGGTACAAATACAACACTTTTAAAGGCTGTTTCATCTTCTGTAATATAATCCCAGGGTCCTGAGCTGGATATCATCATTCTTCTTTTTCTTGGTGATTCTCTCTCTCTCTCTCTCTACTGCGATCTACGAATTGAATTGGTATCTCGGGTTAGTAATCTCAATCTTATGGCAGAAGGCTGCGAGACAATTCTAGTTAATAAACAGGAGAACTTCTTGGCTTTCCAAGCCTTTGCAACTGCAATATTTCTTAAGCGGAAGACTCTTCTGCATCTGGAAGCCTTGGATTTGTAATGCGGTATGGTGTATGCCGAATTACCTAGAATTCTGTGAAATCGTGGAGGCTTGGGTCTGCTATATCCACTGCAACTCCAACTCCTTGTGCTGGTATTTCTGTGCTCGGCAACTCCTGGCTTTCCAACAGACTGTGAACAGATGCAAATCTTTCCAATGAAGTTTGGACTTTGTTTGAAATTTAATTATATGTATATTTTATTTTTTATGTAATTTGATTATTTTTCAATTTGTTCATATCAATTTTTTTTCGTCATGGCAGGTTTTTTCTCTCCCTGTACTTGGGCAAACAGGAGAAAGAGTATATAAGAGTACTGCTAAATTACGTGTAACTGACAGCGGGGTTGCCATTGATTGGCTGGGACCGCTTTAAGTGATAAATATCAATCAATCACTCTCTCTCTCTCTCTCTCTCTCTCTCTCTCTCTCTCTCTCTCTCTCGGAGTAATTCAGATTTTTTTTTTGGCTGGTGCACAATAAGCCTCACACTTCCTTGCACCATATGCTAATAATAATAATAATAATAATAATAATATTTATGAAACAATTCTGCTTCCCCCGCCGATATGGGATACCTTTAATGAGGAGCTCTACGGAACCGAGCAGTAAGCGGCATCTTACGGTGCCGCAACAACATTCCAGGGGTGCCACGTAATTTGGGTTTAAGTTACTTAAACTTATATTTTTTAAAATGTATATATTTATTTCATTATAAAAAGGTGTACGATATCTTTTTAATTTTGTAATGATCTATAATTGATGTTTATTTAGTACCTCTATATAAAGAATAAAATTATTATATAAGTATATATAATTTGTATTATGAATTGTAATTTTGTTTATAGTTATATTATTGTAATAACTATCATATAACATATTTTTTAAATAAAAAATATATATATAATAAAATAAAATAAATTACTTAGGGGTGCCGTTATTAAAAAAAGGTCGAAAATCTTATACTAATTAATAGGAAGATCTGTTTTGCTACATTAGCATTAGCATTAGTAGAGGCATTTGATGCAAGAAAGCAAGCTTATGCAGCATCAGCCAAAAAAAAAAAAAAAAAAAAACCCACTTCCACTTCACCCCTCTGTTCGTTCAAAATACCTGTCCAGCTGAGCCTTAAACTTATTTAGGCTATCAACCTCCACCACATGGGATGGAAGTCTGTTCCACCAACCAACCACCCGCTGGCTAAAGGCAAATTTCCGCACGTCTATCCTACATCTGTCTTTCCTCAATTTGAATTTATGCCCTCTCAGGTGATTTTTCTGAGCTAGAGGAAGAATCCCATCAGCATTGAGCATGCTTAAACCATTCAAGGCTTTATACACCTCTATCAGATCACCTCGCTGGTGCCTAGTCTCCAGACACTGTAATTTGCAAAACTTAAGCCTTTCTTCGTAAGAGCACCCCTTTGTTCCATTCACTAATCTTGTTGCCCTTCTCTGTACTCGTTCCAGCAGCTCTACATCCTTCTTGAAATGAGGCCTCCAGACCTGTATACAGTACTCTAGGTGTGGCCTGACCATTGTCTTATACAATGGAATAATCACCTTATCCCTGCTGGAAAAATTCCTGTATATCATTGACAATACTCCATGAGCTACTCTTGCAGCCCGTCTGCACTGCTCAGAGAACTTCATATCTGCCTGCACAACCACCCCCAAGTCCCTTTCATTCTCTACCACTGTCAGTGTAGTACCACAGAGTTGATACGTTGCTCTGGGGTTGCTGTTTCCCATGAGTAGTACTTTACATTTGTCAATGTTAAACTTCATTTGCCACCTCTCAGCCCATCTGCTCAACCTTTCCAGATCCTGTTGCAGCAGCATAGTGTCAGTAGTGTCCTTGACAACCCTGCCAACCTTTGTATCATCTGCAAACTTGGACATTAAGCTTGATATACCATCATCAATATCATTTATAAATACAGAAAACAATAATGGACCCAACACTGAGCCCTGAGGGACTCCACTAATAACATTAGTCCACGATGAGCAGTGTCCATTGATTACCACTCTCTGTCTTCTCCCCCTCAACCACCCCTTTATCCATAGCAGCAATTTGCCTCCAATGTCACACTGCTCCAATTTGTGTAGCAGTCTTCCATGTGCAACAGTATCATAAGCCTTTCTAAGATCCAAGTATATAATATCAAAGTTATTCCCTGCATCCAGTTCTTTTGTGACTGCATCATAGTATCCAATCAAGTTGGTCAGGCAAGACTTCCCCTTAACAAAACCATGCTGTGTCTGAGCTATAACTGAATTCTTGTCCAGATGATCCTGCAGTGCTTCTTTAACCAGTGCCTCCATTAATTTTCCTGAAACAGAAGTTAAGCTCACAGGTCTATAATTACTTGTGTCAGCCTTTGATCCTCCTTTGTGAATTGGGGTCACATTTGCACATTTCCAGTCTATGGGTACCTCCCCTGAGTCCAAGGAAGCTCTCATAATTATGGCTAAGGGTTTGCTTACTTCCTTTGCTGCCTCCTTTAATATAACTGGATAGATCCCATCCACCCCGGGTGCCTTTCTTGTGTTTATCTTCAACAGTTTCTCCTCCACTTTACTCCCAGTTATTTCAAGATTCTGTAGCTTACTGCTAGAGTTGAATACACCTCTGGCATTCCCCTTGCTGAATAACTCCTCATGTGTGAATGTCGATGCAAAATATTCATTTAGTTTGTTAGCTACCTGAGCAGGATCATCAACAGTGTTAATTTGTAAGTATCCCATGCATTTTTCTTCTCTGCCATATGCCTCATTAGTTCATCTGACATCCATTTTGGCCTAAACCTTGAACAATATTTCTTAGTTGGTATGTAAAGCCTAGTAGCTTCCAAGATAAGTTCTTTGAATGCTTCCCATTTTGAATTTGCTGTTGGTAACATCATCAGTTGGTCCCACTGTATAGAATTTAAATACTGTCTCAGTCCATCGTAGTCGCCTTTACGGAAGCAATAACCCTTCCCTTTACCCCTAATGGTAGTTACCTCTTTGAGTAAATCCCACTTCAGCACACTGTGATCACTGCCACCTAGTGGTTCATTTATCTGCAGATTCTTAATGCATGAAGAATCACTGCTGATAATCAAATCAAGAGTATTACTCCCTCTAGTTGCCTCCCGAACATGCTGATGTAGAAAACAATCATCCAATAAATCCACAAAAGCCCTGCTAGTGTGTGAGTAACCAGCCCCCAAATTCCAGTCAATATCTGGGAAATTAAAATCTCCCATTATAAGACGCTCTGATTTACTGGCCCACTCTATTTCCCTGTACAGTTCCTTATTATACTCATCAGAGTCATTAGGCCTATAGCACACTCCTACTCTCAATTTTGATCTCCCAATGCTTATGTCACACCAAACTGACTCAACACTGCACTGTCCGGCGATGTCGACTGGCTTCACTTCCTTGGTTTTTAAGTGTTTCTTAACTAATAGCATAACCCCTCCCCCTTCCTATCCTGTCTATCCTTTCTGTAGACGATGTACTCCCCAAATTGCAGTTCTGCATCCCTTATATCTGTGTGACACCACGTCTCTGATATCCCAACAATATCTGCCTTTGGTGTTTTGAGCAATACCTCAAATTCATCAAATTTATTTACTAAACTCCTAGCATTGGTGTACACGCAAGTATGCATGCACCTGTTCTTTTTCTTAGCTACCTTAACACAACCCATGTGTTTACTTGTACCGCAATGGCTCCCAGCAGTCTCTGAAATACCATGCATCTTATTTTTCAGGCTTCTGCTCATTCTAATAGAAGCAGTGCAAGAATCTCTTTCACTTCTGCCAGTGGCTACTGTCAATCTATTGGTCTTTGTCTCCCCCCAAGCTAGCAGTTTTCCGACCCACCTAACACTGCCTCGATAGCATCAGCAAATATTCTTGCACCCTTTCTATTTAAGTGTATCCCATCCCTGTAGAAGCAATCTCTCCTGTTAACAAGTACAGTCCAGGCTGGAAAAAATTCTACCCCTTGAGCCTTGCACAATCTTTCCAGGGCCGAATTGATCGACAAGACTCTCATCATATACTCCCTCCTATCGTGTCTGGGCAGAATTGCAGACACTTTCAAATTCAACCCTAAAACATTGATCCATTAAAAGCAAACAATTTATATTATTGTAATAATAGCATTAAAATAGTACAATAATTAATATTCTTGTAACGAATAGCATTAAAAATATACATATACAGTAATGGTAACGCGGTGGAAATACAATATACATATAATGAAAATTATCATTTATGCAGCTTATAAAATAGAGTATATTTTTGAGGCTGAAATATGCTCAAAATTAACGTGTAGTTTGTTTGTTTGTTTTTTGTTAAAAAGTTAAAGCTGATTTATAATATAGTATTTTCAGAAATTCTCTAATGACATCATACAACGCGTCTTTTAAAGTAAGCAATCTCATTATTATTATTTTATTATTATTAGCCATATAGTGCAAGGAAGCCTGAGGCTTATGCAGCAAAAAAAAAAAAAAAAAAAAAAAAAAAATTCAAGTTACCCTGAGAGAGAGAAGTAGAAGGGAATCACCAAGAAAGAGAAGAATGATGATATCCAGCTCAGTACCTTGGGTGTGCCAAGCCCATACTCACCAGATGTAAGACCCTCATACAGGAAATACTCGTACTTAATCTTCACACCTTTCTTTTTTTTGGCGACCCAGTGACCAAATTACTAAGCAGATAACTACACCTGCCAGTTTCTCAGAAGGTATTACTAAGAAATGTCGTTATGTACTCAGTAGAGATTTTTTTTAAAATGGGAGGGGACGGGGAACGCCACACCGGTTTTGCATATTTTTTTTCTTTTAAAAATAGTCCGTCTTCTTAAAGGGCAATCAAAAATAATGAATAATGAATTTACTTTATTTATTAAAAAGTATATTTATTCAAGATTACGTTTATTTATTTTATTTTCTTTCAAAAATGTCGCATATCATTAATATTTAAAAAATAATTCATTTAGGATTTAGCCAAGTGGCAAACAGACACAGCCGCAAGAAGTCTCTGTACGCTTTTGCACGACCGCTTCCTCTTACCACACAGATTAAAAAATTTTACTTGCAGCATACTTTTCTTATGTTTATTCTTGTCGAACATTTCGTGATTGTGAAGAAATTTATTCCATTACATAGGCAATGAGAAGTGTAATTTTATGTGTAGGTTTGTGGAAGGGTTTGGAGATATGCAAATAATTTCTTTCGGAAGTAGAAACTATGTCGAGCAGAGAGCTAAACCCGGCAACGTTTCTGGGATTTACTAGAGCAGCGTTTCCGAGACATTGTCACTCGAGTCACATTTGGAGTTCGGAGACGCTATATTGGCGGTACACCCAGTGATGGATTAAGGTACGGCCTAGTAGGGCTCATGCCCGGGGTGCCAAAAAACAGAAGAACAATGAGGAAAAAGAAGAAAAAAAAAAAAAAAAAAAAATATATATATATACATATATATATCCTCAGTAAAAGAGCGCCAAAAAATCTTTTTGCCCGGAGCACGTAAACAACTTTGTCCGGCTCTGGGTACGCCTAAAGAGTGATTGCCAATATAACTTATGGAATTTTTTCAAAATCTCGCTACACTCTTGAAGAAGGTCGAAGCACTCCAAATTACCGCGACAAACATCTTAGGAACCACTGTACTAGAGTGATCGAGCCGTCATTAACAAAGAAAGGGTTTGCAATTTACCTAGGGGTCTCAATCCACAGTTTGAGAACCTGTCAATAAAGACACAGGTGATTCATTGAACTTGTAACATCCAAAATTGATTAAAGTTAGACCATAAGGAACACATCTGTCGCAAATATTTGTGCACGGTGGTGCGGTTTGGAGGATAACTAGATATGTAGGGCAGTTATAAAGTCTTTGATCATTTTTAAAAATTCTCCATAGAAAATATACATGAGGTAATGAACAAAAAAATGGAAACACCAAGGTTTGCGGATAGCTTTAGGTTTACGTTAAACAACGGTGTCTGTGTGCCACTGACGACGGCACGAGACAAGAATAGCATCCCGGCAAGGCAAGGTCAGAGCCTTCCGTGACCAATGGATGTGTGTGAGTTTTACTTTTGATCAAATCTCTTTGGGGGAGAGATATAAATCTCCCAGTCGTTGACACTCACCAGACACATGTCAGAAGGTAGGGAGAAAAAAAATTATGTTAAATATGAGATCTCTAGGAAATGCAAAGAAAGAAAATTATCAATTCGTCCTTCCAAAAAAAAAACAAAAAAACCATAACTAAATGTTTTAGGGGGACCAGTCACTGGACACGAGTCAATCTGTAACTGTTTTTATAACACAGGCGAACCAGTGGCTGCTAAATACAGTGCTGTTTCAGGTATTCTCCGTATTTTGTGAACTCTGATAGTGGTGTGGTCGTTTCAGAGTATGAACAGAAAATTTATTTATTCATCAACATGAAAGTGGCAGTTCCAAGCACCACAATGCGGCGGAAACATTTCCTTGCTAAACTACAGTGAAACTTCTCCTAACGGATACCTCTCTTTAACGGACATCTCTCTCTTCAACGGACATTTTCAAATTCCCCAACTCTCCTCTATTGGTTTTAACGTGTTTTCAGCTTCTGTCTAGTGGACATTCTCTGTAACGGACGCGGACAGGCAATCTGCACTGTTTCGTTTAGATTAGCACTTAATTTGATCTCCCCATAACGGACAGCGGATGAGCTCACGGCCCTTTTTCTAGGAACGTTTCTTCCACGTATTGCCTCAATCGTGTTTATTTTCTATTTCCGATTCTCTGAATTTTATCAAGGTTTACGTCGCGGTTCTAAACCCTTTTTCAAGAATTTTAAGGCACGTGTAAAACTTCTGATGAATTCGGTGTGTGCAGGGGGAGGGCGGATTTTGTCGGCCTTTCGTCTTTTGAGTTCGAGTTTTCAGTTTTGTTCAGTGTCGTGTGAAGTGCACAATGTCTTCTCGTAAACATTTAACTTTAAAAGATAAAGTCGAACTCATTAATGCGTATGATCGGCAAAAAAATAGTGTTTGCAATCTCGCTGCAAAATTCAAAATCGGGAAGACGCAGGTAAGCGACATCCTAAAGAAAAAAAATGAACTGCTCAAACAATTTTGGCAACACGGAAATGATCAGGTTCAAAAATCATTCCCGAAAACTGTTGGACTTCAAATTGACAATGTTACGTATGAGTGGTTTTACGTAACATTGTCAATTTGAAGTCCAACAGTTTGTCAATTTGAAGTCCCGAACGTGCTAAAAAAATTCCCATTAATGGGCCTATTATTAGGGAAAAGGCTTTGGAGGTTGCGAAATCTATGGGAGTAAATGAGTTCAAAGCTTCTGTGGGATGCCTAGACAAGTTCAAAACTCGGCATAAAATTTCTTGGAAAACCGTAAATGGTGAAGGTGGATCTGTTGATACTGGGGTTGTAACAGAGTGGACCGTCAAATTGGAAGATTTATGTCGTGATTTTGAAGCTAAGGATATTTACAACTGTGACGAAACAGGGTTGGTTTTTAAAGCTCTTCCTGAAAAAACAATGAGTTTAAAAAACGAAAAGTGCCAGGGCGGAAAAATTTCTAAGGAAGGCTTGACTGTACTGTGTACAAATATGCTGGGAGACTTTGAACAACCTCTTGTTATAGGAAAACTACAAACTCCTCGTTGTCTCAAGGGCATAAAGTTGAATCTTTTGAATGTTGACTGGAAGTCTAATAAAAAAGCGTGGATGACACGAGATATCATGAGCGAATGGATAAGTCACTTTAACCAAAACATGATTCGTCAAAACAGAAAAATTATTCTTTTCATCGATAATGCTGCATCTCACCCGCACATTGAATTGTCCAACATTCAAATCGTTTTTCTGCCACCAAACACATCTGCAGAGTGTCAGCCCTTGGATCAAGGGATAATAAAAAAAATTTAAAGTTCACTACAGAAAACGTGTTTTAAGACATCTCATTGCAAACATGAACGATGTAACATGTGCGAGGGACCTTGCAAAGAAACTCAGCATCCTAGATGCGATTCAATGGATTTTCTCTTCAGTAAACGCAATTAGAAAACAAACTGTCGTGAACTGTTTTGTAAAGTCTGGCTTCTCAAATGCAAAAATTGAAGTTGTGAACAGCAATGTGGAGCACCAAGAAGAACAAGAACTTCAACATCTATTGATAATGTACGATACTTCAGCTACAAGTGACCCTGGCTACAAAGATATAGACTCGAACCTCACTACAGAAGATGGTGCTCTAGATATCAACGACATTATCATCGATATTTTTCAAGAAGTTCCTCATGAGGATGAAGAAATGGAAGGAGGTCATTCTGTCGAAGAACATATTAACGACGAACCACCGATGAAAATAGAAGCGCTCATACAAATAAATCGTTTAAAAATGTTTTTCGCCGCTGAAGAAGATACTGAAGGACTTTCGATGGTTTCTTCACTCCAAACAAATGTTGAAAACAAAATTATCAGCCGGAAGAAGGTGCAGAAGAAAATAAGTGATTACTGTATGTATTTTTCTTAAGATAAAGTCATAATATGCATAGCACAATTGTATGTATATTATTTACAAAAATATTGTGCAAAATCTGTATATAATTTAATTTAATTTTACATTAAACGTTTAACGATTTTTCTTTATTTCTTGTGTATGTAATTGTATATTATTTACAAAAAATATTGTTCAAAATCTGTATATATTTTAATTTAATTTTACATTAAATGTTTAACGATTTTTCTTTCTTTCTTTTTTTTTTTTCTCCCTCAGACTTCTTGTTAACGGACACTTCTCTCTAACAGACACATTCTCGTTCCCCATGGCTGTCCGTTAAATGGAAGTTTCACTGTATTATCATACGGCATTACGTACGTTGTCTTCGTGCGAAGAAATGTGTAAATAATCACTTCAAAAACACTTGATTACACAGGTATTTGTGAAAAACCATATTTTTCTATGCAGCTTCATATTTAAGTTATTAATTTCGAAAACTTAACTATCTATTGTTAATAGATATCTGCCAAACTTACTGTGTCAATTGTGAGTCTGTGCGGTAGCACAGTTGTTGTTATTTTGGTTTTTAGGAGCATTAGCAACTCAGGCCATATTGCTCCGGGGATAAGCGGTGGTCATTCCCTGACCTTTTCGCATCCTCCGTATTTAGTGGTCAAGGGCTCGAACCCCGGTCTAATCAAGAAGCGTGTGCTACACACTGCTGCTCCTGCCCACCTGGCTACTGAAATACTTGTAACCGCCTGGGTGCATATATTGCATACAAGTAGTTCTCGACTTTACGAGTTAATTCGTTCTTGGGCGCGCGGACTGATATACGGTATTCGGACTGGTATCAGAAAAGGTCCGGATTCGAATCCCGTCATGAAACGAGGAATTTTAATGGGCTTTTTTCACTCTGTGGCTGAGTTAGTCAGTCTCAAGCGTAGATAGCAAGGTTTCCTCCCCAAAAAAACTGGGGGTTTTCGTCCAGCAAAACAGGCAAATCGACCAGAGAACACACGCAATTTACAGACATAATACATATACGGGTATATGTAAGAAATTACGGATGGCCTTAATAAAATAATTTTTTAATAATTTATGCGTATTGTTAACAATCATGATGTCCTCAGGACGCACAGGAGGGCTTTCATCCGATACATGCACAGCAATTAATACAATGCCCTGTCTCTTCAACATACTTGTGCCACACTTCGCACACTGTACCTTACACACGGAGACGGCTCCACAACTACAGTTGGTCGTCGACTTACGACCGACTTCCGTTCTGACTGACAGGTCGTAAGTCGATCTGGTCGTATGTCGGCCATATATTTATTAACAGTATTTTTTAACCTTTCTAATCTTTTTATCATCTTTATGATTTATTTTTATAATCTTTTATTTTTCATTTTAAATACAGTAATGTTTTTATCTTTTACTTAGCGATACTGAATATACCTTCGTTTCTACGCCTAGGCTATCTGTCTCTCTCTATGAGGTTAAATTCAAACGTTCTCTACATTTTAATTGGTTTATTATTCATACTGTTTATAAAAAAACAAAACTACAATCTATAATTATATTGTACATAATGTACTGTAAACACAAAAATACAATCTAAAATTAATGTAAAAATTAATACAAATGAAATTTACAAAATCAATTTTCAATCTTCGCTTGTGCTGTGTTGTGCATCGTCAGGGCCATGTTCTTGGGTTGAGGTAGGAAATGTTTATTTATAGAGACATTATGCAAAGAAAATCTTTTTTTAAAAACGCTTAAACCACCCAGTTCTGTGTAATTGTCTCCGGCGCGTGATTTTAAACTGAAACAAACTTCTAGCCTTTGCTTGCACTGTGTGAAGGCTCATGGGTGTATTTTTTTGTATTAAATCTTCCATCCACATAAACAGCAATTTCTCCATTTCATGGATGGGTTCCTGTCGTTTGGTTAAAATTGTAGACTTAATAAGTGCAGAACCTTTCACAGCTTCCCGAATTCTTTCTTTGTCCTTAAGTATCGTCGATACCGTGGAATGTGATAACTTCAAGTCACATGCTATCGTATTCACTTTCTTTCCGCCTTCATACTGCTGGATAATTTTCATTTTACACTCTAAATCAATAGTTTTCCTTGACGTTTTAGCTGGCGTATATGTAGATGAATCATTTTCCTTTTACTAAGCATTTTATGCGTATTTCAGTAGAATTTTAATTAATACACCACACGCAACAGATACTTGAAAGCGACTGGGTGTATGTGCCTGGTGCTGTCTTCAGGCCTCCCGTCATCGATTAATTAATTCATTATTATTATTATTTTTTTTTTGTGGTCGTAAGTCGCATAGGTCGTAAGTCGACGACCAGGTGTATATTCCTCCGGAACTAAGGTCTTAACTTGTGAAACGCCAGTGGAAAGTGTCCTGCAACTTCCTGGTATAAAGCATTATATGATTTGAAGATGGCATTTATTAATTCTGTTGTAAAATAAACACTAATATTTAACTCTGTGTAATACCGTCTCACAGTATAGTGCCAATAATCCCTTTTGGTGCCTGCGGACACATTTGAGAGTTTATGAGAGAGTGGTGGGTACCAAAACGTAAGAAAACTATGGTTTTTGGGAAGAAAAACGTACTTTCCTTACTGATATCACGGTCTTCATTATTCATTTTAACTTCTTTCGGTAAAAATGCCGGCAACCGAAAAAACAGGCTTGGTAGTCGACATGGTACTGCGTTGGGCAAAAGTTCTTAAACATCTGAAATGCGTAAATCCGGCAGAAAAACAATACGTCAAGAGCGAAGCAATCGTACCCTAATGAAGATTATATGGAAAAATACGATATTTAGTGTGCAGCAAATTACATCTGAATTCAACCAAGCCCAGAACTGCCCTATTTCAACCCGTACCGTGCGTGGGGAATTGGCAGTCGTTGCCTATTCGGAAGCTACTATTGTTTCAGAGAATAATCCGCTTCCAGTGGTGTCGAGAACGTCGTGATTGGACAATGGAACAATAAAAGAAAGTCATGTGGTCCGACAGAGAACCTCACGAAGCGATGGATCCTGCTTGCCTTGTTAAGACAACCAAAGCATCTGGAGGTGGTATCAAGGTAGGGAGTGTTTATTGGCACGGACTGGGTCCGTTGATACCGGTGGAAGGTCGAATGTCATCCAGGGAGTACCTGAATTTTGTATCATATCTGCTGTACCCCACCAATGTTACACTTTTATCTCAAAGGTGATGGCCACTTTATCAATGACGATGCAACAGTGCATCATGCCAGAGAGAGGTCCAGAGAACATGACACGGATTTCTACCATCTTTCCTGGCCCCACATTCACCAGATCTCAATCCTATTGAGAATGTGTGGGATATGATGAAGAGAGCTATTCGGTAACAAAGTCCTCTTCCTTCAACTTTGCCTCACTGCGCGATATTTTGCAGGAAGAATACTGACAATTACACCAAAACGCACTGAAAACCCCCAGGATGCACGCTGTGCCGCACACTTGCTGTTATTCGAAACCAAGGCGGTCTGATTCGATAGCGAATAAAAGTTCTTACTGTTTACGCCAGTGTGTGTGTTTGTATTTATTTCGTGGATGGAGGTGTCTTCAGATAAGCCTCTCTGACATACGCGGATGGAACTTGGGGAGGCAGAGGAAAAAACGTTAATTTTCAACTAACCATGTGTATTGTGTCTGTAAATTGCGTGTATTCTCTGGTTGATTTGCCTGTTTTGCAAGGCGAAAAAATTCCAGTTTCTGGGGGGAAAACCTTGCTATCTATGTCTGAGACCGACTAACTCAGTCACGGAGTGAAAAGAGCCCATTAAAGTTCCTCGCGTCATCGACGGGATTCAAACCCGAGCCTTTATTCCATCCGGTGTGGGGAAGACGATGACGATACCACTGTGCTACACACGCAGACTGGGAAGGGAGAGTTGAGCACTCACATGTCCGGCAGATCCTTTCATGGTCGGATTAAGGATGAAATTGGCCTCATTTAATTTTTGAGGCCCCTTCCCTAGTCAAGACCTGTTTTCCAATGTCCATTATTACTTCATCCAGTATATATGATGATAAAACGTTAGTAATTTGCATATGATTTTGTACGTGCGGAAGAATATTTTGGTCGATAAATCTTTTTTTTATGAATTTTGACAAGCAGTCATTTGTATGAAAACTCTATATGCACTGTATGACAAGCAACAAGAGCTTTGCATGCTGCGATTTTATCACTTTCTCCATTATCACGTCTTACTATGAACGAGCTGATGCTTTGAACCGATTTCAAAGTTTTCTCAGCATCCCTATGTTTCTGGCTACGTAGATGTTGGTTAATGTCATCCCCCGACTTGAAACAGCTCGATATACATGTACTATAATTTACAGTTTAATTAAATTCTTCTTTCATTCTTAAATGGAAAGTCAAGAGGAAGTGAAAGCAGTACGTCATTTCCGTTCGCTAATTCACTCTCTGACAGCACGAATGATGCGTTCATTCTTCAGATCACCGCACAGGCGCATGCAGGAGAGTGGCCATGCTCTCTGCAGAAGGAAAATAATGACTCCTACCTCCATGAGCAACAGAAAAATGAACAGTACAACGTTGACAAACCACTTTTGTATTATCACTATACCAATTTTCCCAGTTTAATCAATTTGAATTCTTTTTGAAGGTCTTCCTTAAATGCACAATTTCTCTTTTTTGACATTTTAAATTAAAATTTCCAGAGGCCTTGAACTGATGTTAAAGGCCTCAGACAAAAATTATCGGTCTATTTCAGTCGTAGTGGTAACCACCAGCAGATGGCATTCGACCGACGCGCCTCCTCTACCTTGGTACACGAATGACTACTATTGTTTTTGATACTGATAGCACACTTTTACCAATACCAAAAACCGTTCTTTTCAAAAGTCCGCCGTCCATTCTATATAGCGAATTACATGTGTATATATAACACATCTGGTATGGGCTTGGCACACCCAGGGTCCTGAGCTGGATATCATCATTCTTCTCTTTCTTGATGATTCCCTTCTACCTCTCTCTCTCTTAGGGTAACTCGGGAAATTTTTTTTTTGGCTGGTGCAGCATAAGCCTCAGGTCTCCTTGCACCATATGGTTGCTAATAATAATAATAATATCCGGTTACATTTTCTAATAACTCAAGCCCATTGTATACCGGTTACTTTTTTTTTTTTTTTTTTTTGTTTTTTCACAATAAAATGTATTCTTTTAACAACTAATTGCATTATTGACCCTTCCACTTTGTATTATATTCTTACAGTGATCTTCATTCTTATGGTTTTCTATTATACCTACTACTTTCTTTGTATGTATGAGTGTTTCCGCGCGACGGCGTTTTTTTTTTTTTTTTTTAATTTTTATATATACAGGCAGTTTTCGCTTTACGAGTTTTTTTTTTTTTTTTTTTTCAAAGTATCAAGCATTAACAAAATCGAAAATATGAACATTAATTGCAAAAAAATAATGCTAAACATTCATAAATACCGCATTTTAAACCAGGCGCGTAGCTATGCTATACTATACAGTGTACTGCGCTTTACGATATTAATCCGTTACCATCGTATCGTGAACCCAATAACATTGTTTTTTGGTAATTCATTGCACGAACTCGGAAGTTCAAATGTTCATTATATAACTCCCTAAAAAGTTGTTTTTATAGTATAAATAGTATTAGTTACCAAATCAAATCACTAAAATGCATTACACTTTCATCGTTATCATATGTTCTGTTATAAGAACCAATGTTGAACGGCTTTGTGATATTTTTCTAAAGCACATTTCTGGAGGTCACGACCATAAAACAATTTGCACTTTCCAAATTTATTAGGATTTTCTGCAAGCGATTATAAACTCGATCTTCTTGCATTTGCGAAAATATCTGACAGCTAGAATTGTGGTTTTTTACTTTATAATGGTGAAATGTGTTACTCTGCGTAAATCCTGTTAGTTGCAATTTGTGCGTTCCCTTAAAAAATGCTTATGCATGCTATTGAAATTTATAAAGAAAAGAGAAGATTATCTTGGAAACAAGCGCCTCTTAAAGCATCTCTGAAGAAGACTGACTCCTTGTGCAACAAACCAACGAGTGCCGAGCCAATAATGAGTGATCAACCAGTGTGCATTTAGTCGATGATGATGAAGAATAAACATTCTTCAACATTTTTAAGTAGTAAATAATTTCTCTATTATTATAATTTGCTTGATTTTACAAGCTACGTTTTCATTTCTTTGGATAAATCAATCATTGTTCAAACGTAAACTAATCAGCTAACTAATTTATTGTTGATAACGTAACCCAATTTCTAACATTATGTCTATGGGAAATAAATTCCCGCTTTACGAGCGCGCGCCCAAGAACGAATTAACTCGTAAAGTCGAGAACTACTTGTATGCAATATATGCACCCAGGCGGTTACAAGTATTTCAGTAGCCGAAATTTAGAAAGCTTCCAGTTATCTTTCATCATTTTCTATTTGTTTCGGAGCAATATGGCCTTAGTTGCTAATGCTCCTAAAAACCAAACAGCAACGTCTATTTGTTTTGTAATGAATAAAGTGATACTTCTGCTACAAAACTGAGGCTTAAGCAGCTATTTTACGATATTAGTTCATCTTCCTTAAAACTTTTGCTGAATATTAATAGAAGATAGATTTTCCAATATAGTGAATGAAATAAGCCCAATGATGAAAGGTAGTCTTTTCGTGAAATCATTAAAAGTATACTGAGGTGTTCTCAGTAAAATTCCTAATACATAATCACGTATTGTGAGTGTTTATTTCATTATTACTACTCTATATAACAGATCTCTAAAATCCTTATAAATATCAGACGCATATAAGTTCAATGGCATCGGTATCAGTGTGCTTGCATGAATAAAAATGCTGTAACAGAGACATGACTTTAATTTATCATACGAACAATAAAAGAACAGTTGAACTGAAATACATTTTGTTTCATAAATAACTTCAGGTCAAAATCACTGTGTATATATAAGAAAAAAAAAATTTTTAAATGATAGAAATAAGTAAAATTTGCGGGCGACTAATGAGTTCGTGGTATTTCCTGTAATTTTTTTCACAGCCTGGATTGCCATTCAGAACAAGGAAGTTAAAGGTATTTTATGCGTGATTTGTCAATGCAGGTAATATGATGCAACTTCCGCTTTTTAGTCCTGTTGCATGACGTAATCGGAAACGCCAGGAATCTTACAACTACTGAACAAGGAAAGCGTACAGTATATATAACTATTTCACAGATGCCAATAATGATATCGCTTTTGTTTATCGCATGGAGTTTTTTTTTTTTTTTCACTATAATTTCAATTATCAGCTCACATTATGCCTTTCACTATCTGTCTATGATATTATCACGATTTACTTCAACCTTTGACCCATATCGTAATCAGAGTGAAGTTCTTAGGTATACAATTCAAGAGAAAATGTGGAAAGTATTGGTAATCTGATGCTGAATAAGCCTCGCTTCCTAGCGTCGACTAGAGTTTTCTTTTTAACGTTAACGCTGATACGGCTTTTTCCATCAGAAAAACATTCGTGCATTTACAAATCGCAAATAGCCTAAACAGGAAATAATGCAAACAGTTTAACACAACTACATTATTTGTACATCTACTAACTTTAATTTATTAATGTTTATTAACTCATGTACATTTATCCAGTTATTAGAATCTCCCGCTGGCTCATTAATATTAAGCCGTCTTCAATGCTATTTACCATTCAGAATACCTTTGTATAAACTGCCATTCTGAAACCCATTCTAACAACAGCATGTTCGATATCATTAACAGTAAAGAACCTAACACATGGATGAAACCTCACTCGAAAGTATACTACGGTGCATAAGCTAAAGACACGTATTTTAGAAATATCTCATTGCTACGTGTCGAGATTTTAATAAACTTTTATGCAGACGTCTATAACTAAATAACTCGAACCCATAAAAAACCAATGAACATGTCATAAAAGATCAGAAACTCATGCATATTTTATCCATGAATAAAATGTTACACAACAATTATTAGAGTACATCAGTACCCACTGCTATACAAATACACCGAACCCTCATATCTACAAAGTTATTTAGGTCGTCAGTAGGTAATGGATAAATTCTAGCTCTTGTACGGTTATTCAAAAATGGCAGAACTTGGAGTTTGCCACCTCAAAGCATTCCAGCCATGTTCAATAGGGATTCAGGTCATCTGGGAAATCATTTTATAGACAATATCCTTCGTCTATAAAATGAAATTGAGTACCAACTGCATCCCGGAACAATTTCACGTAGGACTCTGTGATATAATCTCTATATCGTCGAGCAGTCAAGGTTCCACCTTTGAGAGTGCAGCCATGAATGGCGATGCTACCCAACTCCATTATTTCTCACTACCAAGTGTCCTTTTTCCATATATTGAAGGGATGATAATCATGCACCACATTCTCTGAGGATGTCAATTGATCAGGGTCGTTCTTGTGGCTCTATAAGCTATAATAAACAGGCAAAACGGAAATTACAGATTTACTACTAAAGGGCAGTGGCGACTTTTGGCTAGGATTGCGCCGTAAATTTCATGACTGAGTCGTATCTACCCGTCCTTTTCGCTAGAATCACTTTTAACTCAAATGCTCTAGTTTGTAATTCTGGAATTTTTGTTGAACGAGTGAACAAGAATGTTTACTTAATGATCATTTCAAATCGCTTAAGTTTTCTTATCTGGATCCCAAAAATTGCCTTGTTTCCAATCTATTTTAACAATACCATCCTTGTCACATGCACACTGGGAGCCCTCGTGGGCAGCGCAATTGGCAGGATCGCCGTACTCCCCATACCGGCTGTAAGACTTCGGTTCGATTCCTGTCGATGAAGTCAGGAACTTTTATGGACCATTTTCACAACTTGGCTGAGCTAGTCTGTCTCAGGTGAGGTAGCATTATTTTTTCTACCGGAAACTCGGGTTTTGTATCTAGAAGACAGAAAATCGACGTCAGACCACAAGTAATTTACAGACAAAAATGGACTTAGTCGCCGATGCTCCTAAAACTCATACACTTGTGTGCAAAACTTAAGGAGCAACACTATTTCTAAAGGTTACAAGCACAAAATTTTTAAGGTACTCTCTACTGATGAAAGTAGATTCAGTCTCAGCAGCGATTCTGGACGTCAGCTAATCTGACAAAAAGGTTGACACATGGTATCACCCCGCAAACAGCACCAAAAGGAATTGATATGTCGGTCGAGGTGTTCTCGTCTGGGGAGCGTTATCTTGGATGGACATACACAACTCTAGACACTGGAAGGCAGTACTGTAACCGGTGCACACTACTGTACTGAGGTAATCCTTTGCCATGTGCATCTGTTCCAAGGTGCCATTGGCTCCGAGTTCGTGTTTGTGGATGATAACGCCACGCCTCATCGCGCTGCAGCTGTTTATATGCTTTTGGAAAGTGAGGAAATTGTTCGTATGGATTGGCCTGCCCGTTCCATCAATCTAAATCCTATTGAACACATATGGGACGTTCTGGGGAGACGCCTAGCAGCACGTCCACACCCACCAGAAAATGTTCACCAGCTGAAGATGGTGCTGACAGAGGAATGGACGATGTTAATGCAAGAACTTATCAACAACATTGTTCTAAGTATTTACAGGCAGTGCAAAGCCTGTAAATACTCAGAACATAATTAGAACACCCTTACATTAACGGTGGCCATATCTCCTACCACCTCTTCCCTTTGTTACATCTTTGGCAGTGATGCACCTGTATCATGACAGCCAGTGCTATGCTGCCATTTTTGAATTGTTTCTGATGTTTCCTTCATTTCTGTACCTCACAAAGTTCCTTTGGTATGCTTTCCCACATTCAGGCCACTCCTATGAGACGCTACAGGTGAAAACCTGACTGACCCTTAAATTTTGCACACCAGTGTACTACTACCTCTATACTCTGAATATGAGCAGAGCATTTCAGAAGATACAGAGAATACACAAAAATCATGGAATTCCTTCTGACAATGTCTATCAAGAAAATTATATCTTTGGAGAAAGAGTGGATATTCAGTTTGGTTGTGTGCAAATTGTTATGGTTCACACACATGCTAGAAATAGTCATTCACAAGTTGATGTTGAAATTATATTGTTTCCAGTAGAGAGGTCTTATACTGTTCAGCAAAATTAACAGAACAGAAAATTAACATGTAGAAAACGCAGTAACTTTTGCAGCTTGTGATGAGGCAGGATAAAATTTGGGATGATGTACCATAGAATAACAATGAAACTATACTACATGGAACTTTGTACTAGTATAAGGGACATTTATAGGCGTTGTATAAGAATTACCAAACGGGTCACATTACAGAAGTCTATACAAAATGCTCAAAAAATATGGTTATACATCAATGAGCCAAAACATTATGACCAGTGAGTCGTTATGTAAGTCAAAGCAACTGCAGGTGAACTACGGTGCGTGCGAGGGTCGGGACACGGTATAAACAACACCTGATACTGAGCTCCGTTAATCATGTCACTCTTGTTCTTCAGATGGAAAAGGCAATAGACTTAAGCAAGTTTGACAAAGGCCAAATTGTAATGGCCAGATGACTGGGTCAGAGCATGTCCAAAACTGCACAGCTGGTGGGATGCTCCCAGTCAGCCATGGTTAGTACCCACCAAAAGTGGTCTGAGGGAAAACCCATGAACCGCCAAAGTGTTGGACAACCACAGCTCATCGATGCTTGAGGTGAACGAAGGCTCTCCCAGATGGTATTTGGCAACTGTGGTGCCTCTCCGGTAATTGGAATGCTGGTGACAGGAGTTATCTGTCGCTGTTGTTATTTGGTTTTTAGGAGCATTAGCAACTGCCATATTGCTCTGGGGATATGCGGTGGTCATTCCCTGACCTTTCCGCATCCTATTTGGTAGGCACGGGCTTGAACCCCGGTCTAATCAAGAAGCATGTGCTATGCACTGCTGCTCCTGCCCACGGAGGCACCTTATCTGTCGCAACACAGTACATTGAACCCTGCTGAAAATGGGGGACGTGTAGCTGCAGGCCACTCTAAGTGCCCATGCTAACCAGTTCACCGGCAACAGCACCTAAAATGGGCACGCAAGAATCGAAACTGGACCTTGAGTGATTGGAAGTTCATCTGGTTCAACGAATCACATTTTCTGTTGCACCATGTGGACGGCCGGGTATGTGTCATTTACCTGGCACCTGGATGCACTGTGTGATGAAAACACGCCAGTGACAACAGTGTATGCTTTGGGCAATGTTCCGCTGGGATACCTTGGGTCCAGTCATCTATGTGCCGGGTATGCTGATGTCCACCACCTACCTAAACATCATTGCTGACCAGGAACACCCTTTCTTGGCAACGGTCTTCCAGCAGGATAATGTGCCATGCCACACTGCCCTGATTATTCGACTGGTTCGCAGAACATGAGATAGACTTCCAGGTACTGCCTTGACCTCCAAATTCCCAAAACATCAATTCCACCGAGCATCTGTGGCATCTCAACCACAGACCTTACAGGATCTGCTGGTTATGTGTTGGTACCAGATACCACAGACATTTAGAAATCTTGTAATGTCCATGCCTTGCTGGGTACAAGCTGTTTTGGCTGCATGTGGGGGAACAACATCACATCAGGTAGGTGGTTATGTTTTGGCTCATCAGCGTATAACATCAGTACAATGTGATTCCCTCCAACAGCTAAACAGGCCTGACAGCAGTGAACCATGCTTAATATGAGGCTAAGATTCTGTAGCAACAAATCCCATTCTTCCACCAGTGTATCAAGTGACTGAGTTGGCTGTCAGAGTACAATGTCAAACCCAAGGGCATCCCACTGGATTTGTCAGGTGTTCATGCTGCCATGGCAGTTGTTGGATATCTTGTTTCAAGGTATTTGTCCACCACTTGAGTGCCATGTGCAGTGGCTTTCATGCATGCAAAGAAAATCTGAGCAACTGCACCTTTAAAAAGTTGCACATAGGGTTTGTGATTTTGCTAACCTCCACCATAAGTGCCCCATTCTCTGTTGGGAGGGATTGTACTGCATTCTTCAATGTCTCCAGATGAAACAACATTGTAGGCTAAAATGGGACTCATCAGATAACAGAACCCTACACCATTTGTCAAGGCTCCAAGTCACCCGTTTTGATTTCTGTGGTGGTTTAGGGTTAGCGGGACACAAATCACTGGCTTCCTTACATTGAGCCACCTTAACACTCTGGTTGGAAATATTTTCATCCATGGCCACAGCAACTTAGAGACATTTGATGACAGGACATCATAGGGCTTCATCTTGCTATTAGAGTGGAAAACACTAAACTAACTTTGCCCGAAACAGACTGACTTACCTATGGATTGAAAAAAGTACTTAGCTGAATTAGTCAGTCCTCTTTTTTCCACCCGTTGTGTGAATAACAATTATAACCACTCTACTATCGACGAGGGCAATCATTTATCACTGTCAACACACAAAAAAGTGATACTTTAATCTCATATGGGATTTGGAATGCAGGATTTAACACATCAATTTCAAATACTTGTTTTTACTGAAGTTGGCAAATTCAGCATACTGAAAGTTAAAATAACAGTATGCACTGGAACTAGGTTACTATCCTTTCACACCATAATTCTTGCTTTAGGTTTACTTTCTTCATGCAACTTTTGTACTATTTCTTGAAATTCATGTGAGTTTGAATGTCTGGGTAAAATCTCTGGTAGGTTTGCTGACTGGAATCATTTGACCATTTTATGCTACCTCTGCATAAAAGTAGAGGCAGACAGCAAATGCATCAATTAAAGGTTGAAGTCCCTGCTTGTTGGCATCTTTTTGAAACCTCAGGGTGAAAATGTCATGGTCTGTTTGGTGCAAAGCTGCCTAGTGACTAGCTTTACCACCCAGGTTTCCTGCACCATCCTGAGGAGGCAGCAGTGCTGTTAAAGTGATGAAACTGTTAGCATTAGTAAAAAGTTAAGGTAGTTTTCCTTTCTGAAACTTTTTTACAGATTCAGGAATGAAAAATTATTGAGAAATGGCTTCTGGTCATAAACACAAAATAAATTAACTATAATGCTTAGGGACATTGGATTTGTATCTAAAGCAGTTTTAAAACTGTTTGTAACATTTACCACTATTTTTAATCTGCTCACTTACTAGAGTGGGTCCCTACATTTCAGAGCAAATACTTGAGCCATGGATTGTGATATTGTCACAAACTCAGTCAGCATTGACATCTTACGGTAAACTGTTTTGGGAAAAATTGTGTAAATTTATCATTTTGTTAAAATTCTCAAAAGGAGTAAAACTAGTTAATCAACATAAAATTGTTGGAACAGAAGATGACATTTTGGAAGTATGGAATAAATGGTACCCCCTACATAAAAAGGCATAGAGAACATCATTCAAGTTGAAATTGGAAATACCACAATAGAAAGTGGCACACTCCAAAGGACAAGTCCTACATGATTGGAGTAAAGCATTAAACTTATTGTAAAAAAAGAAAGATAGAGAGCTAACTGTGGAAATTAAAGGAATTTCACTTCATAGTGTAAAGTCTTAAATCTTGCAGATATATTCTTTCATAGCGAGATAGCGGTATTGCAGTACTTCAAATAAATAACACTTCTCTAGTAGAGAAGACTACTGTTATTTATTTTCAGAGGATACCACCACCCAGATGATCATTTCAAAGCTATTGGGCTTGATCATCAGTGGACGGTCAGGTACCCTGGTAATACAACATGCCATCACGGTTGCGAAGTTATATCCACAATATGAGAGATGCCAAAGGGCATGGTAAAAATGTAATTTGAAAATGAAATGCACAAGGCATAATTCTTATGGGTTTTGGTAATTAACTATATAGTATCGGTGTAAATACACCATAGTTAACCGATAAATTTGAACTACGTAAATAGCGTAGAAGGCATCATAAAATGCAAGTTACTGACCAAGGGCAAGTGTGCAAAGTGTAAAAATTGTATTGTTATATGCAGATGACAGCATTGGTAAATAATGTAGGATTCTACACCTGAGCAATCCAAAATGAAAGGAAATGACTCATTTTAGTATTAGATACAAATTCAATATCCCCAAATACCAACTCATTCTTTCTGGTTTGTTTATGAAGCAATCAATACTATATTCTGAACATGTTTAGCAATACACTGCAGAAATAGATCTGGCAATATGACTGATATAGAGGGATAAAAAAAAAAAAAAACAAAAAAAACAAAAACAAAAAAAAAAACACTAAATAGGAATACAGGGTAATCTGCCACACATTTAATGATTACCTTGTTTCCAAAAATCACCAGATTTGTGGCTTTTTGAGAAGCAGAAAAAGTTTTTTTTTTTTTTTTTTGTATACTGGTTTACAATTCCTCACAGACTGGAGGAATTGAAATCCAATATACAAAAAAAAATTAATGTTCAAAACATGACAGAAGGTGTCACTGAACACATTCATGAAAGAAATCAGTGCAAGAATTCAAGGTGAATCCTTTTTTTTTTAGCAGTTAGGTAAAATAGTATCTAATTATTTCATTAGATTATAAGTCCTGTTGATATTGGGAATTCAATAAGAATATTTAACTGTTAAAAGTACCATACATTTAACTGTGGACATTGGGGTGATTATTGCCCACAAATTGTCATTCATGACCATACAAGGAATTTTTGTTATAATGCCAGAATTCTGGAGTGCAAAAAAATTTTGGATCCTGTCTGAACATAGTTTATGGGTCTGAGTGTGCCACAACACTTTCACTGTGTAAGGATGTTTGCTTGTATGATGTTATATTTGGAGAATGGAATATGGATACAAATTAAAATTCTCCTTATTCTAGAATGGTATCCAACAAAAACAAACCATGTAGTTGAGCCTAATTTCAGAAAAGGCTCCTGATTAGTTTCTTACAAGGATAAATCATACATTTACTGAGCTTTAAGTCAATGTAAATTCCATATTTCAAAATATCCATCTAAATACAGCTTTTCAGAACATTCAATCAAGTTATCTTTGGAAAATTAAGTAACTCAGAAAAGGGGTTAATGCAGGATGAAGATGTGTTGAAGTGAGAGAAGCTGTTCCAGTGAACCTGAACTGCGTAAATTGAATTTTTGACATCGAGAGCAGTTTCTTTATCCAGTGATAAAGAAAAGTCTCAAAAATCAGTTTAGGAATTCATGGTAAATGAATAAGTCGTTACTGTTTCGTGATGAGGATGTTTAAAATTACAAGTGCTAATCAAAGAGGGTTAAGTCCTGCTGGCCTTATTTTATTTTCCCCCCTGCATACTTAACTGTTTCCTACAAAGAAACAATGGGGCTAAGTTAGAGATATTCTGAAGGCACCAAGTGACCTAAATTACTGGATGAGATTACAAAGAAATTGGATGGGAGAAACAAGTGACATTACACATGAATTTTAGTAAGGCTCTTAATCCAGTTTCTCACGAGAGGTTTGTTGATCACAGATGATATTCATAAATGGGCATTTTTCAGGGAAGAGTGAAATAACAAGTGGGAACATTCAGGGATCAGTGCTGAGAATATCATTTATCTTTCTTAAATAATACCGATAATGGAATACAGAATTGTCAAAGTCAAAGGATGAGAAGGTGGTTAATGATCACAACCACGCTACACTGCTTCAAAAAATTTTTTGATCAATTACAAGCATGGTTTGAAAAATGGCAGCAAAGTTAAAAAAAAAAAATATATGTATAAATATACTATGTAGGTGTAGCAAACCCTCGATTTAACAGACTGGACAAATAATTTGTCCAGATTATAAAAATAAAAGTAGGTAATTATAATTACCTACTTTTATTTTTATAATCAAATTCAGGAAAATTTTTTTTTTTTTTTATTCTTTCTGAAAACGTGTTCAAATAGCTGTTTTCCCAGATTACAGTGGTAACTTGCGAGCTGACCATGATGCGGGACACTAAACTGCAGGTCTACCGACTCGCTTTGTTTCAGTCTGCCTCAACCTATCGTGCAGTCAGGTTGTATAGAGTTTCTGGATTGTGATTTCTGACTTTGATTTTGCAAACCTTACAATTCAAAATGGCATCAAGTGATAAAGAAGTTAAAAGAAAGCATGTGAACTTAAATGTGGCACAGAAATTAGAGCTAATTAAGAAATTTACGGCATAAAAAAAAAAACAAAACTGTTTCTGATATCCGTAAATCAAAGGCCAAATTGCAACAATTTTATATTGTACAGTACTGTATATTGTACTTTTTTACACATTAAGAACAATAAAAAAATGCGACCCATGTAACATTTGATTTAATGGACTTTCGGCATTACAGACACCCCTTTTCTCCTATTAGTCCATTAAATCGAGGGTTTACTGTACACACATACAAACTCCCTGACATACGGAAGAGATACACTCCAGGATTTCGTACATAAGTAGGGTTTTATGTAACTCAGGAAAGACTAAATTTTGCTACTACCGTATTTCTTCGATTCTAAGATGCACCTTAATTTCAGTACCACCAACAGAAAAAAAGGTTTTGATTCTAAGAAAAAAATAAAATAAAACTAAAATAAATCTAACAAATATTTTTATTATAATAGAATTCAATTTACTAACAATAGTATTTATCAGTAGGTATGTTATTCATCACTTTCTTCTGAATCTTTTGAGCTGTCGATATCTGCATCTGAATCAATATCAGAGTCTACTTCACATTCAGAGTGATTCTTCTGAGCCATTATCTTCCTTATCCCATAATATATCGCCTTATGAGGCATTGACAGTGTTGGTGACGTAACATTTTTTAAACAAGTGCTGCACTATTCTTTCTGGAATTAGCTTCCCAGCTGTTGATACCCATTCTGCCAATTTTGATGCCGGTGCTTTCTTAATTTTTCCAGGTGTCAGCGGAAGGTCGTCAGTCAACAACCAGGATTCATATTCCTTTCAAGTAGTCCTTAAATGGTTTGCTGACTGAAACGTCGACTGGCTGCAGTTGACTAGTCATGCCACCAGCAATCACAACCAAGTCACCATTGTTTTGGCACGATTTTATTTGTTACCCATTCGGACAAATGTCCGGGGAATGCATCAAGTATTAGCATGCTAGGTGGGTTATGAAGACTTCCAGGATGTCTATTCCACACAACATTTAGCCAGTTTTCAGTAAGCTCTGCCGACATCCATTTTTTGTGTACACACAATAACATCTTTGGGGAAGATTTCATTCTTCAGTATGGTTTTTTTGATTTAAAATTAAATATGGTGGCAACTTTCATCATCAGCGATGCATAGCATCACAGTGATACACTGCTTTTCGTAGCCCGTGCTTATAATCTTGATTTCTTTAGCACCTTTAGCGTTTAGGGTGTAATTTCGAGGAATATCAAAGAAGACCGGGGTTTCATCAGCATTTCCAATCTGATTAAACTCAGATTATTTTTTTCTGTAACTTCATCACCTGTCGCTGAAAATTAATCAGCTTCTGTTGAAAGTCTGCAGGAATTTGACAGATGTGCAGTGCCTTAATGATAATTCGCTCCGACACCTGAGTCTGTTGCACCAGCCGTGAGTGCCTTTAAAAATTATTTTCTCTATTCCGAGGGACTTGGCAATTTCTCTGGCTTTCAATTGCATGGCTTGTCAAGTGATGGGTAATTCTTTTGCATGTGTCTCTGTTACAAAACGTATCACAGCTTCCTTTCTTAGGCCCTGTAAAGCACTTGTTTATTGCTTTGCATGAAAATATGGAATTTCAATCATTTCTCCGACAAATACTTACTTCACTAATGTCAAATGTTGACCCGCAGCTCCATTTCCATGTTCTTTTGAATACAACTTTTCGTTTCAATGCAGCTTTGTAGTGCAATCTTTTTGACATTTTAATGTGCAATAAGGGATCAAAATGAACAAAATACAGTAACTCCACTTCTTACGTAAAACTTCCTAGTTTTCGCCAAGCGAGCTCCACTATAATGAAATAACGGTGGCTTCACATTTCAAAAGCATGTGAAATTACCCACGGCACTTTATTCTCTAATGGAATTGGAGAATGTGATAATGGTCAAATTCAAAGGCAGGGTTTCTGCATAAAAACAAAACGTGGTGCTGCATGCAAAGTGCGGGAAAATTCGAAAAAAAAAAAAAAAAAAAGACTGCAACTGTAAGACGTCATAGATTCTAAGATGCACCCCGTTTTTAGAGACGTTTATAGTTGGGGAAAAAGTGTCTTAGAATCAAAGAAATACGGTATATCCCTGATATGCCAAAATCACAAAAAACAGACACCCCCAGAAGAATGAAGAAAAATAGTTATATTTTTAATTAGTTCAATTAAAAACTATCTGGGGACAGCGGTGAAGTAGCCAGAATGACACATAAGAAAACATAAAAGGAAGGGAGAAAAAAAAGTTATTGTGCTGTAAAAACTGATATGCATTTTGTAACCTTGATTATTATAGTTGATTTCATTGGTGCCAATCCCTTCACCGTTTCTTGTATTGTGTCTTTGTCCTTTATTATTGTATTTACTGCTGACACTGACGTACAATACTTGTTAATATTTGACCATTTTCATACATTCTTATTTTAATTTTCTAATCAAAATCAACCGTTTTCCTTTTCTTGGTAGGTTTACTAGTACTGCTGTCACTTATTCTCTCAGTCGGCACAATAACTGCCAAAATTAATTTTCTGTAAAGAACTTCACAGGGTTACGGCGGAAACACCATTACTGCCTCATGTGAACTCACATTTTACTAAAGCAAATTTTGGGAGGTGACTACCATAAAACAAACAATTTGCAGTTTCTGGTTTATTGGGCTTTTCTGTTAGTGCAATCTATTATAAACAGGTAATAAACGTGATTTATTGCATTTGCAATAATACCAATAGCTGGAATTCTGTGGGTTTTTACGTTATGGCAAAATTGTGTCCCCTTTCACTGAAATCTTTAGTCATATAAAAAAACAAATTTTCAGAATCTTCTCTTCATTCCTATTTTTTAAGCTTCATAAACTTGATATGTCACTTGTGCATGCCATGTTCGTTGTTATTGATTGCTGCTTTTTTTTTTTTTTATGTTTAAAATTTTACAATCCTAAAAAAAAAAAAAACGAAAAAACTCTACCTAAGTCCAAAGTTACTGAGGGACTTACTGTATAAAGCAGCCATTTCAAAGGAAAACATGGATGCTATGAAACTGGAGCATCTCATCAGCAACACATTTTTGACAAAAGGTAGTGGCACAAAGGTTATTCATGAATGCATGAAGGCTACATATGATGATGCTGCCCATCTGAATTTGATTCTCAGCAGTTTAAAAGAGGTCAAGAAATTATAGATTATCATCGACTTAGGATGACCAGTAGAAGCAACAATTTCAGAATGCACCAAAACATTGAAGACCTGGTTATACGAGATAGATGTCCGATGTCCATGATTGTCAAGCAAATACAATATTCCTGGTTTGGTACTGACCATTCTTAGTAAAAACTTGGCCTTCTTCAGAAACAGTGCAGGATTCAAATTTGAGGAAAATTTACACATGCATGATGCAGATCTGCTAAGGGCACCAAGAATTATAACATGATGAAACATGGATTTATCACTAGGATATGGACACACCATGGGTTGCCCCTGACCAAAAAAATTAAGGCACAATCCTTTGCCAGGAAGATCATTTGCCAATCATTTTTTGGGATATGGAAGGACTTCTCATGGTTTGATTGTTTGTTTGGTAGTTGTTGGCACATCGGCTTCTGTGGCCATATTGCACCTCCCAAGGTTTTTGCAGTACTTTGATCCAAGCCAGAGGCGGGATTCGAACCCGCACCCTTTGGGTTGCTAGGCAGGCATTTTACCCACCCGGCTTCTCATGGATTACTGGAGATGCCTATGCTGTTATTCTCAAAAATGTAAGAGGTGACAGTACAACAGTTTTGCCACTTGTCATTTATTTGGAGAGGTCTGAAACTCTGACAGGAGCAATTTCCAAGATCCTCTTTAATCAAAGCTGGACCTAGTTGATCTCAGGTGGAGGGTTTTCTCAGGAGTTAATCCAGTTTTTTAGGACATGTAAATATATCTATGAACACACACTGGCCTAAGTTGCTGCTCCTGTACACAAGTCAAAGCAATTGCTGCCTCGAGAGACTGGGTTACAGGAGTTAAACCACTCAACTCTACAATTCAAACCTGATCCTTTTTCCTCTTCAGACTTCTCTAAACACAATTGTAAGAGCAGATTTTCATGTTTGCATTTTTCCAAGGTAATTTCACATATGATTCAAATAAGGTGTCCATTAACATTTTCAAGAAGGCTGTAAATAGCCTTTTCAGAGACCAGATATTTCCTCTTTGCCTTCAAAACACAGTACATGTATTGAAGTCATGGGGTCATATAATGAGAAAAAAAATAAGGCTGTTGTGTAGTTATTTCTGAATTACTCCGAGTAATTCTTGAAAGATTATGTTTATAGCTGCAATAATCTCAATTTTTTATTTATTTTTTATTTTTAGAAAAGTTCAAGTTCATCCTTCCATAGCACACTTTCTGAGGCAAGCTATTAATATAAACAAAATAAAAACCATCTATTTTGCTTGTCTTTAGTGAGTAATCACTTTAGGGATTATTCAGTGAAGGCAGGAGATTCAAGTTTGATTAAAGGTTAGTTTTAGTGGATTATATAAACAGAAATGCATGCCTGATATCAGATGCCTGCCAGTAGAGGGCAGATACATTTTGTTCAGGTAGGTACATTGTTATGCTTTTGATATCATCACTTGCATATAAATTTAGGACATTCACCCATTCAGGAGAACATACATAAGTTTGCATTTTTCCAAGGTTTATTTGAATCACATATGATTCAAATAAGGTGTCCATTAACATTTTAAACTGTCTAATTAATTTAGAACTGATGTAATCACTTATTCATGTTTCTGACTATTAGCAGACAGTTTTAATATACTATGTTCACTATAATTTCACATTAATGTTGGGCAATCAGGTATTAAAAAAAAAAAAAAACCACATTTAGGCAGTTTCTATTCTTTCAAAATTTTGTGAAAACACTTTAATGAGTCTGCCACTATTGAAAATCTGCAAGGCCACTTGTGAGAGAATTAAGAAATAATGGTGCAGCTGCAGAAAGATAGTCTGAGAGCAGGGCAAGGAAAAGTGCCATCTTGTTTTTGATCAATGTTTTTATCCATTGTGGCAGCAGATATGGAAAAAAGTGTTTAGTTACCAAAACAGATAATTTGTTTGAAGGTATGCAGAATCTTTGTGGCTTACAACTATTATTTCTATAAGAAAAATTAGAAATACATGGGGCAATGACACAGAGCCTTATGTACTTCCCCACACACATTAATGGAGTGTTGACTTAGCCACTGTGTGCACATCTTGTGCAGCACTGCATTATACATTGCTGATTTAGCTTGCTTGTAGAAATTTGACTTAAAACAACTTAGTATTAGTAGAAGCATATGATGCAAGAAAGCAAGCTTATACAGTATTAGCAAAAAAAAAACACCCCCTTCTCATCACTCCAAACGTTTGTCTAGTTTTGCCTTGAATTTATTTAAGCTGTCAACTTCTACAATGACAGATGGAAGTTTGTTCCAGCAATCAACCACCTGCTGGCTAAAGGCAAATTTCTGCACATTTATTACACAACAGTCTTTCTTCAATTTGAGTTATGCCCGCCTCAGGTTCATAATCTGAGGAAGAATGCCATCAGCATTGAGCCTGCTCAAACCATTCAAGGCCTTATATACCTCAATCAGATAAATTCACAGGTGCCTGGTCTCCAGACACTGTAATTTGCAACACTTAATCCTTTCTTTGTAAGAGCAACCCTTTATTTCTATTCACTAATCTTATTGCCCTTCTCTGTATACTCGTTCCAGCAGCTCTACATCTTTCCTAAAACAAAGCCTCCAGACCTTTATACAATACTTAAGGTGTGGCATGACCATTGCCATATACAAGGGGATAATCACAACCTCATTCTTGCTAGAAAAATTCCTGTATATTATTGACAAGACACCATGAGCTACTCTTGCAGACCATCTGCACTGCACAATTACCTCCAGGTCCTTTTTATTCTCTACCACCCTGAGTGTAGTACCACACAATTGATACATTACTGCTACCCATATGCAGTACTTTACATTTGCCAATGTTAAATTCAGTTGCCATCTCTCAGCCCATCTGCTCAACTTTTTTAGATCCTGTTGCAGCAGTGTAGTCATTAGTGTCATTTACAACCCTGCTGACCTTCGTATCATCTGCAAACTTAGACATTAAAATCTGATATACCTTCATCAATATCATGAATAAATAGAGAAAACAACAATGGACAACACTAATAACATTACTCCACGAACACCAGTGTCCATTGATTAACACTGTCTTCTCCCACTCAACCATGCCTTTATCCATAGCAGAAACTTTCCCTCAATGCCACACTGCTCCAATAATTTGTACAGCAGTCTTCATGCGCAACAATATCAAAAGCCTTCCTAAGATCAAAGTATATGATATCAAAATTCTTCTTTTGATCCAGTTCCTTTGTGACCACATCATAGTATCCAATCAAACTGGTCAGACAAGACTTCCTCTTAACAAACCCATGCTGTGTCTGAACTATAACCGAAGTCTTGTCTAGATGGTCCTGCAGGGTCTCCATTAATTTCCCCGGAACAGAAGTTAAACTCACAGGTCTGTAATTACTTGTGTCACCCTTTGATCCTCCTTTGTGAATTGGGATCACATTTTCACATCTCCAGTCCATGGGTACCTCCCCTGAGTCCAAGGAAGCTCTCATAATTATTGCTAAGGGTTTGCTTACTTCCTGGATAGATCCCATCCACCCCAGGTGCCTTGGCTATTATTTTCTAGGCTGGACTGGTATTTCCACTAATGTTACATGAATTATCAAATGAACAGTCAGCAACTTACTGTTATGTTAATTAGTAACTGGATCTACTTTGATATTATGTAAAAACCTCAAGGCCATGTTAAGATAGAAACAAATCTAAGAATCCCTGAGGGGATAGGCAAGATTCAAACAAGAATTTAACTACATGTTGTCATAAGAAAATTGATATTTAAAGACTGTTTAATGCTGGTGTATGTTGGTGCACAATTTTTTTCTTTTTTGGATTAGCAACTGGAAAGTTTAAAGCTGTGCATTTTATAATAAATTCTTTAAAAAGTAAAATCAAGAGTATTAAGGTGAGAATTACAATTTTTTTTTTGTTTAAACTGCAAGGATACAAAACAAATGTGTTTGTATCCTTGCAGTTTTGTTTGTATCATTTGTTTGGATACAAACAAATGACAGCAATCTTTGTTAGCTCAGAAAGTATTACTTAAGTGGGTGCAAGGTGTACAGCACCATGCAATATATATCTTAAGAAGTATGTGAAATACAAACAATCTGAAATAAAGGCAATTATTTGTTCACTGTTTTAATAAAGTTGGTAGCACTGGCAAAAGTTACAAGAATGGATGCATTTGGTGTAATGCATACACCAACGGAGAGCAATTTTTTTACAGCTATATTTTGCATTTTAACATAATGATGCACATCAAATATCAGAACTATAACGAAGGAATATGATGTGAACAGTTCACCGATTATTAAACTTCAACATGTCTCTCTCATTAAACAAAGCTTAGATTATAATGCTAAAACCCTTTTGGCAATTAACTTTGTTAAGCACTTATCAATTGCAGACAGCATATTGCTCACCTTGAGAAAGTTTAGTGAATATCATGTTGCAAGCCTAAGTTAAAAACAAACTAATTCTTTGTTTTACAAATTTATTAGAGTTTGGATGACTAGCTGTCAGTCATAGTTAGGAAACTGACTATTTAGAAAGGAGTGCTAAAAGGGAAGAAAGATTTAAACAACAATGATGCATGCCACCAGGCAAAAAAAAATTTAAGCATGCATGTACACGGTGGCAGTCTTTGGTTAAATGTGTAACCAGACTGGTAGAAGAATGGCAACCTTGGACAATAAGTCTGTTCAAAGAAGAGACCAGAAGTGAAGAAGGAAAAACAATATGAACACTTTTTAGAAATACAAAATTGAAAAGTGCAACAAACAATTACTAGTGACTGGCACTCAGTCATTCGAATTCAAATCCAGTTCATGGTCCAAAAGAAGTTAAATTTGAAGACAAATTGATGAACTAAAAAAACCACCTTCAATTACGAACTCTGGTAAAAGCAATCCTAAACAGGTCAAGAAAGCTGACAATTCTAGGCATTCTATCCTCACTCATGCAGGAAGTCTATTCATGTTCTTTCTTTTGGCTTTAATAAAGCCATATGCTTATTTATTTTATATGTTGTCAACATTTGAAAATCTGAATACAACATACATGTACTGAGGTCACTACTTCTAGATATGTCAAAGAGTGTTATTTTCAAATTTATTTTACAAACAGTTTTCAAATAGTCTACTTCTGTTTTGGTAAATGATTGCCATAACAGACTAAATCAGAAGGATGATTCTGATTTGTCCATAGGCATTTCTCCTACCAAGGTTAGGTAGTAGAAATGCCTATTCAATTTTGTATTGTGGAGAATCTAACAAGAGAAAATACTGTTCTTTTGCTCAGTCAGCAAGTACTTCATGGCTGCATCAGAATACACGGTGCACAAGTTCTCAGTGAAAAATGTTCTTATAAATATTCTGAGGTAGCACAAATTTCATCAACTGGCAATACACCATTTTCAAACTGAAATTTTTTTGTGGACAAGTTTCCAGTACTTCTTGGTGTCATTAAAGATAAAGAATGAGATGAAGCAGTAGATATCTTATAGCATCAATTGTCAGTTTCAGTATGAGAACCTACCAGACATGATTATGAAAGAAAGAATTGATGTATAGTGGTCCTTCATTGGAGAACTAACAAGTGTATAAGGAAGCTTGAAATATAATAGATATCCAAAGTTGCACTTGGCATTTACTCACAGTGCTGAGTGATTAGAAAAGTAAAAATTGAGTTCAGGTGTTCTTTTTCTAGTGAAGTTTGGGAAATGCTCCTAATAGTCACAGGAGGGCCATGTTATGAACGAAACTGATTCATGATTTCTGAAGAAGGCAAATTCTGCAACAGTATTCTTGAAGCAATCAAAGTTGCTTGATGCCTGAAAGCATACTATATTGGTAAACAATCTTATGTGCATAAATTCCAGTGCAGTGTGGAGTTTACTCCTATTTACAAATACCTAATCTCCAGTTTGTTTAAAGCCAAATGGTGGCAGCCATTTGTAGAATATTGCATATTTCTCAGTATTTGTTACAGACAAGATGGAAGTAGAAACACTGAATGTGATAACTCAACAGAGCACTTTTTTTTTTTTTTTTTTTGGTAATTTGGGCTTGTTGCAGAATATTTTAAATTGGCACAGACAGCAAAATCAAGTGAAAAATTTTATAGAAAATCTTAGACAAGTTAGGTTGACAGGCAAGGTTCCTTTACACTATCAGATTTAAAGCCTTTTACAATATTCATGCTTTGGGACAGACTGGGGATAACAAGGAGTACAGTGAACAGTAAACCTTGAAATTGGGATGTGAATATTTATTACCAACTTAACCAAATTCTGATAATTTAAAAATCTAAATCAGTATATCTTACAGAAATTGTTAATAGAATACATGTAATTTAATATCAGTGTGATGATAAAAAAAAAAAAAAAAAAAAAATTGACAATATACATCTGATCTATATGAAACTTTGGTGTGGAGTGGTTGCAGCAGGACCCTGGCTCTGGTACCTTCAAGGCTTCTTTGAACAATAATGGTCATGGGAGAGGGGAGTCATTAGTTTAAACTTGATGTGATAAGTCATCTCATAGTGAAGGGAAGAAGGTTTTTTTGTTGTTAAGGTTAAATCTAAAATATTTTCAATATCAAATGTATATAATCTGAGTTTTAAAGTGTGTTTTAATGCTTTTCGCCACTGAACGAGTTGAAAACAAACTCAGAATATCCCATTTATAAAGTAACTCAGTTACAAAATGTGGTCAGCAAATTGAATTTTTGCCAAAATGCATACTCATCTCAAGGTTCGGCAAGTTACAATATAACTAGACATTTCAACAACTAAAGCACTAAGAAGCAAGTTGCCACAAAAAGTCTAACTGCACATCAATTTTTGGAAATTAGCAGCCAGTATATTCTTCTCCTCTCCCTTGCTGATTTCAGGAATTTACCATTGGCACTAGAGAGAGACACAAATGCTTCCCCCAAAAGGGATGACAACCCAGATTCTATATGCTTGTAGTGTCACATGCATATTCATTTACAAATGATAAATTAATTTACCTCTCTAGCAGGCACACTAGCACTCAAAAGTGTATTAAAAAAAAAAGCTCAAAAATTTAAAATAAGTGGCAAAGTCAGTGAGAATTCTAGTGTTCCACTCATAAGGTTGATATTTAATTTGCATCACTTATCACTTACTGAAGAGGTGTGGCCACAGATGAAGTAAGGAAACAAGTATGTTGCACTGGAAATATCTGCAACTGCTCATGTAAATGAAAAATATTATTAAGTGCACGAAGTGTATCATGTGCACACTGTAAACATTTTGGATTTGTTCCCTTTAGGCTTAATGGGGGAAATGGCTAAAGCCATTTCCCCCATTAAGCCTAAAGGGAACAAATATTTCAGTTAACTATTCAAATAATTCAGTTAACTATTCAAATAATGGGGAAAATGGCTAAAGCCATTTTCCCCATTATTTGAATAGTTAACTGAATTAAGTCAAAATAAGCATTTTTCTTTAAAACATAAGGAAGTGGGATAAAAGAATTAAAATAATTCTAGTAAACACTCACTTATGAAAGATGCGATACTTTAAACTTCATGATAAGTATGTTATAAGCTATACTACACGTATTGTGAAGTGCATGTATAGTAACTGCAATAAAGGATATGTGAAGAATAATATGCGAATGATACACAAAAAAATAAGGATGGGTTATATAAAGCATGATGATAAGACATCATCATCAGCAGCAATTACACTCTGTATATTACATCTTGTTTTATTACTTTTATATACAAAGTCACAAATATTTAGAAGAAAAATAAAATAAAATTAAGCTATTTTCTAACGTTCATTTAAAGAGCTGGTTCCTAACACAGTCCAATTATAAACCTAAACAATAATATAGATATTCAAGTTTTCCCAATATCCCAATATTAAAGTAATTTGAAGTGAGCCAACATTTTCTGGTACAAGTTTACAAAAGTGCCAGTCATATTTTCAAATTATCAGTACCATATGGCTCAGTACTAAAACAGTTGATATTCCTTTATTTGCTCAGAGCAGCTGAAGTTAGCAGGGTCCTCAACTGCAGTCATTCATTACACGAGGCCTGATAAATATTAATTCTACAAATAAGTGCTGTACTGGCAATACAAAGTCTGCTCTTTTAATATAGATGAAATAAATATAAAATTCCAGGATTATAAAATTCTTAACTGCGGCAAAAGCAATCAGTACAGTGTCTCTAGACAATTACGCATGGCTATGTTCAGTTACTGTTCAGAACAAGAATGGGGAAGGGAAAAGACCTTCAAAATAGAGCAGTGGCCACCATCTTCATTTCACAAAAAAGATACCTGAAACAAAAATAATATTATTATTATTAATTGATTCAAATAGACTGAACTAATAAAACAAACAAACAAAAAAAATTGGAATCAACTACTGGTTTATACTTTGAGATTAGCACAGAGCTATTCAAACCAGTGTGGAAAAGCCCACTCTTGGTGAATACGGTCAAATCTTCCATTCCCCCTCTCTTCTTTCCACTGAATACATATATATAAAATCAGAACTTTCTTTTAAAGTGCATCTATAATTAGTAGTATTTTAAAAATTCTCCTGTTAAATTTAGCATGAAAGCTCGTGGTTCATAAACTGTGGGTTTTCTATGGTGCATTTCATTAGAATGTACTGCCATGTCTAAACCGTATTTACAAGCAGACGACTTTAGATGATGAAACAGCAGCTACTTTGAAAGCCAAATAAATCAAACTAAGGTTCAACATGCTATTAAATATGTAGTGGCAATGATGATGGTAGCAGTGTTTTTATTTTCTATCTACAAAAGGATTTTTTTTTTTTTTTTTTGTGTGTGTGATAATGAATAATATGTAGATATAAATCACTCCTGCTTCAAATGGACAATCACCTCAAATATGACAAAATATCTATTTTGGTTATTTCTGCAAAATCATATATAATCTGCAGAAGAACCAGCAGCCAAGACTTTTGAGTAAGGTTATTTTATTTATTTTTTTTATCCATTCAGTGTTACTGAATAAATGTTTATCTACCAGCAGAGTTAAAGTCTAATTAGAAATCCAGTTGAAAACTTCTAGTGCTTATGTATTGTACTTACACTATCCTATCATAATATCTAATGTCAGCATTTCTAAGGTAAAGTCGCTTGATTTTGTGTTTGTTAGTTATTTGGTTTTTGGGAGCATTAGCAACTAAGGCCATATTGCTCCGGGATATGCGGTGGTCATTCCCTGACCTTTCTGAATCCTCTGTATTTGGTGGTGACGGGCTCGAATCCCGGTCTAACCAAGAAGCGTGTGCTAAGCACTGCTGCTCCTTCCCACCTGGCTATGGAAGCGCCTTTTTTTGATTTTGTGACAAAAGCAATTAAAAACTATGGTTATTTGTACAGTACACTGTTGAAATAACGGAACATTCAGAAAGTGCAAATAACGCGATTACCATATTTGTTTATGTTTACCATTTTGAAAGTGTATTCTGTACCGATGTCATGTTTTGTAATAATATCATGTATTATTTTAAATTAAAAAAATCTTTCACTATGGCTCCTAAAGTTAAACTTCATACAGAGAAGAAAAGATAAACATTAAAGCTTAGTGAAAAATTGTCTAAATGTGCATTGTCTAAATTGTGTGTTCTCTGGTCAATTTGTCTGTTTTGTTGGATGAAAAACCTCAGTTTTTCTGGGGGGGATTTTCTTTCCCCTCAAATCTATCTACACCTGAGACCAACTAACTCAGCCATGCATTGAGAAAAAAAAAAAAAAAAAAAAGCCCATAAAAGTTTCTTGCATCATTGACAAGATTTTAACTCAGGCCTTTTCCACCCAGCATGAGGAGGACAGTGATGATACCACTCTGCTACCAGCACAGGGCATAAGTAGGAATGTATTAATGGCAGAACATAACGTTGGATCATCAACATGTTTTTAAATCTCACTTTTTTTTTTTTTTTTTATTTAGCCTCATTATTTCTGCATTAAATATTTAAAAATAAAACTTTCTAGATAAAGGAAAAATCAAAATAACTTAAAACACCTTGAATCCCTGAAGGTGCCGTTATTCCAGAAGTGCACTGTATTCTGTTTATTTTCAATGTCAGAGATAAAGGAAACCAAGAAACAAAACTATAATAATAATAAAAAAAAGCCAACTACATTAATTCCAATTTTAGGATAAAATCAAGCAGGCAAATGCACACTGTACTATTTCTTCGCAATTGCTGTTTTCCACCAGTGTTCAACACCACAGCTGGCCAATGGTAGTACATAAATCCAAAGGGATTGGCAAGTATGCAAGATTTAAAATCAGCATATTTTTAAATGTTAAGGGAAAATTTTGAAGATGGGGTAGAAATACTTGTTTATCAATCATGTTTTATTATTTGGAAAAAGGGGTACAGGGCTGCAAAAACTTTGTGAAACTGGTATAAAGCATCTTAAACTTTAATTTAATACCTTACATATACTGTCATGTTTTGTTTCATAAGGCAAATTTTGGGGGTCTTTTCCAATGACTGCACTGTATTTCCAACTACTGTTTTAAGTGAAAGTTGGCCTTCAATTCTGTATTAAATCAGAAAATCAGCCAAGATAAATACCATACTTTATTGTGATTACTATTTTAATTTCCTTCAAGGCATAGAATTTGGCCAAAAACACATTTTAATTGAAAATACTATCAATTGTAAGAAAAAACTTTCACTAAATAAAAAGAAGCATACTTACTATAAAACATATAAGCCTGTTCATAATTCATTTTGGAAGGACATAACGTACATATGGCACTTCCACATCTTCACCATCAGCATCGTTACAACAAAGTTCAAATACAAGAGCTTTTACATGAGGTTCTATCCTTTTTTTTAGACACTCTTCTCACTACTTCTGACATTCTAAAAGTGTGACACATTAAGATAGTAAAGTGTGGAACAACTTTTATATACATTGAGTACACTGCAAGTTTGTATTCTTATTTATAGTCATTTACAAGTATGAGATTAAGTTTCATTTAAAATATTCTTAATATCTTAAATACACCAATGAAAAGTAAGAAAAGTAAATTTAGCTAGTCTTTTGTATATATCCAATTTAAAAATTGTAACTAGGAATTAATATAATTATGATTGCATAAGTCAGTGTTCTCCCCAGGACTTATCGAATGGGTGCACTACCCAGTGAATTTAACTGACTGCCTGGCTAAAATTTAAGCGATTCTGGCAGTACCGCATGGTACTGGTCACTGATCTCAATAAATATTAATTATGAGTATGAGATTGTAAAACAAGTATGAGATTAAGTTTCATTTAAAATATTCTTAATATCTTAAATACACCAATGAAAAGTAAGAAAAGTAAATTTAGCTAGTCTTTTGTATATATCCAATTTAAAAATTGTAACTAGGAATTAATATAATTATGATTGCATAAGTCAGTGTTCTCCCCAGGACTTATCGAATGGGTGCACTACCCAGTGAATTTAACTGACTGCCTGGCTAAAATTTAAGCGATTCTGGCAGTACCGCATGGTACTGGTCACTGATCTCAATAAATATTAATTCGAACATACTATGAAGTATTACACTTCCCCACCCAGCTGACAAAATTTTCTGGGGAATATTTTGTAAAATGTTTTGGGGAATATGCTGTAAAAGGGACAATGTCAGTTAACAATAAATATAAGAATCAGGTTTGTGTCATTATCCAGACAATACTAAATATAAGTATGATACTCTAACAGGGAGAGAGAGAGAGTTGTTATTTGGTTTTTAGGAGCATTAGCAACTAAGGCCATATTGCTCCGGGGATATGCGGTGGTCATTCCCTGACCTTTCTGCATCCTCCATATTTGGTGGCTCATGGGCTCTAACTCCGGTCTAATCAAGAAGCATGTGCTATGCACTGCTGCTCCTACCCACCTGGCTACAGAGGTGCTGGGGGGGGGTTTGGTAAAGCAGACAACGTCTATATACTAGACAGGAATCCTCGTAAGACAGGATTCAATGTCTCAGGGCACTGCTTTAATTCCAGAAAAACTATTGCAATTCTAAAAATTCAAATTATAATTACAAGTGATACATCAAACCCTTATTTAGATGGGTGAGTGTGTGTAGTTATTTGAAAGTGCCAAATGTCAACCAAGCAAATATTATACTTTAGCCATAGATGTAATTTTGCATTATTTTTATTTAAAAATAAAAAATTTAGTGGAGAAGTTATAATTGAACGACTGGGATTAAGGAAGAATAAACAAGTGACAACAAATTTGATTGTAATGATGGTTATTGTCAATATACATCAGGAATGTCTTTTGATTAAAATGCAATAAGCATGCTGCACATACATTATAAGCTACAGGAAACAGTGTGACATCAGTTTATTTTTTTTATGAGGGACATATGTTTATCTTTTGTCTGACTCCATCTATTTTATATTATTCACTATCCCATCTCCAAACAAATAAAATGAATAATATTTTTATTATGGTAGATAAAATTAGTATTTCCCCCATTTTACAATTAATATGAAATAAACCATGCAGCAGCAGCAGCAGCTGAATAGTATATATATGAGGTCATGCTGAAAGTAACAAGCCCCCACTCTTCCTCCCAAACCTCAAAGGCACAAAAAGAGCATCATTATACTTCCACAAAATCACCAGGAAAACTGCATTTTTGGAAGTGTTGGAGATTTTGAAAATACTGCTATGGTTTGTCTTTTAGCAATTCTTAACCACACTACTTCTTTGACCATATATAGTTCTCACAGAGCCTGAACTTGTTTTTTCTATGACTCAAAACAGTTGGCAGTCTGAGTGAACCAAGAGCAGGCTGTGTGCTCCCTCATCCCTTCCCAGCATGTGCTGGGAAGGGATGAGGGAGCACATCCCAGCCAAACTTTGCAATTGTCTTCACTGTCTGATAGCATGTTTCATCAGAGCTTTTCACAAAATATCAAAATTTCATTAAACCATATTCTATTAAACAGATCTATTATTTTTAGAAACATGAGCTGCATCTTCTGTTGAAATTAAAGATTATTTGTCAGGTCATTTTAAAAATTTGTCCTAAAAAGTGAGCACATCCCAGCCAAACTTTGCAATTGTCTTCACTACCTGATAACATGTTTCATCAGACGCTTTTTCACAAAATATCAAAATTTCATTAGCTGTTAGTAACGACCATATTCTATTAAACAGATCTATTTTTTTAGAAACATGAGCTGCATCTTCTGTTGAAATTAAAGATTGTTTGTCAGGTCATTTTAAAAATTTGTCCTAAAAAGTGAAAGGGTAGTGGTGAAGTATTAAACATTTCTGTTCTTAATGAATAACACTTCAAATAGTAGCCCACTAAGTTTCATGCAGTTACAATGTCTTTTAATTACAGGCCCTGATGTTATCAAAGTTGTGTGAATGAGGAAAAATGGACAAAATCAGTCACTGTGTAGTCATACAATATTTGGGGAGGGGGGACTAATGTCAAAGGCAATTAGCAAGAATATGGTCAAAATTGGGGAAGGATGCCCTCTTCTATTCTATGGTTAAGAAGTTGGCAGCAGAATTTAAATGACAGAGGGAGAGCCTGGAAGATGAAGTGTGCATGATCTGGTAACAAGTGATCAATGAGATAGAGTTCAGTACATTGCCAGCATCTCCGATGCATCAAAACACTTGTACCACACATCAACAGAGGTTCTCATTATGAAAATGGTGTCAACACAATGGGTCTCAAAAGTGTTGACAGCAGATCAAAACCACACGAGTTGTCAAGTAAACATTTGTGTCATTTATTAAGCAGATATAGCAAATTTCCTTGCATGGTTTGTGACCATGGATGAACTGCAAGTCCATCACTTTCATCCAAAAATAAAGGAGCAGTCCAAACAGTGGACCCCCCCCCCCCAAAGAAAGCCAAGTAATTCCTTCTGCTAGCAAGGTGATGGCATCAGATTTTGGGGATGCTGAGGGAGTGCTGCTAGTGGATCAGATTACCTGCAGAAGGACCAGACAGGCAGGCACAGGGGCATATTATACAGACCTTATGAGGTATTTGTACACAAAACCTGAGCAAAGGAGTCCTATTCCATCAGGACAGGAAGTCTGCTCACAAGCCTTTCACTGCCATAGCTGCACTGCATGTGTGCAGATTTTAAATCTTGGACCATCTCCCATATTCACCTGATTTAGTAACTGGACTTCCATGTTCCCCAATTTAATAAAAAAATCTGGCCGGCATCCATTTTCCCACTGACTGTGATGCCAGTGCATAGTGGATGCAGCTGAAATCAATGCATTGCAGCATTTGTGGCAAAAGTGTAGACTCCAAAGGGGACTATGCTAAAAAGTAACATGTTACCAGACTCGTCAAATAAACTTTTCATACTCAGGCCAAGTACTTTTCAAATGCACCTCATATCAGAAAGCACTTGATAATAAGTTGGGTGTGATGGTAGGGACACTGTCAAGGCTTGTCTTTTGTAAGGGCAGACGTGTTAGATAAGTGTCCAATATGTATTCTTGCAAGGAAAACTTTCACATGTCTGTTTATTGTTACTTGACTTCTACTGCTTTAGATCATTTGATATGAAACAGTTTGCTATTCAGCTGGTTCTGCCAAGTGCATAGCCACTCCTGTTAAGATGCTTGTTTTATGGCCAATATATAGGACCTGCAGGATGAGACATCTAAATTCGTTGGTTTTTTTTGCCTGTCTGATCAGCAAATTCATTGCCCGGGATCGCAACTGTCCCAGAATCCAGCAAAAGACTACTTTGCGTACTTTTCCCGAGTTCTGTCAATCGGGTTTGAATTTCAGGTATGAATGAGTGGCTAAAATCGCATTTAAATTGCAAGGCTTGTAAGTGCACTCAGTGAATATGACATTTTAAAAAGAGAAACTGAATTGTCTTTGTCATTCAGTGTAATAAAGATGGTGGAGAGTTCAACAGCACAACTGCTGCATTTCATAGGAAGTAATTCAGATGCTGTTGTTGGGTAAGATACTGCAGTGCCTACATATACAGGCAGATCTTGACTTTACGAGTTAATTTGTTCCTAGCGAGCGCCCGTAAAGCGGGAATTTATTTCCCATATATATAACGTTAAAAACAAGGGTTACATTATCAACAATGAAATTAGTTAACTAATTAGTTTGATTAAACAATGATTGATTTATCCAAAGAAATGAAAACGTAGCCTGTAAAATCAAGCAAATTATAATAATAGAAATTATTTATGACTTACAAATGTTAAAGAATGTTTATTCTTCATCATCATCATCATCGACTAAATGCTCACTTGATCACTCATTACTGGCTCGGCACTCGTTTGTTTGTTGCACAAGTAGTCTTTTTCAAAAATGCTTCAAGAGGCTCATGTTTCCAAGATAATCTTCTCTTTTCTTTATAAATTTCAATAGCATGCATAAGCATTTTTTAAGGGAACGCACAAATTGCAACTAACACGATTTGCGTGGAGTAACAAGTTTACAAATCTTAAAAAAAAAAAAAAAAAAGGAATGAAGAGAAGATTCTGAAAATTTATGTTTTTTATACGATTGAAGATTTCAGTAAAGGGTAAAAAAAACATAAAAAAAATTTCATCATAATAACATAAAAACCCACACAATTCCAGCTATCGGTATATTCACAAATGCAATAAAACAGTTTACTACCCGTTTATAATTGCTTGCAGTAACAGAAAAGTCCAATAAACCGGAAAGTGCAAATTGTTTTTATTTTATGGTCGTGACTTCCAGAAATGTGCTTTAGTAAAATATCACAAAGCCGTTCAAAATTGGTTCTTATAACAGAACATAGGATAATGATGAAACTGGTTTTTTTTTTTTTTTTTTTTTTTTTTTCCCTCAATGTAAACCCCAAATGAGAGGTATTAGAACCTATAGTACTTAGTACTGTGCTTGGGTTGGAAGTTGAGAAGACGAAAGAAGATATTTGTTAACATTGGACTTGAACTTCTGTAGACTGTAATTTTCAGGAAATACGTATGAAGGAAGGTTTTTCAGTAAAAAAGCAGTTGAATGAATAAACGAGGAAGATGAAAAGTTTGTTCTGTGAGTTTGAAGTTGGACAGTAAACGAATGTTGGCTGGTGGCGGCACGTGTTCGGACTGTTCTGAAAGAGAGAGAGCAGGAATTATAGAAGCCAATTCAGAAGAACAGTGCCCGTGAAAGTATCTGTAGTTGAATGAATAAATGAGGAAGATGAAAAGTTGGTTCTGTGAGTTTGAAGTTGGACAGTAAATTGATGTTGGCTGGTGGCGGCACGTGTTTGGACTGTTTTGAGAGAGAGCGGGAATTATAGAAGCCAATTCAGAAGAACAGTGCTGGTGGAAGTACCTGTGGAAAAGGCATGCAGCAGAAACAGTACATCTATGAGACACTGAGTGGAGAGACTCTGTTAGAGATGAATCATTAATTAACCTAACTGCACTCTTCTGAATGGAATCAAGAAGCCTGAGAAGTTTTGGGGGCAACACCCCAGATGTGGGAACAATATTTCATGGCAGGGCAGATTTGCGATTTATACAGTGATCAGCTGTTTTGAAGAAAAGTAACGCCGACAGCAAAAGAGAAAACCAAGTTTTTTATATGCATAGGAAGCAATATTTGTAATGTGCTTGTACCAACACTAAAGATAAGCATAGGAGCAGAAGAATCCTTTTTGCGAGTTATAAAACAAGACTGAGTTTTAGAAGGGTTGAAATCAACTAAGTTGTTTTTGCCACACTGGAGAATTACCTGAAGATCAGAATTTAAGGAATTGGTAGCAGAATTTTGAGAAGTTGAAGCTGATTGAGTAGGGCAAGGTTTCTCAAAATGGAAAGTGGAATGCAATGTGCTATCATCGGCAAAACTATGGATAGGATTTCCAGTCAATGAAAGAAGGTCATTAATATACAAGAGGAAAAGAGTGAGGGAACGAACTGAACCTCGGGGGACCGGCATTAGTGGAGAAGTTAGAAGACAGAGCCAGCTACTCTCAGAGAGCCAAACCCTCAGTGAACGATCAGAGAGAAAACTGGATAACCAGTTACTAAAAACAGTTGGCAAACCATAAGATGGAAGCTTGTTTAGAAGACCTTTATGCCAAACATAAAGGTCTTCTAAACAAGACCTTTATGTTTGGCATTAATGATCGAAAGCCTTTGAGATGTCAAGAGCAACTACTTGTGTTTCACCGAACCTGTCCATCGAGTTAGTCCATAAATGGGTAACATAAGCCGGAATATCACCAGTGGATCAACACTGATGGAATCTATACTGGCGATCGTTGATCAGACAGGTTTCTATGTAGTTTAAGAGTTGGCAGTTAATTGATTTCTATATTACTTTAGAAAGAGTAGAAGTAATTGCAATGGGACGATAATTGGATGGGAGGGATTCATCACCCTTTTTAGGAACTGGCTGGATATGAGCAAATTTCCAAGCAGAAGGAAAAACACCTTTGGAATAAGAAAGTGAAAAAAGGCGGCAAAGAATAGGAATAAGTTCAGGAGCACAGGTTTTGAGAACAAGTAGAGAAATACCATCGGGACCTGGACCTTTCTTAGCATCAAGATTTGTCAAAATCCTCCCGACATCCTTTTGATGGAAGACCACAGGAGGCATTGAATGGAGCGTGTTGGGAATGGTGGGAGGTGTTTTAACCAAGATCATTAATACATGAGTTGGAAGAAAAATGGGATGCTAGCAGGTCAGCTTTATCCTTGGCTGAAGTGAATACAGAACCATCTGGTTTGGACAGAGATGGGCAAAAGTTGCAGCCAATAGCTTTGGCAATAGACCAGAATGCTCAGCTACCATTAGGGCAAGACGCAAGTTTTATATTCTTAGCCTGTTCAAACTCTAGTTTGGACTGATTAATAACTGCTTTCAATTGTTGCAGGCTTTGGTGTAGACAGAAAATGAAACTGAAGAATTGGAAACAAGCCAATTACAATATGCAACATTCTTCTCTTGAACAGCCTTAGCACATTTATTGGAAAACCAAGGTTTAAATAAAGGACGAGATTTTAAAATGGAGTGTGGGATAAAGGATTCCATTCCTGCAAGAATAATTTCACTGACACGATCTGAGCAAATGTTGACATCAAAAGTTTTGAAACAGTAATCCAACCAAGGAAAAGAAGAAAAGAAATCTCGCAGGTCGTCCCATTTTGCATTCTTGTAATGCCAAAAACAACACGAGGTTGGGAATAGCCATGAGATAAAGGCTCCACTGGAGAAGAGACAGTCACCAAGTTGTGATCTGAGGTGCCTAAAGGATGACTCACTTTGACCGTGTACTTAGAAGGGTTGTTTGTGAGAAAAAGATCAAGAATGTTGGCTGTATGATTAGGATTGTCCGGTATTCTTGTAGGTAAATGAACATTAGTAATGTTCAAGGTCATTAGTAATTGCAAAAGCCACAGCATCTCGACCAGCTGGGTCGGTGCGACTAGAAAACGGAAACCAGCTGGAGTTTTGAACATTAAAATCACCAAGGAAAATTACCTCACTGTTAGGAAAGTTGGACTGGAGAAAGTCAAGTTGCAAAGAGAGGAAGTCAAAGAGCTCCAAGTGATTAGTGGAGTTGGGAGAACGGTAGAGAGAATAGATGAATATGACAAAATGAGGTAGAGAGAATTTAAGCCAGAGAAGATCAAAGAGAAGAGATTCCAAATTGCCAAGTCTCTGACAGGGTTGTTGTTTAAGGGCTTTACAGCACAAGGACAGCAAAGGCCATAATGCACCTAACTATGGTGATGTTAAATACATAGTTCTGTCTGTATAGAAATTATTCAAGTTTATATCGTGTTGTATAGTTTTATCTGTTTGAGGAAATCAAAAATTTTGGTCACATGTGGTGTGTCTGCTAGTAGGTCAGAAATGCTGAGAGAGGTATTCGTCGTGGGCAATGAGATAAACATAGCTTGTCGCTCAGTACTGTACTTCGGCCAATCAATAAGTAGATGGACAGTGAGCTGAGTGCTGCAGTTTGTACACAGTGTAACTAGTGGCTAGCCTGCGAACACCGTTTTAGAGCTGTACCCTTGAAATGTAAGGAATATTGGATCTCACCACGATGTAAATCATAACCTCAAAAGTCATCAATCATACTGCATGATGGAAGAGATAGGGAAGGGTTGACTGGAACTTAGCTCTAGAGACTAAACATGGGTTCCACCACTTCAAGCCTCGAATAAGCAAAGTGGTGGTATTGCACCGGTTGATGAGCGTCACCTACCACCTAGTACTGCCTGGTAACATAGAGGGGCGGCATTCATCCATGTGGTGTGGGCGCCACACCTCGACCCCTGCTTACGTTGGTTCACACCTGGGTGGTCACCCACCATGTACTGTTGCATGGAGGTTATACCCAGGATTACTAACAGTCCCACCATCGTGAAGGTGCAAGCAGAGGATTTGGCTGTCACAAACCGTCCGGACTTCGCCGAAATTGGGTCCACTTGACTTGAGTGTCACCCGAATCAGTTCCGTCAGCATTTTAGACTCCCAGGTAGCAAGTACAGCTTGTCTGGCATATCTGAGAGAATGTCTGTGACAACCTCATCCTTTAATTTTCAATAGACGCATTGGACATACTTCTACATTTCAAACCATCAAATTGTGCACACATAAAAGAGTTCAAGTGCGTTTAATGGTTTGAATTGGTAACTAATACAATTTACACTACAAAAACGACCTTCTAGGGAGTTATACAGCGAAAATTTGAACTTCTGAGGTCGTGGAATGAATTACCAAAAAACAATGTGTTATTGGGTTCCCATTATGATATTTTCCAATACAATGGTAATGGATTAATATTGTAAATCGGGGTACACTGTATTGTATACACGTGGTTTGAAATGCGGTATATATGAATGTTTAACATTCATTTTTTGCGATTAATGTTCATATTTTCGATTTTGTTGATACTTTATACTTGGAAAAAAAAAAACCCTCTTAAACCCGAGAACTCTTAAAGCGAAAACTCATAAATTGAGAACTGCCTGTATATCTGTATTATAACTGTTTATGTATATCTGTTCATATTGTGGATATTGTATTAGAGAGCATGCATTTGCATTACAGGTAAGTATGCAAACTGCCAAAAATAGTTATAGTATTGGACATATATGCCATAGAGGTGTTGTTACAGTGCTCAGTGAAAACTATATTTAGGTTTAATTCCCAGAATTGTATTATATCCTGCAATCTTATGCCAACTGGTTTATTTATTTGGTTTGTTTTTGTATAGACAATCCCAATGAAACACGAAAGAATGCCTGATTAGAAGACGGATTTTTGCAGCATAGTTTACCAACATCATCTTCTTATGGAGATGAAGCAGAGGTTTGTGTGTCTATGTATAAACTTTGTATAGGTGATGTTCTACAAGTTCCCAATGCAATACAAAGCATTATGATCACATGGGTTGAGCCACTTCAGAGCACCACAGTCCAGTTTAGGTCTAATCAGAGCTCAGTATAAATGTAGTAGGGTGCAACAGTCAGCACTCAATGTTATTGCAGACAGCACTACTCATTTTTAGATTTTACAGATAGACTGTATGAAGACATTTAATATAGTCTTGAAAGGCAAGTTTATTATCAAGAGTTAGTGCAAGAAGGCAGATAGATGCAGGTTTAAGAGATATTAGATTGTTTTCGAGCCTTATTTCAAGATCATGATGCATCTTACATTTTCTGCAGAAGAAAACTGCAGTTGTTTTTGTTTTGAGATTTCATATCCATTGTTCTTCAGAACTTTAATTTTTGTTAAAGTTCCGTATATACGGCATAGGTACAGACAATTTATTAACATAATTAAGAACACCGAATTTAAGATTGTTCCACAACCCATGAGTAAGCTCCATGCCATCTTGAAATATAGGGCATATGTAGTTCTTACCATGTAAGCTCACAATATTGTTTACACTATTTGTTTGTTATTTGGTTTTTAGGAGCATTAGCAACTAAGGCCATATTGCTCCAGGGATATGCGGTGGTCATTCCCTGACCTTTCCGCATCCTCCATATTTGGTGGTCATGGGCTCGAACCCCAGTCTAATCAAGAAGCGCGTGCTAAACACTGCTGCTCCTGCCCACCTGGCTACGGAGTTTACAATATTTCTTGTTGTGGGAGCAATTTATGTATGTTAGTTCACAAAATTTACTTTTGGTAAGGATATACAGCAGCATTTGGCATCAGTTAGGACGGGTGCCTCTGAGCTTGTTTCATGCAATCACTGGTGGACATGTGTTCCTTTTTAATGAATCGAAGGTTCTTAATAAACAGCAGGAATATTTTAAATTATTAATTGCCGAAACGTTAGAAATGAGATTAAATGTTAACTCTATTAATATTCACAGACCTTATAATATTTCGGACTTGTGGACGCTTACGCGCATGCATGAATAGTAATTCATACATTGGTTTATATAAATAATCTTGTGTCAGGTGTCGTTAATTTTATATAAAACAGGGGATATCATTTGCGAATCACTTTTGTACTTCTTGTGAACACGGTAACAAACTGAATAAGGTGGTTTCTTAAAAGAAGTTGGAAAGCAGTTTTAAAGTTTAATTTGTGTCAATTAATTTATTTGTCTCATTGTTTTTAGAATTTTTTGACAATTGTTTTTCATTTCTCATGACGGCTTGTCATGTTGGTTGGATTTTGGAGGTTGGTGGCCGCCGTCTTTCTGCAATTCTTTTCGATACCCTTGACGTGATATGAGAGTTGAAGGCATTATTTTAGTTAATAGCTATTTTAACTTTATTTATTTATGACTATGCATGGGGTGTAGGCAAGTTCATATTATAATCATTTGCGATTGAGTTTTGAGAGATTAACAGTCCTACTAAAAAGGTAGGAGGTTTTCACCTATAATTTAAGATTGAGTACTGCATACAGGGCTGGAGGCCTCATTTTAGGAAGGATGTAGATTTGCTTGAGCGTGTACAGAGAAGGGCAACAAGGTTGGTGAGAGGAATGAAGGGATCCTCCTACCAAGAGAGGCTTAAGTTCTGTAAATTGCAGCAGCTGGAGACTAGGCACCTGCGAGGTGATCTGATTGAGGTGTATAAGGCCTTGAATGGGTTGAGCACGCTGAATTCTAATGGGATTCTCCCACTCACTCAGATTACGAACCTAAGGGGGCATAAATTCAAATTGAGGAAAGAAAGTTGTAGCATAGATGTGCAGAAATTTGCCTTTAGCTAGCAGGTGATTAATTGCTGGAACAAATTTCCATCTGTTGTGGAAGTTGATAGCTTAACTAAATTCAAGGAGGAACTGGACAAACTTTTAGAGGGAATGGTTGTGTGAATTTTTTTCATGGCTGATGCTACATAAGCTCATAACACTTGCTTTCTTGCATCACATGCCACTATTACTAGATCAGGAACATTGTGGGTTTCTGCTGCATTTTTTGACTATTTAAAAACACAGGGCACCATTTACATGCCAGTGTTGAAACAATTTTAAAAAATAAAGCAATGTATAATGCCATGTAACATTATTTTCTCCAAATTATATATCTAACTATAATATATTCAAAAATATCTATTTAATATACCGATAGGTTGCACATTGCAACTTTATATTACATTGGTCACTCTCATAGGAGAAAGTAGATTGTGTTTGCTTTAAAATCTTAGTCATAGAAGACAAAGCTTTTTATCTTTAACTATTTATTGAGTTAAGAGCAATTAGACAACTGTCAGTTCATAGGTTGCCTGAGTATTATATTTTTCTAGAATACCCATCATAATGTAAAAGTTGACGCACAGCTTGGAAAACAATTAAAATTTTCATTGATGAAAATATAAAATTTATTTACAGGACTTGTCACTTGAATTTTTGGTGAACTGGCTATTCAAGCCACAGTATGCCAATGCCTGTTCTTATGGTACTTAGCTCATACAGTTTTGTTGTATATTGTGCATTTACACTCACTCTCTGCTTTATGAGCTCTGAAAAAATAAACTTGTCAGCAAAAAATTGTAGTGAAAATTGCACTCCCATTACTTTTAGTGAAAACCAAAAGTAATGGGAGTGCAATTTTCACTACTATTAGGCTATCATTCTTGGGGAGCTTAAAAATATCTCATCTATATTGTATATTCTGGTACATACTTATTTTTGCTATGAACATTTGTGCTTGATCCCAAACTCACTGCATAAGTCAACTCCCCCCCCCATTTACGGTCATGTTTTGCATCATGCATAGTAGTGCATTACATTAAAAACTATATTTAATTTGATCATTTCTGCCAATTCTTTTAATTTTTTACATCGTGACTGCAGATGGATTAAACTCAGATTTTAAAAGCAAAAATCATACAAGAGGTTTAGAGTGATATATGCAAGGCTAGATTTAACAAGGCACAGTTACTGGAAGGACTTTCGTAACTTATTTTAGGGTCTCTAACAATGCATGCCAAGTTTCCAGACTACCAAATATAGCAATGGTGATACAATGACAAATGCAGACTGCAGCTCAGTAAAGAAACAAGGAATGATATGAGACCTACAAATGAGTGCTTAGAATACAAGTATCATTAAACAGCAGCAAACAGCTGTTCTAACAGTGAAAATAAGCTCTTTGGTGAAAAAAAAAGATGTATGTAAATACATGTCTCATAAGCAAAAATTTGTATTGCAAGAGATGGATGTACAAGTGTAATCATTTAATGACCACACTTATACACTCATGAGATCAGTTAAGCAGACTTAATTGAAGATCTCTTCAATTGAGGCTGGTTAACTGATTTCAACCTGGGATCTTTCAAATGAGCAACAAATAGCAAATACATGATTTAGTCCTGCTCAACAGTGCAAAAAAATAACTTATACACTTACCTTAAGTCAAGTCTCTCTTCTTTCTTGGAATTTGGCATGAAGAATGAATACAACATACACACTCCTTGGGAAAGCATTGTGATCTCTAGGTTATATGTTTCCTGAAATTCATCCAACAATCCATTAAAGTTTCATAAATCGGAGAAAATATTCTAAAAGAATGTTACTTGTCTAAAAATGCAATATACAACTTTTTTTTGCTAATTACACTGGACTACTACATGATTGTTACTATCAGCTGTTTGCAGTCAATTTCCATGAATAGATTAACAAAAATTATTAAAATTTCACAATCATATCACAATTTCTACAAGTTTTAGTATTTATCCATAATACATTTATCTTGCTACAGTTTAGGGAAGTAGACATGGCAGTAATGTTGGGAGGGATAACACATTCAACCTTGTCTGTCTGTCTGCCTGCCTGCCTCCCCCCCTTCAGTAACAGAAAGTTCAGGTCTGAACACGTGTACAGTTTTATCTGTGTATCCTATTTGTGTAATTGTTTCAGGAAACTTATAGTATTACCAAACGTGCATATTCTGTGTACTTTGGTTGCAAGATTGGTGATTAGGGCAAACCTCTGGCTCCACATATGTGCTCTATTACTTGTGCCAAAAATCTGAGATGTGGCTAACAGGGAAAATTAAAAGTACGCCTTTTGCTGTCTCTACAGTGTTATGAGAAATGTACAATCATATTGCCAACTGTTATTATTGCATGGCAAAAATATCAGTGATATCTATAAAAAAGAAACCACAGCATCATCAAATATCCTAACATATCATCTGCAATAAGGCATTTTCTACATAATGAAAATCTGTTAAATTATGGACAAAGGAAGCAGCAATGGATACAGAAAGGATTCTTCTGCTACAAACTTTGGACTGTCTGCTTCAACAGATTTGGACTACAAACCAAAAAATTGTGTTGCACTTAATTAAGGAAGAGTGACTGACTTAGTTTATGATTTAAACTTTCCTAAAGAGTCATAAGAACTCTGTTTTACATTACAACAATGGAAGTTACTTGAAGCAGGAACTAATTACAATCACAGTATATTGAAAATGATACACAGGCAACCCCCATATAACACTGCACTTCTACAACACTGTTTCGCTCTAACCTGATGGATTGGAAATCCTCCCACAACATGGGAGGTACTTCTACAAGGTTTCACTCTAACACAGTTTTAAAATTGCTGGAAATCTCGCATAACATGGTATTTTTGAGCTTTTGTGCTGGGAAAACCCTCCTATTATGTTAGGTGTAATTTCAAACGTTTCCATTCCTTTTTGTGAATCCCTGCCGTTGACTCACTAGTCGTTATCACCTTCGTGATATTTTTCTAAAGCACATTTCTGGAGGTTACTACCATAAAACAAAAACAATTTGCAGTTTCCAGGTCTTTTCTGTTAGTGTAATCAATTATAAACGGGTAGTAAACTCCATCTTCTTGCATTTGCCATAGTACCGATAGCTGGAATTCTGTAGGTTTTCATGTTACGGTGAAATTGTTTCCCCTTCAATGAAATATTCAATCATATAAAAAACAAATTTTCAGAAACTCATTAATCCGTAACGTGTTTGTTGCAACTTGTGCGTGCTGTGTTCTTTGTTATTAATTGCTTATCATTTTTACTGTTTTTTTTTTTTTTTTTTTGTTGTAAAATTTAAAAGTCAGTGAACAGAAATATCCATTAGTACGTACACATTACTGTATGTATTAATTAAGCTATGTATGTAAGTGTAAATTTTTTTTTATTTTGCTAACTAGAAAATATTCTTCTGATTTTCAAGTATCATTTGAAGCAGGGGTCCACTGTATTTTGTTGGGAGATCCCTGGGTTAGGTTTTGTGCTACTGAACTTGTGCTTGTTTGAGACTATAAAAACAACCATGACTTCAAAGAGTGCACCTCGTGACTTTTAAAGAGAGCAGAAGGCACATGAAATCTAGATTCTGCAGAAGAGATTGTTCTTAGCAGTGATGAAGAGGAAGAAAATTAAACAAACGTACATATTCTCACATATCAGTATCACAGTTTGTAAGGCAAGATGTTTGTTCAGTTATTACTACTATAAAAATTAAGTTTCCAAAAAAAAGAAAAAAGGAGTATTTTTGTTAGCATTTGGAACGTAATGCTCCCATTTTTGCACTGGTTCTTAGTCCCACATAACGGTTTCGCATTACACGAGATTTTGTAGGAACCAAACTACTGTGTTATACAAAACAAACAAAAAAAAAAAAAACCAACCACAGGATACTGAACTAGTTGCTTAGTTCAGTAACCTGGTTAGTTAAAGTATTACACATGAATTTTTTGGAAGAAGGAAAGATAATAATTCTAAATCTCCGGGATAAATTTTATTGGAATGTTACAAAGTTAGGAGCTGCTGGATGTCTTTGAAAATTTATTTTCTTCATTCCCATCTCTGTTTTTTAGCTCAAAATTTGGGATATGTAAGTGATGAGCAATGGGAACACATTCATCATGACATATATATGATGGGAGATTGTTGGTTTCTTAAGAGAGAGTAAAATGAACTACAAGAAAAACTGAGTAGCAAATGTTTCTAAGGAAATAGAATGAATGCATTATATGTACTATATACATTCTATTTCCTTAAATTAAAGGATTTTAAATTTAACAGAACTCAATTTTTATGATAGCATATATTTGAAAATAGTTGTTTCATTAAGTTACTAAAATTTCAGTCTATCTTTCAACAGAGATGTGATATATGCATAATTTTGGTATTTCGCAATCAGTAATCAATTTCCTTTAGAATCTGAAATTTTCACACCTCCAGAGTTTTTGCTATGGTGGTATGAATGTCATCCCCCTCTTTTTTGTTGGCCAGTGTAATCACTGTAAACATTCAAGATTATGGGGAGGGGCACCCCTATTATACTAGGGTCACCTTCAAATCTAGCTTCGCAAGGGGAGACACCCTTGCTATCTATGCTTGAGACCAACTAACTCAGCTGCCAAAGAGATTCGAACCCAAGACTTTTCCACCTATTGTGGGGAGGATGGTGATGATACCACTGTTATACCTGCGCAGACATTCAAGATTACAATATGATCAGCAAACATTGACATTAACTCCATCATACCTTCAACATAATTAACAAATATCAGACAGACCCAGAATCAAACTGCACTCGGAGCAACAGCCACTTATAACTACACTTTGTAATTTTGTTGACATCACTGTTTCTTATTTAAATTTTTGTTTTAGTACCTGAAGTTCTGTCACCTGGAAGGTGACAGAACCCTACAGATATCTCTAAAGAACCAATATCTCTAGGATCAAAATGATCAAACACAAACACCTGTGTATGATTTTTCACAGTTGATTAATCATGCAAGATGCAGACTCATATTTTAAAGTTGCACACGCAGATTCATATTTAAATTACTAGAGAAGATGGATAGATTATGCAGGTAGTTTTTTTTTTTTTTGGCTGATGTGCTGTAATAAGTTTGCTTCCTTGCATAATATGATGAGGTTAGTTTAAGCTTATATCATTTTCCTTTTCCCAGTGTTTGTCACACCAAACACTCAATATTGCACTGTCCACCTGTGTCAACTGGATGCACTTCCTTAGATTTTGTGTGTTTAACTAACAGCATAACCCCTCCTTCCTTCCTACCCTCAGTTCTTTCTGTACACATTATACTCCCCAAACTCCAATTCTGCACTGCTTATATCTATGTGACATTATGTCTCTGATATCCCATCAATATCTGCCTTTGATGTCTTGATCAGCACTTTAAATTCATCAATTTTATTTACTATACTTCTAGCATTAGTGTACATGCACTTGTTCTTACTCTTAGTTACACTAACACAGCCCAGGTATGTATTTACTTGTTCCATGATGATTCCCAGCAGCTCTTGAACTAATATTAAGGACTGAAACTTCCATTCTTAACACATTTGTTGCCAATGTCAAACAGCACCCAAATGATGTGTTATGGCACATATGTGCAGTAATTCTTAAGCAATCAATAAATGAGTGTTATAAAAGAAAATACACAGCTTTATTTGTAATTTGCCTGTGATGAGGTTAGTTTATGTATATAGAATAAAGCTTTGGTAAAACTGAAATTTGTCCTGATTAACAGTTGGTCCAAGAATAACTGTTTGCTTTTAGCAATGAATTCCAGACTTACTTTTCATCCATTCTCTTAAATATAGATGACATTAAACATATCAAAATATTCTGGGAATTTCATTCCTCCCACGAAAAAATTACTTTCATGTAGCTGGTGATCTGCAACAAAGTGAAGTCAATTTGCCAGAAGTTCCAGTTAATTTTTACACAATTGTCTGTAAAGGCTTTATCATGGCTTGAATACAAGTTGTCCCGGCCATGGTGCACCATTTTCACATAGCTTGAAATTTGACAGAGAGAGAGAGAGAGAGAGAGAGAGAGAGAGAGAGAGAGAGAGAAGGGGGGGGGGGGGGGCTAGAGTCACATTACACTTTGCTAGAGATGATCCCATATTCAGAATCACAGTTGCCCTTGTGTCGTGAAACTTTCATAACAACAACATTCAGAAATTTACATAAATACAACTTCCAGTACCTATGAAAAATTTCTTCATAGAAATGATTGATAGTTTTGGCTGAATGGAACAAACTGATGCATGATACCATCACTGTCAAGAAATACAATCAACTCACTTGCTATTTGAGCAGACCTGTCCTCATCAGCTTGAATGTACAATTTCTGGGTAAAATTAACAGTCATGCACTCTCCATGTTCGTTCATTCTAACTCTGGTAGATTTATTCTCCTTCTACTAAATACCAGTTGAAAATCTGTGCTGAAAGGACAATTTCATGAAGTTTTGAAGAAACGTGAAAAACTGCAGGATTATCAGTAGTGACTCTTCATGCATTAAGAATCCCCAGATAAAGGAACCACCAGATGGCAGTGATCATAATATACTGATGTGGAATTTTCTTAAAGTTTTCTTTTTTTTTTTTTTTTGTTAGCCGATGTCCACAGAAGCCATATGTCCACAGAAGAATATGTCCACAGAAGCCGATGCGGCCTCTGTGGACATATTGCACCTCCCAAGATTTTTGCATTTTCTACTCTGATCCAAGTCCGAGGTGGGATTCGAGCCCGCGACCTTTGGGTTGCCAGGCAAGTACTTTACCCACCAGGCAAGATATAACTGCTATGGTCTTAATTTAAATTCTTTTAAGTGGGACCTACTGTTAATTCTAAATGGAATCACTCAGGGAAGTAATTATAAAGCTAATAAGCTTTTTATACAAACTAAGAGATACTGTTCAAGGTTTAGACCTAAATGGATGTCAGATAAACTGATGATTCTAGTGGCACAGTAGTGCCATGCATCTTTCTCATGCATGAGAAAGATGCATAGCATGGTATGATTATAAATTATTAGAGGATACAGAAACATATAAGTACATAGTAGACTGCAATCAAGAAACTGGGCTGGCAGCAGACAAACTAAGGCCAATCATGAGAAGTCTTTTGCTAAGAATGAAAAGAAAAAAAAAAATCAAAGAATTCTTTATTATGTTAACAGTATAAGGAAAGGGATGAACCATGTTGACCACAAGACAAATGCCACAACTGCTAATGACCCTGTTCAGTTTGTTGACAAACTCAATAAATATTTGCCATCTATATTCACTTGCAAGAAGGTTTTTTGGGGTGGGAATAGAAGTACACAAAGTTACAAATGGAAGCTAAATGATTTTGTGATAAATGAGAACAAAATGGAGAAGCTAAAAGTAAATAAGGCACCTAGGGCTGATGGGTTTGATCCAATTATATTTGAAACATCTGGATAAAAAAAAGAAAGAAAAAAAAAAGTATGCAAACCTTTGGACATAATTATGAGCATCCTTGGATTCAAGTCAAGTCCCTATATAGGTCAGAGATGGGCAATGTCTCCTTACTCAAAGTAGGATCAAAGATAGAAGTGAGTAAAAATATAAAAGAAGAAATCAAGTTTGCAGGCTACAGATCTGCAAGCCTGACTTCTGTTCAAAGGAAAATAATGAAGTCTGTAGTTAAAGAAATATCGAAGAATCATTTCAACAGAAATGCAGTATTATATGGAAATGACAGCTTGGATTTGTTAAGGGGAAACTTTTCTCATTACCTACTATGATACAGTAACAAAGAAACTGGATGTAAAAAATAATCGACATTATACACACAGGTTTCAGTTTTAATGAGCTGAACTATGAAAAGAAGAACTTTCTTACTTTTCAAAGTTCATTAAATTATTTTAAAAATATATTTACAGTGGAACATCGAAAATTCAGACGAGCCAGCATTTATTACTTTTTATGCTGGTTTAACTGCAGTAAGCGGTGGTTATTGTGATGACTTTTAAGTCATCACAATATTTGGAGGAATATTATTCACAGACTAAAAATGAAGACATAAAAGCACAAATTAATACTTTTATTTTAACCTTACCAATTAACAAAATTAAATAATACACGAAAACTGAAGAATATTATCCACAGGTTAGCAAAATAAAAATAAATTACACTTACATACGTAGCTTAATTAATATACATACATTACGTGTAAGGTAGTGCAAGTGCATCATTTCTGCACACAGCCAGCTATTAAGTAACTAGGAATTGGCATCATTAAGTAGGGTTCTCCATTGGTGAAGCGTTACTTATTCGAGGTAGTGCAATACCATGGAAATTCGTTGTGAGCCAATTTGAAGTGTCTGAAGTGTCGGATACTTCAGTGACGTTTTGCTCACGCATCTCTATGAGCTCATTCATTGTCAGCTCCTGGTTATGTGAATCCAATGCTCGTTGACATCATCACCATTGACTTCTAAATCTAATTGCCTGGCGAGATTAACAACTTCTATCACATGAGTGACATGATCAGTTTCTGGCATTGTTTTCGTCTCGTTTTTGAAAAAAAAATGAACAAAGTTTCTTCCAGAGACCATTCAATGTTTTTTTTTGTGAATTTCATCCCAAGTTTTTTCAATGATTCTTACGGCATCTAAAACATTGAATTATTTCCAAAAGTCTTTAACAGATATCTCACTATTTTGTCTCATATCTTCATTCAGACGTGCCTCGTGCAGTAAGCCTCGAATGTTTTGATGACTCCCTGGTCCATCGGTTGAAGCAAGCTGGTTGTGTTTGGAGGTAAAAACACAACTTTCACACGAGTCGAAATTAATTAGGGTGGCAGGAGGGTGACCGGGTGCATTGTCAATAAGAAGCATTACTTTAAATGGAATCTGTTTAGACTTGCAATAACGTTCGACTTCAGGTATGAAGTGGTGACCAAACCAGTCCTCAAAAACGGAAGCTGTCACCCAAGCTTTATGATTTGACTTCCAAATCACTATTAAGCTAATTTTAGATATACACCAAACGAAAAAATCAAGAACCGCGTAACTCCGAGCTCGCGTAAGTTGGGGTATTACTGTAATTTTGTATTTGTTTAGTGCACAACTGTTTAACAATTTTAACACTGATAAGACTTTTGTTTCGGGAAATACTGCAGGCAATGTTTTCAAAATGTTACTTGCAAATCAGTGTTAATGATTTCATGAAAGAGGAGATAAAGTATCAAGGTAACTTTCCTACTTAGAAGATTAGTTTATTGAAATTATTTTTTTCAAAACATACAGGCATTCACTTTTCACACAACTGTCTAGCAGGACAACAGTGCATATGTCAACAAGGTTAAACTTTCAACACAAAAAAGTCTGCTAAACAAATTTGAACAGTGTGGCATTAGGGGCAAGTTACTGCTCTGGGTAATGGGATGGTTCAGTGAAAGAAAACAAAGGGTTGTTGTAAATGGCCACTGCTCTTCTTTTACTAAATGTTAGTGGAGTTCCTGATGTTTCAGTGCTGGGCCCTTACTATTTTCAATATTTATTAATAATACTGATGAAAGCATATCAAGTTTACAGTTAGGCACGTTAGCATATACAATGTAAAGTGCCTATTGTCTTCACCATGCCCAATGGTCTGTCCATCTATCCACATGAAACCTAGTGGGAGGATTTTCGTAAAATGATTTCTCTGGCCACATGCAATGACAACTCCCAGTGGATGGATCGTTATGAAAAAAAAGTCAAATATTTATATTTGGCTTTTTTTTTCCTTCTTTTTTTTAAGAATGATTTGTCGAGCCTCACAAATTTTCCTTAAATTCAACCTAGTAGAAATTTGGCAATTATTTTTCTTTTTCCATACATATCAAATAGATATGATTCTATGAAGTGAAACTCCTCTGTGCCATCCCACAAACCAATTTTTCTAATGCTTATCATCCCATTAACATAAATTTATTTTGAAGGTATGCTAGCATTCAACACCATCACTGATATTACTCTGATTTTAATTCATTATCATATGAAACACTGGCTGACACAAAGTATCATTTTCTGTTAGCTGGAGATAACCAGAGCATCACTGTTAAATACAGTCAGTCCTCGTATAACACATGTTTACATTACACAAATTTGATCATACACGATTTATAAATAAGGGAACAATATTTTATATAACACGAACCGAATTCACTTATGCACGATTCGCCTTTGTGTTTACAAGAAATGGCAGTCGAACGCGGAATCACCCCAACCGAACGCAACACGATAGGAATGAAGAGAAGATTCTGAAAATGTATTTATGTTTTTTTTTTTTTATCAGTGAAGGGGAAACACATTTCACCATAATAACGTAAAAACCCACACAATTCCAGCTATCGGTATTATCGCAAATGCAATTAGATCGAGTTTACTACCAGTTTATAACAGATTCCACTAGCAGGAATGTAACTGGAAATTGTTTTTATTGTTTTATGGTAGTAACCCCTAGAAATGTGCTTTAGTAAAATGTGAGGTGTTAATAGTGTCTCTGCCTTTACGGCGTTGTTTATTCAGTTGCTACATGCGCGCAGCTTTGTTTATGTGTATCAAGCGTGCCTCCTCGTTTTGTAATTGTGCTTTATTCCCTAAAAATGAGTAAAATACTTAAAAGGTGTGAAAAGGAAGCGTCCTGGTGAAGACACTACAGATTCAGAGAGAAAAAGAAAAGCAATATCGAAAAACAGAGGCGGACTGGGTCAAAAATTCTTACCCGGGAAAATTTATAGCGGCCTTACACTAGTGTTCATGGCCAAAATCACTCCGGCCCACCGGGGTTTCCCCAGTAAGGCTTATGGCCCATCTGCCTCTGTCGATAGAGAAAAAATATGAACTTGTGAAACGCTTTGAGCGAAATGAAAGACCATGTGATATTGCACGTGCTACAGACCTAAATGAGGCATCGCCGAGAATTACAAAGAATGCAGAGAAAATAAAAAACTTTCATAGCAGGAACAACTCAAAGTGTAATTAAAATCCATTAGATTAAGACACAAGAATTGGAAGAGATGGAACGGCTGTCATCTGTTTGGATAGAAAACCAAACAAAAAACAAGTTTGCTTACGATAGAAGCAAAAGAATTAGCAATATTTTATTACGTAATAGTCGTAATAAAATACGTAAGTATTTTATTACGATTATTTATTGTGTTTGGTAATGTTTTGGTTACAAATGTGTGTTCAAGCTTGGGTGGTCGGCACCTAACCCCATTTTTCCCATAGGGCCTGTTTATATTGCACGAGGGTTTCTAGGAACCCAACTATCGTGCTATATGAGGACTGACTGTACTGTGATACTTTTCTACTGCATATTCTTCCGAACAAACGGCTTTGATTTAGAATACTTCAACTCGATTTTCTTCTCTCCTAATGCCGCAAAGCCAGATGAATCAGACATCTATAAATCTGTATACATTTAAAAGTAACGCACAATGATCAATTTTGTCTTAGCAGCACTCCAGATAATATTTGATTTATGTTCAAATGACATTATTGCATTTTATTGTGACCCCCTCACCAAATTCATTGATCAAGAGGCTGGATAAAGCACATACAAGAAGGTAGAACATTATATTCTAATCACATATGCTAGACAAATGGTCCCATAATGTATATTGAGAAAACATAATGTAGTGACAAATTTATCATTAATCTGTTGAAAAGAAGCAACTTTCTTTCCATGATTTAAACTTCATAGCTGCAAATCTTGAGCATTCATTAGCCCACTAGCAGAAATTGTATAAAAGATATCGTCAACTTTATGCCCCCCCCCTCCAGCTCATCAGCATTTTGAGCTATACTGCTCCAGTAAATTGTCTTTTGATTTACACATGCAAGATGAAAAAACTGGAATAATTCATGTGTAGGGCTCCCTAAATTCCAACCTAAGACTGGTTAACTACAGGCCCAGTTAGAGGCCTTTAAGAATTCCTCTGGTCTCCAAAATGATTCTCCAGACAAGTTTGTTATTTGTTTGTTATTTGGTTTTTAGGAGCATTAGCAACTAAGGCCATATTGCTCCGGGATATGCGGTGGTCATTCCCTGACCTTTCCGCATTCTCCGTATTTGGTGGTGACGGGCTCGAACCCCGGTCTAATCAAGAAGCGTGTGCTATGCACTGCTGCTCCTTCCCACCTGGCTACGGAGGCGCTCTCCAGACAAGTAATAAAACTATTACAATATCACAAAAAACAACTTTGTAGCACATTTTCACCCTGTTCAATAGAGACCTGCAATTCTTAATAGAGGAACACAGACTAACATTAGGTTCACAAAGCAATAAAAATGGTTTTTTTTAATGAAGCGAGGTCAAAATGAAAAAAAAAAAAAATCTGAATACCTGGGAATAGGCTAAATTTTTTTTTTTCAAGTATAAAAAGAAACTTTGTATTCTACAAATTTTCTTTTTATACTTGATAGCCACCAGGCTGCTCTTGATTTATATTGATATCAATACTAAAAGGATTTAAGCATTTCCTTACCTCAAAGTATTGAAGAAACTCCCTGAGTGTCATCTCTCCTTGAACTTCAAAGCGATCCCACAGCGTAAATTCTGTTTCATAATACTATAAGAGAGAAAATTTTTTTTTTTTAAAATATATAATGTGGATTCCCCCCCCCCCAAATGACATTTCAATAATGGTCAAAGTACAAGAAAGAAAAGAATTGCAGTCCGAATTTGGTTTGTCTATTAGACTGATCCCGAGAACACATGCCATAAGCTATACAAGAAAAGATATCTTTTTTTTGTGGTTGTTGGCGCATAGGCTTCTGTGGCCATAATGCACCTCCCAAGGTTTTTGCAGTACTTTGATCCAAGCCCGAGGCGGGAATCGAACCCGCGACCTTTGGGTTGCCAGGCAGGCACTTTACCCACCCAGCTAGCCCGGTCGGCACAAGAAAAGAACTCATGACCCATACTAGAAATGTCTGCAGCCATTTGTGTGAATCATGATATCCTTGGAGTGTTGAAAGTGGATTTTGTAACCATTATTTAGTTAAGATGTGAACACAGAAAATAATACTGAGTTTAAATTAACAAAATATAACAGATAGACTGTTTGCATTCTGAACCATCAAAATCCTCTGTGGGCCATTTACTTTTCTTTTAGATGGCAGGGGGACAAATACAAATGGATTCAAGTTCTTATTACAGGAAATAAGTTACATTAGCCTAATGCTTCATTTTACAAATTAAGACACCCAGAAACTCATGGTAATTAATCCAACCCTAATTATCAGATTTGCCAATTTTTGTTCATAAATGGCAAAAGAGTGCAATCTTCTAAGAAATTTTACCACATGATTGGAGCACAGTAAAAACTTATGGCTTCAATGTGAAATCCCCCCCCTCCCATCAGATGCATGCATATACAATTCTAATGCTCTACTTGGGAAAATGGTAAACCAGCAAACTGAATTTGGTAGTGTTATCTACTGCTTCCTACAGTAGTAGTAATGGTAAATGATGTAAGAAAGCAAGCTTAAATAGCATTAGCAAAAAAAAAAAAAAAAAACACAACACACTCCACTTAACCATTTGCACAATATGTGGAAGCCTGTTCCAACAAGCAACCACCTGCTGGCTGAAGGCAAACATCTGCACACCTATCCCACAACCATCCTTCAACTTGAATTCATGCTCTCCTCGTGGCAGGGTAGTCTCAGCAAGTGGAAGAATACCATTAAAATTCACCTCACTCAATCCAGTCAAAGCTTTAAACACCTCAATCAGATCACCCAGAAGGTGCCTTCATCTCCAGAAGATGCAATTTGCATGAAGTTTTCTAGGTAAGAGCACCATTCTGTTCCCTATACCAAATCTGGTTGCACTTCTCTGCATCTGTTCCATGTGATCTACATCCTTCCTAAAGTGAGGCCTCCAGACCTGTATATGGTACTCAAGGTGCAACCTAACCATGGCCTTTTACAAAGGGATAATCACCTCCTTATTCCTGCTAGCAAAAGTTTTGTATATCATTGACAAAACACCATGAGCCACCCTGGCAGCATGTCTGCACTGCTAAGAGAATTTCATGTCTGACTGCACAATTACCCCTAGGTCTTATTCATTTTCCACTACCCTGAGTGCAGTACCACACAGCTGATAAGTTACCCCAGGATTACTGCTAATCAAATACAGTACCTTGCATTTGTCAATGTTAAACTTCGAATGCCATTTCTCATCAGACTGAACCAATTTTCCTAGATCCCGTTGCAGTAGCTCACCCTGATGACTGTTGCTAACCAGCCCACTAACCTTTGCATCATCTGCAAACTTCTGGAAATCACCTGAAAGGCTTCAGTTGTGCAAATTGCAGCATCTGGAGACTAGGCACCTGCAAGGTGATCTGATTGAAGTGTTTAGGGTTTTGAATGGATTGAGCAAGCCCACTGCTGATGGAATTTTCCCCCTTGCTCACACTATCCACATGAGGGGGCATAAATTCAAATTGCAGAAGTCTGCCTTTAGCTAGTGGGTGGTTGATTGCTGGAAGAAACTGCCATTTGTTGTTGTGGAAATTGATAGATGAAATAAATTCACGGTAGAACTAGAAAAAAAGGAACTGGTTGCAAAAAATAATTAACCGATAGGTAAAATTGCACGTTTTTTTTTTTTTTTTGGTTGATGCTGTATAAGCTTGATTCCTTCCATTTGTCAACACTAACACTAAATATAGCATACTGTACAATTTATTTTCATGCTTGAATGTAATTCATATTGCTAAGGGGAAGTTCTGAAAAATTTAGAAAATAACTATTTTATTTAATTTTTTTAACTTTCTAGTGCACCCACTGTAGTATCCTATAAACTAAAAATAATTAAAATATCTATTAAATTACAAGAGCACAAATTAATTTTTAGCATTCTTCAGTTTCTACATCTACAACTGATTTTTTAACTGGAAAACTGTACCTATATGCACATATGTGAACACACAAATGCACAAGGTGTGATAAAAAAAACAAAAAAAAAAAAAAAAAAAAAACCCCTCAAACTGGACCAATAATGAAGGAAAAGACTATTGAAATAAAATTGCCCAATGTAATCTCCTTTATGCTGATTACAACACTTCAGCAACTATTTGGAAATATTCCTGAATAGGTTTTTCTTTGGAAATTGCTAACAGTTCCTGATGATCAATAAACATTTGTTGCCTCTAACACAAGATATTTAGGAAACCTACATCTACCTTATTATTATTATTACCATCACAAACCATGTACAATGATGCATTAAGGACCGCTACAATCACACTCTTAATGCATTTTGTTACACTTCAAATCCTAATGATCTCAGCTCCACAATTTTGTATATTATGAATAGATTTATAGCATGTAGGTACCCAGCCAATATGATTAATAATATTATAAATTAATAGGAGAGTTTTACAGGATGCATGTGAAAATCTGCTTTCACCCACAGAACTGACTGTTAAACAAAACTTCCACCTGGTGTTGTGAAAGTGGGTAGTTGATAAATTATTAGAAGGAATGCTAGGTTTTTTTTGGTTGATACTGTATAACATGCTCTTTCTTGCATCATTTGCCACTAGCAATACTAAATCTATGGGAGCTTTTAAGTGTATTTGGGAGGAGCTTCACAGGAAGCTAAATCAAGTGGGTACAGCAAACAAGGGACCACATTGACGGTCTGTTTTACAAGAAATTCTTGAATGGAAACTGTGCAGGAACGTTTTTATGATGCTGGCACCAATCCTCCGAAGCCCATTATTTTTCCTGGCTATTTCCTCCAAAAAGTATTATGGAATCATCGCAGAACGATCACACATCCATGATTTGTCACCAGTAATGATGGAAGAGAAAAAAAGTGTGTTAGCAGCAGCACACTGAATTACTGGTAAGGAATTGAGCACAAACTTGGCTGAAATGCATCACATTCTCCTCAAATCCTATGTTAAAATTTACTACATTTCCCATAAGAAATACCAGTCTCACTAGCAACTTTGCAGATAGTTACATATAGATCGCCACTGATCAGATCATGAATGAATGAGTAAATTAATGGTTTTTGAAGTTTAAGAGCAACAAGAGCAAGGATCGTTTCTGATGCACAAGCTCACTACAAAAAAGACAATTTTGAGATTAAGTCAGTCACTGAATTGTTTGAGCACACCTCATGTAGTTTATTTTCTTTCTTCCTCTCTCTCACACACACACACACACAATATTTGTTTTTATTATTCAACAGTCCAATTTAAAAGTACCTAGGAAATAGTCGAGAAGTATCACTTTAAATTAACAATAACTGCTAGTTTTAAGTAGTAATAAAATGGCCTCATTTTGCATGCAGCAATAATGCCTGTTTATGTAAGTATTTTGACTGCATTCTTTTTAGAACAAGGTGGAAAACCATGGTACAAAAGGGCTGATATATTTTTAAACTCAAACAGGTAGCAAAGACATATGGACACCAATTTCACATTCATAACATTTAAATTGTAAAACAAAAATCCAAAATATTAAATAGAATCTGTACTCACCTTCTGCTTTGGAGCTGCAATAGGTTCAGAAAATCCAAAAAATGGTAACGCTAAGTTCACAAATCCATTTTTATAGGAGCTTAGTTTCTGGTGATTCTGGACTAACTATAAAGGCAAAACATTAACCAGATTCAAATTTAATTTGCCTGGAGTACATTAACAAATCAAACAACTCAAATACAGTATAAAATAACTCCCGAGTTTGAGGCCTTATCTTTCTCTCTTAAAAGTACCTTTTCAAAAAAAAAAAAAATATTTTGAGATAATTCTATATTAGGAATGCATGTGAAAATTGCTTAATTAGTACCACCAGCAGCAGGATGATTTATTAAAAAAACTCAAGGAAACATCCACAAAAATAAGTGAAAAGGCCTATACACTCTGGATCAATTATCCTTATTTTCTTACTATGCAACACAGAGCGGAAAATAAAAATTTTAACTGCAACTTATTTTTATTTTTCATTCTGCTCTACCTTGCATAGTAAGAAAATATAAGCCACAAAAATATTTAAACAAAACGAAAGTCAGAAACTGTACAGATATCCTCATTTAACAGAGTTAAAGAAAATCACTGCACTTAATGAAAACATACTCAACAAAAATTACTTTTCAATAAGAAAATATGTAATAATGATATGATTCTACCATCTTGCGACGACCGACTAACTGGTTAAAATAAATTTATTAAAATAAAAGTGATATATACATAAGATAAAAGCATTAAAATACAATACAATAAAAGTGTTAAAATATAATATAATAAAAGCATTAAAATACATAGCTTTCAAAGCAAAGTGCCTCTTCATCAGCTGGTCTGTGAATGGTGTACTTCAGTGTATATATATATATATATATATATATATATATATATATATATATTGATGTTTACAATAGCACAAGTCAGCCGGGCATGATCATGTATCATGAGTCTGGTGTCGATAAAGCAGAATTATGTACACATGATGATCGCCAGTGCTCACTGCACTGCAATACAGTACATTCTATAATAGAGTGTAAGTGTACTCCCCTCGTGCGATTAATAGTACTATTATTGGAGGCTATGTGCAGTGCTCCAAGCCATGAGCGCTGGCGGTAATCACGTGAAAAGCTGACGATTTCAATATCCCATTGGGGATCAAGGTTGTGCTGCTCAACCCAATAATGCTCGGTGACTGTGGAGCGTTCAAAATTAGCAGTTCATAGAGCCACCTCATGCTCAGAAACCCGATCTTTCAATCTTCTACCAACCTCACCTACATAACACCCCCCCCCCCACAATCCGGACACATAATATGGTATATGGAACCACTCCATAGGAAAGGAGGAACAGGTGTTTTTGCCTTAGAAATAAGAATGTAATTTCCTCACCTAAAGTTGCACACATCGTATATGATGGAGATGCAATATCCTAACTAGACGTTCCAATGCGCCCGGATAATAGGGGATGAAGAGATAAATTGTTTGACGCAAGGCGAGTTAGGTTTCGCAACAAAATCGTGAGCCTGAAGCTCACATCAATCTAGAACATGAGGTGGATGGATGCAATTTGAACGCTCCAGCCTAATTTTAGAAATCTCCAATTGCCTGGCACCAGTCAAACTAGAGTGCATTCAAGCACAGGAGAATAAAGTAAGAGAAGTGTAACGTAAATGACCAGGGGCATGCGCAGACCCATAATTGGCTTGCGTGCACACATTGGCTTCTTAAAAACGAAGTTACTAAACAAACGCGAATCCACACGTCAGACTAACACATCCAAAAAAGGAAGAGTATTGTCAATCTCCAGTTCAATCGTAAACTAAATGATGAGCGACAGGGAATTGAGACATCGCACCACCCCGGGGTACAAGTGCAAAAATATCATCAACATAACGACACCAGAGAGTGATAGGAATAGGTAAGTTCAAGAAAATCTGATTCTAGTTCCTCCATGGCGATATTGGCCATGATAGGACTAACAGGAGCACCCATAGGAGTGCCCTGTATTTGGCGAAACAGTCATTGAACAAGATCATTCCCCCCCCTCCCAAAACACAGATTGAGAGTGGTACAAGTATTATCTGTAGAGAGTGAGTTTCTATCTCCCCATGTGGTATCCCTGCTCAAGACTTCTCACGTAGGCAAACATCGGGTTTCTGAGCATGAGGTGACTCTACAAACTGCTAATTTTGAACGCTCTGCCGTAGCTGAGCATTACTGGATTGAGCAGCACAATCTTGATCCCCAACGGGATATTGAAATCGTCGACTACTCACGTCATTACTGCCAGCACTCATGGCTTGAAGCACTGCACATAGCCATCAATAATAGTACTATGAATTGCACGAGGAGAGTACATTTGCACCCTATTATAGAATGTACTGTATTGCAGTGCGATGAGTCCTGGCAATCATCACTGGTACGTAATTCTGCTTTACCGACACCAGACTCTTAATACATGATCATGCCCAGCTGACTTGTGCTATTGTAACCATAAATATATACTGAAGTGCACCATTCACAGAACAGCTGATGAAGAGGCACTTCACTTCGAAAGCTACTATGTATTTTAACGCTTTTATCTTATGTACGCATCATTTTCATTTTAATAAATTTATTTTAACAAGTTAGTCGTCGCAAGAAACTTGGATGATATAATGCAACCCATTGCACAAGGCCTGTTTTCTAAATGATATGATTCATTCCTAACTTAAAACTTTTCACATATAACACCATAAAAAGAAGTCACATCACTAATGTTTTTCATTGAGAGTTAAGCCACGAAAGTATTTTATTTTAGCAATAACACACACACACACACACACACACACACACACACACACACACACACACACACACACACACACACACACACACACACACACCTCCCCCCTAAGATTACAAACCTGAGGGGGCATTCAAATTGAGGAAAGACAGTTGCAGAATAGATGTGCTGAAACTTTCCTTTAGCGAGCGGGTGGTTAATTGCTGAAACAAACTTCCATTTGTCGTTGTGGAAGTTGATAGCTTAAATAAATTCAAAGAGGAACTGGAAAACTTTTAGAATGTGAATTTTTTTTTTTTTTTTGGCTCCTCCATTACTACTACTATTACTTACTGCACTGCGAGAAAAAAAGCATGGGAAATTAACAAATTTCTCATGGTGTCAGGCTGCAAGCTTGTCAGTTACTTCAATTTGAAGCATCCTTCATTTTTAAATGCATATACCAAAAAAAAAAAAAAATAAATAAATAAATAAATAAAAAATAAGATTAAGTGCAGAAATTTATGGTCAATATACAGAAATAAAATAAAATATAAAATAACAATTAGGTTAATGAGAAATTGCCCGGGACCAACCACATAGAATGTTATAACATATTGGGATGTTAAAAGGAGGATCTCTATAAAGAGCCTAGACAGTATATATATACGAATTATAATTTCTAGAAATTTGTTGTCTCTTCCAGTTCTTAATTTCTTGTCTTCATATAATCAACTCAAAAGTTTGCAAGCCATTTTCAAAATACCCCCTTTTTAATCCTTGTATATAAAAAAATAAAAATTGTATTTTTTATCGTTTTTCTGCTTTCTCGTTTCCACTTTCTGGACATTATATTCAACAATTGTGTGTGTGTGTAAACAAATAAACTGTATATAGTTATATAACAGGCAGCTTAATTTCACTTTTTTTTTTTTTTTGAGATTTTATGAACCATGTCGGAATAGCTATCGTATTTACTGAAATGCATGATCATGCAGACATCCTGTGCTGTAATTTATTTAACAGATCCAATTACTACTTCACAATGATACTTGTATCCTGGTGAGTGTTCTTCCTCCAAACACTGCAATGTTTAGTATTATTATTTTTTATATTGTGACAGTCACCATGATACAAGCATGTGTAAGTATTCTCAGTTAAGTCAAATAAACTTTATATTTAAAATGGAATTTAAAAATTTTAGCCTTTATTGCTTTTGAAAAGTTTTAAATTTTGGGATTATCAGACTGTATGAAATCAGTATTACCAGAAGACAGATTTTTTCGATCACTTAGTCCTGAAATTAGGGTTCCTTAAATTTATTAAATAAGGTATTGTTTTTTTAATTCGGATAAAAAATTAGAAATATATTATAATATAAAAATAGATGCCATTTAAATGAAAACTTACTTTGTACAATTCCAAGCACCCAAGTCCTGTTACAAGGCTTGTGGTTGTGGCTATTGCTGGTATGATCTTTCCAGCTATTAATTTACTCTTGTGACGATCTGCTGGAGGAATACTATAATTTTCAGCCCTGAGATTTGATGCAGCTACAATGAAATCCATGTGAAAGTTGGCATCATCATCTTTCTCAAACTCAATAGGAGTGATCTTTTGTTCAGCCCAATTATCAGGGGAAGGCAATTCTTCTTGAATGTGAGTAAGACGGTCCATGTCAGCTAAGGAAACATATCCAATCACAATGTGATAAAAATCAACATGCATCACTATATCAATTATGCAACATATGTCTATTTTATCCTAATGTTAAATATGAAAATGTAACAGCAAAAAGTAATACTGAAAACAAATTATCACAGCCTACAATTATGAGGACAATAATGCCACTGATGATGTGCCACTTGCAACACATATGGTATTTTCACCATGAGGGCTGATATGGCCAAAATTCAGCTTAAAAAACAAAGTAGAGAGAGACAGAGAGAGAGAGAGAGAGAGAGAGAGAGAGAGAGAGAGAGAGAGAGAGAGAGAGAGAAGAGGAAGAAGAAGAAAAAAAGAGAACTTATCAATTTTTACAAATAACATGACAATTCATAAATTGTTATGAATGGGCTACACGCTCTCTTCAATTGGACTGACTTCACTTAATGGTCAGATTACCTTGTTTACGTTGGTGGTTCTATAACACACCCCTTTCAAGGTATAAATGGTGGGAGCGGTGTTGCACCAAAGTATGCATGGCATCGTAAAAAGTTTGTCAGTGTAATAACCTGATCAGCCACATGGAGACAAAAAAAAAAAGTTTTGTTTTCTTTCTTTCTCTGTACTTACTTATTACCAATCCTCTACTACTTAAGCACATATGTACAGAGGGGGGGGGAAGAAGAGGGAATGGCACTACTTTCCTTCCTAATCTATAAACAAGTAAAGTGGATTTCTTTACTAAAGCTTAGTTAATCTTGTTTTAGTAACTTTAAACAAAGAATTTATCAATCCAAGAGAGAAAGCAATAATTTCCAGTCTAAGTTGCTTTATCACAAATTTCTTGGCACTTCGGGCTGTGAAGGAAACGACTCTTGATTAGGCAAATATTCTGAAGCTGGCAAAAAAAATGTTGATGACATTGTGAAAATTCAATTATTTTACTAACAACAGACGTTGAAGAACTGACAATAAAATTGCTGTTAAAATCAAAGAATGAAAACTGCAAATCCTTTTGTTTTGTTGATTAGAAAGCAGAGTGAATTACTAATGGGTAAAGAGCCATAAATCCACTTTTACTTCTAACCAAATTGGTTTTGAATATCTAAACCAACATTAGATGTTTTAAGAAAGAGCTTCCCTAGAAAAAGTAAGAAACACACAATATCATTACATAAGAATTAGATAAAAAATTATAGCAACATTAAGTTTTCCAGGAACTACTTGTTCCCTACATGCAAGCAAATAATAAACATACTAATCAAACTAATTAACAATTGAAATTAAAAAGAAAGTATAGAAAATTAGAAACTGTCCCACACAGTACTTTCCCTTTTATCTGCTGGCAGAAGATCCCCCCCCCACAAAAAAAAAAAAAACCAATTCTTTTAAGTGGTATCTGGATATAGGCAGCAGTGGTACTATTACAGTGGGATTCTGGAGGATTTTCAATGGTGGGAATCAACACTTTCTAATTTTCTATTTTTGATGTCACCAGAGGTGCTTCCCATGCTCCCACCACTAGTCTGTGCTGAGCACTCGCTATGTGATTAGAGCGTGTGACGTTCCATGACTGGCATAATATCTCCAGTTCTAGTGAATCAATTTATAAAATTCAAATGCCATTCATTTGAATTTAACTGTATTAGAAAAACACACACACACACAATAAGAAAAAAAAAAACAGCATGTGTACCTTGTACACACAAAAGATGTTTTATTTTATGTGAAAACATCCTAGGCTTGGAAGAGGTTAGTGAAATCCAAGCCAATAGCCTAATTACCCATTTGATTGTAGCCATTTGTTGAATAGTATGACATCACAACCCTGCAGTAGTAACTGCAGGAAGTATTATTGCAACAATGCAAACATTTGTCAATGATTTCGTTTCTCACTTTCGTTACATTCCATTGTTAGGTTCCACTACAGATGTTGTGGATTAGGCAGCAAACTCAAGTAAAGGACATTCTTATCAAAACTAAAGAACTAAAATGGTCTTGGGCAGGACACATAGCTCGAAGACATGATAACAGATGGACTAAGAAAATAACAGAATGGTACCCAAGAGGAGCTAGAAGAAAACCTGGAAGACAAAGGCGGAGACGGATAGATGAAATTCATGAGTTTTTGGGTAGTAAATGGATAGCCAGTGCTCAAAACAGAAGGAACTGGAAAGTTGCTGGAGAGGCCTTCATCCTGCAGTGGATTGCAAATGGCTGATGATGATGATAGATATTGTTACATCAATAATTTGTGAAAATAAAATGAGAGCAAAAATGAAAGCAACTAAAGCTAAAAAAATAAAGACAAAGGTTGCAAGTATCAAGGTACCTTAATTGACACTGTTTTCCAGAGACATTCAGATGTTGCAAATGCAAGTATACATCTCTTATTTTAGTTAACATAAATCATTGTAAGTGCCCCCAAGGATGTTTCACATAAAATTATCTACCGGAAGTGCTCAGCACATGCACCTTATTATTTTTTGTTGTTAACAAATTATAAATTTTATTTTTTTGTTTGCACACAAGGAATGGTAGTTCTCGGCAAACATAATACTTGCTTTAGTTCCATCAATATGTTCACATGGTGATTAATTTATTTCAATTATTGTCTCTACATTTACACTAACTTTTAAATGGAGTCTTGTTTCAGATGTATGAATTAATTCTTCTTAACAGGGATTATAGAATTTTGACTGCATACAGTGGGCATATTCTACACTATGTAATTCAGTTGTAGAATGAAGTGTCAGTCTAATGTGGAAAGTCACATGTCCAATTTATACTGCAAGTGAACTAAAGATTTTTAATTATTTCAGTGATTTAAGAATTTTAAATTTACTGAATTCTCATAGGATGTCAATCAAAACAGCAAGAAAGATTAGAGATACTCATAACATCCTAGTGAACCCATTCCCAACAGCAGTTAGTACAAGTACTTTGGTGCAATCATTTCCTGCAATAGTGCCAATTGGTAAAATGAGGAATTAGAACCTATTTTACCAACTATAACACTCATGCCACTATATCACACAATTTCATTTAATTATTCTAACCAGCCTTTTTTTTTTTTTTTTTTTTTTACAGAATTTGCAACATAGGTTTCTCCCACCCACCACCCAAATTAAAACAAAAGCATATCCATCTTTTCATTTTATTAATGTGATTAGTGGCACAAAGCCTTATAGCATGCATTTAGGACTATAAAAAACATTCACAAGTCAAAAAACATGGTAATAAGAGTGGATGGGGAACAGACCATATAAAGCGCAGTTTAAATGTTGCATGACAGCACCTGGTAAATTGCAATAACGGTATCTTGAATCCCTGAAGGCAGTTACAGGTACTGTCATGCGATGATCTGTTCATATAAAAAAAGCTTATTTGTAGAAGAAGAGAAATTTACTGCAAGATGGTACATAGAACATTTCCGTATGACATTCTCAAGAAATTAAAACAAATATAAAATTAACGCAAAATGATTACAGTAATAAAATCAATTAAAAAATTCAAAAAAAGTTAAGTAAAATTTGCAAAAACAACTTTCTTTCCTTAAGGAAGGAAAGTTGTTTTTTCCTTCGAAAAAAGTTTTCCTTCGAGTGTCATACGAAGTGTTCTATGTACCATATTGAGGCAAATCTTCTTATACTTCTGCAAATATTGAAATACAATATAGAATGTATCAAGCACTGTAGCTCTGTTTTATACCATTAAAAAAGCTTATGATACATGACATTATTAAAAAAGTTATACCGGTTGCTGAGTTTTCCTGGTGTGCTGCTGCAGCTTCACTATCTGTAATAGCAATTTTTACTCCTGATCGTGGAGTAAATTCAGGCACCTGAACACTTACTACCATTCGAGCAATGTCTTCTCTATCTTTATGTTCTGGAATACCATACATGAAGGCACGCAAGTTAGCTGCTGCAATTACATAATCCAAGTGCAGTTTCTGAAATAAAAAAAAAATTATAACCTTGGCTGTTTTACTCATGACAAAAGGAAAGTTTCCCACATTTATGCACTTTAACAAAAATAGCGCATTTTCAATGTGTATCCAAACTGTATATTAGACTGCACCAACAATTCTACAAGTATGAATAGATGCAATTGAATAACGAAATGGGGGGCATGAGCAAAGATGAGTGAAGTGAAACTTACAAAATTAGATTTTCTGAGTGTACTAAAAATCATAGAAATATTGACACCATATTCAATCAGATAAATACAGCTTATTAAAATTCAAAACAGTATTACACTGAAGTAGTCACACATTCCACTTTTGTTTAAATTTTTATATACTTCTTTCCTTATGGAGTAATTAACTGATGATAAGAAAAACTATTCTGTGAACACTCACACGAGCACCTTTAAAACTGAACAAAAATAATTCCTCAAAAAATAAAAATAAACAACTCTTTAAAAATAGTCCCAAAATATACACACACATAACGATTACCAGAATCTTTAGGAAAGATGACACAAAGGGGGTTTCAAAAGGTGACAACTATAGACCTGTTAGTTTAACTTGTGTTCCAGGGAAAATAATGGAATCACTGCAGGATCATCTAGACAAGACTGCAGTAATAGTTAAGACACAGCATGGGTTTTTAAAGGGAGGTCTTGTTTGACCAATTTAACTGGATACTATGATGTGGTCACAAAGGAACTGAATTCCAAAAATAATTTTGATATCATATACTTGGATTTCAGAAAAGCTTTTGGATACTGTTGCATATGGAAGACTGCTGCACAAATCGGAGAAGTATGGCATTAAGGGTAAGTTGCTACATTGGATAAAGGGATGGTTGAGTGGGAGATGACAGAGTGATAATCAATGGACACTGCTCTTCATGGACAAATGTTATTAGTGAAGTTTTGTGTATTCATCAATGATATTGATGAAGGTATATCAGGATTAATGTTCAAGTTTGCAGATGATACAAATGTTGGCAGGGTTGTTAATGACAGTATGCTACTTCAACTGGATCCAGAAAAGTTGGGCAAATGGGCTGAGAAGAGAAGTGGCAACTGAAGCTTAAAATTGACAAATGAAAAGTACTGCATATGGATAGCAATAACTGAAGATAAATGTATCAACTGTGTGGTACCACACTCAGGGAAGTGGAAAGTGAAAGACCTGGGGGTAATTGTGCCATCAAATATGAAGTTTGACGAGCAGTGCAGACGCACTGCCAGGGCAGGTCATGGAGTCTTGTCAATGATAAATAGGAATTTTGCTAGCATGGACAGGAAGGTGATTATCCCATTATACAAGGCAATGGTCAGGCCACACCTAGAGTACTGTGTACAGGTCTAGAGGCCTCATTGTAGGAAGGATGTAGAGTTGCTAGAATGAGTACAAAGAAGGGCAACAAGATTGGAGAGGGAAATAAAGGGGTGCTCTTACCAAGAAAGGCTTAAGTTCTGCAAACTGCAGTGCCTGGAGAGTAGCACCTGTGAGGTGATCTGATTGAAGTGTATAAGGCCTTCAATGGGTTGAGCAAGCTGAATGCTGATGAAATTCTTCCTCTTGCTCAGATTAAGAACCTGAGGGGACACAGATTCAAATTGAGGAAAGACAGCTGTAGAAATGTCTTTACCCAGTGGGTAGTTGATTGGTGGAACAGACTTCCATCTTTTGTTGTGTAAGTTGATAGCCTAAATAAATTTAAGGCTGAGCTGGACAGGCATTTGGAACGAATGGGAGGTTTTTTTTTTTGGCTGATGCCGCATAAGCTTGCTTTCTTGCATCATATGCTTCTACTAATGCTAACATCTTCACTGTGTCATAAGTGTTAGATAGTCCAGATGTAAATGGATAACAGAATGGTCACTTTCAGCACTTGCCACAAAGGAGGAGTTTAAGCTTAATCCAAAATTATTTTCTAGTACAAGAAAAAAGTATCTACTGCAACAGCTGCCTAATCATTCCTTTACAAGATATTCTCTCTATGTACTGTCATTTATTTCACTGTGGCAAGAGACTGAGAAAGGTTAGGTTGATAATTTTGCCATATCAGGAATGCTTCAACTCAGTTCTTCATCAGTCTAAAATTTTAGACTATCTCTTTCATAGGCCTGAACAATTTCTAAATCATTAGGGGCCAAATCTGAGCTGTAAGGAGGGCATCTCATTATTTCCTAGCACAATTGCTGTTGTCATTGTCAAAATAATAGGTAGAGGATCATGCACCATTGTGTAGTAGGACAATCTGCTCTGATAGTTTCTTTTCTTCTGAGTTACCTGGTGCATAAGACTGCTTAACATGACTATAATGCTTCATATTAAATGCTGAACTTTGAGATGGAAAAATCATTCTATCAGCATCCCAAAAGTCACTGGCCCTGCCCTTTCCAGTCTCTTCTCTCTCTCTTTTTTTTTTTAATGCCAAGGAAATCTGTAACAACATCCATGCAAGTGGTGTATTTGTGTCTTCTCCCATCAGTACAAATATTCAAATAATCTTAGTGCACGGAAACCACTGTACCTTCCAGTCAGAAGTTAATTTGGTATCCATCAAGCCCACTTTTTTGAACAGAAAGCAGCCATAAACACATGCAGTTTGAATAGTAAACAATGGGTATTTGGTTGCAGATATTTGAATGCTAAAGTGATAGTAACACAGCTACTATTATTCTTGTGGGAATGTCTGCTTACTATCTTTTTTGTTCTTTCAATATAGTTCAGCTTTTCAAGATGTATTTGTGGAGGCGGGAGAGTTTCTTGCAAACCAACTGCTATCAGCATAAAATAAAAGATTATCTTTTTAGCATATCCTCATGAGCAGTTATGTATTTATTCTATTGAACAATATACTGCATCATTTACCTTTGTACTGTTAGTTTGAACTTTTCCTTTTACATCACTGATGTCTTGCACCTTTCATGCTATGTTCTATCTTTCTTTGGAGAAACTTGGTGAAATATTTCCATGTCATCCTTGGAAAGCAAGTCTGTCTTATTGTTCCATGATGTACTCAGTACCATTTCATCATTACATATACGTTTTTGCTTTGACTTGGTTGATGGAGCAGATCTGATAATACTCTGTGCTGGTATCTCCGACTGCAAAAAAGCATTCGGTTTCAAGTATCTTAATTTGGCAGCCATGAAAGTACGTGCCAATACCATGATTACATTTACGGGAATAGGAGCATCTGCTTATATTGCTTTAGCCTGCTGTTTTTTTTTTTTTTAAATCAATATGCAGGTGTAAGTTGGAGGGATGTGTTGCCAATAGAATTGTTTGCTCAAAAAGTTAAGAGAATACTTCCAAAAAATACTTTATTTAATGACAAATATCTTTACATTGTTAATATTCTTCAATATAATTTCCTTCTACAACCGCACTGTGTACATCACTATTCAAAACACTTTTGGAATGTCTTCTTTTGTGAATGCGTTTAGGCAGTCTGTTATATCTGATTATAGATTTCTTAAATCAACTCACTGTTTTTCTTTTATGTCTTGTTTTAATTTTTGGAATAACCAAAAGTCAGACCAGGTGCCAAATCAGGGACTACATGATGTTGCTGTGTGCCAAACGCTACTGGATACCGAGGCCAAGCACAAGCAGAGCCACCTAACCCTGGCTTTTGAGCACATTTTGATTAATTTGTAGGTCTGTTATTGGGAGGGGAAAAAAAAAAAAATCTGTGCATTTAAAAATAGCACAAACTTCATTAAAAACTGATAAAACTACTTTGCAAAAGTATGTAAATATAGAATCATTCTGTAGATGCAGATTCTAATCTGCCTTCTATAGAACACTGATAAGATAAATATCAGTTAGCTTTATTCGATTATTTCATATTCACATCACAGAAAAAAAAAAAATTTAACTACACATATAAAACAATAGACATACATACATTGTTTATGCTGAAATTCAGTGCATGAGGACAACGTTTCGGACCTGACCAGAAGGGAGCACCTGAACTAGTCAACTGAAAAAGAAACATCTTTCATAAATTCAAAATAAATTAAAACATTTAATTTTTTATATAATTTGGAGGGAACTAAGCATAACAGAGGTCTGTTTGGCCAAAGTAGTAAACATTCTAAACAGTACCAGACAATAACATAATTCTTGAACATTTTCTTATGCAATTCCACAGGCATATAATTTATATTATGCACATTTTATAAATTTTATATAAAACATACACACCATTATAACAGAGATTTATGATGCCCAATTTTTTCTGCTTACACATCCATAACTAATGACCCATCCCCAAATCTATTTGTTTGGCTACATGTTCAAAGAAATAACTGACAATAACACTACTCGAAAATAATTCATCACATAGGATGTTTGTTCTTCCTCTTACCACTACGAATAATAGCAAATGAAAGTATGACATTGTGTTCATATCATCATACAAGTTCAGGACTGTTGTCTGCTGCAATCTCAACTATACCTCTTAATTTAAATAAGTAGCAATGTCTCCAAAGAGAGAAAATATTAGAAACCAAGCTAAATAAAATCAATTAACATGATTTGCCTCCTACCAGTCTACAGGAAAAACCACAAATGTTTTGAACTGTCATAACTTAAGCCATTGAACTCCAGTATGATGCAAAATGTCCCCATATTTAGCACCAATTTCCACGAGAGAGAAAAAAAAGAGGGGAAGGGAGGGAAATGGTGATGACTGGTGATGATTTAATGATTTTAAATCCACAAGACTGAACAAATGTCAACACCACAACTTTCATAACATTTTCGAACTTCAAATTTTCCATAAAGTGACTTCCTTATTAATTCTACTCATCAAACCTGTTTGATTTCTGATCATTCTTGGAGCTCCATCTTTGGCACCCCTCCAGCTTTCTACATGGCAGTTCAAGTTTTTCTGTTGTTTCACACATGCACAATCAAAAACAAATCTTCCCGTTTGTTGATCCACAGACTAAGACTAGCTAGTTTTTCAACCATTTGAAAAAAAAAAAAAAAAAAAAAAATTTTTTTTTACTCCCTAAATGACAGTGAAAGCAGCATTATTTGTGACATTACTCTCATTCAGTGCTAAACAAAAGCTTACAAAATCTTTTGCTTTGCTTCTTGGTTAATTAGACAAGTCACTGATATTTAACTCATTGCAATACTGCTGCACAAAATAAATCACTTGCATTATGCCTTGCACACATTTTCTTATCCCCATCAGAAAATAGTTTAGCAAACAGGTGGGCAATGTGATAATTGCCTGCAATTCGGAAGACTTGTCACTGGATTGTTTTCTAAAGACATTCTGCTGCAAAACTTGCCCTCTCACTGTTTCTTTTGTACTGAAACAGTACAGTAAGTTTTTATACAAGAGAGAGAGAGAGAGAGAGAAGTGATACCATTCCAAGGTTGCCAGAGGAATTTAGAACTTCTTCAACAGAAGGTATCCTACAACAAAAAATAGCACGTCAAAATGATGGCTCTCTGGCCTTTGTTGTGGGGATTTCCACACCAAGTGCTGTGTACTTTCATAGGTGAACGGGCTTAAACCTATATCAAACCATAGGAAAGTAATGATAACAGCACTTCACAAATATCATGAGATGCTCGATTTTTTTTTCTCTTGTTTCTCAGGAAGAGGAAATACATGAAAATATTTAATATCTCTTTCTCTACAGCAAAATAATGGCCCACAAACTCAGTTAATTTTGGAAGTATTACAGAATTTCTAAAAATCCAAGGTTTTTTAAGCAACTGGTGGTGCTGTATATATCAAAATTAAGAAAAAAAAAAAAAACTAGTAATCAGCTTAATGCAGGTGAAAAAAATCTGAAACATCACCATAAAAACAGTTAAAAGCTTTATTTAAAATATTATGTTCAATGATATAATAATACTATTTACCTGGTCGGGAGGAAAGTTGTACAGCAACTGCCTGATTTGGTTGTTATACTGCTCTTGCCAGTGATGTCGAGCCCAATTAACACAGTCTTCAATATTCTGTGGTCTTTCATCTACTAATACTCTCTTTACAGCTTCCAGTACTTCAAGCTACATATGATATACTTAACATTAATTTCTCATAATACAGCCTATAATTTCATACTGCAGCTTAATTGAGAGGTTACAAACAAGGGAAATGAGACTAATTGTAGATACAAATAGATAATCATACTGAAAGAGGCTAGAGTTCTGCAAGCCACAAAGTTCTACAAAACTAAGCATCTATGTGGAGATCTAACTGAGACATTTAAACAGGTGGTAGTATTGCTTGGTGCCTCATTGGTTGGGAATTAGTAGTTATTTTTTTAAACCTTCTTTACTGGTGCCTTTAGTTTTGTATCTGATGCTTTTTGGCAGACACACGATAATTTATTATTATTGTTTCATTTTATATAAATTATAAAGTCTGATTATGTGATATAATTTTTCATCAAAATGGTTGTTTGGCATATTATTATTAACAAACTGAATGTTATAATACAAATATGAAAATTTTATTAACTAATGTAATATTGTATTAATTTAATCACAAATGAAAATAAGTTATTTATTAATATGTTAAAGCTATTATTGTGTAAAAAAATAAAGCAAGTTTCTAGTATTGTATTGACATCAATTACTGTGTCTGAGCCATAGAGAATGTCACAAGAGACTGAAAAAAAGTGTTACATTATTATATTCAGGTTTACAATATGTGTTACATATAAAAGTTACTCATTTTGGCAGAAATCCTCTCTCTTCAATTGAAAATGTCGAAGTTTTCTCAAATGTTATACAAATTTGTTATTCTTGAATACTGCCAAAGTTGTGCAATGAACATCTACACCAATTTAAATTTGAAAGAGCTTAACAGTTTCGTGTTTGTTTTATGGTGCCAACATATTTTTCAACTTTTAAGCAAAATTAGGCTGATTCGTTAAAATTAATGAGTACACATCAGATTACATACACTAAAAAACAGTGCAAGTATGCCCTAAAATATGCACCAAAATGCTAATAATATATATGCATTGCAATTCTTACAATTACCGTGCAAGGCTCAAGGGGTAGAATTTTTCTCAGCCTGGTCTGTGCTTGTTAACAGGAGAGACTGCTTCTACAGGGAAGGGATACACTTAAATAGAAAGGGTGCAAGAATATTTGCAGATGATATTGAGGCACTGTTAGGTGGGTCAGAAAACTGCTAGCTTGGGGGTGATACACGGACTAATAGACTAACAGTAGCTGTTGGCAGAGGTGAAAGTTATTCTTGCACTACTTCTATTGGAATGAGCAGCAGCCTGGAAAACAAGATGCAGGGGATTTCAGAGACTGCTGGGAGTCATTGCGGTACAAGGAAACACATGGGCTGTGTTAGGGTAGCTAAGAATAGGAACAGGTGCATGTATACAGTAAACCCCCGCTATTTGCAGGGGTTACGTTCCCGAGAAATGCAGAGAATACCGAAAACGCAAATATTGAGTAATAAAAGGGTTCCGTTCCAAAGTATGAAATATATAAGAAAAACTAGTCTAAAATTTTGTCTATGTATGTATTATATGTACCTTCATAATATGACTATGTACATGTACATAGTGAAATGCAAGCATATGGCATCAAAATGAAAATAAGAAACAATTTAATATTAAATGTAATATTTATTAGAAATTTCAAACAAATCTTTCAAACCAGCACCTTTGCTAGCTAAAAAAACTTATCCCGCCAGCGCTATCACCAGTTTCGCTAAAGTGTTGATAAAGGAGTTTTGCCATTTCACGAATGATGAGTGAACTTAACGGAATTTTATTTTGAGTTCGGTCTTCTATCCACAGATTTAAAGCCTTTTCCATTTTTTCTAATTTAACTTCATGAGTTACAGAGCAAATTTCAATTAGCGCGTTTTCCCAGACACTACGGCGGATTTTTTCTTCCGATTTCTTGATTGATTGTTAGTTGTTTGTTATTTGGTTTTTAGGAGCATTAGCAACTAAGGCCATATTGCTCCAGGATATGCGGTGGTCATTCCCTGACCTTTCCGCATCCTCCGTATTTGGTGGTGACGGGCTCGAACCCCGGTCTAATCAAGAAGCGTGTGCTATGCACTGCTGCTCCTTCCCACCTGGCTGCGGAGGCGCCCAATTGATTGATTGTACTGTTGACTCATTGATTTTATGTTTTGCCACTGAGGAGACACTTTCACCATTAGAAATTTTGTCTAATAACTCAATTTTATTTGCTAATGTCATCACCTTCTTTGATATTTTAACATTTCTCTTGTTATTCTCTTGTTAGAAAGAACTTGTCCACAATAAAGTCACTTTCGTCCGTTAACACACTCGAAAAAGACTGTTTTACACTGCAAAACAGTAGATTTATCACTTTTTAAGCAGATCAATTTATAAATTGATAAATTTATTCAATTTATAAGCATATAAATTAAAAGCAAACGATGAAAACTTCCATTACAAGAGCATAACACATACTGAACAAGGATTAGCGAAAAACATCCACATTCGCGATTTTGTCACCCTTCTCCCCTCACCCACTGAGCGCTGTTTTGACCGGGAAAGATAATTTTAGCTACGCCCATGTTTTTTTTTTAACTCAGATCAGGATAAAGTAATTGGAGTTTGCAGAAACAAGTGGTAGTGGATTTCTGTTCAGCATTGTGTAAAGTCCACGATTCTATTCTGTTTAGAGTAATTTGTAACTGTCTTTTGATGGTATTCATATTTTGTGGTTGGCACGATATGGTGAGGTCATCTACATACATATATACTTCAATAGTTTTTGGAACATCTTCCAATATATTGTTGACCCCCAATTGCAAATAGAGTTGGATTCAGTATGGAACCCAGTGGGACACCCTCTTCTTGAATGTGAGATGTTGATAGGAATTTTTGATATGACTTGAAAGGTACGTAACTTTAAAAAGTTCTGAATAATTTGAGGGAGATAGCCTCTCAACCATAACTGATACATACCTTTGATAATACCATGATGCCATGTGGTGTCAAATGCTTTCTAAATATCCAGGTTGACCATCACTAGATGTTGTCTCCTGATGAAGGTGTTATGTATGTTGGATTCAATTTTGACAAGTAAATCTAGGGTTAAACTGTTTTTATGGAAGCCATATTGGTGATCAGAAAGCAGATTTTGGGTCTAGAATCCAGGTGAGCCTCTTATGCACCATCCTTTCGAAGATCTTGCTCAAACAGCTTGTCAATGATATTGGTCTGTAATTCTGAACTAGAGAGGTATCTTTTCCCAGTTTTGGTACTGCACAAATATAGGAATGACGCCATGAGAGAGGATGTGCTTTCTGAGAAGATCCGGTTATAAGATAGCAATAGTGTGTACAGATCAGCTTCACGCAGATGTTTAAGCATTGTGTTGTGAATGCCATCAGGTCCTGATGCACTATTTGGAGATTTGCATAAGGATTCCTTCAGCTCATCTAGAGTAAAGGGATGGTTATATGGAAGTGAGAGATAGCTGAAAAATTCAATTTTTTACATTCTTCATTAGTTTTAATTCGCTGAAAAGCAGTCACATAAGTGGAAGAGGCAGAAATATTATAGAAAGATTCTGCTAAAGCATTTGCGATGTCAGTAGGAGATGATAGGTCCTGCCCATTCCATTGCATTATTGGAGACAGTAGAACAGTAGAAAATTTCCATTCAGAGCTTGTATTTTTTTCCCAGATAATCCCAGTGTCAGTATTTTTGTTAATAGTTGAGGGGAAGTTAATCCAGGAGTCATGTTTTGCTTTATTCCTAATTTATCTTGCTTTGGCTCTCAGTTTTTGGAAAACTATAAGTGGTAGTTGGGAACTTGCAAAATTGATTCCAGGCGTGGTTTTTTTTTCTACTTTCGCTACGAAACAATCTTGATTCTATCACTGGTTTTGATGTACCCGCTTGCTCTGGTTGAATTTTGGAATGAAAATTTCGGCTGCCGATAATATCTGGCTGGTAATGTGATCAGCTACTTCACCAATATGTTGTTTCTGTACATATTGGTTGTTGAGTAGGACACAAGTGGAATATTTTTCACAGTCTGCTTTGTGGAAACTAAGTATTTCCTTCAGGATATGACATGACCTGCGTATGAATTGAATTTATAATAGAAAAATGGTCATTTTGGAATGGATCATTCAGCACTAATCATTCCATGTTTGGAAAAAGAGATGCTGAACAGATGGATAAGTCTATGGCTGATGTAGCCCCTGCAGGTAGTTAAACACGAGTCGGAGAGCCAGAGTTTAATATAGTCAGATTATGGTTATCTAGGAATGATTTGATTAATTGGCCCCTGCTATCCATGGTGGAAGATCCCCCACAATGGATGGCATCCGTTAAAATCACCGAGTAAACATACAGGAGGTGGCAGTTGTGTGATAAGATTATCAAGTTAAGTCTGAGAGCAAGGATAATTTAGTGGGATATAAATGGATGCAAGAGTTAATGATATTCCCATTGCCATCCGAACTGCTACAACTTTTAAGGAGGTTTGTAGCTGGAGATGTCTTGGTGGTATGATATTTTTAACAAGAATAGCTTGTTTCTGGCACTCCATGAGCAGGAGTGCCAGAATCCAGAATAAAAGTGTTTCCTGTAAGCACACTCCTACGGCATTAGTTTGTATGAGTAAATCATTCAGGTCATCTATATTACTGCATAACCCTCTGCAGTTCCATTGTAGGAATTTGTTCATTGATTGGGTTTATTTGAGGAAGATTGATCTGACTGTTTTTTTTTTTTTTTTTTTGAGGTTTCTGCATGTTTACCTTTGATTTTTCATTTCTGGGAAAGGTTGGCATCCTGTATCCATGGAATCATTAGGATATAACTCTAATACTGTCATTATCTTCTGATTGAACCTCCATTTCCATGTTGATATTTTGTGGTTTCACTTTTTTCTGATTTTCAACAGTAGCTAATTTTGTCGTTTCCAGTAAGGCTGATATAGCATCAGTTGGGATACTGATTGGTGTGTTGCTGGTTTCATTGACTGTAGCTTTCTTATTGCATGTTAGTACAGTTTTGGCCCAGGTGGCAAAGAAAATATTCAGTTCTATGGAGATATCTGTTTCAGTTGCAGCTGAGTTTGGTGACTGATATATATGATCGGTTACGCATGGTTAGCATTATTTGCTTTCTTGTTTCAGGGTATGGGACTATGCTCTACTTTATACTTCTGCATTTTTTTCCCTGTTTTCCAAACGTCACATGCTTCAGAAAATGCAGGATGGCTTCGTTTACAGTTTGGGCAAGTGGGAGTGGAAGCTGTACAGTCTCCTTGGAGCCACAAATAGGACACACAGCATCGCCTCGGCATGTCGTCTGAGAATGCCTGTACTTCTGGCACTTGAAGCAGCGAATGGGATTCGGGATGTAAGGCCGAATCTTGCAGTTTAAGTAACCTGCCTTAACAGAAGATGGAAGTGTCGGAGTACTGAACGTTAAAATGATGGACCTGATTGGTAGTAGGTTGCCATCTTTTTTAGTCATTATTCTCCATGCATGTGTTACCATTTGCTTGCTAAGATCTCGTACTAATTCTTCATCAGTGACAGTAAGTCCCATTTGCTGATAACGCCTCTAGAGGCGTTCAGAGTGTTATGGGGCAAGACTGACACTGGAATATTGTTAAAGGTTGTTAATTTTAACAATTTTTCTGAATGTGATGTTCTTGATGTTTCAATTAAAATCTCCAGACTGGAGATGCTTCACCATTTTAGGGGATCCAACAGCCGATTCTAAACATTTCTGTATCAGAAAAGATGATAGCTTGCCGACAGGTTATGCGGACAGCGAGTGCATTATATGAAATGTAGGCATATCTAAAATCTGTTTTTCCATCCGAAGTCTCTTTGAACGATTCGGCTCCTGTTCTGAGACAGAGTTAACAGCTTTGTCACCTGTGGGCTCCAGTGATGGATAGTCCTTGCAATCCATTGTTGCTCCTTTTGGCCCTGGAAGAAGGAATTCCTTCTCCCATGTTACCAGCCCCACCACGTGGAGGCAAGAGCAGTCCCAACCAGTGACCAAGTGATCAGCACAAGAAGAGAGCAGTATGGCGCTAGTGATAGCAGTAATGTTGCTAGCATCGAAGAATTGACGTTGCTCAGCAAGGGAAGCAGTAACGTTGAGAGTGGTGGAGGGTTTATTAAAGAACTAGTACTCGCCCACAGAAAAACACACTATAAAGATAGCTTGGGAACTATCGCTTGGCACTCAGAGCCTACTAGGCTTTACATACCAACTAGGAAATATTGTTCAAGCTTCAGGCCTAAATGGGTGTCAGATGAACTAATGAGTTATGTAGCAAAGAAGAAAAATGCACGGGATACATGTAAATTAATGGGTGACATGGAAGCCTACGATAGATAAGCTGGACTGTAACAAAGTCACAAAGGAGGTTAGGCAGGCAAAGGCAAATTATGAGAAATCTTCGGCAAAGGAAAACAGCAGAGAGTTCTTTACGTAAGTAAACTATAGAAGGAAGGGGATGAATCAGATTGGTCCACTGGATATCGATGGTTCAACTGTTGTTGATCCTGCTCAGGTGGCTAACAAACTAAATGAGCATTTTGCATCTACATTCACACATGGAGTCATTCAGGAAGGAGAATGCCAGAGGTGAACTAAACTCGGGTGGTGAGCTAGATGATTTTATAATAACTGAGAGGAAAGTGAAGGAGCAACTGTTGAAGATAAACATAAGAAAGGCACCTGGGGTGGATGGGATCTATCCAGTATACTAAAGGAGGCAGCAAAGGAAGTACCCATGGACTGGAGACGTGCAAACATGACCCCAATTCACAAAGGAGGATCAAAGGGCGACAAGTAATTATAGACCTATTAGTTTAACTTCTGTTACAGGGAAATTAATGGAGGCACTGGTTAAAGAAGCACTGCAGGATCATCTAGACAAGACTTCAGTTATAGCTCAGACACAGCATGGGTTTGTTAAGGGGAAGTCCTGTCTGACCAATTTGGATGGATACTATGATGTGGTCACAAAGCAACTGGATGCAAAGTATAACTTTGATATCATATATTTGAAAGGCTTTTGATACTGTTGCACACGAAAGACTGCTGCACTGCACAAATTGAAGCAGTGCGGCATTGGAGGCAAATTGCTGCTATGGATAAATGAGTGGGAGAAGACAGTGGTAATCAATGTCCTTCATCGACTAATGTTATTAGTGGAGTCCCCCAGGGTTCAGTGTTGGGTCCATTGTTGTTTTCTGTATTTATAAATGATATTGATGATGGTATATCAGGCTTAATGTCCAAGTTTGCAGATGATACAAAGGTTGGCAGGGTTGTTAAAGACACTAATGACAGTACGCTGCTGCAACAGAATCTACCATACACGATTTATAAATAGGGGAACGATATAGTTCCCCTATTTATAAATTCACAGGACGAGCAGGTACTATATTTCAGTAAGTTGCTATTATCAGAGGTGCCTTTGACAAAATACTAGAAATAAGTTTGTTAATTTTGCTAAAATTCTCCCAAATTGCCCCTGCCCATCTATGTAAGCCATATGCTAAGCAAGTAACACAGATCAGCCTTTTACCATATACAAAGCAGCATCACTACAACGTAGACTCTTTCGGTATGGCTTGATTTTGGCCATAATAATTCTTTGCTATTGTAGAGTTAACTCACCTTTCTGGGGGCCTTAAAAAGCAAGTAAATAAGGACAAGTTCTATATCGAATTTTCTGCATATAAAATGTGCAACATAGCAGCCACAAACATCTGTCAAATGTTCAAATGTTGTTTTTCTCTAACATCTTGATCAATTTGGCAAATAATGTTGTTATAAACAGCATTAAGGTAATTTTTTCTCAAGGTAGATTTGGTTGGAATATTTTGATTTATACAATATTTTGTTCAAAAACTGTTTGAAGATTCAATTGTTTAACTTATCAAAAAGGGATATTGGCACTTACTAGGGCAAGACAAATCCTTTGAAAAATCACCTTTCTCTTACTTTGAAATACATGGGTTGATTAAAAGTGACTGCTCTGAAAATTTTTCCTTGCTTTTCTTTTGCGTGGCCATAATGTGCAATGCTGTTTTTACAGGTTGATCAATCTAGAATTTATCACATAGAACAGTCTTTTAGCAAATTGAGCAGAATACAATAATGCCATCTGTAGTAAAATCTTTAAATTTTGGCAGGGTTAAAAAAATTATCCATCTGATGTACTGATAGCATGAGAAAAAATAGCATTAAAACATTTCCCATGACGTTAGGAGAAACTTTCCAATGCTCATTGAAAAATTACTCCTTAATTTAACTGCTTGGAACTATGAAACAGTGCCTTGTTATTTCTCCAAGTCAACATTAAAAAAAAAAAAAGGGGGGGGGGGGAGAAAGCAAGTTTAAGAATGTTGTTTGTGTTACATGCAATTGCATATAATCCAAAGTCCAATAATGAGCATTTCTGGTGGATAAAACACATGCATATACAAAATTTAGAATTATTAAAAAGTAGACTTAGCTATTGCAATTATTGATAAAAAGATTAAAACAACCTATTATCATTTTTTTTAAATATCAAGGATAAAACTTATGGGGAGGGTGTCACGTTATGCAATATCCCTTGATACAAAATTGAGCATTACCACTACCAGGTTAAGGTATTAATGTACTTGGTAAAACACCTCACATCATTCCCAACACGCTCCATTCAATGCCTCCTGTGGTCTTCCATCAAAAGGATGTCAGAAGGATTCTGACGAATCTCGATGCTAATAAAGCTCCAGGTCAAGATGGTATTTCTCCACTTTTTCTCAAAAACGGTGTTCATGAACTTACTCCCATTCTTTGCTGCCTTTTTTCACTTTCTTATTCCAAAGGTGCTTTTCCTTCTGCTTGGAAATTTGCTCATATCCAGCCAGTTCCTAAAAAGGGTGACAAATCCCTCCCATCCAATTATCGCCCCACTGCAATTACTTCTACTCTTTCTAAAGTAATGGAGAAATCAATTAACTGACAACTCTTAAACTACCTAGAAACTTTCCATCTGATTAACGATCGCCAGTACAGATTCTGTCAGTGGCGATCCAATGGTGATATTCTGACTTATGTTACCCATTTATGGACTAACTCAATGGTCAGGTTCGGTGAAACACAAGTAGTTGCTCTTGACATCTCAAAGGCTTTCGATCGTATTTGGCATAAAGGTCTTCTAAAGACGCTTCCATCTTATGGTTTGCCAACTGTTTTTAGTAATTGGTTATCCAGTTTTCTAGCTGATCGCTAACTGAGGGTGATAGTAGATGGCTCTGTCTTCTAACTTCTCCACTAATGCTGGTGTTCCACAAGGTTCAGTTCTTTCCCCCCACTCTTTTCCTCTTGTATATTAATGACCTTCCATCAACTGGAAATCCTATCCATAGTTTTGCCGATGATAGCATATTGCATTCCACTTTCCATTTTGAGAAACTTTGTCCTGCTCAATCAGCTTCAACTTCTCGAAAATCTGCTACCAATTCCTTAAATGCCGATCTTCAGGTAATTCTCCAGCGGGGCAAAAACAACTTAGTTGGTTTCAACCCTTCTAAAGCTCAGTCTTGTCTTATATCTCAAAAAAAGGATTCTTCTGCTCCTATGATTATCTTTAGCGACACTCCGATTTCTAGGCCAAATGATATATCTCTTTTGGGGATTAACCCTGCCTTCCAATCTCTCTTGGCACAAGCACATTACAAATATTGCTTCCTCTGCATCTAAAAAACTTGGTTTTCTCTTTCTCTCTCGGTGTTACTTTTCTTGCAAACAGCTGATCACTCTGTATAAATCGCAAATCTGCCCTGCCATGAAATATTGTTCCCACATCTGGGGTGGTGCCCCCAAAACCTCTCTCAGGCTTCTTGCTTCCATTCAGAAGAGGGCAGTTAGGTTAATTAATGATTCATCTCTAACAGAGTTGCTCCACTCGCCGTCTCATAGACGTACTGTTTCTGCTGCATGCCTCTTCTACAGATACTTCCACGGGCACTGTTCTTCTGAATTGGATTCTATAATTCCCGCTCTCTCTCAAAACAGTCCGAACACGTGCCGCCACCAGCCAACATCCATTTACTGTCCAACTTCAAATTCACAGAACTAACTTTTCATCTTCCTCGTTTATTCATTCAACTGCCGTATTCTGGAACAACCTTGCTTCATACGTATTTTCTGAAAATTACAGTCTACAGAAGTTCAAGTCAAATGTCAACAAATATCTTCTTTCGTCTTCTCAATCTCCAACCCAAGCATGGTACTAAGTACTATAGATTCTAATACCGCTCGTGTTTGGGGTTTACATAAAAAAAAAAAAAAAAAGGCCTTAAAAGGAATCAGACAAACTTAATGAGGGAAAGTTTTCTATTTCTAGGATAACTCAAGGTGACAGATTCAATTTAAGAAATTTTAATTATACGCTGGATGACAAAAAAGAATAATAATAACAAAAAAAAAACCCTTTAGTCATTAGTCAAAGAGAAATCAGTCTCCAATTAGAGTACTTATGCAGTTAAACATCTGCATAAGGGATTAAATAAAGATCTGGAAACACATAAATTTATGAATCTTGTGTTGTATATATTATGTAAGCTTTGTTTTCTTGCATTGCTCAATACTAATACTAACGCTTCACAGGCAAAGTTTCAAGTGTAATTAGAGTACTTATGATGACGGGTAAAGATCTTTATAAGCATCTAGAAAATCTTACTGGCTGATTTCCTGGAAGTTTCATTGTCCTCTCCATGAATTTTGGATCTCTAAAGAAAATAAAAAAAATAAATAAAATAAAAGCCATCCAAATATTTAAATCAATGGAAATGCATACTAACTAGAGATCAACACATTATTCCATTCTACATTACATTAACATACAGAACAATAATAAAATTACATTATCTTGTCAAATAGTTCATTTTTTTTTTTTTGTGCTATGTTTCTGATGCATGCATAGGAAAGGTGGTGATCAAAAAAATGTTTCAGATTGCAGTCAGTTCTGGTATAACGTGGTACATGTGTTCCTGAAAATCTGTGTTATGGTATTTCGTGCATTAAAAATGCCAGGGCTTATGGGGAAAAATAGGGATGGGGCAGAGCACTGAAAAAAATAAAATGTTCAGTCTAGTAAGTAAAGCACTAAAAAAAAAAGTTAGAAACCCAATAAAATTGCTAACACAAGTTTAAACATCTTAAATTTCTAATAAATAAATATTACAGTAAATACAGGTAGCCCTTGTTTTGAGCTGGTCCGAGTTGCGCCGATCACTAACCACAATGCCATTTTTTTTTTTTTTTTTTTTTTTGCAATTTTTTTATAAATTGCAAGTTAAAAACCGTCAGACAAAATTTATCAGCATCATACTGTGCTATGTATCCTGCAATGTTCACGTGATTTAGCAATCTGAGCCAATCAGCAATTAGCAAATTTGTATCAGAGATGAGAAAGATTCCTGCCCTCAATGTAACGACTTGTGGATGCGGTAGTAAAGGTTCACGTGGTGAAGCATTCAGTTGGTTGTTGTTTACGCTATTTACACGTGTTGGAAATTTATTACGCCAACATTTTTTTTTATTGATTGTCCTATTAATAAATCATGCTATAAAGTTTTTAATTTAATAGAATAAAGACATGCCATGTCTGGTAGAAGTAGTTAATTGAATCCTAGCACAATATTTGGAGGATATAATCTGATGAAAGCCACCCTAATGTGTGTAGAGCTATGAATATGTCTCCAACTATTACTACAACTATGAAGAATGCTAATAAAATAAAACAACTGATGCAAAGTGGTAGGTAAAATTTTTGGTGCCAGGAACCTAACCCTGTGATTTCCGATTGACTCAATTATATAAATGGTTCCATTTGCGCCTGTCCACGCAGGACCCTAAACCAGACGCAAATCAAGGGCTATCTGTATAGCAGTTTATCTTGACAAGATATGAAAGTTGTTTGATATTTTTGTTCACTGACTTTTTTTTTTTTCGGATTGTGAAATTTAAAACAGTAAAAAAGATAAGCAATCAATAAAGATGAACATGAGACACACAATTGCACAAGTCAGATATGGAGTAACAAGTTTATGAAGCTTAAGAAATAGGAATGAAGAGAAGATTCTGAAAATTTGTTTTTTTATGTGATTGAAGATTTTACAGAAGCAGAAACATTTCATTATAATAATGCAAAAACCCACAAAATTCTAGCTATCAGTATTATCGCAAATGCAGTAAGACCAAGTTCACTAACCATTTATAATTAGATTGCACTAAGTGAAAAGTGCTCCTCTGCTCAATGCTATCACACCTCAATTTCTGTTTGAACAGAAAAATGTGAGCTCCTGAAAACATTAATCGGCCTACAATATCACCCATTATCTTTGTGAATAACAAAAGTGCATCTCCAACCAATAACAACTACAGTAAATGGGAAATATAGCTCTCACACATTTGACATTTTTTAAGCTTTGTAAACTTGTATGTATTGCTACGCAGGCCGCTACGTTCAGCTTGGCATTGGGTTTTGCATTCACTTAGTGTTACTTGCAGAAGAAATCACACACAAGTGAATGCGAAAATCTCATTATACTCACATTGTTCCCTAATATATCAGTCACATTGGAGCAAATTTGTGTTGCAAAAATGTGCATCATAGCAGAACTGACTGTATTTCTTGATCAAAAAATCCCTAAAACAGAATGTGCTCAGGTCTTCCTTCCTTGATCAGCAAAAGATATAAATTTTAGAAGAATAATATATTTTACAAAAGTAGTTAAGATGCTCTCTTATTTCAAAAGTAATTCCTACTCCCACCAAAAGTATTAGAATCTATAGTATCTCATTGCTGCGAGTAGGCTGAAAGTTCAAAAGATACAAAATACTTGACTTTACACTAAATTTCTGTAGATAGTAAATTTTTAGGAAACACATGTAAAGGAATATGCCAAAAAAAAAAAAAAAAAAAAAAAAAAAAAAGTAGAAAGGATACATTGGGGAGAGAAAGTTCTGCAAGTTGAAATAAACAGGCAGTGGACATTGTTGAGCTGAGGCACAAGGCTGATCCGTTTGAAACAAAGAGGTGATGGAACTGCAGATGCCAACTCAGAAGAAAATTACCCACAGAAATATCTACACAAAAGTCATGCACTAGAATGTGAACACCTGAACGACAGAGTGGAGTTTGTAGAAGCTGGTCATTAATTAACCTAACAGGGTAATTGGATAGGATCAAAAAAGCTTAAGAAAGGATTCAGTGTGTGAAAGTTGTCTGGACCAAAGAACTTTTTTTTATAAGAGTACTTAAGAGTAGTTAAGTACTCTTATAAAAAAAAAAGCAGCACTTTCACAAATCCAAGTTTACGCAAACATTGTAAGAATCTTTATAACCACTGTTGTGATTTCAAGTTATTTGTAGTTGGTATGTAGCTATATCAAAAATTTTACAGAGTAAACTTACATTTAAGTTAACCTTGATTTTGTTATAACTTCACACAGTTCCAATTAAAACTGGGCTTCACCTATTTCAGGCCATTCAATTTGCTGTAAAAAAAACTGAAAATTTCACTTCTTAAATCCCATATTCTTTTCTTGCTTAACCATCTCATGTCATTTTAAGTAACAACTAATGAAATAGACTTCATCCTCACCAACAGAAGATATATTGTGAATGATGTTACATTCCTGAATAAGGTAAATGTTGGAAGTGATCACAGAATGGTAAGATGTACACTTGATATAGACGTAGGAAAGGAAAGGAAAAAACTGACTCGAGTAAATAATACAAAGATCTTTGAGATAACAGAGGAGGAGAAAAAGCAGTATATACTGGAACTTAAGAACAAGTTTGAGCTTCTGCAGACTGCTCAGGACCAAGATATCAACGAGGAATACAACTTTCTGAAAGTGATAAAGCCCAAGAAACCTATAGGGAAAAAGAAATCCAAAGAAAAAAAAATTAGTCATGATGAACCGAAGACGACAAATGAAGAGCAAGAAAAACACTGACAGGGAGAAAATTGAGTATACTGAGTTATGCAAAGCCATTAGAAAGAGACTCAGAGAGGACATAAGAAGATTTAACACAAGAAAAGTAGAACAAACATTAAGGGAAAACAGAGGATTTAAATCAGCAGCCATGAGCAGTAATACAGAAAGGCAAATGATACTGAAACTGAAGAACAGCGATGGTGTACTTATAAACAGCAGAGAAGGCATAATTCAAATAGCAGAAGACTACTATAGAGAATTATACAAGGAGCAAGGGAATGATGCCAGCAGTGGGGAAGATGGATTGCAAAGTAGCAACACATACAACATACCCGATATTCTTCCTGATGAGGTAGAACATGCATTAAAGAAAATGAAGAATCAGAAAGGCTCTGGGGGAGGTGAAGTTACTCTAGAGTTGTTAAAATTGGGAGGAAGAGACATAACACAAAAACTGGCAAGGCTCTTCACAAAGTGCATTAGAAAAGGTGTGACGCCTAACCAGTGGAATAATGCAATCATAGTTTTGCTGCATAAGAAGGAGATAAATCAGAAATTGGAAATTATAGACCAATTAGCTTGTTATCCCACATCTACAAGTTGTTCACAAGGGTCATTACTAACATATTAGAAAGAATACTCAATGGGAATCAACCGAAAGAGCAAGCTGGCTTTAGGACAGGATTCTCAACTATGGATCACCTTCACGTAATATCACAGCTAATGGAGAAAGCAAATGAATATAAAACACCATCATGCCTGGCATTTGTGGATTATGAAAAGGCATTTGACTCCATACAGCATAAGGCAATGTTTCGGGCACTGGAAAGACAAGGCATAGACACCCCATATATTATGATTTTGAAGAAAATATATAAGAGTGCTACCTCCTTTATTAGACTAGACTAAGACAGTAGGAAATTTAAAATCGAGAAAGGAGACAATATCTCTGAAGCTGTTTACTGCTGCCCTTGAGGAAGCTTTCAGAAGATTAGACTGGTCGCAGAAAGGAATCAATGCGAACGGAGAGTACCTAAACCATTTACGATTTGCAGATGACATTGTGGTCATAAGCCACGATCCCAAAGAATTAGAGGAAAATCTTATCAGTTATGCACAGTTAGTAAGGATTTTTGACTAAAGATGAATATGGCTAAAACAAAAGTAATGATTGAAGGAGCAGTAATTGAAAAGGTGGAGTCATATACTTATCTGGGAGAAGTTATTAGCTGTAACAATGATAAATCGCTGGAAGTCAAGAGAAGAATAAATTTTGGATGGATAGCATTCAGGAAATATAGTCACACACTGAAGAGCAATATCCCAGTTTGTCTGAAACGTAAAATAATGAATCAATGTATACTCCCCACCATGACTTATGGAAGTGAAACTTGGGCACTCACCAAAAGAATGGAAGAGAAGCTGAGAAATACACAGCGAAGAATGGAACGAATTATATTGGCAATCAGACTGTTAGATAAGAAGAGAAACACATGGATTAGGGAGCAAACTCAAGTAAAGGACATTCTTATCAAAACTAAAGAACTAAAATGGTCTTGGGCAGGACACATAGCTCGAAGACATGATGACAGATGGACTAAGAAAATAACAGAATGGTACCCAAGAGGAGCTAGAAGAAAACCTGGAAGACAAAGGCGAAGAGGATAGATGAAATTCATGAGTTTTTTGGTAGTACAACTGATGGCCAGTGCTCAAAACAGAAGGAACTGGAAAGTTGCTGGAGAGGCCTTCATCCTGCAGTGGATTGAAAATGGCTGATGATGATGTCATTGTAAGAATAAAAGTCAGGAAACTCAACGTCAACATCTTTTAAACTGTTTTAGCTTACTGCGTAACAGAGCTGATTTTGACTGTAAAAATTAACCAATTTGGTCATTTCAGTCATCAGAAATTGAAATCCCCATTCAGTGACTACTATTATGCAAAAAGGATAGGTGGAACAGGCCCAGGATATATCTGCCAGGGGCAAAAGTTAACGATAATGCAGAGCAGATATCTTTTAAGGGCAAAAAATGGTGTTACTGTTGTACACGTTGGCACTAATGATCTTAAGAGTAAGAGACCTGCAGATTTAATTAACAAATATAGGTCAATGTTGAAAAGTCTTGAGCAAGAGTTGAATATTCTTCAGTCTGCAATTCTGCTCAGACACTATAACAGCCTTGCCAATTAATTGGCCCTGGAGAGATTGTGCAAGGCTCATGGGGTAGAATTTTTTTTCAGCATGGTCTGTGCTTGCTAACAGGAGAGATTAGGTGGTAGATGACTTTCATCAACCGGTGAAATACCGCCACTTTGCTTATTGGAGGCTTTAAGTGGTGAAACCCATGTTTAGTCTAGATCAAAGTTTCCGGCATCCCCCTCACCCCCATACTTCTCTTTCAACCCATGCACGGTACTTAGTACTATAGGTTTTGATACCTTTCATGTTTGGGGTTTTCATAAAAAAAAAAAAAAAAAAAAAGACTTCTACAGGGATAGGATACACTTAAATAGAAAGGGTGCAAGAATAGTTGCTGATGCTATTGAGGCAGTGTTAAGTGGGTCGGAAAACAGTCATCTTTGGGAGATTCACAAACAATGAACCCTAGGAGACTCCAATAATAACATTAGTCCACGAAGAGCAGTGCTCACTGCTTTCAAACTCAATCGTCCCGTTATTCATAGCAGCACTTTGCTCTTAATGCTATACAGCTCTAATTTGTAGAGTAGTCTTCCATGTGCAACAGTATCAAAACCTTTCTTAAAATCCAAGTACACAATATCAAAATATTATTATTTTATCCAGTTCGTTTGTGACCTTAAGTATCCAATCAAATTGGTCAGAAAAGACTCCCTTAACAAACTCATGCTTTCTCTGAACTATAACTGCAGTCTTGTCTAGATGGTTCTGCGTTCCTTCCTTAACAAGTGACTCCATTATTTTCCCTGGAACAGAAGTTAAGATTACCAGTTCTGTAATTACTCATGTCACCCTTTAACTGGAGATGTGCCGCGTCTCCAGAACCCCTTTGTGAACTGGGGACACTGCACATCTCCAGTCCATGGAGACCTCCCATAAGTCCAAGAAAGCTCTCATAATTATGGCTAAGTTTGTTTAAGTCTTTTGCCACCCCTTTTAATATAACTGGATAGATTCCATCTGCCTTTTTTAGGTTTAACTTCAACAATTTCTCCTCCACTTTGCTCTCCATTTTTACAAAATCATTTAGCTGCCTGTTTAATAAACTTCTGTCTTCTCTTCCTTATAGAATTCCTTATGTAGATGCAAAATACTCATTCGGTTTGTCAACTACCTCAGCAGGATCATCAACAGTTGAACAGTCAATATCAAGTGGACCAATCTGGTTGATCCTCTTTGTTCTAGAGTTTACATAACTAAAGAACTCTTTGCTGCTTTTCTCTGCATCTTTTGTCAAAGATTTCTCGTAATTTGCCTTTGCCCGTCTAACTTCCTTTATGACTTGATTACAGACGAGTTAACATCTGCCTAGGCTTTGTGTCACCTGATAGTTTATATGCATCTCTTGCATTTTTCGTCTCTGCCATGAGTTTCATTTCTTCATCTGACATGCATTTAGGCCTAAACCTCGAGCAATATTTCTTAGGTAGTATGAAAAGCCTAGTAGCGTCCAAGATTAATTCCTGGAATGCTCCCCATTTAGAATTCGTTGTTTTTAACATTATCACTTGGCCCAACTGCATAGAATCTAAAAACTGTCTGAGACCACTGTAGTTATCATTACGAAATCAAAATCCCATCCCTTTATCCTTGATGGTAGTTACATATTTGAGTAAATGACACATCAGCACACTGTGATCACTGCCACCTAGTGGTTCCTTTATTTGCAGATTCTTAATGCATTAAGAATCACAGCTGATAATCAGATCAACAGTATTACTCCTAGTTGTCTCTTGAACATGCTGCTGTAGAAAACAATCATCCAATAAATCCACAAAAGCCTTGCTAGTGTGCGAGTGACCAACCCACAAGTTCCAGCCAATGTTGTTGTTATTTGGTTTTTAGGAGCATTGGCAACCAAGGCCATATTGCTCCGGGGATATGTGGTGGTCATTCCCTGACCTTTCCGCATCCTCTGTATTTGGTGGTCACGGGCTCGAACCCCGGTCTAATCAAGAAGCGTGTGCTACGCAGTGCTGCTCTTGCCCACCCGGCTACAGAGGAGCCGTTCCAGCCAATATCTGGGAAGTTAAAAAAATCCCCATTATAAGACAATCTGATTTACTGGCCCACTATTTTTCTGCATAATTGTTCGTTGTACTCATCAGAGTCATTTGGCTTATAACACACTCCTACTCTCATTTTCCCTATCCAAGTGTTTGTCACACCAAACTGACTCAACACTGCACTGTTCTCCCAGGTCAACTGGATGCACTTCCTTAGGATTTGTGTGTTTCTTAACTAACAGCATAACCCCTCCATTCCTATACACATTGTACTCCCCAAATTCCAATTCTGCATTCCTTACATCTGTGTGACAAGTCTGATATCCCAACAATATCTGCCTTTGATGTTTTGACCAGCACTTCAAATTTATCAAATTTATTTACTAAACTCCTAGAATTGGTGTACACGCACCTGTTCTTACTCTTAGTTACTCTAATACAGCCCATGTATTTACTTGTTCCGTGATGACTCTCAGCAGCCCTTTATATCCCCAGTACAGTACAGTACCTCGCTTTCCAGGTTGCTGCTCATTCCAATAGAAGCAGTGTAAGAATCACATTTGCCTCTGCCAGTGGCTACTGTTAATCTATTCGTCTGTGTACCCTCCCCACAAGCTCGCAGTTTTCCGACCCCCCTAACACTGCCTCAATAGCATCAGCAAATATTCTTGCACCCTTTCTATTTAAGGGTATCCCATCCCTGTAGAAGCAGTCTCTTCTGTTAACAAGCACAGACCACACTGAGAAAAATTCTACCACATGAGCCTTGCACAATCTCTCCAGGGCCAAACTGATTAACAAGGCTCTCATCATATATTCCCTCCTATTGTTTCTGAGCAGAAGTGCAGACACTTTCAAATTTAACCCTAACTCATGACATTTTTTCAACATTGACCTGTAATTGTAAAGCAGTCAACAGATCTCTTACAGTTAATCTCATTATTGCTAATGTATACAACCACATCACCTTTTGTGACTTCTGCTCTAATGCCATAAACTTTTGCCACTGGCAGACATACCCTGGTCCTGTTCCACCTATCCTTTTTGCACAATACATTTCCCAATTCCCTGACAGATTGACAATAACTAGCTCCTGTGGGACCAGCTCATTCTGCCGTGAAGATTGCTGCTGTGTTGTCTGATGCACAAGAATGAGCTCTGGTGCTGAGAGCTTGATGTGCCCATCCATTTTAATTCTTTTGAGGGCGTCTACCCTACACCTCAAACTCTCATAGATGCCTAACAGAATGCTGAATTGGCACCTAACTTCTTCACACTCCCTGCACCAAGCACACACAAAGACATCCCACTGACTGACAATTGGCCCACCAGAGATTCAACAGTTAAGGTTAGTGGCCTTTCACTTAATTTAAAAGCCTGGCCGAACAACTTTTAAAAACTGTTTTAGCTTCTTGTGTAACAATGCTGATTTTGATCTTAGAAAATTAACTAATTTGGTAATTTGAGTAATGAGAAAGTGAAAGTCCCACTCAGTTTTGAACATAGCATTGCAGTATATATACAATTTGTATATATAAAATGCAGTAACAAGAAATATTGTGTTTTGTTTCTTTAAGCCTGCCAACAAGCCCACTGCTTTCACTGCCATGGCTGGAGTCCCATCTCTTGTAACGAAAAGCACATCTTCAATTCTAAACTCTTCAGAAATTAATAATTTTAAAACTCTGTTAGATTATTCTTGTTGACCGTCCATGTAGAGCTTGTGGTCCCAACAAATACATTACCATTTTATTAAAGAATCTCAGAAAAATTGCAATCTGGGCTGTATCTGTGCAATCTGAAGTTTCATCCATGGCTAAAGAAAAGTATTTGTATGCAGGCAGTTCAGCTAGTAATTGATCAGCTAAATTGTCTAAGTTCACGACAGCGTCACGTAACTATCATTTGTTAGAGGTTGGTTGGTTGTTTAAAGGTTTTATGGTGCATTAGCATGTAAGGCTATAATGCGCCAAGTCAAAAGTTATAAAATGTAAAAGTATGATATTACAACAGTTTAATATATTATTTTAAAAGAGTATACAATATAAAACAGTTAAAGCATGAAACGATAAAACATACTAGATAAAATGAAATAGATTGGGGGGGGGCAACAAGTCGATCACAATGAATTTTAAATATATATATAAAAAATAGACTAGTCAAAATCTAAATGTTTTTATTATTATGCCCCCCCCACTGCATACACTTATTAAAATCTGTTGAACCACTAGACTACTCGGCGCCGCACAGCTGCTATGCTTGTCTAATGAAAATTCGTGCAGTTACGTTGTGGAGAGCATAGTGTATGTGTCGAATTCTTATTTAGCTTACTTAATATTAATAACTGGACAGTACTTAAACGTTAATTTAAAATGAATACAGCAAGCCCTTGTTATATTATAATGCAGTTCGCTGTATGCTGTTTTGCTATAACATTGTTCTTCTTATATTATAACCAAATTCTCACTAACACTGTCACAACTCACTATAACGCTCTTTTGCAATGTTCAGATTGAATTTTTGGCATGTTTAACGAAAACATTTTATCTGATGTAGTCGATAGCTTGAAAATGAATAGCAAAGTTTCCCATGCTGACTTACAAAATTTTTTCCCATGCTAATTTAATTGCACTATGGTGACTTGTTACATAGTTCCAAGATCAACATTTTGAAAAATGATCAAGTCATCATTCAGTACAGTGTTTGACATCGTCCGAAGTCTAGTCATCATTCGGTACAGTGTTTGACATCGTCCGTAATGGACAGTTTACTCGAAATTAATAATTAAAAAGGAACAATGTCTGGATGCAGTAGGAAGCCTACTAAGGCAAGAAAAATACTGAATTCGAAAATTAAATTATACGTTTTGAAGCAAATCAATTCCGTTCAATGACAAGTGGATGGTGCAATAATTTAGGACTGGCAGGTTCAAATGCAAAAACAATTATAAAAAATAAAGTATTAATTTTAGCAGCGGGAAAGATAGCTGTTTCACTGCAAGCAACTAGGGCAGATTATTATTATTGAAATGGAGAGACTTCTAAATTTTATTGAAGATAATATCCAATGCACAATTCAGTTAAGTTAAATATTATTAAAGAAAAAGCAATTAGCCTATATGATGATCTGAAGAAAAAAAAAAGAAAAAAAAAGTGGAACCATTTAAAGCTAGTAAGAGCTGGTAAGATAGATTTAAAATCCAGGGAGAAGTTGCAAGTGCAGATCAGGGAGTTGAAACTTTCAAAGAACTTCTAAAACCCCTTTTAGTTTACTAGGAAGACGGTCATAGTACCCAAAATCGAACAAAATTACGAAAACTCTGCAGCCCAGGGCCATCGGATTAATAAATTCATGGTTTTTAAGTGGCATTCAAAGTTTAATTTTGATAAGTATGTAACGGAGAATATTTTATATGTAAAAATTTTTAATATTAAATATTTTGACCGACATTTCTGCATCTTTTCACTACCGTTTATTATTGATTAGGAAATATCCTATGGCATAGACCGCGACTCACAAATACATATGTTACATTACGGGAATACAGCGCTCGCTTAGCGCTCTGTTTTTCAGGAATGAATTATCAGCATTAAGCGGGGGTCACCTGTACTACGAAAAAGAGTAAAATGTACCATTTTCACCAAGAGTAGGAACTAGAATACTTTTTTTGTAATGATAAAAGAAAAATGTTTGATTTGCAGTGCTTCCATGGCTATACTCAAATAAATCGATTTGCGTCTCCGTAGCCAGGAGCAGCAGTGCGTAGCACACTCTTCTTGATTAGACCGGAGTTCGAGCCCGTGACCACCAAATACGGAAAGGTCAGAGAATGACCACCGTATATCCCCAGAGCAATATGGCCTTAGTTGCTAATGCTCCTAAAAACCAAATAACTAACTAACTAAATAAATCTATCAACTACTGAATGCCGGGCACTAAGGATGAAGGGTCCGTAGTCATGAATGGTCATTAGTGTAGTATCTGAAATAGAGCTTTATGTTAACTAAAAAAAAAAAAAAAAAAAAAAAAAAGTTTCTAGTACCCTGGCTTGGCCTAAAACTGAGGAACTAATGAAAACATTGTTTATTTGAGTCTTTCCAGTTGTGAATGACAAGGGTGGGAGAAGCGACTTGCAGGTGAGGGCCGTGCAAGACTCTGTGCAAGCACCTCCCCACCACCACCGGCTCTGAGTACCTCCTTGCCAGAACAACTCCAGCTTTGAAAATTGTTAAAAAATACTTCTCGTTGCAAAATTTATAAATGACCTTTATAGAATTATTAACTAACTATTTAGCAACATTTTTGTCACTAGACAGAGAGTGTTACTTAGTACAAAGAAGTGCAATACAAAATAGTTTTTTTTTTTAAATTTTAACACAAAAAGTAAATGATAGATTTCAGTCGGAATAGTTTTCCCTTGATAAGCATTGAATAATGCATAGCCAAGGTGATTTTTAAATTCTTGGTTCCATTACAATGGAATGGGGGGAGGGGGGGTTTGGACATGAAAACCACTCACATTTTCCTGTCTGGTGCCAACATTTTTAATTTTAAAAATATTTTAAAATTATATTTAAAATCTATTCACTGAGCTCTTTCCAACGGTGTATAAGTTATAGGTTATCGACAAGCATTTTGTCCCCCCCACCCACATCTTACATCCCCCATTTCTCAGACAAATTTGTGTCAACAACGATCAATGTGGCGTTGTTGGCCCACATGATATACAAATCCATGCAAAATTTCAAATCAATAGGTTAAGTGTTTCCAGAGATACAATGTTGTGAGACAGACGGACAAATGAGTGACATAAGGGTCCTTCGTTAAGACTACTGACCCTAAAAACAAAATTTAGAAAGACTTCAACGTACTCCAGGGTAAATACCAATCGGATTTTCAGCATAATAGTGACAAAAAAAAAAAAAAAAAATAAAATAAATAAAATAAAAACTTAAAATCCAGATTATTCACACAACAAAATTTCTTCATGACACCTGACTTACAATCTACTGCAGTAACTAACATTATTTAAAGTGAGTCATCTTCTTGCAAAAAATGCAAACCATTTTCTGATGGTCAATTCATCAAAGACTTATTTTTAAAAATTTTAAGAACAAAAATGAAATTAAAAGTGCTCATCAAGGTCTGCAATTATCTTGAAATACTGTGATGCGACGCATCAAAAAAATGAGTAAAAATGTGAATGGACAATTGTGTGCTGATATAATTGTGTATACTTTTCTTTAGAAATAACCCGTTGATGAATCTACAGATGTCAGTGATACAGCTCAATTGCTCGTTTTTGTTTGTATGGGTTTGATGATTCTGCCACTAGAGAAGAACTGCCGGGTATGGTTTCATTAAAAGAAAGAACTAGAGGTCTTGATATATTTAATGCATTCAAATATTTTATTGAAAAAAAATAAATTACCACTATTTAAGCTAGTATGAATAACAACATATTGAGCTAAAGCTATTACGGGGCATCTTAATGGATTCATCACAATCTGCCAAAAGGATGAATTTCCAGATTTTTTGAGTTACCACTGTATCATCCACCAACAAGTGTTAGCCAGAAAAAGATTAAATACTAAAAGTGTTATGGTCATAGCTTTCAAAATCGTGAATTCCATCAGAGGACAATCTCTCAAAGGAAACTTTTCAAAATGCACCTCTATGAAAATGAAGCAGATATGATATTACACAGATGTGAGGTGGCTGAGTTGGAGTAAGCTTCTACAGAGATTTCGAAATTTGCTGATCAAAGGGGAGATGATCATCATTAGCTACAACATGGAGTGGTTATGTGATCTGGCTTTTTTGACATATTTTACTAGTACATTAAGTGATCCGAATTTCGAATCACAAGGAAAAAATAAAAATGTGGGTGACATGATTATTAGTATTTCTGCATATAAATATCAATTTTTGGCAATGGCTAAGAATCTCAAAGGAAAAAAAAAAATGCTATCATTTTGCAAAGATGCAAGATCATTTGCAAAATAACGTTTTTGAATTTAATAGCGAGAAGTATGTTTCTGAAATTGAGAAAGTTGTCGATGATTTTGAAACCAGATTCAGTGATTTTAAAACAATTGAAGACATTGTTCATTATATTTATCTATTTAATGTCAACTTAGATACGAAACAAATCACAGGGGGGGGGGGGGGGGGGAGAGGAAGAGATTTTTCACATTTCACAACTTGAAAATGAAATTATTACATTGCGAAACAACATCTTCCTAAAAGCCAGGAAAAAAAAAAAAAAAAAAACTTTTGCAAATATGTTTGCCGAGAAAAGTACCCAACTAAAAAAATGCAGTTAACCCTCCAATTCCTGTTTTGGTTCCACATATCTATGTGAATCTGTCTTTTCGTATTTGAAACAAACAAAGACGAAGAATCTCTCTACTCTTATGGACTTGCATACAGAAGATTCTTTACTGTTGGCCTTATCACAGTATATCCCTGATTTTGAAAGCTTAGCAGATGACATTAAGACACAAATTTCGCATAAATTAAAAATTTAAATACATATGAATTTGAAACAAGAATTCCAAATTGTATTTGTTAAAATTCATACACAACATTTTTCAATATATGTTGATTAACCACGTGCAATGAAATTCTTGAGATGGTAGATTGCATCACAAATTAAGTTGGCCACTTCTGATATAGATTAATAAGTTGTAAACTTTAAATATAGCTGACACATTGTCACTGTTCGATAAAATCTGTCTGAGTGTATGAGGCTCAGACAGATGAGTAAAACATAAATGACGATCATTATTAAAACAGGCACATTCGATTAAAATATGACAGACTGATAAAACGGTGTCACAATTACTACACACAGGATGATCGTCTGCCCTCAACAGATAGCAGTGCGTCAAGTGACAATGTCCTATGCAAAGTCTAGACAGAACAACTTCCTCTTTATAGTTCCTGTGCAGACTAGACTGCCAGCACTTGATTACAGGCTTTATCCGGTATAACTTATTTGCAGCCTGCCCATGCCATGAGTGTTGCCACTGGGATACCAGTTCCTTTCATATTAATTGCCTGTAGACTGTATAGGGGACTAACAGGTGAGGGTTAAAAACATTTACTGATTTGGCTGCACTGTCTGCCAAAAAATCGTTTCCTAAGATCCCAATATGGCCAGGGATCCAGCAGAAATGAATATCAAATTTGGATTAAGAAAGAATGTCCAGTCTCTGCTGGTTTTTTTTTTTTTTTTTTGGTAGTTGTTGGCACATAGGCTTCTGTGGCCATAATGCACCTCCCAAGGTTTTTTTGCAGTACTTTGATCCAAGCCCGAGGCGGAAATCAAACCCACGACCTTTGGGTTGCCAGGCAGCGTTTCTGCTCTATCCAGGATAGGACTGGGTGAGGGTTGTAACTCATCAATACTAAGGCCTGTAATGAACTGAGAAAAGAGAATCGGTATACATCGGGGGGGGGGGGGGGACTTAATTTGTGATGCGATCTACCATTTCAAGAATTTCATTGCACATGGTTAAAAAAGTTACACATTGAAAAATGTTGTTTATAAATTTTAAAATTAAATACAATTCAGAATTCTCATTTTAAATTAACACACTTAAATTTTTAATTTATGTGAAGTTTGTGTCTTCATGTCATCTGCCAAGCTTTCAAAATCAGGGATATACGTACTGTGATAAGGCCAACAGTAAAGAATCTTCTGTATGCAAGTCTATAAAAGAGAACAGCGATTCTTCGACTTTGTTTGTTTCAAATACAAAAAGGTCGATTCACATAGATATGTGGAACTTAAAAGTTCACTGCATTTTTTTACATTTGGGTATTTCTCTCGACAAACATATTTCTAAAATTATTTTTCTGATGATCTGGCTTTTAGGAAGATATTGTTTTGCAATGTAATAATTTCATTTTCAAGTAATATTTTCTCCGTGTGAAAAATCTCAGCGATTTTTTTATGCAATTTGTTTCGTATCTAAGTCAACATTAAATGGATAGGAAATATTTAATTTTTTTAAATTGTTTTAAAATCAAATCTGGCTTCAAAATCATCCACAACTTTCTCAATTTCAGAAACACATTTCTCACTATTAAATTCAAAAAACAGGATTTCACATCTGGTGAGTGTGGGCTTGGCACACCCAGGGTCCTGAGGCTGGATATCATATTCTCTCTCTCTCTCTCTCTCTCTCTCTCTCTCTCTCTCTCTCTCAGGATAACTTACTCCAACTCAGCTACGTCATATCTGCGTGTAATATCAGATCTGGTTTATATTCATCGAGTTGCATTTTGAAATGTCTCCCTTTAAGAGATTGTCCTCTGATGGAATTCATGATTTCGAAACCTATGTTCATAACACCTTTAGCATTTAATCTTTTGCTGGCTAACGCTTGTTGATGGATGATATACAGTGGCAACTCAAAAAATCTTGGAATTTGCCATCCTTTTGGCACAATGCAATAAATCTGTTAAGATTTCCCCGTCATTTCTTTAGCTCCATCTGTTATTGATACAAGCTTAAATGTTATTGATACAAGCTTAAATAGTAGTAATTTAATTTTTTTCAATAAAATTTTTGAATGCATTAAATATATCAAGACCTCTAATTTTATTTTAACGAAACCATACACAGCAGTTCTCTAGTGGTAGAATCATCAAAAACCATTTGAATAAAAACAAGCAATCGAGCAGTATCACTGAAGTCTGTAGATTCATCCAGTTATAAAGAAAAGGACACAATTAGCAATACAAGCATGCAATTGTTTGCTCACATATTTACTAATTTTTTCAATGTGTCGCATCACAATATTGAGATAATTGCAGATCTTGAAGAGCACTTTTAATTTCATTTTTGTTCTTAAAATTTTCAAAAAGACTTTTTTTTTTTTTTTTAGAAATAAAGTCTTTGATGAATTGACCATCAGAAAACGGTTTGCATTTTTTTGCAAAAAGATGACTCACTTTAAATGACTGTACAGTTGCTGCTTTAGATTGTAAATTAGGTGTCATGAAGAAATTTTGTTGTGCGAATAATCTGGATTTAAATTCTTTTTTCTTAGGTCACTATTAGGCAGAAAATACAATTGGTATTTACCATAGAGTGGGTTGAAGTGTCTTCCTAAATTTCCTTTTTTGGGTATAGCCACGGAAGCATTGCAAATCAAACATTTTTCTTTTATCATTACAAAAAAAGTATTATAATTCCCACCCTTGATGAAAATGATACATTTTACTCTTTTCATAGTTTTCATTTTAAATCAAAGGGTATTAGTAAGCTAAATAAGAATTCGACACACTATGCTCTCCACAACGTAACTGTGTGAAGTTTCACTAGACAAGCCTAGAGGCTGCGCAGCGACAAGAGTAGTCATGTTCAACGGGATTTGTAATAAGAGTATTCAGTGGGGTGCATAATAATAATAACATTCAGATCTTGACTAATCTATTATATATATATATTTATAATTCATCACGACATGATCAACCGAAATTAAAGCCGCGATCGACTTGTTGGCCACCCCCGGTATGTAAAATACCTTTTTTTTTTTTTTTTTTTTTTTTTTTGTGGTGGATGGTTTCTATGATCTAAGGCTACTCAACTGTGTGAAGCTCTTTAGTGAATAGACTGCATTTGAAGGAAATCTGCTGATCTCACGGACACTTCTGTTTTCGAGCCTTCTGTGCAGACTGGCAAGAAGTCTGTTAAGATCTGCAAATAGACAGCAGATGGAGTACTGTCCTATCTTCTCCAATTGTTAAGAGAAAAGTTGCAGTTTGAGACACAAGCATGCCAGGGTGGAGAAAGTTGCCCCAGTAATGGGGCAACATTGTCTACTGTGATGTCCAAATCTGAGTAGTCTTTGGATACAAATACCGAGTGGATGATTGGCAGTCTAGTGAGTGTTGTAGAGGCTTCCCAATGTGGCTCAAAAACAGTCCTATATATATATAATTCATCATGACACGATCAACCGAAATTAAAGCCGCGATCGACTAGTAGATCGTGATCAACTTGTTGGCAACCCCTGGTATATAAAATATGTTTTTTTTTTTTTTTTTTTCCCTGCCAGACAACCCCACAGGTGTCCACGTGGGGTTGTCTGGCAGGAATTTCAGTTTCAAAGCAAATTGTTTCCTATAAAGCAATAAAGATGGCCATTTGCTTCGACATTGAGGCTCTGGACTGGAGATGTTCGAAATACTCCAGTGGCAATACAAATTGCCTGAGGGTGAATGGGATCCAGCCATCGGATTATGCCGAGTCTAACAGATGGGTATACTTGGAATCCCATAATCTAATTTGGAATGCACAAGTGCACGATAGAGTGCATCGGTCAGCACCCCAGGAATTAGAAGAAATATGCACATAGGATATTCAGAGCTTGCTTTCGTGCACTTCATACATAGTTGACTGACGTGTTGTAGGAATGTCAACTTTTTATCAAACACAAGCCCCAAAAATCTAGTCTCAAGAACTACTGGAATAGCATTCTGTCCAAGTCTCAATTCAGGTTCAGGGTGAAGGTTGCGCTTGTGGCAGAAATGTATGCAGACCATCTTTTGTGAGGAGAACCTGAAGCCATTATTCACTGACCACAAGTTCAGATGGTCATGGTATATCGTACTTCTCTAGATAAACCTCATGCTGGAAGATTGAGAAAATATGCCGAAATCATCAACGCAGAGTACACAGCTTACAGTTGGAGGAAGTTGTTCCATGATGGAATTCATTTTGATGGCAAAAAGCATAACACTTAAAACCCACTTACTCCCTCCTCTTGGCAAAAGGGCTGAGAGAGGGTAGATCCCACACTAATTTGGAACGAACAATGAGAGAAAGTTCTTAATAAAAGTTGAAAGATAACCTCTAAGTCCGATACTATAAAGGTCTTTTAAAATTCCAAATCTCCAGAGTTCTTGCCCATTCCATGAAAGAATTGTGGTAGGGATGGTTGGAAACTTGCCAGAAAGCTGCCTAATTTTCTTCCATATTAATCTGGAATCAGTGTTTCTGTTTACAGTGAAAGCAAACAGAGTCCAGGAATCTTTCTTGGCTTGTCTTTGAATGAAACAAACTTTTGACCTTAGTTTCTTATAGGTGATGAGATTAGCTGTGGTTGGGGATCGTTTGAATAAATCCCACGCTTTATTTTTTCCCCTCTTTGTTTTCGTGCATTCATCATTCCACCTGTAGTTAAAATTACGTCGGGACACGGGATTCGTCAAGGGAATTGAGTTTTTAGCAGCTGACAACAATTGGGATGTGATATATTCTGTCACTTCATCTATGGGTTGTAATCGTATAATTTCCTCATTCGGTGTAATTGCTGACTGAAATTTTACCCAGTTGGCTCGAGAGAATTTCCATTTCCTGTAAGGTTTTGGTAAAGGTAGTTGTGTAGTAAGCAATTACATATACAGCCAGTCCTCATATAACACGATAGTTGAGTTCCTAGAAACCCCTGTCAATACAAAAGTGGGCAATATAAACAACAGGTCCTATGGAAAAAATAGGGTTAGGTGCCAACCACCCAAGATTGAACACACACACACACACACACACACACGTAACCAAAACATTACCAAACACAATAAATAATCGTAATAAAATACGTAAGTATTTTATCATGATTATTATGTAATAAAACATTGCTAATGCTTTTGCTTCTGTCGTAAGCAAATTTGTTCTTTGTTTGATTTTCTATCCAAACAGATGACAACCACCATTCCATCTCTTCCAATTCTTTGTGTCTTGATCCAATAGATTTTAATTACACTTTGAGTTGTTCCTGCTACGAAAGTTGTTTTTATTTTCTTTGCATTCTTTCTAATTCTCAGCATTGCCTCATTTAAGCCTGTAGCACGTGCAACATCACATGGTCTTTCATTTTGCTCAAAGCATTTCATATTTCCCCAGTAAGGCCATATAAGCCTCACCGGGGAAACCCCAGTGGGCCGGAGGCCAGTGTGATCTTGGCCATAAACACTAGTATGAGGCCGCTACAAATTTTCACAGGTAAGAATATGACCCAGTCCGCCTCAGTGTGTGTATCGATATTGCTTTTCTCTCTCTCTCTCTCTGAACCGGTAGTGTCTTCACCAGGACACTTCCTGTTCACACCTTTTAAGAATTTTACTCATTTTTAGGGAATAAAGCACAATTACAAAATGAGGAGGCACACTTGATACACATAAACAAAGCTGCGCACGTGTAGCAACTGAATAAACAACACTGTAAAGGCAGAGACGCACTATTAACACCACACTAGCTCATATTTCTGGGGGTTACTACCATAAAACAATAAAAACAATTTCCAGTTGTGTTTCTGCTAGTGGAATCTGTTACCGATAGCTGGAATTGTGTGGGTTTTTACGGAAGACATCTCCTTCTAAATCGCAATAACCTACCCAATCCAGGGAAGTTACTAATACGGATGGGAACTTGCACCCCCAGATTACCTGAGCACCAACTGTATATTCTTCAACACTCTGAGCTATTAGTGTAATACAAGGCCAGGGGTGTCTATTGCTATTCTAAGTACTTTCCTAACTTTGCTTCCCATTAGCTATATAGCCAGACATGGGCTACTTATGGAAACAACATCCATTTAGATAAATTAATACAAAATATATACTTACTTGCTCTATCTTTGCAGCCAGTCGCAAGATGGGCAAGTATTTTTGAACAAATATTTTTTTTAAAAAATTACTTTAAAAAAAAAAATTATGTAAGCAAACAATCCCTTTGAATATATATGTGTAGTTTGTAGAATAAATAGTGTCTGTGAAAATGGAAAGTACACAAGGTGCCAGAACTAAGTTTAATGGATAGTAGAAAGTGGATGTGAAGTAGTGGTTAAACAGGTGAAAGAATTTGAAAAACCTAGTGCAAAAATGAACTGGGACTGAGAAAAGAAAAAAAAAATAAATAAATAAAATAATAATATATAAGTAAATAACACTATATTCAGATATGGGAGGGCAATTTCAGCAAGAGGTTGAATCAAGGGATGGCAAATATGCAAAGTCTGAATATAGTAGATGGAAATATGATATATAGCCAGCAACTTCATCAGGGGACTACCTCCTGGGGACAGGCACTGCGTTTTGTATCAGGCACTGCGTTTCCAAACTTGTCTGTAGTATTAGAAAAAGGGTGTAAATATGTGGCCTTTTATCTTAATACTAGTAGACAAGGTAGTCCCCTATGCAGTGTAAAAAATGTAAATTAAAATAAATGCAAATTTACAAAATTTCATATCACATTTGCAATACGAACACTCCTATTGCTATTTTTGCCTTCTTTTGAAGATTTTTTCTTCCCTTCCCCTCCACAGAGAATTTACCATTCCCTGTACCATTTGCTTGTCTATACTTTTTCATTACCTTTCACACCTTCTGCACTTTACATACATTTGTATTATATTCCACATTACACTTTTGTAAATTTGTATTTATTTTAATTTAAATTTTTTACACTGCATAGGGATTACCTTGTCTACTAGTATTAAGATAAAAGGCCGCATATTTGCACCCCCCCCCTTCTAATACAACAGATAAGTTTGGAAATGCAGTGCCTGATACATGGTCAGGAGTAGTCCCCTAATGAATTTCCTGGTTATGCATCATATTTCCATCTACTATATTCAGACTTTGCATATTTGTCATCCCCTGATTCGACCTCTTGCTAAAATATTTGAATATAGTGTTATTTATTTACTTGTATTATAAAATTTTGGAAAATGCAGTAAAGCTTTTGAATTCTGGAAGTACAGGCTGTGGATTATGCAAGTTGGTTGATGGTTGAAAATTAAAAGTTTGGAATTAATTGCTAAAAGCGAACACTCACTTTTGTGCTGAGCTGTAAATCAGAACAAATCTTAATTTTATAAAATGTTTATATTCATGTATATAAACTAACATCAACAGTAACATGAAACACAAAATTGATGCCAAGTCTACAAATGAAATTCAAGCATTGCTGCAAAGCATTCATTCAATGTGTCAATACTGAAGTACTTGTTAATTTCACGTGACATTACATTTATGGCACTCATTGGTTGACTGGTTAAGAATGATCAGTTGTATATTGTGTGTGTGGGGGGGGAGACCAGGGAGGAATGGCAGAAGTGATAGTGACTAGCTTACCAGTTGCCAAATATGGAGGAAAATTTATCTACCATGAATCAGCTGGCTGATTGATGGATGGGTAAGCATTACATATTTTCCCATTGAGTGGGAAAACTCCAAGCTGGTTGGATGAGTCAGAAGATTTAATAGCACGATTCATTGAATCGTGCTATTAAATCAGCTGGGGAGGGAGAAGGGAGAGTTGGGGGCTCTCCAGCATAGAAATTTTGGATTGGTTGGTTGGTTTTGATTTTATTGGCACATTTAGAAATTTTGGATAGAAGATACATAGCAGGCTACAAGAATGATATACAGGCCAGTGTAACGAATTGGATCTAATCACTTTAATGCACAACATTTAGCAGAGTTGTAAACTGAAGATCGTGCATGATGCAAAATGTTTGGCAATCATCACCCCACAATGTTGTTGATACTTTTAAAATATTTAGTTTCTAGAAACAGGTGGTTCAAGACTCTTCAACATAGTCAAGGAAGGTTAAGAAAAAATATAGAAATATATTAAGTACAAATAGCACCCTAATCACCCAATTTTAGAACTGAGTGAGGATACAGATTATACTTTTCAAAGCCCAAGCTGCAATCATGTTAACAGCAAATTAAGTTGCCACTCAATTGTTCTCACATTTTGAGAGTAGCAGGATACATTAAGATCATCTGCATTTAGAATAGTAAAAATATCAGGCAGAACTTAAAACTGAATCTTTCAATACATCCTCCCCTTTGAGTAAATCTGCAAGAAAGGAAGGATTGAAGGACTTGGAAGGTCTGATGTTTCAGGAAGTTTGTATGAACTTTGGAAGATTGCTGCATTACACCTATTCCACATAAATGACAAAATGCAATAACACCAAGCTGTACCAAAAGCTTTTTCAATATCTAAGATAAATCATAGGAAATTATCCTTTACGGCAAATCCATTATAAACCTGAGCTTCCATCTAAATCATATAGTACAATGATCTAGATATTAAAGCCAAAGCATGATATGTTGATAGAATTGTATTTCATCAACTTACAGGTTAAACTGGTAATTCCCCTTTATACCATGAGTTTTCCCATTATACCCAGCATGGGCAAATGGCCGGTACTGATATGAATTAGTCTTTTCCAGGTTTCAACAATGCTAGAAAGTATGCATGGTATAATGACTGAAAGTTGCTGTGTCAATATTTAAAACACGTAATAAAAGTCAGCAACAAGAGCAGGTGATTTGTTTGTTGGATATGTCCATTTTCCTAAAACTAACATGAAACAGTGGTATCTGAAAATGAATTTGTGAATGAAAGGGTTAAAGAACACAAAACTTATTAATAATAAAAATAAACAAACTTACGTGAGATACTGCTCAGCATTATCAGCTGACTGCTTGAATAGACCCTCAAACTCATCTCTTGCCCACTACGTAAGTAAAATTAAATTGTTAGCATGAAATTGTTTAATAGCATTTCCATTTAATTATAGCAAGATCACTTCACATCATAAAGATCAAAGAGGTACATTCAAAAGATTTTGCTCTTTAAGAGTCATTCATCTGAATGTCAAATTTGTAGATAACGTAATGTAGATCATTATATACTCTGGGAGTACAACAGCTTTTCTCGTTTACAGATTATTGAAGAGGTGTGATAAGTTTCTGAGCCAAACTGAACCAATGGTTTTATGCACTGCGAAGGAAAGGAGCAAAAGTTAAAGAAACTAAGTTTATTAAGAATCAATTCCACAAATGATAAGCATGACCAATGAACACATTAAAGAGCCTACCAAACTGCTATCAAGAAAGTTGCTGCAGACTTCACCACATGGACGAACATGAGCAAGAATGGGCATCATATGTAGCAATTTCTGCATCCATGGTTACATCATATGAGATCTAAGATTCATGCAACATCTCATAGCAATGGCTGAATTATGGCTACCATTGTTAATGATGGTTCCCTGAAGAAAAACAGTAATCTACCCAGTGGAAACTGCACACATTCAAAACAACCAAAAAAATCCAGTTCTGGCAGATTCTTAGAGAGCGAGAGAGAGAGAAAAAAAATTTTTTTTTTTTTTTTTTGTGGGTCATATGGATGGGAGTGTTCATTTCTGCTAACCTCACACCAAATTACTGTAGCATGTAATGACATTTTTCCAGCTCTGTAATGGAAAAGTGCATAGTCTTACCTGATGCTTCTGAAAAACTATCACCATACCATACCAGGTGATTGAGTTTGGCCACATCATTTCCTGCACCATTCTATCCACTTCTGGATAGAATGGTGCAGCCATAAGTGCTAGAGACTTGTTGCAAAATATATAGATTTTCACTCATACCAATACCAGAGCAATAAAAAAATCAAACAGGTAAATTTTTTGAATGCACCATGCAAAATAATACAAGATGACAAAAAAGGTGTCTGGCTCCTTGTAATATTTAATAGGTATTTGACATTTGTTTTCCTTTTCAGCTTGAGAGATACCAATAAAAACAACTGGAAGATAACTTCAACATAATTTAGCTTATACACAAATCTAAGAGATTAGCTATCAATTGACAATAAACACAATCTTGTTTAAGAGATCTGTCTTATTTATATTTACTAAATACAACATCTTATCTGTCACACTATACTGAACACAAAAGATCAATGTGTGAGCATCTGCTCACAGTGAGAAATTATGGGAGTGAAGTTGAAAAAAAAATTAATGTTGTTGAAATTTCACATGTTAAAAAAAAAAAAAAAAAAAAAAACTTTCGAGCCTACAGGCCAGTAAGGCTCCTGAGGTTGATGGCATATACCCTATAATCTTAAGGGAGGTGGCAAGTGAGTGCATTGAACCACTGAAGCTAATTATGTGAGCATCACTGGACTCTGGAGTGATTCAGTTGATTTGTAAAATTGCCAATGTCTCTAACACATAAGGGCAGTTCTAAGAGTGAAGTGGAAAATTACTGGAGACAATGATCAAAGTTGGAATTCAGGATCAATTAGATAGAAATAGAATTCTGAATGATACTCAGCATGGTTTTGTAAGGGCAAAATCATGTTTAACTAATCTGGTTAGCTATTTTGACAGGGTCACTCAAGAGCCGGACTTTTGGAATAATTTCGACATTTATTTGGATTTCAGCAAAGCATTTGACTCAGTCTCACATGAGTTGTTTCTTTATAAGCTGGAACAGGTCTGAATAACAGGGAAAATCCTTAGATGGGTAGCTGGACAGCTTCAGGACAGGAGGTAGAGGGTTGTGATAAATGGTTATTCCTCAGATTGGGTTGATGAAAGAAGTGGGGTTTCCCAAGGATCAGTATTAGGACCACTGTTGGTTTTTGATTTTCATAAATGATATCGATAAAGGGATATAGGGCGTGATGTCTAAATTTGCAGATGTAAATATTGGTAGAGTAGTTAATGATCACTGCCAAGCAGAGCTTCTTCAGAATGACCTAGAGAGACTTCAGGAATGGTCAGAAAAATGGCAGCTATGCTTTAATCCAGCAAAGTGTAATGTATAGCACCTGGGGAACAGTAACCCCAAAATAACTTATACACTTGGCAGAGTTCAGCTGGTAGTGAATGAAAGGGACTTTGGTGTTACGATACGGTCAGAAGAAGTTCTGAGTATTGTAGACAGATTGCAAGGAAGGCCCATGGTGTCCTATCAATGATGTATTGAACAATTGCTGCCCATGGTGTCCTATCAATGATGTATTGAACAATTGCTAGTAGAGATAAGGATGTCATAATCCCACTGTATAAGGCTATTGTTAGACCACACTTGGAATACTGTGTTCAGGTACAGAGACCACACCTAAAGATGTTATTGTTGTTATATATGTGGTGGTCATTCCCTGACCTTTCCGCATCCTCCGTATTTGGTGGTGACGGGCTCGAATCCCGGTCTAATCAAGAAGCGTGTGTTACACACTGCTGCTCCTTCCTACCCGGCTACGGGCACGTAAAGAAAGACATTGTGCTTCTTGAAAGGGTACAGAGATGGGTAACTCGCCTGGTGAGATCAGTAAAAGGGCATCCATATGAGGAAAGACTTCAAATATGTGGGTTGCAGAGCTTGGAAACTAGGCACCTTAGAGGAGACTCGACTGGAGTGTTTAAGGCTCTGAGAGGCATAAGCAAAATGAATGAGGATGAAATTCATGGCTATAAATGATGCTAGAACAAGGGGCCATAATTATGGGGGAAGATATTTAGACTGGATTGCAGGAAGTTTTATTTTAGCCAGCGAGTTATAAATTTCTGAAATAAATTGCCTACATGGGGGGCAGACAGTTTGGGGAAAGCTGGACAATTACCTGCAGGAGGAGGGAAACACTTAGGTTGTCCATTTCCTTTTCTCTTATTTATTGATTATTTTTTTCTTCTTCTTCTTCTTATTATTTTTTATGATCATTATTATTTTATTTATTTTTTTGGCTGGTGCAGCATAAGCCATAGGCTTCCTTGCACCATGTGGCCATTGCTAATACTAAATACCAACCAAAAAGGAGGAATTTCATTTAATAATTTGTGTTATTATTTACTAACCCACAGAAGAGGAAAGCTAATTCACAATTCAATTAATAGATGCAAATTTGCTAGTCATATCAGATTAACAAGGAATAAACTTATGACCCTCCCCTCAGCTACTCTGAAAAATTCCAAGCTGTCAGAAGAGTTTTATGCTGCAACCCAGTGTAAAACTCTTCCCTTGAAATTTGAATTTATAGCACCTAGTTTTTATCATTTATAACAGTAAAAATTTCACCGATTCATTTTAACCTTCACCTCTCAGACTAGCTAGTATCTAGCTCTGTAGCCCATATATTCAGTCTTTCTTCATATGGACACCCTTTTACCAATCACACCAGGCATGCCACCTGTCTTTGGGCAATTTAAAGTTTTTTTTTTTTAAGGTGCAGTTGGCATATCTGAACACAGTATTCCAAGTGAGGTCTGACTACCTCATATGGGATTATGACCTCCTTATCTCTACAAGTAAATGTCCAATAACTCACCCATAGGACACCATGACCTTTCCTTGACACCTGCCTACACTGTTTGAAGAACTTAATGTCTGACTTTATCGTAGTCCCCATATTCCAATCCTTTCCTCTACCCCTTTTTGGTTCAATCCTACCGAATGCAAGACTGCCTTAAAGCATAGCTCCCACTTCCCTGAGGTCTAAAGTCGTCCTGAAGAAGCACTGCTTGGTGATGATCATTAACTACTTTAACAACCTTGACATCAAGTACTTGCCCATGATCAATTCATTAAAAAAAAAAAAAAACCTCTGGTCATAGTAAGGACATCACTGTTCGTTAGACCATCTGAAGAAAAAGCATCAATTACGACTGGCTCCAGCCATCTTCCAATCCATCTAAAGATTTTCTGGAATTCCAATATGTTCCAGTTTGTAAGGTAACTCAAGCAGAAACAAATCAAATGCTTTAATGAAATTCAAATAAACGTGTCAAAATTATTTCTTACATCTAGCTGAAGTGATCCTGTCAAAATAGCCAAGCAAATTGTTTAAACAATTTTTACTTTATAAAACAATGCTGTGTGCTTTAGAATTCTATTTCAAACTAAATGATCCTGCAATGCACTTTTGTTCACTGCTTTCATGATTTTCTCTACCAACCTTTATGTATCTAGTCCTTTTCCTTTAAGAACTGCTATTTCTCTCCTCATTATCCAACATGATGACTCACTGCTGATAGTTCCTGTATTTTCAGGAACTATCAGCAGTGTATTTTCAGGAACTATCTCCAATGATCACTCACTGCTGATTAGTTCCTGTATTTTCAGCCATAGAATATTGTAGCTCCTAGTACTGTTTGTTATTTGGTTTTTAGGAGCATTAGCAACTAAGGCCATATTGCTCTGGGGATATGCGGTGGTCACAGGCTCGAACCCCGGTCTAATCAAGAAGCATGTGCTACGCACTGCTGCTCCTGCCCACCTGGCTACAGAGGCGCCGCTCCCGATATTTTCTGCTTTCTTGGTTCCCCCTAAAACCAAGAAAGCAAAACATTAGGACAAAAGAAAAACACTAGAGCCTATTATTACTATTATTTCTTTCGTCCTGATATTTTCTCACTTTCTTGGTTAATATTCAGGTAGTGCAGTTTGCTATTCATTATTAATTTTTTTTTCCTTCCTTTAACTGGAATCAAATCAGTTTTAGCTTAATTTTGCATTTTACTTATTTATTTCAGTATTAATTTAGTTTTATTTTCTATTTCTTTTTGGTCTGTCAGGTCAGCTGTGATGTATGTGTTTGCTCACTTTTTCTGCCTGCCAAGTATACAGGGTGATTCTAAATTATTATCAGGATTTCTGTGGCCTATAATTTTCAAACCGGAAACAACAAAATAAAATTGCTTATGGAATATGAAAGTGTAACTCAAAGTTTTATTTGGCAATGCTGTACTTGCCGCACTGATGTCTGGGAGATATTGACGACATTACTTCAAAATGGCGACTGTTCAAGAGAAGGCAATGTGCGTACTTTTAGTTTTTCAAAACAAAGTCTGCTATCACAATGCAACATCGTTACAGAACTCAGTATGGAAAAGATCCACCTTCAGATACTGCTGTCCAACATTGGTTAAAGTGACTTCAAGAGACTGGTAGTTTTCTACACTGAAAAGGAGTGGGAAGACCAAGCACTTTGCAGGAAGATGTTGATCAAATCCATGAAGCGTTTTCTCGAAGACCACAAAATTCAACTAGACTAGCTTCTTTGCAGTTAGGTATACCACAAACGACTGTTTGGAGGATTGTTTATAACCATCTTCACCTTCATATGCCTACAAACTGCAGATTGTGCAGTCTTTAAACTAGAACGATAAACCCCACAGTTTCCAATTTGCCCAAGACATTTTGTCACACATCGAAGCTAATGAAAATTATCTTTGGAGATGGAGATTTAGTGATGAAGCAATGCTTTACATATCAGGAAGAGTAAATCGTTATTGCAGAATATGGGGATCAGAAAACCCTCATGCCACTTGAGAATTCAAAAAAAAAAAAAAAAAAAAAAAAAAAAAAAGGTCCAAAGGTCAACATCTGATGTGCTTTGTCACGTTTGGGGTCCTTTTTCTTTGCAGAAAAAACAGTGATAGCGGTGACCTATCTGGATATGCTACAGCTGTATCTGTTATCCCAGTTAGATAATCATCAGCCAAATGTGGTATTCCAGCAAGATGGTGCATTAGGCTCTTATTGCCCGAGAATTTCTTGACATGCATTTTCCTGGGTGTTGGGTTGGGCGTGGCGGACCGATTCCGTGGCCTCCACACTCACCCAATCTTACGCCGCTTGATTTCTTCCTGTGGGGATACGTGAAGGACATTGTGACAAGACCCCAGTGATCTCCCTCGATGAACTGAAGCTCAGAATTGTTGCTGCAATCAAAACAGTTACACTGCAAATGCTGGAGAACACTGAGAGAAACAGAATATCATTTGGACATTTTACATGCCATGAAAGGTGTGCATGTTGAAGTTGTTTAGCATTCTGCAGTATTGATTCTATAGGTAAAAAAAACTTTTGAGTTACTTTTTTGTAAGCAGTTTTATTTTGTTGTTTCTGGTTTGAAAATTATAAGCCACAGAAATCCCAACAATAATTTAAAATCACCCTATATATCATAACAGAAACAGAGGCCTTGCTTATTGCTGTGATTCCTTTGGTTTTGGCTGTCGGTCATTGATGATGTAGCTAAAATCTTAGGACCTACAGTATTAAGTACAATTTATATATTTTCATTTAATTTAAGTAATTTTCTTTTATTTTTCAGGCACTTAATTTTTTCCATCGTAAATACCTACACCTGTCATGTCAGCACTGCTACACATACACTTATCTATCTGCATATATATATTACATGTTGTTGGATAAGTGGTTATGCAGCCACTTATGTTTGTGGTCATCTTATTCTTTTCTTTCTCCTAACATTATTTTAGAGAGAGAGAGAGAGAGAGAGAGAGAGAGAGAGAGCCTTCCTTTACCATCATTTTAAGAAACTTCTGAATATCATGAAATATAAAAAGCTTACTGACAACCATATGATATTAACAACATAATGAATGGTTCATATCTTTTTACATTCAGGCTAGTACATAATGTATAGTCAAATATCCCCTAGCTTCTTTGGTTTCTCACAGTGTAGAAAAGCTTGTGCCCACCGATTGGTTAACTGTGGGGGTATTATATGTTGTTAGTTGTTTTTTCGTCTTTATTTTCATTTCTAACTTAAACACATGAGACATATGTCCAGGGACCAACTATTGGTACAAGTTACTCAACCCCAGGCTGCCCGAGCACTACTATAATCCCCTTCCTCCATTTACTTTTGCTGTTCTTAGACATTACACTTTATATCTCGTGTGCGATTAAGTTGACCGGAAGCAAAATTCGAGATACTATTTTTCTGCTATCACTTACTTTTCTTCTACAACAAAGTTCAGGCTTTTTAATGTTACTTTGAAAGTTATTGATTTCTCCCCTTTGCCTCATTTGTTTAATTGCCGATTTCCCCATCAAACGGGTAAAGTTTATTTTAACCTATTTACGCCTTCTCTCCCCCCGCCAAAATACTCAGGATTACTTTAAAGGTTATAAATTTGCTGGGAACTTATTGGCCAACTTCTTTGGTCTCTGACACAGCCTTGATGCATTCGCTTCCTTCAGCCCATTTCACTATCACCTGCCAGGCTCGACATTAAATTTTCATATTCTGACTTTATCCTTTCATCTTCATATTACATTTTCTTTGTTAAAATTCACATAGGGCCGGTTGCTATTCATTCAATTTTTCTTTAATTGGTATTAATTTTATATTAATTTTGCATTTTACTTTTATTGGTTTTTTATTCCTTTTCTTTTTGGTCTCTGTTAGGTTGGCTATGATATATACATCAGCTCACTTTTTCTGTCTGTTTCCTGTATGTCATAACAAAAACAGAAGCCTTGCTATTTCCTTTGGTTTTGGCTGCCGGCTCTTGATATAGTTAAAAATCTTAGGATCTATAGCATTAAGTACCATTTGTATATTTTTCTTTAATTTTTTTTCCATTGTAACTACACCTGACAGCTCAGCACCCCTAGTTATACACTTCTCAAATACATTTATCTGTATTTCATTATAGTTGCTGGGTATTTCTGCAATTACTAGCAGTGTTTCAGATCCATAATCTAGCACAATATATTATTATTTTTTATTCCTTTTTTAGCCGTTGTGATTTATTACTACAGCTTATTAATCATATAATATATATATATATATATATAAAATCAAAATATACATAAAAAGAGAAAGCAGAAATTGACCAAAGAAAGAAAAACATAACGAAGGCAGAAGTGGAAATGTAAGACGCGTGGTAGAAATGTGTTGGGGAAAAAAAAAAAAAATTTGACATTTCCACCATGCATCTTCCATTTCCACTTCTGTATTAGTTATTATTTACTTCTCTCATTTTCCTCTTTCTTTTTTTTTTTTTTTTTTTGTATATTGATTCTATATTTTATGCAACATGTTGGATATTTCCTATGCAGCCACTTACGTTAATCATCATTTATTATTTTTACAGTTTAATTTTTACTGGGTGTATTGAGTGCTAGTTGCTTTGCAATGCTCATACCACCCTCTATAATATCTATAATCTGTTTTTATTTTCTGCTATCAACTTCATTCTTTCTTTTTTGGCAATAGTCTCGTCTAGTGGAGAGTACTTAAGCTCCTTTGTTATTACATCAGGGTCTCTGATGTGATTTTATTGCTTCAGCAGGCTGGCATTTTAGTTGGTGTCTGCCTGTCTGTTGTGATAATTTGCATTACAGTTCACAGCTGATGTATCCAGGAGCCCTCTGACAAGATTGGATGCAACGGTCATCTGTTTATTGTTCCTTGTTTGTTTGTCATATCTATTTTCTTTTGTATTTGGTTTATCATGTAATATTAGGGATATTTCACTTTTTGGGCTTCTGTTTTGTTACCTTGGTGGTTATACACATATAAAAATATACATAAAGAGAGCAGAAATTGACCGAAGAAATAAATAAATAAAACAAAGACACATCTAAATTTATTATTTATTTGGCTACATTTGCCCTACATTTAATATTTTTCTAATAAATGTTTTTCAACATATTCTTATTACGCATCTTCCATTTCCACTTTTATTTATTTGCTCATTTCAGTTCTCTCTTTTATGTATATTATTCTAATTTTACACGACATGTTGCATTCATGGTAATTTTTATTCTTTTTCTGGTTCTTCCTCCCAACTTATTATTTTTACAGTTTTATATATCACATATTGCATATATATATATATATATATATATATATATATATATATATATATATAAAAATTATATACACACCAAACAATAATAAACAAAATTAATAAATAAGCAACTCAGAGAAATATATAATAGTTTTGTTATTACACCGGTTGACAAAGTGGCATGCAATTACACTATTTGTAAAGCATATTAAAGAAATTATCAAGAATGAACTACAATCTAGCAACACATACAAATATACAGCATCCTCCCCTAATGTAATAAGCAAAAAACTAATAGCTTTGTATAAAAAAATTAAAATTAAACTACACTAACCTAAAATTTCCACTTATATACGATATATCTAAATTTCATAAATCATATATTGCATTCAGATTCATAACCTCATGTAGAGACAGTTATGCTACAGCTCCAGGCAACACCTTATAAAAATCACTGAAAACAATGCACCTATTATAAATGCTATAAATAATAACAATATAACACAAATACAAACATTTGACTTTTAAGAGCATATTCATCAGTATCAATCTTAACAATTTAAAATAAGTTTTCAACAAACTATACATGGAACATAAAAAGCATAAACCTTGAATCAACTCACTGGGATACACTAATTAACTTATCTATATGATGGAACCTCATTATACCTATAAGTGAAAGGCACCCCTACGGGAAGTCCAGCATCCTGAATAATTGCAAACCTTTACTTATATTCACCAGAAAATACATTTTCAGATAACCTATTAATGTTCAGATACGTGGATGACTTATATGCATTTAACTCTCCACATTTCATTAAGGATTAAAGTAGACTATATCCAGAAGAGCTTGCACTGGAAAAAACTAACACCTCAGATACCATGGAAAATTACTTGGATCTCAAAATAGAAATATTCCACAATACTACAGATATAAATGTATATAACAAGAGATGTATTTAATTTCAACGTGGTCTGCCTTACAAACTGGGAATCCGATATCTCTAAATCAGTACATGCATATATGGTTCTATCCCAATGCCTCAGAATTGCTTACATTTGCAATAAAAGTTAACTTGTGCAGCTAACATTAAAGCACTGTACAATTAACTGGTCTACACTAATTTCCCTATCATTTACCTGAAATACCCCTTTAAGAAGTATATAAATATAATAAATTTAAAACAACTGCTTCCAGAACCCATTGCACCAATTAAAAAAAAAAAAAAAATACGGTTTCAGATTCATAGGTCCTAGAGCTTTGTATATTATGTATATAGAATACATTTTGCTTTCTTGGTGCATTATGGCCTTAAAAACCTGTACCCATTGACCAGCAACTTAGTGTATTACTTATTGCCTATTTATGTATTTTAATTTATTTTTATCATAACACTGCATATATACCTAATACCACTAAGTTCACACAAAAGGAACATGCAATTCATCTCAGGGTCCTACCATAAAAACAGGCTTGCAATCCTGAGCTTATCTGAGAATCACCTTATATCTTGCATCAGACTAAGCTATCCTATACTCTTCGTTCTTATTTCTCCGAAATTATTAGAGCAATCCAAGGATGTAGGAAAAATCACTTCTAAACGTATTACTATAGTTTTGCCTTTGTGTAGTTCAGGCACCATTACTCCTACTCCACTAGCCATTTATCTGACCTCACTATCGCAGTGTTTCTTTTTGCATTAACGCAATAACTATAGGCATTTCTACACACACATTTTACTGCATCCAACACACAGGGTTCACCACGTGGCAATTCTTATTAGAGGGCCATACATTACACACAATACCATTTCCTTTGACAAACTTTGTCCTGCTTCATACTTCTTAATTAACCATCTTCATTTCTAAATCAGTTCTGTTTTGTTTCGCTTTGTTTCCCAGCACTGCCACTTTCCCATTGGCTGCTTTCCTTTCATCATTGTAATAAGTAAATAGGAATGAAGAGAAGATTCCGAAAATTTATTTATGTTTTTTTATATGATTGAAGATTTCAGTGAAGGAGGAACACATTTCACCACAATAATGTAAAAACCCACAGAATTCCAGTTACCGGGACTATTGCAAATGCAATAAGATAGTTTACTACCCGTTTATAATAGATTGTGCTAACAGAAAAGCCCAATAAATCAGAAAGTGCAAATTATTATTTTTTTGTTTTATGGTAGTGACTTCCAGAAATGTGTTTTAGAAAAATATCACAAAGGCATTCAAAATTGATTCTTATAATGGAACATATAATAATGAAAGTGTAGCACAATTTCCATTATAAAAATGACTTTTTAGAGAGATAAATAGCTTAGTTATATAGTGAATATTTCAACTTCCAAGGTCTTGGAATGAATTACCAAAAAAAAAAAAAAAAAAAGGGGGGGGGGGGGGGTTATTGGGTTCAACATTACAATAATATTTTCATGATACCTCCATTTATTCCTATGGGATACAAAATATATTTCCACGATTTTAAGTTTGCACCAGCCAGCAAAAACTTGTGTAAAGTCGAATTTGCATAAGCCTAGTATTACATAAGTCGAGGAGTTACTGTATTTAACCTCTAAATTTTATTAATATGTTATATTACACCAAATTATATTATTGGTTATTGAACCTCAAAATTGATTTCACCTTAATGCATATTGATCAGAGAAACAGAGAACCCTTATCACTGTTTTCCTTTCAATTTGAGTGGTTGACCCAAGATGAAGTTACCTAGATTGTGGGTATGCCATGATAAGTTTTGCATTTTATCCTTTTGTATAATCTTCCCCATAATATTATAAAAATATGATATACAGGGTGTTTCAGTTAAACGTTTCAGAACTTCTAAGAGGTGTAGGGTACATCCTGACAACTCGAAATCACATAGCAATGTGGGGTCGGAAATGCTTTCCTGAAGCGGTGTTGTACACAGAAGCACCATAAAGAAAAGAGACCGTAAGTGAGAAATCGTTTTAATAATACATGAAAAGAAGCAAAAGGTACATGGATTAAAGTAAGTGTTCGAAGTTTCTTCCACGGGCTACAATGCACGCCTCACATCTCCGACGCATGGACATCCGAACATTCTGGAATACTCCAAGCGAATTTCGAATTTCTTCGGCAGCTACTGCGATTCTTGCAACCAGCTCCTCAGCATTGTCAACAGGGGTGTCATAAACTAGCGATTTCATATGAACCCAGAAATAAAAATCAAGACATAATAGGTCGGGTGACCGAGCAGGCCAACGCACGGGACCACCACGTCCGATCCACTGTTGACCAAATGTGACATCCAGGTAGTTACGAACATCTCCGCTATAATGGGCAGGGGCTCCATCGTGTTGGAACCACATTGTGTGTTCCGTCGATGCAGAAATCTGTTCATCTCTCAAAAGTTGTGGCAATACTTGCTGCAGAAAGATCAAGTAGATAGGTCCGGTTAGACAACACGGTAACAGGTAAGGTCCGATGAGGTGATCTCCCATAATACCGGCCCATACATTGACCGAAAATGGAATCTGTGCTGCACGACGTCGTATTGCATGCGGGTTCTCGACCGCCGAGATATGGTCGTTATGCGTGTTGAAAATTCCTTCCCTTGTGAAGGATGCCTCATCGGAAAACAACACTTCAGCAGGAAAAAGGGGATTTGTAGCACATTTTCCAAGGTACCACTGTGCGAAAGTAATACGAGGTGCATAATCCTCCGGTTGCTGTGTCTGGACACGCTGCCTGGAGTATTCCAGAATGTTCGGATGTCCATGCGTCGGAGATGTGAGGCGTGCATTGTAGCCCGTGGAAGAAACTTCGAACACTTACTTTAATCCATGTACTTTTTGCTTCTTTTCATGTATTATTAAAACGATTTCTCACTTACGGTCTCTTTTCTTTATGGTGCTTCTGTGTACAACACCGCTTCAGGAAAGCATTTCCGACCCCACATTGCTATATGATTTCGAGTTGTCAGGATGTACCCTACACCTCTTAGAAGTTCTGAAACGTTTAACTGAAACACCCTGTATATAAGGGAGAGAGCAAAACAATGACTTTTATGCACAACTTCAAAAAATACACTGTTATATGGATAACCTGTGATCTGTATGAAAAAAATAAAATAATAAAATAAATAAAATATAATAACTATCTGATTTCAGAAATTTGGCATGGCTTGATAAATCTTTCTGAAATTACCCAAATACAGAATTTCACGAATCTCCATCCACTGGAAACTGAGTTATTACATGAGGATGGGGGGAGATTAAATAAACAAACAAACAAATAATAATAAAAACAAAAAAAAAAAAAAAACCTGCTGGATTTCGATTGGTCTGATTTTAATGAAAACTGGAATTACTCAACAAATACTTTTAAAAGATCCAAATTTAAAATTCCACCGAAATTCATACACTGGGAATAGAGTTGTTATAGGTGCAAGAATGGATGGCCAAGTGATGAATCTACAAACTGACTGAACAAAAATACATGAGCAAGTCAACAAACGAAATTATTTTAACATATTACAGAAAGTGTGGTTTATTAAAATTTTATATGCCACTTTCAAAACCATGCTGTCCAAACAAATTTCTATTTTCATATGATTATTTAAATGAAATAGTGGAAATTACTACTTTTATTTATTAAGAGTGCAGCAGAATTTCTGAATAAAAATATTCATTTGAAATTTTAAGCAATATTAGAATGAAATTTCAATACCATGGAATAATTCACACCTTAGAATATGTAATAAGATTTTACTGTATTTAATATACTTGTAGCAGATACTGTATAGCACTAGAAATAAATTTTGTAAACTGTGGACTTAGTTTGGCCAAGAGATTTTCTATTGTGAGTTGGGAAACTCACTGTAGGACAGCTGAATCTGTCCTAAGTAAATTACCACCTGGACAAGAGAATGCAGAGTGGAGAATAAAGTTTAAGTTTTTCACCTAATAATTTTCAGAACAAGTTTTGCAGCAAATCTAAATGAATTAACCTCTCTCTCAACACACAGTCCAAGTATTGGTTATTGGAGCTTATCAATATGGGGCACTGTTAACTGACATGACTTTGCTGTTGTTGTTTGTTTGGTTTTTAGGAGCATTAGCAACTAAGGCCATATTGCTCTGGGATATGCGGTGGTCATTCCCTGACCTTTCTGCATCCTCTGTATTTGGTGGTGACGGGCTTGAACCCTGCTCTAATCAAGAAGCGTGTGATACGCACTGCTGCTCCTTCCCACCTGGCTACGGAGGCGCCATTACGACTTTGCACTGCCATGAGTTTTCCATAAAAAAACAAAGTGATAGTTGGTATCTTTACAACAGTAAAGACAATTAATATTACTTACTCAAGTAATTATTTCCTCTAAAGCCTTGTAATTTTAAACATTAATAACAATTACGACCAAAGGAATGCTTCATCAAAATTAACCAAAAGATTACCTGCAATGTGTGTTCAATTGCATTGGGAAAATTCTTCAAGGTACATATTGGTATTGATTTCTCTGGAGGATCTTGAGAAGATGAATACGATTCTGTTAAGTGGGGAATGACAACCTGAAAGTAGAAATAAAAAAACTTGTATGAAGACAATAGATATATACATCCAAATACACACATAAGCAAATATGGAGTATTACCACACTAATCCCTAAACCAGTTAAGTTAACCAATAGACTAATTAACTTACCCAAATGCTAAAGAGTTTAAAAATTAAATTAAAACTTTAAATGCAATGATGAATAATAAAAATATTAAGGTGACAAGATCTAATAACATAGGTCAGGCCATACATCAGTTTATGGAGAACAGATGCAATTTACTGACAAGTAAGTTCTCAGTATATCACTTAAAACACTGAACAATTCATTTAAATGTCAGATAACACAATTTCATATCATGTAACCTAATAGTTATTTGGGCATGAAGCTGATGTCACAATTTAAGCCTCTAATGGTCTGGCAAAGTCAATTAAACCATACAAATTTTAACATTGTACTCTTAATCGAAACTGTAAAAACTCCCACTATCATTAAAGCATTTGGTCCAATGAGTCTTGTTTCCAGTTATTTTGAGTGGACGGAAGAGTGCATATCTGGCAGAAACAGCAGGAAGCTATGCATCTGTCATGTCAGGCAGGTGTACATTCGGTAATGGTAGGTGTGTTCAGCTGGCACACCTTGGGACCTCTGGTACGTCTAGACTCTGAATGGTCCAGGTTACGTGTCCATCTTTGTAGACCATTTGCATCCCTCATAGTCATCGTGCACCCACAGGGTAATGGACTTTCACAGCAGGACAATGCGCCTCTCCACAGAGGAGTTGTGGTGACTAGAACATGGTTTGAAGAGCATTCCACAGAATTTACCACCATGGAATGTCCTCCCCGTTCACCAGACATGAACACTGTGGAGCATTTTTGGGATGCTGTGGAAAAGTCCATTTGAGCTTTGGATTCTGCACCCAGGATGGCAACGGAATTATGGACAGCAGTGCAGCAAGCATGGATGGAAATACATGTGGAATGCTTTCATGAACTAGCGGACTCAATGGCTCACGTGTTACTGCCCTTATCCAGGTGAAAGGTGGGCCTACCCATTACTAGGTAGATATCCCATGATTTCCATCCACACTGCGTACATTGCTTGTAATTGACCAAAAGCAGCTATTATCCAAACTTCACTGCATAATAATCAGAAAATGTCCAATTTCTATAATTTTATAATACAGAGTCAGTCACTTTGCTGCGCAATCAACCTAGAAAACTTTAAGATGCATCACATTCTACTATTAATTAGAAAGCACTGAGACACTGCAGAGGAATTTATTTTCAAATATACTGTCCAAACCACATTATAGCAGAAATATGAATAACATGAGGAACAGATCTGCCAAAGCATCACTGCTTTGATAATTTATATTAACAAAGGCGCAATTGACTTTTTAAAAATTTATTTATGTATTTTTAAAATTAAAGGCTTGGGGGATAACAATACAGGAAAAATAAAGGTACTAGATAATTTTTAAATATATATACTTCAGTCATAACGGAAAATGGATAAATAAGCTTTGAGCAAAAATCAAAATAAATACACCTACCAAAAGCTTTCGGACTTGCATAGTCCTTCAGTTGAGGAAGGAGCGTTATTATAAATCAAAGAATACCGGGTACTAAGGCGAGGTGAAACACATGCAGGTAATCAGTTGTTGGAAATAGACTTGTGGTTGTAAATCTAGTGTGAGTATGAAGCATGTGCTTCATACTCACACTTATCATTCTGGAGGATAACCGTTCCACAATGAGATGGATGTGTCCTCCTTTATTTCAGTTGAAGGCACCTTGACAACAGGAAATGTGTAGCAATTCCAACCAGATGCGATGAAGTAGTGTCGGGATTAGCCGATAATTTCAACGTCGTGGATCGAGGTTATGCTGGAAAGACCAGAAGTGCTCCGCAATCGAGTGTTCTGAATCTGTCGAACAGATTGCTCTCTCATGTTTGGAGATTTGATCTTGGAGCCTCCTGTCAGATTCCCCAACATAGCTGCCAGTGCAGCCGTGGCAGGATATGTGGTACACCGAACAGCAACGCTAAAGGGGAATTGCCGTTTTTACCCTCGGGGGGAGGGAGGGGGGGGTGCAACTTCCTGCCTGGTAGCTGCAAGCACTTTATCCTGTGAGCATGTAAGATTTTAGAGACCTGTTGTGACACGCCCGATTAGTGGCAAATCCACAAATGCGCAACTCTCCAGCTCTTCCAAAGCAATTCTTGCTGTAACCAAGCTGACGGGTGCACCCATAGCCGTACCATGAATTTGATGGTAAACAGATTCACTGAACATGAACTTCACTATCTGTCAACGACATTTGTGCCGCCCTCAAATTGTGCCTGACCGGTGGCGTTGTCATGTTCAGCGACATCAACTCTGCAGCACTTTATTCAATTCACCACTGAACTGGAGTCGGGCAATACTCTTGTTCAGTGTGAGGGTAGCATTTAAAAACTTGTCCACTGCAAACCGATATGTGCTGACCAATTTGACAACTACCAGTCAGCACCCTCTCATAGCCAGCTTCTCACGAGCCCTACTAGCCCACACCTGGACTCATTCCAGTTCATTGGATGAAAAACAATGACATTAAAATAAAAGCAGATCTGGCTACTCTATCAGTGCCCTAGATAAGTGTGACCTGCAAGCCTGCGACTATGCAGCACACCCTAGAGTCCCCTGTAGTGATGACATCACCTCCACCGCCTTTACCCCCTTCTACCCGGGTGTGTCACAACAGCTCTCTAAAATCTTACAGGACCCATGGGATAAAGTGCTTGCAGCTACCAGGCAGGAAGTTACGGTTCTTCCTCTCAAGGGTAAAAACTTCGACCCCCCCTCCCTTTGGCATACCATATACTCTGCCGTGACTGCCCTGGCCGCTATGTTGGAGAATCTGACAGGAGGCTCCAAGATTGAATCTCCGAACATGAGAGCAATCTGTTCCACAGATTAGGAGCACTCAGCAATCACAGAGCACTTCTGGCATTTCCAGCACAACCTCGATCCATACTGCGATGTTGAAATTATCGGCCAATCCCGACACTACCATCATTGCATCTGGTTGGACTCACAACACATCCATCCCATCACGGAAGCGGTTATCCTCCAGAATGATAAGCAGTGGCACACGATTCATACTCAAACACTACATTTACAACCACAAGCCTCTATTTCCAACAGGTCACAACAGGTCTCTAAAATCTTACAGGCCCACAGGATAAAGTGCTTGCAGCTACCAGGCAGGAAGTTGCACCCCCCCCCCCCCCTTTGAGGGTGGTCATGAGAGGTGTCACGCGTTTCACCTCTCATGATCAAGCACATGGTATTCTTTGTTTTATAATAACACTCATTCCCCAACTGAAGGACTATGCAAATCCAAAAGCTGTTGGTAGATGTATTTATTTGCTTAAGTTGTATTTAACTAATATTAAAAGATTTTTGCTCAAACCTTGTTTTTATCAATTTCTCCGTTACAACTGAAGTATATATTTAAAAGTGAATCACAGAGACAAATGCCCTTTCCAATTCAGACAGATAATTTAAAAGCAAAGTATGCAGCAAAAATATTCTTCTGTAATAATATGGTGATTACTCTAATCATCAATCCGGCAGCATTGCTTCAGAGCAGGGTTTCCCAAACTTCATGAAGTCGGAGGCTTTTTTAAGTATCTTTTTTTGGAGCTCAAAATACACACATGTAAAACAGTGAAAAAAATTTTTTTTTTTTTTTTTTTTTTTAAATAAATCTACTCTTTATTTGATCTTATAACAATAAGCCATTTATCACATGTGCACTTTATATAGCTTTTAAATAAATAACTAATAACTTCATAAATAGCTAGTGTGAAGGATGTTGTTTAATTGTCATGAGTAAAAGAAAACAATTTTAACCTCAAATCTGGTTTAACATTCAATCTAATTTTGTAATATGGCTGTGTTCATGAATGGTGAAGATTAACAGGATTGCAAGAACTTTTAAGATTGTGAGCATATCTAAAGTATTCAACAACATTAATATAGAACCTAGAATTGTCAACTGCCTAGCACTTCACAACCAATATAAATTCCTCTGGCCACCTGGAACCAAGCATAAAGATAAATATGTATAAACCTTTTCCATTACCACAGAGAATTTATTTTTCTATTTGTATAATTTCACAAAGGTACATAAAGTTACATGGAATCCTTACCTGTACATTTCCTTTAGTTCCAAGAGTGCCTGACTCTAAAAGAGGTTTACGGTAGTAAACACACCTCCTGTCCATGTATATTCCTATTATGGTGGAAGGGAGGAAAAAAGAAAGTGATTGAGAGAGAGTAGAAACAGTTATTTGTATTCACTGTCAAAATAATTAAACCCCCTCTGGCCTAGTGGTCATGCCGGAGTATAAAAAAAGAACTGACCACAATTGTTTTAGAATTTTACATAAAAAAAAAAAAAAAAAAAACAGTTTAAATGAATACATTTGAATTTATCAGCGTTAAAAGCTAAGATTAAAAGCTAAGTTAGCCACTGCATAATAATGACGTGTGTTACTTTGGTAATGATTATATTCAACTGACTGTCATGCTGTCTTATTGCTGCTATGATTAGACATTAATCATAGCAACAATAGGACATTTTAGACAGTGTCTAAAATGCCATTTTTACAGCACAAAGCTAAGAAGGAAAAATTAAGTCTGTGCATGGCTTGATTAGAAAAAAAATTTTGAAACATTTGCAAATTTTGTTAAACTGAGATTAATTCTAATAGAAAAAAACTATTTTGCTAAAACTGGAATATAAATAAAAACAACATATGACAAATTATGGGAAGTTTAAATTATTTATAGCTAAGTGAGAACAGAAATACTGAACTGTTTGAAAAATACTAAGGTGACATGTGCATAAAGGAATTTGAATGGATAGGATACAGAACGTGCTTAATAATTGTTAAGTCCTAATAATTTTTTTTTGTTAAAAAATTCAAAAAATAAAAAAATAAAATAAATCAATAAATAAATATAACTGCTAAGTGGAGAGGGGGGTAAAAATATCATGTGCTTCAAAGCAATACTCCTTCACATCCAAGTTGTAGATTTCAGAGTAAGTCCGTCAAAGCAATAAATTATACACACCTTGGTCAATGTTTCTGATAAGTCTTTTTACATAATCCTATATACATCTGAAACTGGAAGAAAGCTTTTATATTATTCTACTGTACATGAAGGGGGGGATTAGCAGACAGTTCAGTTATTCACTGTGTAGGTTGTCGGTTAACTTCACAATAGGATACAACTACAGTATTTGTGCTAGAAAGAAGGTGAACACGTGTAGGTGGCCCATTATTTAAGACAAGGCTATCACTGTATAAAAAATGTGGCATCAGCTTTTTCCATTTCATTACTGCTCAGTCAGTTAAAATTTAAATTCTTCCCAGTGGCAGAAAGGTGTATGTAGTTGAGCCATGAAGATTATCTAGCACACATTGTTGAATGTATAAGGAACAGATTGTAGTGCAGATGTCATCATGGACTTGTTAGGATTTCCAGACCACCATGTGTAGTATTTTGCACTTTCTGACAAATTGTAGTGTTCTGTGTTTTTCCAGTACAATGCACCCTCAATATCAATCTGCTTCCTAACTCATCGTTTCTCATCCATTATTCTCTTATCTGCCATTTTCTGTTTTTCCCCCCTATTGTGTCATGCCACATTACATAACTTACAATTTATTCAGCTGAGGTGAAAAGTTCTCAAACCAGTTGTCTGCCAATTTTGTCTTACTTTATTTTTTCAACACTTAGTGCCACTGTCTGAAGCCATACAAGTAAGCTAAGAAGATCAGAATAGTAGCACTTTGAAAACAAGATTAAAAATTATTTCTCTTTCTGAAGCTGGGAAGTGAGCAATTAATAATTCACATGAACACACAGTAAGAAAAACTCTAGGTGAAAAGACAAAAATAAAAATGTTATAAAATAATTATCAATTTCGATTTATAAAAGAAAAAGCTAAGACAGTAAATATGAATTACAGTTTTAAAGAGCAGAAGACAGAGTATTTGGCAATCTCATGGTGGACCAATAAATTTAAAGACTGGTTAGATCACATTTGAAATATTACATTCAGGTCTCAAGACTGCATCTAAAGGAAGGCATAAGCTTCTTGAAGCTCCAACAAGAGACATATTGTCTGTTCAGAATAGCAGAAAGAATGTCCACATAAGGATTTAATTATTTACCACTAGAATAAACAGAATCTCTGACAATGTGCGTGATTGAGCAGTTGCACAGACAAGTCTCCCCCCTTCTTTACTAATAAAGACTCACTTGGTTATGAAGCAAGTACTGATATCTAATCTTCAGAGAACTACACCAGCAGGTATGCCAAAATTATCAAGAGGTTAGCTATCATCCTAAACAAGTCTTTAACACTGATGAAATGTGACTGTTCTGGAAGGTGCTCAACAGAACTTTCATCATCATGCTGTTGTTGTAGGCTTTTTTTGGTGCAAGGGCTATATGGCCAAAGTGCACATGTTCCTGTGGAGAGGCACTGCACAGATTAACAAAAAGGAGTTTAGAAGAGCACGAGCATGCATGCACATGAGCCAAAACATTATGACCACTGAACCCTGCATGGGCAGGGTTCAATGTACTGCGTGTTGTGACACATTATGCTCATCACCAGCATTCCAATTACTGGCTATTTGCACCACAGTCTCGCTTCTGTTGCCATGTACCATCCGAAAGAGTCTTCGCTCATGTCGAGCATCGATGAGCTGTGGTCATCCAACACCTTGCCAGCAGTACGTGAGTTTCCCTCCTCGGACCACTTTTGGTAGGTACTAACCATGGCTGACCGCGAGCAACCCACGAGCTGTGCCATTTAGGATATGCTCTGACCCAGTCATCTAGTCATTACAATTTGGCCTTTGTCAAAATCGCCTATGTCTGCTGCCTTTCCAATCTGAAGAGCAAGAGTAACACTGATAAAGAGAGCTCAGTATGAGGTGTTTTTTATACTGTGTCCCGATCCATGCAGTAGTTCACCTGCAGTTTCTTCGATTTGCATAACGACACCCTTGGTCATAATGTTTTGGCTCATCGGTGTATATCTATATTAATCGGTTTTAGATAGTGGAAAAACTCAGATAAAGTGGAGTTGGCCTTAATAATGTCTAAGTTGAAGAGACCAAGTCAGGGAGAGATCGGAATAATATGGATCTGGCAGACTGTTAATGAGTGCTCTGTAATCAGTGGTGAATCACACTGCAAGCATAGTGGGGGATTATTTCCTTGTGATAAATAGAGATGAGTAAGGTGGGTATAACCAATGTGTGCTCTGGAAGCACAATTGTAAGCTAGATTTCCATAGCTGTGGCTTCTGTTTTATATTTTGTTAACTTGGTAGGCCAAATTTCTGTACATTTTTCACTACATACTTGGTGTATGATTGGTTTATAGTCTGGTTAAGGTCGTTGTCAGTGGAATTTCTTACTGCTTTATCTGCATGCCCATTTCTGGTATTCCAGTGTGCCCTTGGATCCAACAAAAAGTGAGTCTGTCTACTGCAATGAAGTTCCAATTTTTGAGTTCATTTGATTTATAAAAATGGATGTGAAGAGTGAGAATTTCCATGGGGTGCTGTCACTGTTCTCAGAGTCAGATAGATTATAGTCTTCAGAGTGAAAGCATCAGCAAGAAAGCTCAAAGCAATCTTACTGGCTACGGTGATAATTGTTGGTCTGCCACAAGCAACATTGCAATGTTTTCTTGGCAATTAGCCAACATTGGTTTCCCACCAGGAGAGGCATCAATGTTCTCTCTGTATGAGCATTTAACTAACTGAATTCTGCTGCTCATTTTTAAATGAAGTTTTCTTTCAGTATTAATCCTCTTCTTTTACAGAAATCTTGAGATAGTATGCACATTTTTTTGTTTTGTTTTTTTGACAATGAAAAATTTGAACAAAGCTCAATGGTTCTTGAGCTTGAGCAAAATGTGTTCTAAGCCTATATCCAATAACAAAACAAAATTAATTTTTTTTTTCATTATTTCTATATGATACTGTAAATAATATTTCAATACATTCTCTTAAATATTACATCTTTACTGTTCTGTTCCCGTTCCTCTGAAATCAAAAACATCATTCTGAATTGCCCAAGACTGTGTGAAAAAATGTGTAGTGGTTAGAAAATAAGCAATCTAAAAAAAAAAAAAAAAATAAATAATATATATATATATATATATATATTATTTATTATTTATTTTTTTTTTTAGATTATATATATGAGCATTCTGCCAGGTGTGAACAATGCAGGCTGATGGTGCGGATGTAATGGATGCCACAGGTTATGAGGTAGAAGTAATAAGTCTATTGAAGAGTGCGAAGATGGAGGCTTAAATTACACAAAATGCCAAAACTGAAGGAGATATTGAAGGTGCGAGAATCAAAGAAAGAAGGTTAATATCCTATATGATACAATGAAGTAAACAAAATTCAGCCTATAATTTTGTTTAATTCATTATATAATTTAGGATATTCACATTCTTTCTCCCACCTTCAATATCTCTAATTTCCACCATCCTTCTATTAGTTTTGGCATTTTGCGTAATTTATGCCCCCATCTTTGCACTTTTCAACAGATTTAATTCTACCTCACATATATAAACTTTTGTATCCTTTACTGCTGCTTTGCGTGCTCAGGTGCAATTGCCATATTATTTTTATTTCTCTATTATCACAACTTTTCACCCCATTTTCAGACAGAGAGAGAGAGAGAGAGAGAGAGAGAGAGAGAGAGATCTATGATCAAAAACTTTACTTCATACCTGAATGAAGAGGAATTTTTTCAACATTAATATTATTGATATAGCACATTATAGCATTTTAGGATGTTCTGCTTCGTACATCTTTAAACTGAGCAGCCAATTAAGTGCACTGCACTTATCCTTTTCATGAACTCTAATGCTCCTTCGGCGTCTCATGTTTGCACCATGCAATATAAAGCAGATAGGCACATATGGAGGTATGATGTATGTGTACAATTCAGTATAATAGACAGGACAAAAGATTTAAGTGACTATGAATGTAGTATGGTAGTCAAAGACAGTGTGAATATCATGGAAATTCACAACCCTGTTGGGCATCCTGCCAGGTGTCAACAATGCAGGCTGATGGTGGAGATGTAATGGATGCCACAGGTTATCTGGAAAGGTTCTAACCAGGCACAGTGTATCCAGCTGCAAATGGGTCCTTTCAACAGGATAATGCACCATGTCAGAATTGCACAGAACTGGTTCTAGGAACATAATGAATTCAACCAACTGCAATGCAATACTCTCCCCAAACCATCAGATTATAATCTAGTCATGTACCTGCAGGATGAGATGGAACAAGTTTCAATTCATAACCATCCAATTTGCACATGGATCAGCATCCCTGAGGCATATTTGACACTTCATTGAGTACATATTTATAATTAGATAGGTGTAACTAATGATGTGCCACCATGTATACAAACATTTTTACAAGCTGATTTCACCGAGGAGTGAAATTTTTTTTTTTTTTTTTTAATTAATATTATATGAAAAAATAAAATAAAATCACACAATTTGTACCAATTATATATACACATACTTCCATCAACATTATCAAGAGCATTGGCCACACCATCCAAGGCTTCAAAAAAGTCATCATCATATACTCTTTCTGTATCAGCTCCTACCCTATTTTGGTGTGCAGTGATATGAACATTGGGATTCATTTGCTGTACGGCTTTGGCAGCTGTTTCAGATTTCATCTTCTGTTTAGGGAAAATAAAATTATTTTTACTCTTTCAAAGAACGGAATCTTTGTTTTTAGAAATATGAAAATTTCAAGAAATAGTTTTATATATATAGATTTCAAAGAATCTAAACATTAAAATTTAAATTTATACTATAACTGGAACAAATTACAATACCATTTGGTAGCATGCTTGTACATTCAAATGTGTCCACACCCTGCTTATTATATCTATACCAGTGGTTTTCAACCTTTTTTTTTTTTTTTTTTTAATAACGGCACCCCTAAGTAATTTATTTTATTTTGCGGCACCCCTACTCAATTTTCTGCCTGTTAGATCCGATTCTCTGTATATATAATATTAAAAAATGTTATGAGTTATTACAATATAATTATAAAAATTACATTTCATAATACAAATTATATATATACAGTATATAATAATTTTATTCTTTATATATAGAGGTACTAAGTAAACATCAATTATAGATCACCACAAAATTAAAAAGATACTGTGCACCATTTTATAGTGAAATAAACATATAAATTAAAAAAAAAAATAATAAGTTTTAGTGAGTTAAATCCAAATTATGTGGCACCCCGGCTGAAAATCACTAATCTATACATTTGATTACTACATATTAATGTAACTGACAAAACTTATGTATTATCAACAATGGATGGGGGAGGAGAGGCATAATTAAGATTGCTCACTGTTGATCTATTCATGGAGAACTACAGGGAGGAAACATCCAGGGTGGGTTCCCAGAAACCAGCCAATGGATTTTGAGAAATATAAAAGGGGGGGGGGGAGGTAAAGATTTTATTGCACTACTGGGGATGGGGGGAGGGTATTCAGAAATCCTAGAAATATTTGACTGTGGCAACACTAGTTAAAATGAACGGAATTTTACAAACTACATAATGGGAGATAAATTTCAGTGGTGTATGCAATAGAAGCATATTTATCACTAAGATATGACTATCACTACAGGTAGTCCTTGTTTTGCACCGATCACTAACCACAAGGCCATTTTAATTTTTATTTTTGCAATTTTTTTTATAAATTGAAAGTTTAAAATCGTCAGAGAAAATTTATGGACATTATACTGTACTATGTATCATGCAGCCATGTCTCATGTATATGGGGGGACCATAGTTAAAAAAAAAAAAAAAGGAAAAGAGACGAATAAAAAAAAAAAAAAAAAAAAAGTGGTGCATGTACCGAACAAGCACGGTAGATTGTTTTATGTGAATCCTTCGCATTTCTTTTAGGTACAGTATTGTGATTTGTATATTGATTACGAAATAAGAGCTTTTGTGTTGTAAATATTTTATTAAACATTCGTAAATTTTTATAATTTCTGGAAGACAAGATACAATGGATTTATGATAACTAAAGTAACTTATGTGTACCTGCGATTGCAACATATCTAAATGACTCTAGAAAACAGCATTGATTGAAGTACCTTGTAGTTGAAATGACATACACCGCAGTTTGGGGTACCTAACAATGGAATGTTACAAAAATGTGAGATGAAAAAATAAATTGTTAACAAATATTTGTATTGTTGCAGTCATACTTTACTTCAGGAAGTATGGTTGTGATGTCATACTATTAAAAGGTTAGAACTCGAGATACTATCATAACCAGGTATCATCGAAAAGAGGGGGGCTGACTCGAGATATCACATCAGTCACGAAAAATGCATCACACGCTCTAATCACACTACTAGTGAGTGCTCGGTGCAGACTAGTAGTGTGAATGTGGGAAGCACCTCTGGCGGAAGTCTGCCGCCCATGATGTCACTTCCGTGACGTCATTCGCAGCAGGAATCCCCAAGGATGTTTCACAACAAAAAGTTGGCAAAACTCACTGTTCACGTGATCAAGAACAATTGAGCTAATCAGCAATTAGCGCATCCATATCAGAGACGAGAAAATTTCCTGCTGTCAAAGTAGCCACTCGTGGAAGTGGGAGGTAAAGCATCAGTTGGTTGTTGTTTACACTACCAGTATTGGAAATTTATTACTATTTGTGCTATTAATAAGTTAAATAATCATTAATAGTAGTGACAGCAGTGTGCAGCTTTTGCCAAACCAAAAAACTATTTTTAGGCCACCCCGAATAATTAAATTCATCTGCCGTGCAATGTCTTATGTCTGTTAATTGCGTGCGTTCCACGGTCAATTTGCCTGTTTTGCTGGATGAAAAATCCCAGTTTCTAGGGGTAAACCACGGCATTCGAAGCATGCCGTGGTTTACCCCTAGTTGCCGTGGTTGCCAATCGTGATAGTCCTGTGCAGTTTTTGCCAGTCGTGTTAAGTTTTTTTTATTAAATTAGAATAAAGAGATGATATGTCTGGTAAAAGAAGTTCAATGAATACTAGCAAAAATGAAAGCGTGGAAAATAAGATGGAGGTTATTCGGAGGATGGAAGCTGATGAAAGCTGCCCTAAAGTGTGTGCAGGGCTATGAATATGCCTCCATCGACAGTTACTGCAATTATGGAGAATGCTGATAAAATAAAACAATCGATTCAAAGTGCTACACAAGTTAGTTACAGCAGAAATAAGCTTTTGGGAAAAATGGAGCAATTGCTGACACTCTGGGACGATGATTTGAACCAAAAAAAAAAAAAAAAATCCCTTGACCCAAGCTGTAATAACTGAAAGGACTAAGTCAATTTTTGAAGATTTAAAGAAGATCAGTGCATTGAAATATTTTTGGCTAGCAAGAGATTGTTCATGAGATTTAAAGCAAGAACCAAATGCAGAGGCAGCAAGTGCAGATGTTGAGGCTGCCACATTCCATTCAGGCCATAGTGCAGGAAGGGTGACTACCCTTCAGATTTCATATTCACGCTGATGAAACAAGCTTTTATTGGAAAAAGTTGTCCTCAGGAACCTTCATTGCCCATGATGAAAATTCGGCTCCTGAATTTAAAGCATCAAGACAGGCTGACACTTTTGGGAGCAAATGTGTCAGGCAATTTAAAATTGAAGCCAATGTTGGTGTACCATTCAGAAATGCCACGTGTTAAGAAAGGTTTAAACGAAGCCATGTTGCCAGTGTAAAAAAAAAAAAGGTAAACTGCAGCCATTATCAATCCACTGCAGTATGGAAACCTCCTCAACAATTCATATTGGGGGAAACTAGAAGTCAAAGAAGAAGGCTTGGGTGACACAGGACATCTTCTTGGATTGGTACACCAACTATTTTTGCCCTACTGTTCTCAAATTCTGCAATGACAAAAATTTAACAACCAAGGCTATTTTTCTTTTGGGCAATGCCCTTGGACATCCTATAAATCTGGGTGAAGTCAGAATGCCTCTTAAAGTTAATGTTGTCTACACACCCCCTAATGCAACATCAGTCTTGTAACCCATGGACCGGGGGTAATAGCCACCTTTTAAAGCTTATTACCTGTGGTAGACATTTACATTACAGAAATGGTGAAGGCTTTGGGCATGTCCAATATTACTATCAGAGAATATTGGAGGCCGTTTGATGTCTTGAAGGGCATCAATCACATCAACACAGCCTGGCAAGAAGTGACTGTCAATTGTCTAAATGGAGTGTGGTGCAAACTTCTACCAGATCTCATGCATGACTTCAGAGGATTCAAGCCACAACAGAATTTTTCAGAAGACATCAGCAGGCTGGCACAAGAGGCAGGGTTCAGTTGAAGATGTAACTGAGCTCTTGAAGTCAGACTCTTTCAAATGAAGACCTTGAAGAGTTAGCTGCAAAACTAGCCAACAGCAGGAGGAAGACTCTCCTGCTGTTGGCCTCAAAAAATTATGAAGACCAGTGATCTACAACTGGATCACTTGCAAGTATAGTCCCTCACTAATGAGCTCTGTGACATTGATCATGACTGGGAGAGGAGTGCCACAATTAAAAGGCAATCTTCTCAACCAGGGCCGTCAACAGAAGATCCTCAACCAGGACCCTCAAGAGCCAACTAAAACTTTGACATTACGTCACTTGTCAAAATGTTTTATGTATGTATTAATTTATTTTTTATTTACACGTATGTACTTATATTTATGAAGGTTATAAAATAAAACACTTTTTTTTAATTAAAAAAGTTTTTCTTTGCTTTAAATATACCAGTATTGAAAAGGGTAGGCAAAATTTTTGGGGCCTGGAACCTAACCCTGTGATTTCCCATTGACTCCCCAGTATACGCCTGTCCACCCAGGAACCTAACCCCGGCGTAAATCGAGGGCTACCTGTACTTTTATGGTCACACAAAACAACACCACAATAATAATGTAATATTATATTCATGTCTCTGATGTTTGTTGTAGACATTCAATTGATGAAAGCTAAGGTTGCTCCTTGTAAGTTTAAAACACTGATGGAGCCAATAGTTAAAATCATTGGCAAGTCAAGTGGATTGGATTTTGACAAAATCTGATTTTTCTGCAATGAAAAAAATTCTAAAAACATTAGATAAAATGTCTAAAAACACTGTGCCCAGACACTAATACTGGAGGCTACCATGCAAGTATGAACAAATGTAAGCAAGCTTTAAGGCTTAGCATCCACACTACACACAGGAAAAATCAACTCTAGTTTACTATGAAATACTGGAGGCTTGATCTAGTGAAAACCATGATTTGTCCCTAGAGGGAAAAAATCAGCATCTCCCCATTTCTTATTATGCACTATGGGCTATGTCTTTACAGCTTATGATGAGCATCAATAGTTTTAAAGTAATTTTTGCAAGAAGCCATCACATCAAACAAAACCAAGCCTACTGGTAACACTACACGAGGCATGAGGAAAAGCTGGTTTAAGTTCATTGCATCCATTCTGGTAGCTGACTACAGAGAATCTGAGTAGTGTGTATGTTGAGGGTGAGACATTCTTGCTATGCATAAGCCATATCCAAAAATTCAATTCATATAACATAAGATTGAGGAAGGCATATCACACTTAAAGTCTGAAGAGGACAAGATCTGCAAGGTTGTTAATGATTTCATCAAGATACATCGTCGTTGTTTGGTTTTTCGGAGCATTAGCAACTAAGGCCATATTGCTCCTGGATACGTGGTGGTCATTCCTTAAACTTTCCGCATTTTCCATATTTGGTGGTGACGGGCTCGAACCCCGGTCTAATCAAGAAGCGTGTGCTACGCACTGCTGCTCCTTCCCACCTGGCTACGGAGGCGCCTCTTGTTAATGATAGGAATCAGGATATGCTAATACAATACCTATAATAATCAGACAGATTGGCCAAGAAGTGGCAAATGAAATTTCACATTGATAAATGCAACAATGCATATCGCAGCAGTAATCCCAAAATAACATACTAATTGGTAATACCACACTCAAGGCAGTGGAGCATATATAGTTCTCAGAGCAGCACAGACAGGCTGCCGAGAGAGCTTATCGAGTTCTGTCAGTATTATACTGGAATTTTGCTGGCAGGGACAAGGAAGTTATCCCATTGTATAGGATAATCGTTAGACCACATTCAGTTCAATATACAAGTAGTCTGGAACCTCATTTTAGGAAATGAGTAATCTGTTGGAATGGGGTATAGAGAAAAGATTAGCCAGGACTACAAATGGATACCCTTACCAAGAAAAAATCAGTTATATAAGTTGCAGCACCTGGAAACAAGACATCTGCAAGGAGAGCTGATTGAAGTGTTAAGGCTTTAAACGGACAGAGTAAACTGAATGCTGATAGCATCCTTATTCCTGTTTGAATGACGGACACGCACTCACTTAAATTGAAGAATGGTTGCAGCATAGATGTGCAAAAATTTGATTTCAGCCAAAGAGTAACTGATTCTTTGAAAAAACATCCATCTGGCGTTTTGGAAGTATGTAGTTTGAATAAACTTAATGATTAAGCAAATTTTAGAGGGGATGGATAGATGACTGGGTAGTTTTTTTTTTTCTGATGCTTCCTTTCAACTACTAACATGTTACTCTAAAAAAAAAAAAGGGTCTCAACTACATGAATAAATGGTCAACAGTCAAATTAAGGAACAAATTTAACTACAAAAAGATCTAAACTTCCTGATTCACAAATAGAAGTGATGTGAGTTCTGATCTCAACGATGTCCATTTCCACCTACAATGTGCCAAGTTCCACTTACTTTTTCTGACAGAATTTCATTTATCAGTTGCCTCAGCCACCATAAGAATGCAACATGTCACAATTTTGCTTGTATCCACATTTCAGCCTAACTAAAGCTTGGAAACAGTATTAAAAAAAATAATAATAAAAAATAACAATCTATCAATCAACTCAAACTGAATTAGCTAAGAATATAAACTTGCTTTTTGTCCAAATGGTTGTTGATCCTTCTGGTATCAGCTAAAGGCTATTGGTTGCAACTTCAGCTAACGAATACACCTATCACCTGTTCTATAAACTGATACTTCTATTGCAACTACATCTAAACATAAGATGACTTATTGATCATTTATTTACACTCTTAGATGGCAAATTCCTAAAAAAAAGTTTACATATACAACTGTCAACTGAAGCACATTATCTCAGACCTTCTACCTATAACATAATTGATCTGTAATAATGCAACAGAAAAGGTTAGGCTGGCAAAGGCAGATAAGAAATTTGCTGGCAAAGAGAAGGACACACCAGAACAGACCCCTATGTAATGGACATGGGACAGTAATAGATACCCCAGCTGATGCTGCAGATGAGCTCAACAGTTAATTTGTATTGATATTTACAGAAGAAAAACCCTTTACGTCAATGAGAAATTATGGGATTGAAGTTGAAAAATATATAATTAATTACATTTAAATTTAACATGATTATTTAATGAAAAAACTTGGACCTACATGGCATATACTGTATAATTTTAAGGGAGGTGGCAAGTGAGTGCACTGAACCATTGAGGCTAATTACGAGATCATCGTTGGACTCAGGAGAGATTCCGTTGGATTGTAAAAATGCCAATGTATCTCCAATACATAAGGGTGTTTCTCAGAGTGTAGTGGGAAATTATTGACCAGTCAGTCAAACTTCAGTAGTAAGGAAAATCTTGGAGGTATTAATCAAGTGTGAAATTCGGGATCATTTGGATAAAAATGGAATTCAGCATGCAAAGGGAAAATCATGTTAGCTATTCTGACATTGTTTAATTGGATTTCAGCAAAGCATTTGACTCAGTCTCACATGAGCAGTTACTTTATAAGCTAGTTATTTAGTTAGTTATTTGGTTTTTTTTTAGGAGCATTAGCAACTAAGGCCATATTGCTCCGGGATATGCGGTGGTCATTCTCTGGTTTTTCCACATCCTCCGTATTTGGTGGTGACGGGCTCGAACCCCGGTCTAATCAAGAAGCGTGTGCTATGCACTGCTGCTCCTTCCCACCTGGCTACGGAGGCGCCACTTTATAAGCTGGAACAGGTTGTAATCACAGGGAAAATTCTTAGATGGATAGTTGGATGGCTTTAGGGCAGGAGGCAGAGGGTTGTGGTAAATGGTTATTCCTCAGATTGATGTAAGAAGTGGGGTTCCCCCAGGGATCAGTATTGGATCACTGTTGTTTTGATTTTCTTAAATGACATTGATGAAGGGTAGAGGGCATGATCTCTAAATTTGCAGATGATGTAAAGATTGGTAGAGTAGTTACTGATCACCACCACCAAGCAGAGATTCTTCAGAATGACCTGGATACACTTAAAGGACGCTCAGAAAAGTGGCAGCTATGCTTTAATCCAGCAAAGTGCAAGGTCTTACACCTGGGGAGCAGTAACCCCAAAATAGCTTATACACTTGGAGTTGAACTAAAGCCAGTAGTTGAGGAAAAGGACTTGGGTGTTATGATACGGCCAGACTTGAAGTTCTCAGAGCATTGTAGATGGGCTGCAAGGAAGGGCCATGGTGTCCTATCGATGATTTATCAAACATTTGCCAGTAGAGATAAGGATGTCTTAATCCCGTTATATAAAGCTATTGTTAGACCACAGCTGGAATACTGTGTTCAAGTGTGGAGACCACACCAAAAAAAAAAGATATGAGATTCTTGAAAGGGTTCAGAGACGGGTAACTTCCCTGGTGAGATCGGCAAAAGGACGTCCTTATGAGGAAAGACTTCAAATATGTCGGTTGCACAGCTTGGAAACTAGGCACCTTGGAGGCAACTATATTTAGGTGTTTATCGCTCTGAGAGGCAGTAGCAAAATGAATGAGGATGAAACTTTTTACGGTTATAAATGATTCCAGAAAGTTTTATTTTGGCCAGCGAGTTATAAATTACAGTAAACCCCTGCTATTTGCGGGGGTTATATTCCTGAGAAATGCCGTGAATACTGGGTTATGGTTCCCATAGTAATAAAGGAGTTCCGTTCCAAAGTATGAAATACAAAGGGTACTAGGAAAGTTTTGCAATACAGCTTTGTTTATTTAATTTTTTCATACATGTCAGGAAACATAATTTCAGGAAGGATGTGGATATGTTAAAGCAGGTGCAGAGAAGACCAGTGAGATTAATGGATCAAAAGAGTGTTCTTACCAAGAAAGACTTCGGTTCTCAGAAGAATCTATCTGAGAACTGAAGTCCTTCATTCAGTGTCTGGAAAGCAGGCACCTTTAGTGATGGACATATTTGAGAGGTCATAATTGATTATTTTGATTGTGGAAAATTATGTGATCATGACAAATCATTCAATTATTTCATTTAAATGATATAATCAGATTGTAGATGAAATACATTTGCAGGATAAATGTGTGGAAATTAGCCTTCAGTCAGTGAGTAGTTGATTATTTGACTTGACCTACAATATGAGAACAATACAAAGGGTACTAGGAAAGTTTTGCAATACAGCTTTGTTTATTTAATTTTTTCAAAGTAATTTCCTCTACATTCAATACACCTCTCCATCCTCCGAAACCAATCTTTAAACCAGTTCTGCCAAGTTTCACTAGGGAGTAAAGCACACTCGTTGTCCCAAGCCCGTAGAAGGTCCTCATCACTGGAAAACCGCCTCCCTTTTAGCTTCATTTTCACATGCGGGAACAGTGCAAAGTCGCAGGGAGCAAGGTCTGGACTGTAGGGAGGGTGCTCGAGAAGTTTTAGTCCTGTCGTGGTCAAATATTCGGTGCAGGCTTTGGCGCGGTGCGCTGGAGCAATATCGTGATGGAGGTACCAGGTGTCCATTCTTGACTTTGGCCGCAGGTTCTTCATAGATCCAATGACTTTAGGCAGGCATTGTTCAGTATACCACTTAGCTGTGACTGTCTTCTGCGTGTCCAAAACGACACGTTCCACAATTCCACCCGATTTGAAAAATACAGCTATCATTTTCTTCTTTACAGATCGGGATTTTCTGACAGTTACGGGTGTGTCGTCATCATCAAAGACCCAAACTTTGTTTTGAGCCTTGGTCGGCAGATCGTAATAGTACAGCCAAGTCTCGTCACCTGTCACGATGTTGTTCACATACCGAGATTGTCCCTTATCAAACTTTTTTAACATCTCCCGGCACCAAGTCACACGTCGTGTCATCTGCTCTTCAGTCAGTTGATGCGGCACCCAGAGAGAACAAAGTTTCTTCACGTGCAAATGATCTTGCAGAATCGAATGAATTGCTGGTGCATTTAGGCCCAAAGTATCCTCTATCTGTTGGTAGGTCACTCGCCTGTTATCGTCAAGCATTTTCCTCACAGCAGTAACGTTTTCCTCCGTAACTGACTTTCGTGGCCTTCCCGGCCTCTCCGAATCCTCCAGAGTGAAATTTCCCCTTTGGAATTCTCTATACCACCTGAATATCATTGTACGATGTGGACAATCATCATCTAGTGCAAGAGTAATTTCTTCTAAGCACTGGTCTATGGTTAAACCACGCACGAAATTATACCGCAAAACTGTCTTTATCTCATTTCGTGACCACGATGCCATCGCAAGCACTTTACACTCTCACTACTAATGAATAACTGAGCCCATCGACTTGGCGCAGCGGCTACTATGCACGTATGAACATGTCTCAACATGCAGCAACAAGCAGCTTCTTTGTGATTCATTGTTGCGTCATATTGCAAAACTTTCCTAGTACCCTTTGTATATAAGAAAATCTAGTTTAAAATTTTGTCTATGCATATATTATATGTACCTTCATAATATGACTATGTACATAGTGAAATGCAAGCATATGGCATCGAAATGAAAATAAGAAACAATTTAATATTAAATAATATTTATTAGAAATTTCAAACCAGTGCCTTTGCTAGCTAAAAAAAAACTTATCCCGCCAGGGCTATCACCAGTTTCGCTAAAGTGTTGATAAAGGAGTTTTGCCTTTTCACGAATGATGAGTGAACTTAATGGAATTTTATTTCAGTCTTCCATCCACAGATTTAAAGCCTTTTCCATTTTTTCTAATTTAACATCACGAGTTATACAGCAAATTTTTGAAGCAATTAGCGTGTTTTTCACGGACGCTACGGCGGATTTTTTTCCCCGATTTTTTGATTGATCGTACCATTGACTCATTGATTTTATAATGTTTTGCCACTGACGAGACACTTTCACCGTTAGAAATTGTCTAATAACTCAATTTTATTTGCTAACATCACCTTCTTTGATCTTTTCACATTTCCCTTGTTATTCGTAGCCATATTTTTGTACAGATTAGAAAGAACTTGTCCACAATAAAGTCACTTTCTTCCATTAACACACTCCAAAAAGTCTGTTTTACACTGCAAAATGGTAGATTTATCACTTTTGTAAACATATAAATTAAAAGCAAACGACAAAACCTTCCATGACATGCGCATAACACATACTGAACAAGGATTAGCGAGAAACATCCACACTCTCGATTTTGTCACCCCTCTCCCCTCAACCACTGAGCGCTGTTTTGACCGGGAAAGATAATTTTAGCCACACACATGTTTTTTTATGGCGGAAAATGTTCACGATGCTTTAAAATTCACATTTTTTTAAGGTTTCATTTTATATTAAATCGGCAACCGCAAAAAGCGGGGGTTTACCGTACTGGAATAAGTTATCTGCATGGGTGGTGGAGGCTGACAGTTCGGGGAAATTCAAAGGTCAGCTGAATTATATTTACGGGAGGAGGGAAATACATAGGTTGTCTATTTCCTTTCCCTTATTATTTAATAATTATCTACTTTATTTAATTTTATTATTTCACACACACACACACAGTTTCTGTATTTTCCACCAAATCATTTGTAATTTTTTTTGCAATTGTATAGTCAGTTTTCTTTGACTGCTCACTACAAGTGACTGTTTTGAAATAATGCTTGTATCCCCAAAGCAATGTACTGAAAGAAAAGAAATTTGAACATGCAATCATTAAATATTACTATTAACTTGAAAAATCAGTAATGGAACGATGTAAAATGCTAGTTATAGTTTGGAAAGATGAAGTTGTGATGGGAAATACCACACATACATAGGAAATTTTTCACTTGAAGATGAAGCAACCTATCTCCGATCAGCATTCCAAATCAATAATTCTGCATCATTTGTTTAGATGAATGACTGACCAATTTCACAAGGTCAAAGGCACAGTCATGAGGTTTTTTATTTTTTTTATTTGAACAAGCTCTGTGGATCCATCCTCCATTTTTACCAAAAACTTATGATTACAATCCAGAGGCTGAAGTTCAAAGTTGCCAATGTAAAACACCAAGGCCAAAATAAAGGACTGCAATCAGGATTACATGTAAAGGTCACACTAACTGAATTTTTGTAGGGAGGGGGGGGGGTAGTCAATCAGAATTCATTCTACAAGGTGCCATTGTTAATGCAGCCTACTACTAAAAAGTTTTAAAATGGTTGAGATGAAATCCACTGCAAAACAAAAAAAAATTACATAATAGTTGGACCTTTTGACTGACAAAAATATTCCCATCATGCCCAACCAACCATGCAACTTGTGATTATTCCCAAAATTTCAACAGAACATGAAACTTTAGCCCTTTGAAACAATCCAATCAAAACATACTTTCTAAAACAATTCATTAAAAAAAAAGTTTTGATCAGTCAGATATGAGGAGCAAGTGACTGGTTGCAGGAGCTTGTATGGAAGGATATTAACAATGTAAGCATTTATGCTAATGCACAGGACTAGCTTCAGTCATTTGTTGCCTCATTTCTGAGGCAACAAATGGCTGAAAGGTGTTCCCACTGTTCAGAGAGAGAGAAAGATATCTGGGGTCAACCACAGAGACAATGCAGAACAATTTCAAACCCCTTAAATGAAATTCTTGCCAATGTTTCAAAGCCGCAGTAAGGATGCAACATTACTGTGCTGAAGCAATATTATTGTATTGCATATCATTAGTTGTTTGGCTTTTTTTGAGCTTGTGCAATGTTCCAATATACATCACGCCTCAAAAAACGTCAGACACCACTTTGCTGGCTGATGGTTGGAGTTTGATTTTTTTTGGATGTGAAGACGTTTTATGCTGAATCCACGATTCATTTCTATTCACAATACTGTTTAAAAATGCATCATAAGTAACATTTTCAGCAGTCAAAAATTCAATAACTGTATATCATTTGAATTGGATGTTTAAAAGCATCCATCTAAAGCAACATGTAAATGAATAAACAGACAGAAATGTAATTGCGTATGTGCTTACTAGAAATTATGGAGAACTTAGCTGGAATATTCTGCATCACTGCCTAACAGTGAAATTATGAACTGAGAGTCATTGCTTTTCAGCAGACCCTCAACTATCAAATTCTATACTAAACCAACATCTCTGTACAAAAAGAGAAAGGAAAAAAATAAAAAAAGAAGAAAGCGTAGCTCTGTCATTTACTACAAATAAATCCAATCAAGACATTCACTTACACCCACATCCCATGGCCTGAAAAGAAACTGCCTATTGAGATTTGACTTTTCAATAACATCCATGTCTGTCACATACAGCATTCCATCTTCACCTGCTGCTACTCCCATTAGGGCAAAGTTTTTTAGGAGTTCACACCCAATGGCTCCTGCACCAACCTGAAAAAGTAATTTTGTAACTGTTCTAAATTTTGTTTTAGAATTGCTATGGCAAAAATTCCTACAGAAATTAAATACTTAAATACAGATAATGAGAAGTACTACAGTATTATTTTAATATATTTATTAATGATTCAATTTAAAAGCAAAAAGAATAGTAAATTAATTTTTTTTTTGCAGAAAAAAATATGAATTTGAGCATATTTAAAGTTTTTTTTTTTTTTTTTTTTTTTGTACATCACGTACTTGACATGATGTACATTGGAGAGCACTGTCATTAGTTAATAGATACAGGTGAGTGAGGTGAGTATCCCCAATCCTTAGCCTTCCCTAAAATTATTTCATCTCGTCTGTTTTTTCGGAAGCTGGAGTGCCACAGTTTTGGTTCCGGTTTTATTTGGTAGAGTTTATTTCCTGGATAACCTTTCCAGATTAATGACCAGCTGTTAACATGCTTTATGGATAAAGTGTTTGTAATCTGTATATCGAACTTGAAAAGTCTGCAAAATAGTGGTTTCTGGTTGTCTGGCTGCATGATCTGCTCTTTCATTGCCAGCTATTCCAGAATGTCCTGGGATCCACAGAATGTCACAGTCTGGTTCAGTTCCTTACAGGGTGAGAGGAGTTGGTATTAGTATTTATGGCAGAGACAGCACTGAGTGAGTCAGTGTATATTAAAGCAGACGGAATTAGATGTTCAATAATGTGATCCAGAGCTAAGTTTATAGCATAGAGCTCAGCAGTGAAGATACTGCATTCTACTGGAAATGAGACAGAAGTGCTAAATGATGGGAAGATTGTAGCAGCACCTACTTGGGTCTCAGTTTTTGATCCATCTGTATAGATTTCACATGCATTTGAATTAGAAAGAGAGTAAGTTGCGTGTAACTGTGCAATATTGGAAGGAGACAGCATGTTCTTTCCCCACTGTTGAAAGTAGTCATCATATATTGCACAGATATCTTTCCAGGGTGGATCTGGTGGTATTTTGTCCTGAAATATATTACTGATTTCTATGTTCCATGATTGAGCCAGTTCCTTAAATCTAAGTGGAGCAGGTCGGTTTTCATTAGGTTTACTGATGTAAAATGACTCTCATTCAGTATTGTAGAGACATCTCCAACAAGGATGAGAGGGCCGACTACGGATTTTTGCAGCATACATCAGAAGTAACGATTTTCTGCGAAGAGGTAAGGGAGGTTCTGAATGTGCCTAGAGCGACTCTCAAAGCACAGTGCTGGATGGTGTTTAGTCGATCTAAAGTACTTTTCTTCACTGAATCATATACTGGAGAGCCATAATCCAAGCGAGACCTGATGAGAGCTCTATAAAGATGGATGAGGGTATGATGGTCAGCGCCCCATGACATGGATGACACACACCGGAGGATGTTTAGTTTCTTCAAGCAGATGGTTCGAAGATAGGCCACATGTGCTTGAAAGTTCAGTTTCCTGTCTAGTATCAGACCAAGGAAACGGACAGTGTGAGCAAGAGGAACTAGCACGTTATTTATCTTTAGCTCGGGATCAGGATGAAGTGACCGAAGTTTGCAGAAATGAGTGGTAGTGGTTTTCTGTTCAGCGAGATGATATCCATTTCATAAGATCCAGGATTGAATTCTCGTTAAAGCAATTTGTAGCTGTCTTTCAACAGTATTCATGCTTTGCAATTGGCAGGATATGGTGAGATTGTCAGCATACATGTATACTTCAATCGTTTTTGGAAGTTGTTCCAAAATATTGTTGATCCTGATTGCAAATAGGGTTAGACTCGATATGGAACCCGGTGGGACACCCTCTTCTTGAATGTGAGATGTTGACAGCATGTTTTTATATTGGACCTGAAATGTACGCAATTTTAAAAAGTTCTGAATTATTAAAGGGAGATGTCCTCTCAGCCCCAACTGATCCATATCTTTAATAATACCATGACGCCATGTGGTGTCAAATGCTTTATGAATATCCAGGTTGACCATCACTAGATGCTGCTTTCTGACGAAGGCATTACGAATGTTAGATTCAATTTTTACAAGTACATCTAGGGTTGACCTGTTTTTACGGAAGCCATATTGGTGATCAGAAAGGAGATTTTCGGAGTCTAGAACCCAGGTGAGCCTCTTATGTACCATCCTATCAAAGATTTTGCCCAAACAGCTTGTCAATGATATTGGCCTGTAATTCTCAACTAGAGAAGGATCTTTGCCTGGTTTTGGAATAGCACAAATATAGGAATGACGCCATGACAGAGGATACGTATTTTATGAGAAGATCCGGTTATAAAAGAGTAATAGTGTTCCGAGATCGGCTTCACACAGATGCTTCAGCATACTGTAGTGAATGCCGTCTGGTCCTGCGGCGCTGTTTGGACATTTGCTCAAAGATTTTCTCAGTTCAGATAGAGTAAACAGCTGGTTACACGGAAGTGAAAGTCTAGTTGCGAAATTAAACTTATAACGTTCTGAACCAGTTTTACTGCATTGAAAAGAGATCACATAAGAGGAACATGCAGAAACGTTATAAAAAAGATTCGGCTAAAGCATATGCAATGTCAGTAGGAGAGGATAAGTCGTGCCCATTGCATTGTATTATCGGAGATTGCAGCAGTAGAAATTTCCCATTGAGAGCCTGAATATTTTTCCAAATGATTCGAGTGTCAGCATTTTTGTTAATAGCTGAGGCGAATTTAATCCAGGAGTCACGTTTTGCTGTCTTCCTAATTTGGCTTACTTTGGCTCAGTTTTTTTGTACATAATTAGGTTGGCGGTAGTTGGAAATTTGCGAAACTGGTTCCAGGCATGGTTTTTATCTTGTTTCGCTTTGGAGCATTCTTCATTCCACCACTGATTTTGGTGTACCCACTTGCTCTGGTTGGATTTTGGAATGGAAATTTCTGCTGCAGATAATATATGGCTTTTAATGTGATCAGTTACGTCATCAATGTGTTTTTGTTGTACATATAGTTTGTGAAATAGAACACAAGTTGAATAGTTTTTCCAGTCTGCTTTATAAAAGTTCCAAGCCTTTAGGACATGACACTGTCTGTGTTTGAATTGAACTGATGATAGGAAAATGGTCACTGTGGAATGGCTCATTTAGCACTAACTATGGAGAGCCGCAATTTAGCAGAGTCAGGTTATGGTTATCCAGGAATATTACTATTAATTGGCCTCTCCTCTATCCATGGTGGAAGATCCCCACAATGGATGGTGACCGTTGAAATCGCCAAGTAAACAGACTGGAGGTGCCAGTTGTGTGATAAGATTGTCAAGTTCAGTCTGGGAGCAAGGATAATTCGGTGGGATATAAATGGATGAAAGGGTTAACGATATTCCCATTGCTATCCGAACTGCTACAACTTCTAAGGAGGTTTTTAGTTGGAGATGTCTTGATGGTATGTCAGTTTTGATAAGAATAGCCACCACGAGCAGGAGTGTGGGAATCCATGTCTCACTAAACATAGTATAATTTTTAATTTTCAGAGAAACTTGTGGTGATAAAAATGTTTCCTGTAAACATACACCTATTGCTTTAGTTTGTATGAGTAAATCATTCAAGTCATCTATATTACTGCGTAATCCTCTACAGTTCCACTGAAGGAATTTATTCATTTGTTGGATTTATTTGAGGAAGATTGATCTGACTGTTTTTTCTGAGAGGGTTTCTGTCTGCTTAGTTTTGATTTTTCATTTCTGGGAAATGATTGGGCAGCCTGTATCCATGGTATCATTATCATGTAACTGTAGTACTGTCTCTTCATCATCTGACTGAACCTCCATTTCCATGTTGCTAATGCGTGGTTTCACTTTCTTCTGGTTTTCAATAGTAGCAGTTGTTTCTTCTGGTTTTCAATAGATTTTGTTGTTTCGGTGAAGGTTGAGATAGCATCAGGTGGGATGCTGATTGGGGTGTTGCTGGTCTCACTGACTGTAGTTTTCTTATTGTAAGTTAGCACAGTTTTGGCCCAGGTGGCAAAGGAAATATTCGGTTCGATGGAGACATCTGTTTGGGTTGCAGCTGAGCGGCTATTTTTGGTGACCGATGCATATGATCGGCTAGGCATGGTTAGCATTATTTGCTTTCTTGCTTCAGGGCATGTGACTTTATGCTCCACCTTATACTTCTGGATTTTTTTCCCCTGTTTTCCAAAGGTCACATGCTTTATAAAATGCAGGATGGCTTCCTTTACAGTTTGGGCAAGTGGAAGTGGAAGCTGTGCAGTCTCCTTGGAGCCGCAAATAGGGTACACATCGCCCGGCATGCTGTCTGAGAATGGCCGTACTTCTGGCACTTAAAGCAGCGAATGGGATTCGGGATGTAGGGTCGAATCTTGCAGTTTATGTAACCTTTTTTCCCAGAAGATGGGAGATTCGGAGTACTGAATGTCAAAATAATGGACCTGGTTGGTAATAGGTTGGCATATTTTTTTGTCAGAATTCTCTGTGCATGAGTCACTTTTTGTTCGCTAAGCTCTTGAATGATCTCTTCCTCAGACACGTTTAGTCCTTTAGAGGCGTTCAGAGTGTTACGGGCTGTTACTGACACAGGAATATTGTTAGTTGTTAATTTTAACAATTTTTCTGAGTGACTTGGCTTGGAAGCTTCAATTAGAAGGTCTCCAAGATTGGAGGTGCTTTACCATTTTAGGAGATCCAACAACCAATTCTAAGCATTTCTGTATTAGAAACGGCGATAACTTGCCGACAGGCTGTGTGGATAATGAGTGCATTATGAGAAATGCACTCATTATCCGATTTGTTGGAAAAATACAGGACCATGCTGAGGAAATGTCGCGAGCTAGGCCATAATGTCTATGTGTCTGCAATTCTGCCCAGACACGATAGGAGGGATTATATGTTAAGAGCCTTGTGGATTAACTCAAGACTTGAAGGAATCTGCAAGGCATTAGGGGGTAAATTTTTATCAGCATGGCCCACACTTGTAGGTAGAAGGAATTTGTTTTGTAGAGACGGGATACACTTAAACAAAGGTGGTGCAAAAGTTTTTGCCAGTATTATTGAGGATACCTTAAAGGCTCAGGGAAACTGCTAGTTAGGGGGGGATGTGGGTAATACTGACACGCGATTATCTGATAATATTGGTCAATGTAACTCTTGCACATACCTTAAGAGTTCTTATCTGTTACCCCAACTGGACGTATTATCGAGATGTTCTGGGGCCAAAGACGTTTCACGTGAGCGGGTAGCTAATATCAGGGAAGAGAGCCTAAAAAACTTCAAGGGTTGTGTTAGGGTTGTTAAATATACAAGAACAGTAAATCTTAATCGTTTATACAGTAATGTTAGAAGTGTCGCCAATAAAATGAGCGAATTCGAACTGCTGGTTAAAACAAGTAACGCGGACATAATAGGGCTTACAGAGACGTGGTGCCACCCGGAAATCGGGGATGATGAGTTTCAGTACGGCTTGTATAATGTATTTAGGAAGGATAGAGTAGATAGAAGGGGTGGTGGGGTAATGCTTCTTATCAGAAGCAGCCTGAGTGCGATGATAGCTTTCTCGGATTCAGACATTTCACATGCTAGTATAGAGTCTGTATGGTGTGAGATAGTTGGAAACAAAGGTATAATGCGAGTAGGAGTAATCTACAGACCAGGTGATTGTGAAGATTATGACAAAAGCCTCTACATGCAAATGGAATGGGCAAGTAAGCGTCAATGCCTTATTATGGGTGATTTCAATTTGCCTCTAATTGATTGGAGGCAATGAGAAGGAAACTCGACATGGGGAACAAAATTTTTAAATCAACTAGATGACTTATTTGTATCAACATGTCGGGGAAAGTACTAGAGAAAAGAATATCCTAGACCTCATCATCACACATGAATTAGATGACATAACAGGGCTGACAGTAGAGGAACCAGTAGCAGGAAGTGATCACGGAGTTCTACAGTGGATGATGACGAGAGAGGTAGCAGAAGTAAAAGGTAAAGGAATGGGTTTTAATTTCAGAAAAGGAAATTACGTTGCCTTAAGGTACTACATGGCCTCTATTAACTGGGTAGATATCGCGCAGAGAATGAATACAATTGAACTGTGGTACGCTTTTAAAACATTAATCACAGATGCCTTGAATGCGTGTATACCATTAAAAAAATACTCCACGAGAAGGGTTCCAAGTTGGATGAATAGTGAAGTTGCCACATTACTTGAGCAGAAAAAGGTGGCATGGAAAAGTTACAGAGCAATAAAAAGTACTGAAGCCTATAACAGCTACAAGGTGATGTGTAATAGAGCCACAGAAAAGGTTCGACAGGCAAAGGCAGTTTATGAGAAATCACTAGCAAACAGAGCAAAGAGGGGGGATAAAGAATTCTTCACATATATAAATGCCAAGAAGAGCAGGACAAACCAGATCGGACCTTTACGTAAGGGAAAGGGGATAGTAATAAATACACCAGCTGCCGTTGCAGATGAACTCAACAGTTATTTTGCCTCGATATTTATAAATGAAAAGCCTTTTGTGGCAATGGGAAATTGTGGGAGCGAAGTTAAAAAATATGTAATTAATGATATTGAAATTTTGCAAGATTATTTAATGAAAAAACTTTTGAGCCTACAGACCAGTAAGGCTCCTGGAGTTGATGGAATATACCCTATAATCTTAAGAGAGGCGGCAAGCAAGTGCATTGAACCATTGAGGCTAATTATGCGAGCATCACTAGACTCTGGGGAGATTCCCTTGGATTGGAAAAGTGCAAATGTACCTCCCATACATAAGGGTGACTCTAAGAGTGAAGTGGGAAATTATCGACCCATCAGTCTGACTTCAGTGGTAGGGAAAATCATGGAGGCAATGATCAAGGGTGGAATTCAGGATCATTTGGATCGAATTGAAATTCTCAAGGATACTCAGCATGGTTTTGTAAAGGGAAAATCATGTTTAACAAATCTGGTTCGCTATTTCGAAAGGGTCACTCACGAGCTGGATTTAGGGAATAATTTCGACATTGTTTATTTAGATTTCAGCAAAGCTTTTGACTCAGTCCCACATGACTGGTTGCTTTATAAGCTGGAACAGGTTGGAATCACTGGGAAAATCCTTAGATGGATAGAAGGATGGCTTCAGGGCAGGAGGCAGAGGGTTGTGATAAATGGCTATTCTTTAGATTGGGTTGAGATGTAAGAAGTGGGGTTCCCCAAGGATCAGTATTAGGACCACTGTTGTTTTTAATTTTCATAAACAACATTGATGAAGGGATAGAGGGTGTGATGTCTAAATTTGCAGATGATGTTAAAATTGGTAGAGTAGTTAATGATCACTGTCAAGCTGAGCTTCTTCAGAGAGACCTAGATAGACTTCAAGAATGGTCAGAAAAATGGCAGCTGTGCTTTAATCCAACAAAGTGTAAGGTATTACACCTGGGAAACAGTAATCCCAAAATAACTTATTTACTTGGTGGAGTTCAACTAAACCCAGTACTGGAGGAAAGGGACTTGGGTGTTACGATACGGTCAGACATGAAATTCTCTGAGCATTGTAAACGGGTTGCAAGGAAGGCCCATGGTGTCCTATCGATGATCTATCAAACTTTTGCAAGTAGAGATAGGGACGTGATAATCCCATTTATATAAGGCTTATGTTAGACCACACTTGGAATACTGTGTTCAAGTATGGAGACCGCACCTAAAGAAAGACATCGAGCTTCTTGAAAGTGTGCAAAGAACGGTAACTCGCTTGGTGAGATCGGCAAAAGGGCATCCTTATGATGAAAGACTTCGAATATGTGGATTGCAGAGTTTGGAAACTAGACACCTTAGAGGAGATTTGATTGAGGTGTTTAAGGCTCCGAGAGGCATCAGTAAAATGAATGAGGACAAAATTTTCAAGATTCTAAATGATGCTAGAACTAGGGGACATAAATTCAAGTTACAGGGGGAAATGTTTAGATTGGACTGCAGGAAGTTTTATTTTAGCCAGCGAGTTATAAATTACTGGAATAAGTTGCCTTCATGGGTGGTAGAGGCCGACAGTTTGGGGAAATTCAAAGGTCATCTGGATAGTACTTTCGGGTAAGGGAAGCGCATAGGATGATAGGTTTAATTTCCTTTTTATTTATTTTTTATTTTTTTATTTATTAATTATTATTATTTAGTTATTTATTTTTATCATTGTTTTGTTCGGAATTTTTTTTTTTTTGGCTGGTGCAGCATAAGCCATAGGCTTTCTTGCACCATGCGGCCGTTACTAATACTAAATGCTGGCATATATGCACTCTGTTTTTCAGTCCGCTGTCTCTTCGGACGATTCAAGTCATGCTCTGAATCAGAGATGACAGGTCTGGAGCCTGTAGGCTCCAGTGATGGATATGCAATATGCCCACTCGTGTGTTATATTTTTTCCAAAATTCTGGTATAGAAATTGCATTGTCTCCTGCTGTAGCTTCAAGTGCCTATGCAAGTGTTCTACGGAGGTAGTAAGCCTTGAAAGATGCAATTGTCCCTTTCTCCATGGGTTGCAAATAATGAAGTCTTATTTGCTGGTAAAAAAAAAAAAAAAAACCAACTTGCACACTTTATTTAAGTCACCAAGTCCAGAAGGATGTCCAGGTGCATAATCTAAAATGCAACAGAGCTTTAAAAGTAAGATTATTTTTCTTGCAATAGGCTTCAACCTTGGACAAAAATAAGACTTAAACCAGTTTTCAAATAGGGCTTTGGTCATCCATGCTTTTTTTTTATTTGAATGCAAAATGACTGGAAGAGTTTGATGGCTGTATCCTCTTAAAGCCCTAGGATTTTTGTGTACAGTACATAAGCATAGGCTTCAATTTAAAATCTCCTTCAACGTTACCTCCTAATAAAAGCATTAGTCGATCTTTAGAGACTTTATACCCAGGTTGTGATGCTTCATTTGCAGCCAAATAAGTTTTAGTTGGCATCTGTTTCCAAAATAGGTCCATTCCATCTACGTTAAATATTCGCTGATCATCGTATTCACTATGCTGAATGATTTTTTGCATTTCTGCAGGAGATTTGGCTGCAGAATTTTCATCAGCACTAGCACCTTCCCCTGTTACTTATGTTAACATTATGCAGTCCTGCTCAAATTTTGAGATGTTCAAACTACCCTGAACTAGCAACAAATGTTTCAGTCTCCCCTTGATATTTTGTTTCTGAGCTTAGTAAAAAATGTTAATAGCTTTGCTCTGAATACTGTCCTAAGATAATGGAATTCTTTTTTGATTGCAATCTTCTATCCAAATTGATAAGACTTTCCATTTCAATCATTATTGGAGTTCTGTTTCTGGTATTTTATAGAACAAAATGTGATGAAACTTTTACCTTTCTCTTTATATTCGTCTTTATGGCTCAAGATAGTTCGTACAGTAGATTCACTGTATCCTACATCTCCAAATTTTTCAGCTAAAGTAATTAACTTTTCGCTTTTTTTTTTTTTTATTGCAATCACGTTGTTTTTCACTCTCTTTCTTTTATCCATAATTAACAGGAGTAGAAAATAGCAGGAGACAAACAAATAACACATCTACTTCCAATGGTTGATGGAACACATTGAGGCAGGTAGCAGGCTAATCTTTTTCAACTATCACATAAAAAAGATCATGTTAACTGGAAATTTGCATTGCGTAAAGTAAAAATTTGCATTGCGTAAAATCGCAGTAACTGAAAAACTCTTTAATCAAACTTGCATTATGCAAGGCCTGGCTGTATTACAAATTACAGAGAAGAATGCTATTTCTATTTTGCAATAGAATGTCACAAGTATGTGAATGCAGCATCATTCACTTCCAAAGTTTAGATTCACTAAGGACACATTCAAACTATTCGCATTTGAAAAGTTGACTTATTCGTGGATAAAACATTAATGAACAATTCAATAATGAAAACAAGAAGAAATTCTTTTTTTTAAAAACCCAATTTTAAGTTTTATTATTATTATTATTTTTTTTTTCATTTGTGCACTACCAAATGAAAATAAAAAGAAAGCAAAAAAAAAAATTTTTTTTTTTTGCTGATGCTATATAAGCTTGCTTTCTTGCATCATATGCCTCTGCTAATGATGATTTTACTACAGTAATAGCAAAATTAAATATTCATGGTTATAAATGATCCTAGAACTAGGGGCTAAATTCAAGTTACAGGGAGAGATGTTTAGACTGGATTGCAGGAAGTTGTCTTTTAGTCAACAAGTTGACTGGAATAAGTTACCCACATGGGTGGTAGGGGTAACTTATTCCAGGGGTAACAGTTTGGGGAAATTCAAAGGTCAGCTGGAGAGTTGCCTATGGGAGGAGGGAAATGCAAGGGTTGTCTATTTCCTTTTCTTTTATTACTACACTGGTCAACACAAAATTTAAGAAAATGAAAATACCCAATCCTGACTAATTTCACTAAAATCACAACAAAATTTATCGATTGGTTCTTGTTTTCTAATTACAGTTGGGGGTCTCACATTTGCAAGTTACTTTTTCCCGCTCTTGGCGAAACGCATGGCAACACCACAGTTTCAGTACCACCACGTGATCGGCAACAGTCGCTTCGCTCTGCATCACATGGTAAAATGTTCTCACCTCAAATGAGTCTTCAACAGTGTTGCAGTAATCATAGAATACGGGTAGGTCGTGAACGATTCCTACTTTTTGCGCAGTATTTGTGTCGTGTAAGATTAACACGTCCCATAATTGTATGAACAGCCTGGATGACTTTGTTATGTATGTGGAGAAGTCATGTTAGCTTCAAGAAAGCATCCCTTAACTCACGCCATAAAAAAGGCCTACTTCTTGTACTTTGGGTGTAAAGTAGGCAACCAGGACAAGAACTGGGCTCCACACACATGCTGCACTACCTGTCATCAAAACTTAACACATGAGAACCGAAAGGGAAGTTATGCCTTTCGCAGTGCCCATGATATGGAAGGAGCCAATAAATACGTCGGACTGTTACTTCTGTATGGTGCCTCCTATTAGTAAAGGAATGATAATGAAGAGAAAGTGGACAGTGGCGTACCCAAATATACAGTCTGCAATTTGTCCCATGCCTCACGGTGAAGTACTACCTGTACTACCTATACCACCCCACCATTTTTCTGTACACTCTGATGATGAAGACAATGATGAACGTCAACTTGATATAAACGAAGTACAGCAGCGACCTAAGTCAAGGGAGCCACCATTTTGCCCAAATTTTACCACCCCACCGTTTTTCTATACACTCTGACGATGAATATTCAACTTGATATAAACGAAGAAGTACAGCAGCTACCTAGTCAAGGGAGCCACCATTTTGCCCAAACCTTTATCCTTCTGAACCACATAAGATTACAGAAAGTGAACTTAATGACCTCATCAGGGATCTTGAACAGTCAAAGAATAAGGCAGAACTTTAGGCCTCGAGGCTACAGCAGTGGAATCTTCTAGATCATTCTGTGAAAGTGACATTTCACACTTGAAATAAAAACTATGACAAATTCTATCAAACAGAAGGTGAACGGACTCTTTGTAAAGATGTTAATGGTCTAATGAACATGAGACACATTCCCGAAGAATGGCGATTATTTATAGATGCTTCTAAGGTTAGCCTTAAGACTGTTATTATTACACAATGGAAACATGCTGCCTTCAATACCTATTGCATATGCCATCCATAAAAAGAAACACATGCAAATATTGAGAATATCCTGTTAGGTGGATACTGAGAAGTACGAGTAGCAGATGTGATGTAAAAGTAATCACCATTTTATTAGGATTACAAGAGAGTTACACTAAGTATTGTTGCTTTGTCTGCAAGTAGGATAGTCATGCCAAGAATATGCATTATGAGAAGAGGAGTTGACCTCAACGAAAATCATTAACACCTGGATTGAAGAAAGTAGCATTTGAACCTCTAGTAGATCCAAATAAAAAGTTTTGCTTCCATCACTCCACATCAAACTGGGGCTCATGAAAAATTTTGTGAAGGCTTTGGAAGTGAACAATCCTGCATTCACATACTTGCAGGAGAAATTCCCAAGACTCAGTTCAGAGAAGATTAAGGTAGGCATTTTCATTGAAAAGTTGGCTTATTTGTGGACCAATGAAAATGACTGCCTTAATCTGTACTAAGTCTTGGGAAGTTCTCTTGCAAGTATGTGAATGCAGCATCGTTTACTTCTAAAGTTGAGATTCACCAAGGACACATTCAAACTATTCATCTTTGAAAAGTTGGCTTATTTGTGGACCAAAGTCAAACAGTTCAAATGTGTTCTTAGCAATAGCAAGAAATCAGCATAGAAAACCTTTCAAAATGTTGACTGGTTTTCTAGGTGGAAACTACAGGCAGCTTGTGGAAGATCTCATTACTTCTTAGGAAAAACTAGGGTGCAACATGTCACTGAAGATGCATTTCTTGCACTGACACCTGGATTTCTTCTCGCCAAGCTGTGGTGCCATCGGCGATGAACACTGTGAGCACTTCCATTGAGACATCACAGCGATGGAGCAAATATACAAAAGCAAATGGAGTGCCGCCATTTTAGCCATTTATTGTCGGATGGTTCAAGCGAAAGGCAAAAATGTCCCGTGTTTGATATATGTTCATAGCTACATCTTACTGCCATATAAGTAAAAATTACCTTATATGAATATAAAAACTACTTTTTTTTGAAAACAAGAGCAAGGTCTACCATTTTAAGCACTGTTCCTGAGTTTGGCACCTCAAAATCTATAAAGTAAATTTACTTTCATGCCCATAACAAGATATGACCCAAAACTTGTTGTGCAGTGTCATTTTATTTAAGGAATTCTCCATTGTAAATCCAGACAATTGGCAGCCACGAATATCCTAGAAGGCAGTAGAATTTTAGGCAGCTTCTAGAGGCAGTGAACACTGCTTGCCAACACAGATGTTACTGGGACGTCCCCCCCCCCACCCCTTGAGTCTTCAGCTGGGCACAAGCAAGTTTCCTCATCAAACTTTCCATCTTTCATTTTGCACCCTACTAAATAATGTTTCACATCCAATTAAAGCTTTCTTCCCAACTATTCTAAAAGCTATTGCTACATCTGACTAAAAAAAAAAAAAAAATATATATATATATATATGTAGTTTATAATAGTTGTTTAGCACACCAGTTCTGCTGTGTTCATCTTCTCAATTTCTGTAATGTCTTTTCCGTATTCAACATAAAAGAATAAATCAGTATAAACATGTAAACACACAACAAAAAAAGGGAATCAACAATGAAAAATTAAGCTTCTGTGTTTTGATTATCCCACAAACATTCAATTTACTAAAGAACATTAAACTTGAAGATAAACTATGTGCAATACTCTCTATGAATGTTCATAGATATATGCATGCATTGTTTTGAAATTCTTTAAAAAGCTTACTTACTATAAAATATTTTTGAGATAAAAGTCTTTCTTGAAATTCTTCTCCAAATACAGCAATCTGTGAGTCGTAACGACAGTTCCGCTGATGAAATAAAGAAGATGCATCAATATCTAATGTTAGCATTTACTTTTAGACTATTCCAATTTATTCAATAAAATGACACATAAGAGGAAACAAGTAATAAACAGGTCAGTCTGTTTAATCAAAAATGAAGTAAGAAGTCCATTAATTTGGATTTGCCATCAACAGCCATATAAACAAGTAATATAATATCGGTGCTACGCACATAGTTTAATTCTATGGGTTAACTATGATGTGTGTCGTTTTAAAGGAAACGTTTTAATTATATCTTGTATTGTGGCTACCTTCACAAAGAGATACCAGGTATTGCACTACTTTGAGTAAGTAACGCTTCTATAGTAGAGAAGATTAGAGTGGGGTCTCTACTTACGATGACACTGACATCCAATATTCTCAGGAACCTGTATACCTTCCATACGATCCTTTATTTTAAGGACCAATGATATTTGCAGGTACCGATGGTATTGCGACATAGCTGGAACAATACATGGGTGGAAAATTTCAGACGCGTGCTGCACAGAACATCATTTGTACGATTGTTCTCAGCCAATTAATCTTTTTTCAACGTTATTGTTCAACAAGTGCCACACGGAACATCACTCGTACGGTTGTTTCAAATCGATGATGATCTGAAACTTAAAGCTCCATCAACCAATGGCAGTGCTGTGCACCTTGTAGACTTTAGAGCCAGCAGAGGCTGGTTCGAGTGCTTAAAAAAAAAAAGGCATGGGGTGCATTCAGTGCTGATAAAAAAGCAACTAACTTTTTTAAACTTGAATTCCAAGAGTGTGTTGATCAGGAAGGTTATCTTCCCCAGCAGATTTTTAACATTGACAAAACCAGCCTCTTCTGGAAGTGAGTGCCCAGGAGAACGTATATCACTAAGGATGAGGCTAGTTTAGCTGGGTATAAGTACTTAAATAAAAGGTCGACAAAGGTGTGTTGGGAGTGTTTTGGCACAGTAACAAGCAGGCCTGGGTTAGAGAATGTCTTCAATAAATGGGAGCTTAAAGTTTTCTATCCTTCAGTGAAGTTAAAAAAAAAAAAAGATCTTCAGTGAGAAAAATAAGCTTCCTGCCAAGGCACTACCTCCTGCTGGATAATGTGCCAGGCCATGATCCCAACCTTGTTCAATCTCTTGAGGCACAATTTGACTTTGTTCAAGTCAAATTTTTACCACCCAACACCACTCCTCTTATTCAACCAATGGACCAGCAAGTGATTGCAAACTTCAAGAAAATCAACACCACTAAAATGTTCACTAGATGCTTTGCAGCAACCTCTGGTGAAAATGCTGTCACCCTAAAAGATTTTGGGAGGACGAAGTTCAACATGCTGGACTGTGTGAGGCTGATTGTAAATTATTCAAATGATATTTCCACCAGGTGCTTAAATTCAGCCATGAAAAAGATCTGGCCTTTAATTATCCATAACATCGACGGATGTGAAGATGGTGCTTTGGTAAACAATACAGTCACTCTTGGTAAATCAATGGGTCTGGAGGTTAGCGAAAAAAATGCAGAGGACCTTTATGACACTCATGGGCATGAGCTAACAACAGAGGAGCTACAAGAGTTGGAGAAAATTACGGAGAGTGACACTGGAGAGGAAGAGGAAGAAAAAGATACCCAAAAGAGTGTCAGCTGAAGCCTAGACATTTCATGATGTGCAAAATGGAAGACAAAGTCATTTCTTACTTCAGGAAGCTACAAAAAAAGTCATAAAAACAGCTTTGGACGGTTTCTTTGCCAGTAGCAACAAAAGACTGAAAAGACACCTAACGCTTGATATAGTCCCATTCCACCATTGATTTCATCAGCTCTGCAGTTCAAGTCTAAGGTAAATGCTAATTTTTAAAAATTTTTTTTTAAAGATGTTTATGACTATTTATTAAATAATCTTTATAAAACACAAATTTTTAATGTAAAAATGAAGTATAACATGTAAGGAATGCCTATTTTGTGTAGTTTTGGGAGACGAATTACAGGAAATCAATGTATTATTGGTTTCAACGTACAATATTTTCAACATGCAATGGGTTTTGTGGAACGAACTGCCATCGGATTTTGCAGCCCCACTGCACTGTTTCAAGACTTGTTGGCCTATTATTGGTGGGTGGGCAGGTACCCTGGTAATGCAAACATGCCATCGCAGTTGCAAAGTTAATTCCACAATATGAGAGATGCCGAATGGTGAACAGAATGATACTATATTTAAAGACTAAATGTAGAAGGCATAATTACATATGGGTTTAAATTATGTATGTAGTGTAAATGCATCATTTTAATTAACTTTGCAACTGTGGATAGCACGTTTCCATTACCAGGGTACCTGCCCACTGAGAATAAGTAACAATAGTCTTCTCTACTAGAAAAGTGTTACTTATTCAAAGTAGTGTAATACCTGGTATTTCGTACAAGGTAGCCACAATATTAGATATAATTAAAATGATGCCTTTCCACTACGTGCGTAGTTTAATTTTACGGGTTAACTTTGGTGTATCTACACCAATATTATATATTTAATTTAAACCCATGTGGAATTATGCCTTGTACATTTAGTCTTTAAATAAATGAGTAAGGAATTACTGAAAAAACATTCGCTAATAACAGGAATAATTTTATAATACTAAAGTAAAATTTACAAACAATAAAAGGTAGTTAACACATAAAGAGGTGAAAGACATCATATGGCACAGCAAATATTTCAAGCTTCCTGCAGGAAATCACTAATTAGTATAATAACTATAGTTAAAATTGAACAATAACTTGTTGCATTTTATTGTATGCATCATTAACATCCTGATCTGTGTATATAAAGTGCTTAGCATCATAATACACAGCCATTTCTGAATAAACAGAAAATTTTTAAGGTGGCATCGTTTTAGGTTATATCTCATATTGTGAATACCTTCACAACGAGTTGCCATGATATTGCACTACTTCGAATAAGTAACGCTTCACCTAAGGAGAAGACTAGTGTTACTTATTCTCAGATAGGTACCACCACCCAGACAGCACTGTTTCAGGGCTGTTTGGCCCTTCGTCAGTGAGTGGGTAGGTACCCAAGTGATGCAATGATGGCAAAAACAGTTATGAAGTATAACTCCACAATATGAGAGATGCCTGATGGTGTATGATGTATTTAGACTAAGGCACATTTAGGGCTAGAGCCTCAAGCTGCGAACAAATTTAGACTATGTATATAAAGTGCTTAGCATCATAATACACAGCCATTTCTGAATAAACAGAAAATTTTTAAGGTGGCATCGTTTTAGGTTATATCTCATATTGTGAATACCTTCATAACTGTTTTTGCCATCATTGCATCACTTGGGTACCTACCCACTCACTGACGAAGGGCCAAACAGCCCTGAAACAGTGCTGTCTGGGTGGTGGTACCTATCTGAGAATAAGTAACACTAGTCTTCTCCTTAGGTGAAGCGTTACTTATTCGAAGTAGTGCAATATCATGGCAACTCGCTGTGAAGGTATTCACAATATGAGATATAACCTAAAACGATGCCACCTTAAAAATTTTCTGTTTATTCAGAAATGGCTGTGTATTATGATGCTAAGCACTTTATATACATAGTCTAAATACATCCTGATCTGTCGTCATCAAATAAGTAGTCGCCTCTACAAGGAGACTAACATAATTTTTTTAAAAAAAATTTAAACTACTGTGGTAATCCATATTAGTATTAAGATTTATTGTTTGTTCAGGTTGTTCCATGTATTTCTTATTAGAAAAGATTACTGTCAGACATCACATGATATACAATAACTTTTTTATATTCATTACCAGTTTATTACAACTGGATTACAATTTTTGAATTGGGCCTCTAAAAGTAATAAAACCGGTTAACAAAGTTTTAGAGCAAGGTTTATTTTACAATTTGCTGATGGAATAGCTTGTTACAATAAACAACAATATATTTTTCAATGGTCTATTGTATATCTAACATTTATCATCTAAAAGCAAAGCAGAGAATAATCTTTTCACATCAACAGAAATGACCAGGTTAAATTTAATATCTATTTGAAGTCACTACTTGAAATGCAAGTTCCTGCTCATTTCTGTTAATAGTCATTTTCTTTAAAATATGAAATCCAGATTTTATATTTTAAGACAATTCGTATTGGTACATGTATTTGTACATGGGTTGATTAAATGCAACTGATATGGCAATCCTCCCACTTTATGTTTATACATAATCTATCTGGAGTTTAGAATTATTCATAATTTTTTTTAAAAAACATTTTCTCTCCTGTGTCTACAGAGATGGTTGAAAATTCTAACTGAACTTTCCCTACACCTTCAGTTGTACAACTGAACAAAGGGTTGGTTGTTGGGGTTTATTGGTGCATGGACTATGTTGGTCATAATGCACCAATCCACTCAAATGGAAGTACCCACATTAAAAAAAAGTTGGTTACAGAATTAGGACACCAAGCAAAATGAGTGTCAATGAACCAATTGTTTGATAACCAAAGAATTTCCTTAGTAGCACCAATAAGATGCAGCATCCAAAGCACTGAAAATTATGCTACAGAATTACTTATAAACAAGAGCTACTGGGAGGGAAGACTTTTTTGCTGTGGGTTGATTCTTGGTTTGGCCACAAAAACTGCAAAGAATCAAAAATATCTTGCAACTATGGATTGATTCACATTTTCAAGAACCTGCAAGCATGCAAATTCAGACAAGAAGTTCTCCATTTGATTTCCCACAAGCCAATGCACATTTCTCCAAAAGTTTGATAACTTTGAGAATAATGCCATTATAAATAGCATTATGCATTCTTCCTCAAGGTAGATTTCATTCGGAATGTTTTGATTTATAGAAGATTTTTCGAAAACTATTTGAAAAATTCATTACTTAACTTATAGAAAGGGATATGACTGATTACCAAGGCAAGACAGGTCCTTTAAAAGCAACTGATATGGCAATTTAGCCCCCCCCCCAATTTATTTCTACAAAGCAGGTTCTTATCACAAATAACACAAAAGACAATGCTGCTGATAAAATCTTTTCATTTAAAGGCATCTAAACAAAATGCTACAACTACCTATTTTCTAAATTTTTTTGTGAATTTATTCTCATCCAATGTCACTGATGGCATGAGAATTAAAGTAATATATTGCTGTTTCTCTGATGAAATGAAATGCTTACCCATGCTAAATTATTATAAGAACGTGATTTCAATGAGCGAAATTGTTTCAGAGTTTGAGGTCTGAAAAACTGATCAAGTTAACAAGACAGTGCTGCTAGTAATTTGTGTTCTGCATTTAAATGCAACAATGGTTTAAATAGCCAAAATATGCATTTCCATATAAATGGGCACTTTGAAAATGCTAATTTTCAATAAGGCATTTAAGGTACCTAATTATCACTAACTTAAATCTGAGAAATTCTAGATAATGGTTCACGGCTGTTTTAAAAACGAGATCCTTTAGGAGGTGAAGTTGATCGTGGATTTAATTTCGGTAGATCACGACGAATTTTAAATTACATAAAAAATAGATTAGTGAATCTAGATATTATTATTATGCATGTCATCGCATACACTTATTACAAATCCGTTGAACTACGTGACTACTCTTGTTGCCGTGCAGCCGCCACACTTGCCTAATGAAAATTCATGCAGTTACATTGTAACTGCATGAATTTTCATAGTATAGAGTATGTGTCGAATTCTTATTTAGCTTACTTAATAGTAATAACTGGACAGTACTTATACATTACTTTAATATTTGACTTAAAATTAATACTACGAAAAAGATTAAAACGTATCATTTTCATCAAGGGTGGGAACTAGAAAACTGTTTTGTAATGATAAAAGAAAAATGCTGTTTGATTTCCAATGCTTCCATGGCCATACCCAAAAAAGGAAATTTAAAAAGGCACTTCAATGCACTCCATGGTGAATACTAATTGGATTTTCCTAATAATGACCTTAGAAAAAATAAATTAAAAGAACTTATTAAATCCATATTATTCACAAAAAATTTCTTAATGACACCTAATTTACAATCTAAAGCAGTAACTGTTGCATCACTTAAAGTGAGTCATCTTTTTGCAAAAAAATTCAAATCATTTTCTGATGGTCAATTTATCAAAGACTTATTTTTAGAAATAAGATTCTTTTTGAAAATTAAAAAAAAAAAATGAAATTGAAAGTGCTCTTCAAGATCTGCAATTATCTTGAAATACTGTGACGCGATGCATCGAAAAAAAATGAGTAAAAATGTGAGTGAACAATTGCATGCTCATATTGCTAATTGAGTGCCCTTTTCTTTACAACTGGATGGAATCTAGACTTCAGTGATACAGCTCAATTGCTCATTTTTATTCGCCTGAGTGTCGCTGATTCTGCCATTAGAAGAACTGCTGTGTATGGTTTCGTTAAAAACACTTGAGGTCTTGATATATTTAACGCATTCAAAAATTTTATTGAAAAAAATTAAATTACCACTATTTAAGCTCGTATCAATAACAACAGACGGAGCTAAAGCAATGACAGGGCATCTTAACAGAGTCATCGCATTGTACCAAAAGGATGATGAATTCCCAAATTTGAGTTACTGCTATCATATTTTTCTGACTAACATGTGTTAGCCAGCAAAAGATTAAATACTTAAATACTAAAAGTGTTATGGACATAGCTTTCAAAATTGTGAATTCCATCCATCAGAGGACAATGTCTTCAAAGGAGATTTTTCAAAATGCAACTCAATAAAAATGAACCAGATATGATATTAAACACAGATGTCAGGTGGATGAGCCAGAGTAAGTTTCTACAGAGACACTGAAATTTACTGAAGGAAACTAAAAAATTTGTTGATTAATAGGGAGATGATTATCAGCAGCTATGTGATATGGAACAGTCGTGCGATTTTTATTTTTTGGTAGATTTTACTAGTAAATTAAGTGATCTGAATTTGGAATTAGAAAGAAAAAATAAAAATGTGGCTGATATGATTAGTAGTATTTCTGCATATATGAATATGCAATTTTTGGCAACAGCTAAGGATCTTAAAATAAAAAAAAAAAAAAACAAAACAAAACAAAACAATTTATCATTTTATAAAGATACAAAATCATGTGCAAAAATATCCTGTTTTTGAAAGTTGCGGATGATTTTGAAACCAGATTCAGTGATTTTAAAACAACTGAAGACATTGTTCAATATATTTCTCATCTATTTAATGCCGACTTACAAAACAAATTGCATAAAAAAAAAAAAAAAAAAACACATGCCAAGATTTTTCACATGGAGAAAATATTACTTGAAAAAGAAATTAGTGGGGCTCTAACATCCGACAGTAATTTGTTCCACAAAACCCATTTTATATGTTGAAAATATAAGTTGAAACCAATAATACATTGATTTCTGGTAATTGGTTCCAAACTCTTGACAGCAACCCCAACAAGACATAAAATAGGTATTTCTTACATGTTATATTTCATTTTTACATTAAAAATGAGTGTTTGATAAAAATTATTTAATAAAGTCAATAAAACATCTTAAAATTAAAAACAAACAAATGAATTGGCATTTACTTTGGACTTGAATTGCAGAGCTGATGAAATCAATGGCAGTGTAGTGGTGGTGGGACTATATCAGGTGTCTTTTGCTGCTACTGGTAAAGAAACTGTCCAAAGTGGACTGCTTCTGACAACTTTTTTTGTAGCTTCATGAAGTAAGAAAGGACTTCGCCTTCCATTTTGCACATCGTGAGTTCAGCGTTTTCAATGTTGGAGTCTTTTTTTACCACCTCTCTTACATGCTCCCAACAAGAAATGACTGTCTTCAGCTGACACTTTTTGGGTGTCTTCTTCCTCTTCAGTGTCACTCTCCATAATTTTCTCCAACTCTTTTTTTTTTTTTTTTTTTTTTTTGTTAGTTGTTGGCACATCTGCTTCTTTGACCATAATGCACCTCCCAAAGTTTTTGCATTTTCTACTTTGATCCAGGCCCGTGGCGGGATTCAAATCCGCAACCTTTGGGTTGCCAGGCAGGCACTTTATCAACCTGGCTAGCTCAGTCAACCCAACTCTTGTAGCTCCCTGTTGTGGACCTTGCTGATTGGGCTGCCTTGAACAAGTTGAAAATTTCATCCACAAAAACTAAATTCATGGTATTTAAAAATCATTTTAATTATAACCGCCCACCTAGAGTTGGAGTGGGATTTATTGGCGCAAGGGCTGCTATGACCATATTGCGCCTGTTACTTTGGAGTGTTTGTCAATATAGGAAAGGGGACTATTCTAGAAGTGATTGTATGTGTTGATCATTTTTAGAAAAGTGAACAGTTCTGATAAAGTGGCATCATTTCCAAGTATGTGGCTTAGTTGCAGAGGTTTTTGTGAGCTAATTAAAGATCTGAAACATGCGATTCTAGCTGAATGATAATGTGTACACTCGATAATGTTTTACAGTAAGTATGGAACTACAATGCGGGCAAAGTGGAGGATCTTCTCCTAGCAGTAGAAATAGGTGTGTAAGATGTGTATGGCCAATTCGTGCTCTTGCCAGCACGACCTCTTCCTGCCTGTTTGATCGGGAACTGGATCTCTACAGCTGCGCCCACCTAGAGTAGTGTTAAACGGAAGGCAAATTCCTTTTGTGTCCAACATTAAGTACTTGGGGGTGATACTGGATGATAGGATGAGGTTCCATTTACATGTTGCACATTTGAATGACAAAATAAAGAAGTTTATTTACTCAGTTGTATGAATTTCAAGAAGAGAATGGGGTCTTAGTAAAAAAACTGAGTTTATATTACAAGACGATCTTTTTACCAATTATTGCTTATGCTGCTGGTGTATGGATTGCGGATGTGTTCAAGGCCAGAATCCAACGTAAGTTAATGTCGTTGCAACGATCTATGATACTGACTTATTTGTATGCACCACGGACTTGTGTCTACGGTGGCACTTCAGGTGATTGCTGGATTGTTACCTCTGGATTTATATGTGGTCTATAGAGGAATGATGTATGCGATGCGGAAAGGTATTCCTGCACAATATCTAGGGATGTCATTGAATCTTACAGCTACAGTTAAGGAGGAGAAACTTCGAATTTGGACTGGGTTGGTTGGAATATGGAGAGCACGGTGGAGTTCTTCAGAGGTGGGAGAGATAACCAGGAAGATCATTCCTGTGGCAGATTTTGCCATTACTAAATCGGTGTCGTCGTGGTTCTGTCCGTCTATGTATACCAGTTTTTTGCTAACAGGTCATGGGTCGATCAGAGATAAACTGTATTCTCGAGGGTTGGAGGCGGATCCATGGTGTTCTTGTGGAGCGGCAGAGACTTGGCAGCATATTTTGTTCTCTTGTCCTTATTATAATGCTGAACGGTGTCTTTTGGGAAAACAGATAGCTAATTTTAATGAAGATAACGTACATAGATTGGTGCAAGGAGTTAACAACTTTCAGGCCTTACAAGAGTATGCAAATGCTGTGTTCCCTAAAAGATCTACCATACGAAACCTCACGGACATTGAATTGGCCGTCTACAACCAGAATCTTCATTGATTGCATCAGGGCTTGGGAGCTTCAGACCTGGAAGCTTTTGGTCGGGTCTGGGGCTCCTGGGCATGGACCACTTTTTTTTTTTTTTTGTTTGGCTGTTGTTCAGTTCTTGGGTTTGGGCGGTCCAAGGCTGGACAACTGGCACTCAACAGTCTAGCACTCTCTCTGTTGAGTGTTTAATTGCACTTTGGCGCTTCAGCTTTTAAAGACAGAACTAGGTCCGGGCATCAGATTGCAGTTGAAGAGTTCAGCTGCTTTCTGATGGCAAAGTGACCTGACATAAACAACATACTACACTCACAAACATCTCTCTTATATTTACTTTTATTCTTTCCTATTCAAAATTTCTTGTTTATACACTTAACTTAGCTTAGATTATGAACTTAACTTAACAATTTTTTTTTTTTTTTTTTTTTACTTTACTTCTCTTTTCAAAAAGATGTTTTGTCTTCTTATTTCTTAGCTACCTTTTTATTTATCAGGTCCACTTTACAGATTTTCTGTTTTAAATGATTTAGGTGGAGATGGGCATTTGCCTGGGAACCACCCTGAACCAGTACACAAACACACACACACATTGTTAACTCACACTCACTTTCATCAATAAGGTCCTCCACATCCTCTTCATCAACCTCCAGACCCACTGATTTACCAAGAGTGACAATATCATTTGTCAAAGCACCATCTTCAAATCTGTCAACGTTATGGATAATTAAAGGCTAAATATTTTTGCAGGCTGAATTTAAGCACCTGGTGGAAACATTCCAAGAACTTTCAACCAGCCTCACACAGTCCAGGATGTTGAACTTTGACCTCCAAAAATCGTTGAGGGTGACAGCATTTTTACCAGAGGTCGCTGCAAAGCAACTTGCAAATATTTTCTTGGTGTAGATTTTCTTGAAGTTTGCTATCACTTGCTGGTTCATTGGCTGAAGAAGAGGAGTGGTGTTGGGTAGCAAACATTTGACTTAAATAAATGTCAAAATATGCCTCAAGAGATTGAACAAGGTTGAGATCATGGCCCAAGGCATTATCCAGCAGGAGCAGTGCCTTCACAGGAAGGCTATTTTTCTCAAGATAACTCTATACTGAAGGATAGAAAACTTCAAGCTCCCATTCATTGAAGACATATCCTGTAACACAAGCCTTCTTGTTACTGTACCAAAACACTCCCATGCCTTTGTCGACCTTTGTTGTTTAAATAATCTGGGGGTGTTAGAATGATGCACAAGCAAAGACAACAACTTGAAATCTCCATTGGCATTGGCACCCAACAGGAGAGTGAGTGAGTATTTTTTTATAGGCTTATGCCCAGGTAAACTGACCTAATCCTCAGTGATGTACGTTCTTCTGGGCATTCACTTCCAGAAGAGGCCTGTTTTGTCAATGTTAAAAACCTGCTGGGAAGATAAGCCTCCTGTTCAACAAACTCTTGTAATTCAATTTTAAAGGCCTTAGCTGTTTTTATTTATTTTTTTAAATCAGCATTGGATGCCTCTCCATGCCTTTCAACACTTTTGATATTCGTCCTTTTTTTTTTTTGAAGCGTTCTAACCAGCCTCTGCTAGCTCAAAGTGCACAGCAATGCCACTGGTCGATGAAGCTTTAAGTTTCAGATCATCATAGATCTGCTCAGCATGTTTGCAGATAAATTGTCTAGGCAACATGTCATCCTTCATCTGCTTTTCCGTAATCCATATCAACAAAAGCCTTTACACTTCCACAATAAATGTTTCTTCCCTCATGTACTGATGTGGAATCATCACTAACTTTAACACTCTTTAGAATATCCTTTTAAGTATTGCTTAATATACTTTTAAGTATATTAAGTATTGCAGAAATAGTCAATTGAGGAAAACCATAATCACATATTAATGCACTAATCTTGCTTTTTAACTTGTGCACTATGAGCCATTGTTATTTAATTTTAGTTTATTTAATTAAATTCAAAAATAGCTACAATTAAATTACTATAATTATGTATGATTAACAAAAACACACTGAACAAGCACATCAAACACAACATAAAGAAACTCCAAAGTAATGTCACACGTAGGAATTTTTATTGAACAATAACAAATTATGCTAATTGGTTGAGAATACTCATACGAGTGATGTTCCGCACGCCACACATCTGAAAATTTCCACCCACGTATCGTTCCAGCTATATCGGAAAGCCATCAGTACCTGCAAACATTATTGGTTCTTAAAATAAAAGATCGTATGGAGGTTGGTTGGTTGGTTTGGGTTTTACTGGCGCATCAGCAACTGAGGCTATAATGCGCTCGTATGGAGGTATATCGGTTCCTGAGAATATCGGATGTCGATGTCATCATAAGTCGAGGCCCACTGTATTACATTGTGAAACGATATCTTCCTAAAAGCCAGATCTCCGGAAAAAGATTTTTGGAAATGTTTGCCAAGAAAAGTACCCAGATGTAAAAAAATTCAGTGAACTTTTTAAATTCCCAAAACTTGAATAAGTGAAACCAAAACTTGGTTTTGGTTTCACCTATCTATATGAATTGGCCTTTTCACATTTGAAACAAAATCTCTACTCTTACGGACTACTTGCATACAGAAGACTCTTTACGGTTGGCCTTATCACAGCATATCCCCAATTTGGGAAGCTAGGCAGATAACACGAAGACACAAACTTCACATAAATTAAAAATTTATGTACATATGAATTTAAATTCTGAATTGTATTTAATTTTAAAATTTTTAAACATTTCTCAATATGTGTTGATTAACTTTTTTAACCATGTGCAATTAAATTCTTGAGATGGCAGACTGCATCACAAATTTAGTTGGCCACCTCTGGTCTACACAAATGATCACTAATGAAATAACTGCTTTAGATGTTCATCCACTTGAATGGATTTTCAATCAAGGTGCTAAGGATTCAATTGTTTTACTGATGACGTTAGCATTATAAAAGCACAAGAGAATCTTGAAATCATTGTTCCCAGGACTCCCTCAATGTTGAGAGCATTTAAGTTATGTTGCTGTTTCAGCTTTGTTCTAAACACCTCTTTTGGCAACTTTCACTTTTATTATTCTATACTACCTTATTACTTTCATTTCATATTCTGTTATTAATAAAATAATCATACCTAAAAAAATCTATACTGATTGCAGCAGTTAAAGAGAGAGAGAGAAAAAAAAAAAAAAAAAAAAAACTGTGATTAACTGATATTTATGCCAGAGATTAATGGCGAAAGGTTGGATATGGCAAGAGGAGGGAAAACACAAGAAAGAGAGAAAAGGGAGTGGGAGAGGGGGAGAAAACATGGACCAAAAAAAAAAAAAAAAAAAAACGAACAAAAGGAGGAGGGTAAGCAAACGGCAAATGCAAAGAACACACACAAAGCCCAGAAAAAGTAGCACTGCAGAAATTGAACCAATGTAGATAATTCATAGAACCAGTTTTGTGTACAATACAAGATAAACTGTGCAACTCTGGATGATGATTAATGGTATTAGGACAAATTTGGGAAGACCCAATATCATTAATTAATTTAATTTGGCTAGAAACAGAATCCCATTCACAAGAGGATGTCATTTCTAACCAATGTCTGTGCAAGTTTTGCAAATATCAAAATTAACACCACCAACACAGAAATTAACTCCTATAAATCAGACAGGCCAAATGTGCAAGGTCATCAAGATAATCTTGTGCCTTTTCAGACCAAACAGATGTTGGCTGAAATAATTCTGTGACTTAGCTAGGAAGATAAAATCGTCATATACAAAAAAATTGTATGAAAGTTACATAAGCCTTCTTTATGCACTTTATTTTATCAATCATTAGCATTAGTAGAGTTAAATGACGCAAGAAGGCAAGCTTATATAGCATCAGCCAAAAAAAAAAAAAAAAAAAACACACTTTCCCATTTCACCCCTCTGTTCGTTCCAAGTACCTGTCCAGCTCAGCCTTCAATTTATTTAGGCTATAAACTTCTACAAAGAAAGATGGAAGTCTGTTCCACCAATCAACTACTCTCTGGCTAAAGGCCAATTTCTTCACATCTATTCTATAACTGTCTTTCCTCAATTTGAAATTATGTCCCCTCAGGCAATTAATCTGAGCAAGAGGAAGAATCCCATCAGCATCCAGTTTGCTCAAACCATTCAAGCCCTTATACACCTCAATCAGTTCATCTTGCAGGTGCCTGGTCTCCAGACATGGCAATTTGCAGAACTTGAGCCTTTCTTCATAACAGCAACCCTTTGTTCCATTCTCTGTACTCGTTCCAGCAGCTCTACATACTTCCTAAAATGAGGCCTCCAGATCTTTATACAGTACAAGGTGTGGCCTGACCATTGCCTTATACAAGGGGATAATCATTTCCTTATCCCTGCTAGAAAAATTCCCATATATCATTGACAGGATCCCCTTGCAGCCTGTCTGCACTGCTCAGAAAAATTCATACCATACTGTACAATTACCCCTAGGTCTTTTTCATTCTCTACCACCCTGAATGTAGTAACACAGTTGATACATTACATTGAGGTTACTGCTACCCATAGGCAGTACTTTACATTTGTCAATGTTTAGTTGCCATCTCTCAGCCCATCTACTCAACTTTTCTAGATCCTGTTGCAGTACTGTACTGTCATCAACAACCCTAACCTTCGTATCATCTGTAAACTTGGACATTAAGCCTGATACACCAACAATATCATTGATAAATGCAGAAAACAACAAGGTGCTTCTTGATTAGACCGAGGTTCAAGCCCGTCACCACCAAATACGGAGGATGCAGAAAGGTTGGGGAATGACCACCGCTAATTCCGGAGCAATATGGCCTTAGTTGCTAATGCTCCTAAAAACCAAATAACAAACAAACAAGAAAACAACACTGAACCATGGGGGACTCCACTAATAACATTAGCCCACAAAGAGCAGTTTACATTGATTACCACTGTCTTCTTCCACTCAACCATTCCTTTATCCATAACAGAAACTTGCACTTAATGCCATACTGCTCCAACCTGTACAGTAGGCATTCATGTCATGTGCAACAGTATCAAAAGCTTTCCTGAAATTCAAGTATATGATATCAAAATTATTTTTTGTATCCAGTTCCTTTGTAACCACATCAGTATCCAATCCAATTGGTCAGAGCAGACTTCCCCTTAACAAACCCATGCTGTGTCTGAATTATTACTGAAATCTTTTCTAGGTGATCCTGCAATGCTTCTTTAACCAGAGAATCTATTAATTTCCACAGAACAGAAGTTAAACTAACAGGTTTGTAATTATTTGTGTAATTAAAGGAGGATCACTCTTTGATCCTCCTTTCTGAATTGGGGACACATTTGCACATCTCCAGTCCATGGGGACCCCCACCCTGAGTCCAAGGAAGCTCTCATAATTATGGCTAAGGATTTGCTTATCTCTTTGCCATCTCCTTCAATATAACTGGATAGATTTCATCCATCCCAGGCACCTTTCTTATGTTTAACAATTCCTCCTCTATTTTGCTTTCAGTTATTACAAAATCATTTCACACTCTGCCAGAGTTTGATAAACTTCTGGATAAACTTGTCCTCCCTGAATAACTCATGTGTGAATGCAGATGCAAAATACTCATTCAGATTGTCAGCTACCTTTCCTACCCACCGATAAAGTGGACCAATGTGATTCATTCCCTTCCTTCTAGAGTTTACATAAGTAAAGAACTCTTTGCTGCTTTTCTTAGCATCCTTTGCCAAGGATTTCTCCTAATCTGCCTAACCTCCTCTGTGACTTGATTACAGACCAGCTTATAACTATCATAGGCTTCTGAGTAACCTGATAATTTATATGCACCCCATGCATTTTTCGTCTCTGCCGCAAATCATTACTTCATCTGACATCCATTTAAGCCTAAACTTTGAACAATATTTCTTAATTAGTACGAAAAGCCTAGTAACTTCTGAGATTAATTCCTTGAATGCTTCCCATTTAGAATTTGCTGTTGGTAACATCATTCTGTACCATTGTACAGAATTTGAAAACTCTCTCAGACCACAGCATTCACCTTTATGAAAGGTGAAAACTTGTTACCCCTAATGTTAGTAACATCTTTGAGTAAATCTCACATCAGCATGCTGATCACTGCCACCTAGTGGGTCTTTATCTACAGATTCTTAATGCATGAAGAATCATTACTGATAATAATCAGATAAAGAGTATTACTCCCTCTGGTTGCCTCTTGAACATGCTGCTGCAATCATACAATAAATCCAAAAAAGCCTTGTTAGTGTGCAACCCAGAAGTTCCAGTCAATATCTGGGAGGTTAAAATCCCCCATTATAAGACACTGATTTACTGGCTCTATTTCTCTGTAAAGTTGTTCATTATACTCAAAAGAATCATTAGAAACTGACTCAAAGTTGCACTGTCCACCCATGTCAATTGGATGCACTCCTTAGGTTTTATGTGTTTGTTAACTAACAGAATAACCCCTCCCATCTATCCTTTCTGAACACATTGTCCTTCCCAAATTCCAATTCTGCATTGTTTATATCCGTGTGACACCATGTCTCTGATATCACAATATCTACCTGTGATGTCTTGATCAGCACTTCAAATTCATCAAATTTATTTACTATACTCCAGCATTGGTGTACATGCAATGTATACATGCACAGCCCATGTATTTACTTGTTCCATGATGACTCCCGGAAACCTGGTCTCTAGGCTGCTGCTCATATATATAACTGAAATACATAAAATGCGAATACAAAATTGAAATATATTATATAAAAATATTATATTGAATTATTATATTCAATGTAACTCAAAATTCAATTCATTATATCATATTAATTATTCTATTATATAGAAAAAACAACTTCCAAGATAAGAACACGAAGATAAACTGTAGAGGGGGGGGGAAAATCAGATACCCTGCTGATATACCTGTACAAAGCAGCAAAAACAATATCACCACAATACAAACATACTGAAAGCAAGGAATAGTATATCCTCTAAAAAGGCAGCCATGGAATCTATTCTCTTCAGGAAGCTGCCTGATCCATAGCTGACAAGGAGTACTTTGAAAGCAGTCAATGTAACCTGTTTGAATGATTGCAGTTTTAATTTGCTAAAATATTAAGAGAGAAAAGACAAAAAAATTCTAAACAAGTTTCCTCAACGTAACAATAAAAAAAGAACAAACTGTGAGTGAATGTAATATTTATATAAGCTGCATACAAATACTAAGTTCAGAGAGAAAGTAAATCAGGATGAACTGAAAAATAACTTTACCAAAATAGTGGCTATGGGAAAGAAGCAACACAGCAACTTGCTCAAATGATGTGAAATATATGTATAACTTACAATGATAAGAATAATGTTGTTGTTATTTGGTTTTTAGGAGCATTAGCAAGCCATATTGCTCTGGTGCGGTGGTCATTCCCTGACCTTTCCGCATCCTCCGTATTTGGTGGTGACGGGCTCGAACCCCGGTCTAATCAAGAAGCGTGTGCTACGCACTGCTGCTCCTTCCCACCTGGCTACGGAGGCACCAATAAGAATAAGTGAATGACTAATATGTGAAGGAAACTATAGGGGAAGGGGGAGGAGAGCCTAGCAAATAAAGATTGATACAAAGCAGGAGAGACCAATATCATTACAGTATCAATAATTTACATATAACTTAAAACATACCCACTGATTAAAAAATAAAGTTGATTAGGCAAAATTTAATGGGCAAGTTGACTTCTGTCATTTTAACTAATAACGTCACTGCTGTACGGAAGGATTGTTTTCTTCCCACAGAATTAAGTTTGTTTTCCAAGTAACACCAGTGATGTTCTTAGACTGAACCAAAGATCAAGATAAACGTAACTGTCAACAAGTGTTCTTTGAAAAACTAAGGATAGAAATCATAAAATCAAAACTATAATATTGAACCCTAATTTAAACTTCCAAATATCAAAACAAGTGACTTTTACACATGGTGTAAAAAGTACCCAAGTAAAGGTACCTTGTTTTCAGGCATTGCAACTTTCAGTTTGTCACATTTATGCTGGAATATAAATTTCAGTTTTACAATTTCTAATTAATTTTTTTATAATACACCCCCACCCCAATCGCCAATCAAACGATTTCAGTGACCTCAGCGTATGAACTGTACTAACGTACTTGAAAAACAAATGTTAACAGATTAAAAATTCCTTCTACAATGCAAATCTGGTGTACATAATAATTTAAGTGCAAATAGCAAGCTACCAATTTCACTGCACACCTTACATTGTGTCTTTTTCCTGAAATAGAACTGGTTTACATTAATTTTTGAAGTACAGTAAACCCTAGATTTAACGGACTAATAGGGGAGAAGGGGTGTCTGTTAATGCAGAAAGTCTGTTAAATCGAATGTAACCAGGGGGGGGCAATTTTTATTGTCCTTAATGTAAAAAAAAAAAACTAATACAGTATCTGAAGGTAGAGGTGAAGGGGAATTACTCAGCTTCAGATTCTTCTGAAATGTTCACAAATGGAGGCACTGGTGTCATTTGTTTGCTTGTAGACTGTTGAGATTGGAGTTGGAGGTGAAATAGGAGTTGCTGAAGTTTGCTTAAAGAAAGCGTATAGCTTCAGTTGTTTGACACTCTGATGTTGTTTCTTAATAATGATCGCCCTGAACTGCTGAAAATGTTCATAGTTAGGGTAGGTCATGATAGTGTAATTTGCTCTTCCTCAATGTCTTCTTCCCCTGCCTTGCCATATTGATTGAAACTCATCCACAATTTCTTCAGTTTCTTGTTTTTTCTACAATTTCTTGGTAGCCAGGATCACCATTTTCCAGCCATTTCAGAACACCATCTTCAATTGTTTTCCAGTTGCCAGCACTTACAAGGGTGTGCCAAAAGTCATTTGCCTCAAATCCTTCAAAATCCAAATCTGGTACAATTTCTTCCATCCATTTGCCAAAGTTCTAGTCTTCTTCTGCATGATCTTTATCCTCCAACACAACCATTACTACTTCCAAAAAGTTCTTCTTATACATCCTCTTGCAGGCTGCAATTATTCCCTGGCCCATTGGCTGAATAACTGGTTGTGTTAGGAAACAAACAAAAGACTATTCTGCCATCCTTACTAATTTCTCAGCACTAGGATGAGCAGGGGCATTGTCAAGAAGCAACAATGCCTTTACATTATTGGAGGAAATTTTCATAACATCTGTCAGGAAGCACCTCACATTAGGGACAAAGTGATTGAAGAACCAGTCAGAAAAAATCTCTGAAGTAAACCACACATTCTTTGAGCTGGTGTAAATAACAGGCAACTGATTCATAATGTCTTTAAGAGCGCATGGTTTCTTTGACTTCCCTACTACAATGGCTTCAGGCGATGCAAGCCATCGGCATTTGCACGAAGTAAGGCAGAAATTCGCTCCTTACTTAACTTGTGACCAGGAGTGCTGTGTTCATGTTTGTAGGCTAGCGTATCTTCAAGAACAGCACAATAGTTTCATCGGCATTGTAAACCTGTGATAAAATAAGGCCCTCAATTTAATAAGTTCATTTACAAATGTTTCACCACAGGTTTTCTTGTTCACAATGCCATGCCTTTTTGTAGAACACCACAGCCACCCATCAATTGCCTTAACATTAAGTCCCATGTGTTTTCCAAAAGTTTCACATGCAGATTTCAACTCAAAACATTGTACATTAACACCACTAGATCTCTATTGAACATACCACTTATAATACACAGCTTCGAAATTTTTATCTTGCAGAGTGGAGTAGAAAACGCAACTTTCATGTGTTTTCTACTCCACTCTGTTGAACCACATTTAGAGCTATCAACACTGTATTTTAAAGAAAAATGTTGCAATTTGGCCTTTGATCTACGGATATCAGAAACAGTTTTTTTTTTTTTTTTTACTCTGTAAATTTCACAAACGTGTACTGAGACATGTTCTAATTTCTCAATTAGCTCTAATTTCTGTGCCACATTTAAATTATGGCACATTTGGGCCTATACTGCTCTTGTGCCCTTAAACACTCATACCAATACCAGTACATTTAAGTTCACACACTTTCTTTTAACTCCATTTAAATTGTAAGGATTGCAAAATTATTTAAGAAATAAAAAGTCATAATTCAGAAATCACAGAAACACTCTGTATACAACCTGACTGCACGATAGCTTGAGGCAGGCTGAGACCGAAACAAAGCGAGTCGGTAGACCTGCAGTTTAGTGTCCGAAGTCAGGTTCAGCTCAAGTCACCGCCTGCACTTATCTGTTATCTGGAAAAACAGCTATTTGAACATGTTTTCAGAAAGAATAAAAAACAATTTCCTGACTTTGATTAAAAAAATAAAAGTAGATAATTATCAAAACAATGGAAATAGGAAATTATTAATTTTTAATTAATAATAACTGCAGTTTTGTATAATCTAAAAAAAAATAAATAAATATGGCCGAGATTAATAAGTACATTACTGTATTATTATTTGTCCAGTCTGTTAAATCTGAAATCCATTATATCGAGGGTTTACTGTATACTAATATTTTCAGACAAAACCAATCACAGAACTTTTTATTTGGCAAACTAGTTGTTGTTATCTGGTTTTTTAGAAGCATTAGCAACTAAGGCCATGTTGCTCCAGGTGGTCATTCCCTGACCTTTTTGCATTGGACCACCGATATGCCGTGGTCATCCTCTGTATTTGGTGGTCACGGGCTCGAACCCCAGTCTAATCAAGAAGCGCGTGGTACGCACTGCTGCTCCTACTCACCTGGCAAACTAGTATCTGTTCAGATTAAGTCAGAAATTATGAACATGAAACACAAATATGACAAGAACCTTTGAATTAAACTGCTACACTGTATGAATACCCCCCCCAACGATAACAAACCACAAAGTGATTTCTTCAATTATCTTTGTTATGGAAACCTGCTGAGGTGATTCACAACATGAAATGTAATATAATGACACCCTTGTGTAAACTGTTTTTTGGTCATTTGTATACCTAAGTAAAAAAAATGCCGTGCACTATATTTGTACAAAGTAACACAATAGTTATTTTTAGATAGATTATTTGAGTTTAGATTCAACACAAATTTTTACATACGGGCTCTGCCAATTTCTCCTGTATTCCACTGCCTTCTTCAGGTAGGCATTCGAGGGCATCAAAATAAAACCACTGATATAAGGGATGGAACTTTCCACTACAAGCCTAGAAAGATTTAAATACATTATTCTTAAACTAAAGAAATAAATATTATATAACGTAAATGTAGTCGAAAAATATAACTGAAGGATAAGCTAAAAACAAGACAGTCATCAAGACCAACATGAACAAAATACCTATTATTATGATTGTATAGAGCAAGGGTGTCAATCTCATTTAAACAGCTGGCCATTTCCCATATTATAGTGCACCTCGTGTCAGCCACACACAACCTATAAACCTTGCCATTTCTAAACCTAAAGATGCTTTTTAATTGCGCAGTTGTCGCTGATTGATAATCAACAGTTGAGAATGCACTAATAACTAACTGAAAGGAAATAAGTCTGAATAAACAACAGAATGAATAATGAAAAACAAGTTTATTCCAGACAATACAATATTTCAACATGAAAATATACATGAAATTAGGTAAATCTAGGCTGTTTTGCCAGACACTTCGACTCAGTTTGCTTGCAACCAGCTTCGGGAGATTTAGAGTCAAAGATCGAGAATACACACCCTTCAATTATGGAATGACGATTGGCATTGGTTAGCCTTGATCTGTGGGCTGTTTACTTAGCTTTCATATGCAAAAACAGTTGTTCACGTAAATATGTGCTCCCAAAGTAACATAGAATTTATGCAGCAAACTTTATCTCTGGGTATTTTTGCCCTAAATAAGAGTAGATTTTTGGGATCCCAACTTCTCAGTATTTCTTTTAAAACAGTCATTCTGCAGATCAATTAGTCCATTTGTATGGAAATGGGAGATCTCTTGACATTAAAAGAAAAAGGACCCATGAAAAGAGAAATTTTCACAGTACACCTTGAAATATTTAAAGCACCTATCAAATTAGTCTTTAATCTTTTCTATTCTGTCATATTTTGAAAAGGTATAACTTTGACTCTGATTTTAACTGTTCACACATAGAAAAGAGTAGCCTCTTTTAATTGATTTTGCCACACAATCAACTTTTCCATTTTCAGTATGATGAATAATGCAGTGGAAGATTGCAATTTTTGTTTGTCTGGGTACTTATCCTTCAGTTTTGTTTCTCGTGTTTATACAAATCCTTTGACGTTGCCTGTCATTGTTCGAGCACCATCAGTAGTCACAGCCACGAGTCTCTTGAGAGGAAGCCTGTATTTCTCCAGAATGCTCCATATGGCGGAACAAATTTCTCTAGTAGTAGTTCCATGAATGGGAATCATTTCCAAAAACTCTTCAGTTATTTTCAAATTGTCATTGCAGGCGTGAAGAAACAGTGCAACTTGCAGCACTGTCTTATATATTGTTACTTTCCCCGAGTGCAACTGAAATATTGCGGATGCTTCCTGCAGTTGTTCATGCAAGTTGTCTGCTATCTCAGTTATCCTTTCAGCCACTGTGTTACTTGACAACGAAATTTCTTGGAATACTGTCACATTTCTGGGGCAGATGTTTCCAGCCGCTTTTATCATGCATTCCTTAAACACCGAAAGGTTTGGAATGTTTTGCCAGTAAATAGATGATTTCATAACTGGCTTTCACTACCTCCGCTAATTTTTGTAAATACATTTTGCTGCCTTTGAAGTGAGTTTTTCATATCCTTTAGTTTTTCTTCTTTTAATTTATACTTGAAGCAGGAAAATTCTTTGTGAATTGTATCATAGTGTCGTTTAATATTGTACTCTTTGACGACACTAATCGATTCATTGCAAATAATACACAGAATTTTACCTCAGTGCAAAAGTAACTCAATTCCCACCTTTCATGGAATTGTCTCCCCTCATCAACAACTTTTATTTTTTTGGTTGGCTTAAAAAGCAACATGGTGTCAGAATCACATTTATATAAGTCACAACACAACACCAAACTATTTGCTTACTTCATTAAATAGAAATGGCAACAAATATTAGCACACTCTCATTACGATATAACTGACTTGAACAGCATGAAAGCAGCAGTAAACTAACTGTCAGCATGCGAAACGATCGCTTAAACAGGCAATGGAAAATTCTGGAAGTTGTGTAATCACAAAAAGCAGTAGAATGCATTTTAGAAATGTCATTATTTACCACGGGCAGCCGGTTTGACGGCCCTGCTCCAGAAGAATGGCTTTTGTTGCCTTAAACTGGTTTTTCACTAAATGGAGTTTATGCAAAGTCACACCAAAAAACTGTATCTTCTTATAAGATGGTGTTTCTACTCAAATGAATAATTACTTAATCTAATAAGAACTAATATTTAAACTACTTAAAGAAATATTGAAATTAAAAACAGTAAATGGAACAATAATCAAAATTAGTGTTTTTTGATTACTGTTCCACTGACTTGTAGTGTTTGCAAATAAAGACACTCCTACACTCTCCAGTTCATCATCGGTGACAAACATTATCCACAAATCAAAAGAGAACTGATCCCATTGTAGACCAAGAACAATCTTCATTCCAAACTGTGTGATTCATAACTTCTCTCTACAGGGAGAAGTTACGAATCTGCAATGTGTCAGTTATACACCCACATTTTTATTTTATTGCATTCACAAGCTCTGTAGTGGTCATAATGGTTATACATTCTCAATATATATAACTGCCTCTCATTATCCAGCACCTTGACATATGCAATTTCAAAGAGAAATTGCATACTTCGGACTAATTTAAATAAAAAAAAATCATATGGAGAAGCTTATGTTTTTCTTCAGCTTTTCAATCCTGCAAATTATAAAAATGGCAGTGCTATTTGGCCTTTTCATAATGTAATGATCTCAATGCTCAGAGTAGAAAAGATCTTACTTAACCACAAGTTGCCTTGGTACTGCACTGGTTTCAAGCAAATCATATCACTAAAAGCAAAAACTGCATTGTTTGAAAGTTGTGCAATATGATGTTGTTGTTGTTTGGTTTTTAGGAGCATTAGCAACTAAGGCCATATTGCTCTGGGGATATGCGGTGGTCATGGGCTCAAACGCAGGTCTAATCAAGAAGCGTGTGCTACGCACTGCTGCTCATGCCCACGGAGGCACCAGTGTGCAATATGAAGACAAGGTTTGGATTTAATGCTGTGAGCTAAATCATGTTAGTCACAAAAATGGTTCAAAATAATTTTTGCGATGACTCCCACTGATGGGTGTCTAGATTTTAGCATTAGCAAATGATGCAAGAAAGCAAGCTTATAACAGCATCAGGGGAGAAAAAAAAAAAAAAAAAAAACAGGACACCTATTCATTCCCTCCAATAGTTTGTCTAGTTCTTCCTTGAATTTATTTAAGCTATCAACTTCCACAACAACATATTTAAATGTGTTCCAGAATTTTATTCTTACTTAGAGGATAATTTTAACTTTTTCCATGATTAGATTCTTCCTTTTGTAGCCATAATAAAGAACAGATTTAGAAAATATACCAGTCACAAAATTTACTATGCACAAAGTACAATATGGCTACAGTAAGTATTCAATTTATGATGTCAATTGATCAAAATTGTTTTTGAATTATTTCTAGCAGAGAGAAAGAACACATATCAAAATCAATATGAACCTAATTATGGGAAGTTATATGCTGCTCATGCTGGGACAAGAAAATAATCACTAGACTGCACTGTTATTGTATTCCCATCAACAATGTTGCAATATACATTGGTAAACACAAGTAAAACTGCAACCATGAAGTTTGAGATATCAATAAGTACATATGCCTGAGTGAATCCAATCAAATATTTTGTGGACTAATATTATTATCACAAAACTATAATTAATGACTTCCTGCCAAACTCCTGCAATCCAGTGCTTGCTTGACTGCAAGATAGACACGTACTGGCAAATGTTTTTTCATGTCCTTATCTTCTATAGTCTCCTTACATTATTCAGGCATTTAACATCAAATAAATTCACTATTCTATGATAATTAGGGTAAACATGTAGTTTTAAAAAAATCAACAGTACAAAATTATACTGTTTTTGTTAAAAAAAATATAATAATAAAATAAAAATGCCAGTTTAAAAAGTGGTCATAAAAGTTCTACAGCAGCTTTATTGGCTGCTAACTTAATTAATGAGTAAATGATCTAAGTTTTTAATTAAAAGTAATCAATGATGGCAGATAACTTTTTTTTTGTTTTAAGAAATTATGAAATTTATTTTGGTATTAAGAGTGCAAACGATGCAAGAAAGTAAGATTATACAGAATTTGAAAAGTATCATTCAAAAAGAATGCTGCAAACGACTAAGTACATAAAAACTTCAAAATTATCACCCATTTACTAAACTAATGTTTGACTGTCATGGTTCAAGAAAACAGCCATATACAGTGGTACCTCTATATTCGTCATTAATCCGTTCCTGAGGGAAGGACGAATACGGAATCGGACGAATATAGAATCAATTTTTTCCACGGGAATTAACTAAAATTGGAATAATTCATTCCCAGCCCTGAGTCTGATACATAAATAAATAAAAATTTAACCACAACTTTACCTTTACTGAGGAGCAATGATGGCAGAGGTTGAAAAGGAATTATGTATTGTTTAGAAGGGCACTGTAACTCCAATTCTGGTGATTAACGTCTTTTTTGTCCCTTTCCCGACGATTCACTAGCACTCAATTTAGGAAGGAACTTGTCCGATGTTGTCTGTTTCTGTTTTTTAAAATTTTCCGAAAGTAGTCAATCACATCATCATTGATTGAATTTATATTTTGATTAACTATGGCAATGTTTGGGTGCCACTTCTTGATGTTGTCCTGGAAGACCCTTCTCCCCCATGTCTTATCAATTATCCTCAAACAATGGAGGACACTGAATTTTCAATATCTTCCATTTTTCCCAAATTCACCTTTGGAAAAGTTTTGAGTGAATTTTGGATTTTTCCAAAATTCACTCAATGTAAGTTCTGTCTCCGATGTCACATCAAAACACCTTTGAAACAGGGCTTTTGTATAAAGTTTTTTTAAAATAGGCAATGACCTGTTTATCCATGGGTAGGATTAGAGGAGTTGTGTTTGGTGGTAGTTATTTAATGTTAAATAAAGCTGTATTCCCCTGCCAAATCATCTTCCAAGCCAGGGGGATGAGCAGGAGCATTGTCCAAAACCAAGAGGGTCTTTTATATGTAAATTATAACTTTCTAGATAAGCTTTCACACCTGGGGCAAACACTTCATGAATCCACTCCAGGAAAAACTGTCTTGTTACACAAGCCTTACTTTACTTTTTATGATATTGTTCTTAAAACCTCTCTGATTTTCTGTTGTTGTTTGGTTTTTAGGAGCATTAGCAACTAAGGCCATATTGCTCCAGGATATGCGGTGGTCATTCCCTGACCTTTCCGCATCCTCCGTATTTGGTGGTGACGGGCTCGAGCCCCGGTCTAATCAAGAAGCGTGTGCTACGCACTGCTGCTGCTCCTTCCCACCTGGCTACGGAGGCACCTCTGATTTTCTGAATGATAAACGAACAATCGATTAATTTTCCATTCCCACTAGTGTTTCTACACAGCAAGAGTTAATCTGTCTTTCATTGGTTTGTGCCTGGGCAATGCTTTTTCCTCTTCTGTGATGTAGGTTCTTCTAGGCATTTTTTTTCTAGAATAGGCCGTCTCATCACAATTAAAAACTTGAGGGATAAATCCCTCAGTGTCTACATAGTTCTTGAAATCTCCAAACTTTTTAGCATCTTCTGCATTCAAGCCTGAAGCTGTTTGTTTGTTGGATTTATTGGTACAAGGGCTACTAAGGCCATAATGCACCTATTACAATCTTATTTGGTACACGATGAGCTAGAAGCCACTCCATGCCTAACTACACTATGAATGCCCGTTCACCTTTTAAAGTTTTCGAACCAGCCCCCACTTGCCACGAAATCACCACTGGTTCCTTGGTTCTTTTGCTGTAGGTCATCATATAACTGCCTTGCTTTTCACCGATGATAGATTCTGAAATACCATCACCAGCCATTTGGTTTTTGAGTAATCCATACTAATAAAATGTCTTCATACGTTTGTGTTCTTTTAGCAGCAAGAATTTTTACACCTTTTGCCACACCAGGCGCTTTAATTGCTTCTTTATTTTTAATTATGCTGTTTACCTTAGCTCTCGGCATGTTAAATTCTAATGCTCAGTTGGAAACACGTTTTCCACTTTCAAACTTAGCAATGATTTCTTTTTTCAACTCACTTGTGGCTCTCGCAGCTTTCCTTTTTGGTTTATTTTCTTCACTAAATTTTTTGGGGCCATGGTCACTTTTTTACAAAAAACTGCAAAATTAAAAAAAAAAAAAAAAAAAAATGGTGATGCTGGGCTATCGATGCTGAGAAAATGCTGCTGGGCTATCGCATGGGTGATTGGACAAGGCTAGGATGACCATGTGGTGGGTGACTTTTTGTGATGAATATAGAGGTTCCACTACACACACACACACAGTGCTTTTTGTATTAAAAAAAAAAAAAAAATATATGTGCTGGTACTTATTCTTTGCTATCAGAAAAAATGAAAAATGAAAAGTACTCTAAAATTTCATCCCCCCCCCTGATATTGTTACTTTAGTAGTAATGTTTTTAGAATAAGAACAAGAAATTAAGTATATTAACAGTTTATTGTGCATAAATTTATTACTCAAGTATATAAAAAAAATAAGTAAAATGTGAGTAAAATAATTAAAAATAATTTCATAAAAGTTTTTGTAGAATATTACACATTTTTATTAAGTTCTCTGACACCCTATGCGGACTTCTTTTCTTCTTCTTTGTGTGTCGGTTGATGAATGTTTCCGAAGCCGCCATGAATTGACATTTTTTTCTAGATCACAGCGGGTCAGTGGTGGGCCTACAGTTTTAAGAAACAGTAGTGAAGAAAATGTTTTTGTTATCAACGAAGCTCTGGTTGAGGTGGTGATCAGATTCATTTGTGAAAATCCTCTTTAACATTCACTCGGTGAAATTGGTATCATACTCAGAGCATTCATCAAATGCTTCAATTCTTCAGAAACCTTATTATCAATTAGGTATCCCCGAAATCCATGAATTGCATTTAACTCTGAGAATTTTCTAACTTTATTTTCACCAAATGCCAACAATTCATGTTTAGAAGAATTAATACCTTCATTGTCCTTCTCGTCATCAGTATTGTCACTAGTTCTTAAATTTCAATTTTTTCTTTTCTTTTTTTTACTGTCCAAAATATCAGTGTCATTTGGATATTCAGGTGCTGTGACCATGTAAACAGAGATACGGAAAATTTTCGGAAAAATGACGATAACACACTTCCACGAAACAACAGATTATATGTCGGGGTAAAAGAAAATCACTTTTCTAATTCTCGAACAGGGCGCTTACAGTTGATTCACAAAGGTGTCCAAACCTACAGCCCGTGAGGAAAGTGAACTAAAACAGCATTTTAAATTTTGTTAATTATCAAAATCATTCTCTAATTAAATGTTTTGTTCAATAAATTGTACTTAATAAAATTTCTGAATATTTTCAAGTTTACTTTTACATGCAACAAGTTATCGAAAATGTAACATACTAAAGAAATCTAACTTTGAACGTTTTTGAATATGGCCTATGTATGGGAAAAGTTTGGACACCAATGCAGTAGAAGGTGGACTAGGGCCCATTGGGAATAGCCTTTGATCTGTTCACTGTTGACCAGCGTGACTTCTCCTCATGTGGGACGGGTGGTCGGATAGGTTTTACCAGGTACCACTAAGTTATAGAATGCTAATCCCCCTTTAGCTCTCTTAATTCGCACAGCAGCACAAACTGCCTAAAGGCCACAAATGCAAACAGTGCGTACGGAGTAAATTCACTCCTAATCCGTTTGCTGTATGAAAATTTTCTTTGCTCAACTGAAAGAGCATGTAACATCCAAGGGGAATTCCAAATAATTAAACAGAGTAATTCAGAATTATAAAAATGGTTAAACAGTGACAATATCTTAACAATAGACAGTAAAAAATGCAAATTTAGTTAAATAATTTTAAGCTTATTTGAATAGTAGGTAAAAATGTGAAGAAATTTACAAAATATTATGAATTACGAAGTGCATTGCATCCAAATGTCACTGTTAATAAAGGTGCCGGTATGCCGTCCCAAAAAAAGCACTGTATACTTTGTATAATGAAGAGCACAGTAGATGATCATTCTCACACTGAAAATGTGAGGATGATCTAACTGATGGCCGATTCTTCTTAGGCAGAATATTAATATTTCAGGGCATTTTATAATTATCTGATAACATTTTCCCATTTGTTGTGCAAATATGCTTGAAATTTTGCTATCATATTGTGACACTGGAAACTGATAAAAAAACAATTCTTGATGTACACATTAGATAGTCATTATTAGTTTTAAAATGACGGATTCTGATCATTTTTCTTCTTCCCCCATGCCCTTTCACATAGATTTTTTCATTGTATAAATTATTTATGAAATTTTTCAGATTGCAAATCCCCAAATGGGTGTAGAAGTAGTACAACCATCACTATCAGAGATGGGGTTTAATTAAAAATAACTCAAATCATACACAGAGCCAAAAAGTAATAAAAAGAAATTCTAATATATAGGGTGTCTCAAAAATATTGGTACAAACGTTTAGGGGAGGTAGGTAACATCTAAAGGAATGTGAATTGTATAGAACCCATAACCAGAAACATCATGGGAAAGTAGCAGCAGAGGCACAAGAAGCAGAAATGACACAAGACAGTAATTAGCGGCAAACGTTTATTTGACATAATATTAACAATGGAGTATGGGTGCATTTCATGATGTTACAACAGATGCTCAAAGGTTCCACCATGAGATGCGATGCATGTGTGACACTGACACAGCATGGATTGGCAGACATGATCGAACACACCTGGAGTTTCTTTGACAGTAGCAGCAGCACAGACGAGTCTTGCCACGAGATCCAATTCCGTCTCCACAGGCAATTCATACACGACAGATTTGAGGGCCTCCCCCCAAAGAAAGAAATCAAGGCTAGATAAATCAGGTGAGCGTGTGGCCAGGCAACGGGTCCACCATGGTCGATCCATCAATGCCCAAAACGCCTGTTCAAATGGTCACGAACACACCCTCCATAATGGGCAGGCACCCCGTCATGCTGAACAAAATGTTGCGTCTCACATTTGCTGGAACATCGTCAAGTAACCCTGGTAGAACTTGTTCAAGAAAAATCCGATATTTAACGGAGTTCATGAGGGATGTAACAGGTATGGGCCGACTAAGCAGTCACCGACCATACCTGCCCACACATTTATTGCAAAGCGATGTTGTTCCGCATGGAGGTGCACACCGTGTGGGTTGTCGTGAGCCCACACACAAGCATTGTGCTGATTGAATAAGCCTTCCCGAGTGAAATAAGCCTCATCCGTGAACAAAACATAGGCTGGAAAATTCAAGTCTTGAACACTTTCTTGGAGAAACCACTGCGCAAAAGCAACACATGCAGGATGATCTTGGGGGAGCAGTAACTGAACCCTTTGGAGATAAAAGGGGTGTAAGGAATCGTCGTGCCAGACACTCTGTACACTGCAACGAGAACACTCCTAAGGCAGAGGCAACGGCATGTGTGTTGGTAGTAGGATTATTCTGGACGGCATTCAACACACTTTCTTCCACGGCAGGAGTTCGCATCAAACGTGGTCTGCCCGCACTACTCTTGTTACCTCGAAGTGATCCATAATTGCACAAATTTTGATGCACACGCGCAAACAAATAGTGGTCCTGTACATGTCTGTCTGGGAAGCGTTCTCCATAAATTCATTGAGCAGCTCGGCCATTGCCCTCTGCTAATCCATACACTAGGTGCATATCTGCCAGCTCACAGTTCATATATCGATGCATGCTCTTCATGCAGCGACTACTGCTTGAATGAGTAAACCAGAAATTTTCCCTCTCGCGAACTAATGAACAGCGGCGTGTACTGACTTACGGTGACGTTTCCAGTTATGGGTTCCTATGCGATTCATATTCCTTTAGATGTTACCTACCTCCCCTAAACGTTTGTACCAATATTTTTAAGACACCCTGTATATACCTTGAGACAGACCTTGATTGGAACCAGATAATTCAACACTAAATAGAGATTATAGTTCTTTGTAATCAGTAAACTCACAAAATGAGCTTTTCTGCTATTTATAATGCAGAAGATAGGGTACACTTGCAATAAATCTCAGTTTTCTCATTCTTATAGGATCAGATGTCAGCCTGGAAGGTTCTGGGATGAATTAGTTGAACCTGAACACTGGCTGTTTTGCAGTTTTTTTCCCTTAAACCCTGCTGAACAGTTTGCCTTAGAAGTATTATACTCTGTATGTGTGCATGTATGCACCCTCCCTCTCCCCCCCCTTTGGTGAAGAAAAAATATAGTGTAAAATACCCAATTTATGACACTATGCATTCTTGAAAAGTAAATCAGAAGTGATCTTCCCACAGATAATGGTATGTTGAAAGAAATGTTCCAAAACAAATAAAAAATTTAATGCCCAAAAATGCCAACTGGAATAATCATAAGACTTATGTACAGTGACAAATGACAACAGAACCAAAAGTAATAAGAACATTTAACTTTTTCAGCAAAAAGATTTTAAAATAACATCTTTATTGCAATATACAGCAGATCCTGATCACATTTGAGGAGCCATAATTAATGAGACATACAAATACATGTCACTTTTGCTTTTTTTTTGGGGGGGGGGGATCACTACAGCAGTGCAGTTTAACCAAAGGCTTGAATTGTGTACATAAAACAGTTACTTCTGTAAAATTTATATATAATTACAAGGACTCGCAATTAACTCCATGGAAACCTTTATAGCCATCATGATGTTAAATTATCAGACCTACTTGTGTTGTGCTTTATAATCCAGCAGAACCATCCGATCAGGTAATTTTACAATAAATCATGAATACAACTGAAAGAGTTGGCTTATGCATGGTTACTGCATAAACGTACATTCCTACTACCAATTTAGTATGAATGCATCATTTAATTATATCTCATACTGTGAGATATAATTAAATTAAATTTAATTATAACTCATTGTGAATACCTTCACAATGAGTAGCCGAAATATTGCGCTGCTTTGAATAAGTAACACTTCCCCAGTGGAGAAGACCAATGTTACTTATTCTCTGCAGATGCCACCACAGAGCTAGCACTGTTTTGAAGCTTGTTGGCATATATCTGGGTGGTGGTATGTGCAGAGAATAAGTAACCTTAATACAGATAATCAACCAGTTGACCTTTGAATTTGTTCAAACTGTCACCGTCAATTGCCTGAAAGGGGAATGACCACCGCATATTTCAGGAGCAATATGGCTTTAGTTGCTAATGCTCCTAAAAACCAAATAACAAACAATTGCCTGAAAGGGTAACTTATCCCAGCAATCAAAGAGACTCTGGCTAAAAGAAAACTTCCTACAATCTAATCTAAACCTCAATCCCCTGTAATATGAATTTATGGAACCTAATTCTTTATAACAGTGAAAATTCCACCTTCATTCATTTTACTAATCCTACCAGTGCCTTATAAACCACAATTGTTTGTTTGTTGTTTGGTTTTTGGGAGCATTAGCAACTAAGGCCATATTGCTCTGGGGATATGTGGTGGTCATTCCCTGACCTTTCCGCATCCTCCGTTTTTGGAGGTCACAGGCTCGAACACCAGTCTAATCAAGAAGCGTGTGCTACGCACTGCTGCTCCTGCCCACCCGGCTACGGAGGCGCCAATATAAACCTCAATCCGGTCACCTCTGAGGTGCCTGGTTGCCAAGCTCTGTAGCCTACACAGTCTTTTCCACTGGTGAAGTATTACTTCTTCAAAGCAGCGCAATACCTCTGCCACTCGTTGTGAAGGTTTAATTATATCTCACAATGAGATATAATCAAACGATGCATTCTTATTAAATTGGTAGTATAAATGATGCACGTGCAGTAACCATGCATAAACCAACTCTTTCATACTTGTAGGCATTTAGCCGAGAAATATTTTTAGATGAATACAACTGTTAATTATATTTAACAGTCATGCAGGCTTAAACCATAGTCCTCTTTCTCAAGACCACTCTGCTACATCAGAAAAATCTATCAGAAACATGTTTTTGGAAAATATCGCAAAGATCTCCTCAGGCAGTAATTAATTAAGTCACTGTTACCTAGCAAAAAAAAAAAAAAAAATTCCAAACACTTGCTTGATAATACACTTTAAATAACGTGCTAAATTTAACATGTACAGTATATGTTGAATTGTTAAATATAATAGTTAAGTTTGTAATCATGTTTAATAAAACTGAGACAGTATTTACATTCTATACAGTGGGACCAACTGATGATGTTACCAACAGCAAATTCAAAATGGGAAGCATTCAAAGAACTTATCTTGGAAGCTACTAGGCTTTACATACCAACTAAGAAATATTGTTCAAGGTTTAGGCCAAAATGGATGTCAGATGAACTAATGAGGCATATGGCAGAGAAGAAAAATGCATGGGATACTTACAAATTAACACATGACACAGAAGCCTATGATAGATACAAGTTGATATGCAACCAAGTTACAAAGGAGGTTAGGCAGGCGAAGGCAGATTACGAGAAATCCTTGGCAAGGGATGCAAAGAAAAACAGCAAAGAGTTCTTTACTTATGTAAACTCTAGAAGGAAGGGGATGAATCAGATTGGTCCACTTGATATTGATGGGTCAACTGTTGATGATCCTGCTCAGGTAGCTAACAAACTAAATGAATATTTTGCATCGACATTCACACATGAGGAGTTATTCAGCAAGGGGAATGCCAGAGGTGTATTCAACTCTAGCAGTAAGCTACAGTATCTTGAAATAACTGGGAGTAAAGTGGAGGAGAAACTGTTGAAGATAAACACAAGAAAGGCACCCGGGGTGGATGGGATCTATCCAGTTATATTAAAGGAGGCAGCAAAGGAAGTAAGCAAACCCTTAGCCATAATTATGAGAGCTTCCTTGGACTCAGGGGAGGTACCCATAGACTGGAAATGTGCAAATGTGACCCCAATTCACAAAGGAGGATCAAAGGCTGACACAAGTAATTATAGACCTGTGAGCTTAACTTCTGTTCCAGGAAAATTAATGGAGGCACTGGTTAAAGAAGCACTGCAGGATCATTTAGACAAGACTTCAGTTATAGCTCAGACACAGCATGGTTTTGTTAAGGGGAAGTCTTGCCTGACCAACTTGATTGGATACTATGATGCAGTCACAAAAGAACTGGATGCAGGGAATAACTTTGATATTATATACTTGGATCTTAGAAAGGCTTTTGATACTGTTGCACATGGAAGACTGCTACACAAATTGGAGCAGTGTGACATTGGAGGCAAATTGCTGCTATGGATAAAGGGGTGGTTGAGGGGGAGAAGACAAAGAGTGGTAATCAATGGACACTGCTCATCGTGGACTAATGTTATTAGTGGAGTCCCTCAGGGCTCAGTGTTGGGTCCATTATTGTTTTCTGTATTTATAAATGATATTGATGATGGTATATCAAGCTTAATGTCCCAGTTTGCAGATGATACAAAGGTTGGCAGGGTTGTCAAGGACACTACTGACACTATGCTGCTGCAACAGGATCTGGAAAGGTTGAGCAGATGGGCTGAGAGGTGGCAAATGAAGTTTAACATTGACAAATGTAAAGTACTACACATGGGAAACAGCAACCCCAGAGCAACGTATCAACTCTGTGGTACTACACTGACAGTGGTAGAGAATGAAAGGGACTTGGGGGTGATTGTGCAGGCAGATATGAAGTTCTCTGAGCAGTGCAGACGGGCTGCAAGAGTAGCTCATGGAGTATTGTCAATGATATACAGGAATTTTTCCAGCAGGGATAAGGAGGTGATTATTCCCTTGTATAAGGCAATGGTCAGGCCACACCTAGAGTACTGTATTCAGGTCTGGAGGCCTCATTTCAAGAAGGACGTAGAGCTGCTGGAACGAGTACAGAGAAGGGCAACGAGATTAGTGAATGGAACAAAGGGGTGCTCTTACGAAGAAAGGCTTAAGTTTTGCAAATTACATTGTCTGGAGACTAGGCACCAGCGAGGTGATCTGATAGAGGTGTATAAAGCCTTGAATGGTTTAAGCATGCTCAATGCTGATGGGATTCTTCCTCTAGCTCAGAAAAATCACCTGAGAGGGCATAAATTCAAATTGAGGAAAGACAGATGTAGGATAGACGTGCGGAAATTTGCCTTTAGCCAGCGGGTGGTTGGTTGGTGGAACAGACTGCCATCCCTTGTGGTGGAGGTTGATAGCCTAAATAAGTTTAAGGCTCAGCTGGACAGGTATTTTGAACGAACAGAGGGGTGAAGTGGAAGTGGGTTTTTTTTTTTTTTTTTTTGGCTGATGCTGCATAAGCTTGCTTTCTTGCATCAAATGCCTCTACTAATGCTAATGCTAATAACAGTAGATAAAAGCAGAAAATCTTTCTTATAAATTTCACGAAAACCAAGATACAGGTTCATAAAACAAAATATCCTATCAAGTTTTATTCATAAGAGTGAAAGTTCATAAATTGGGCATTCATATGCCAAAAAATTAGGATCAGCTTTACTTCGCACTCCATTGAGGGGGCATTCTGATACTGTCACCCTACCTGTTCTAATCATTATTATGATTACCTGCCTCCCCAACCAAGGATAAAAAACAGAACAGTGGCTGTTGGTGGTAAACTGAGGATGGGATCCTGAAGTTGGAGTTTTACAGATGAGATGGAAATTAGATGTTTATCATGAACTACAGTTTGTTTTACTAGTAATCATTCATTTTAAATTCAAAGACTGCATAAGCAAAAGACACCGAGGGTATGATTTTTTTTATTATTCTAATCTCAACACTACTTAAGAATGGGTTGGATTTGTAATTTAATAACTAATGCTATGGTGCACCAATTACAGACTTAGATAATATAGGCTTGTGGTATTAAACATTAGGATTCACATCAAGTGATCTAAATTCCCATTGAGACCTCTGGATTTCACGAACAGAGATAAGGAAAGAGCTATTTGCTGTTCTCTTAGGTATAATAGATACTCTGATATGTTTTACTATGAAATAGGGCTGATGGTTACTACACAATGGAGGCATTGCTTGTGAGTAGTTACCTCACAACTGACTATTTCTAATGCATACTCTAGTTGGTATGACTTTGTTCTTTTTTTAAGGCTTGATAGCCATTTCTTGTAATTATTCTCAATCTGGAATGATTCATTTGTGTGTTCCACCAAATGTACAACCTTTTTTCTTAAAAAAAAAAACAATGTAAAAGTATAACACATTTGTAATCAAATATAAGGTTTATAGAGGATTGGCAAAATCAGACTGAAAACATTCTTGGCAGCAGAGCATGCTGTGCTTGTTCATTTCCTGGAATTTCACAATACCTAGGGATGTGCAATAGATGACTATTTCATTAGTTTGTATGAAGTTATACTTTATTCAATTTGCTGCAACGAGGGATGACTGGAAAGGAGTTTATATATTGGGAAGTGTATATATTATGCTTAAAGAATCAGTACATATAAATGGTTTGATGGTATAATGACTATTTAATATTCCTAAAGCTAATAGAATGGCACAAAATTCTAGTACTGCACTCCAATACAACCTTGTTCAGTAGAACTACAGCTACATGAAATTGCTTTCTCTCTTGGAACAGAGAAAGTGTCCTTCGACAAAACTGGAGAACTCAGGGGTTGGCTGCATGAAATCGCTTAATGCTGATATCTTGTTGGATATTCTTTCCCCATTGCCAGAAATTATCTTCCATGCGTAGCAAGGGTATTTGCCACTGAGTCTGGAAGGATGTTATTCATATTTTATTAGTCTCCAGCACATGTTTAATCTTTGTAACCTAATGCCATGCATTTTATTCTCCAGTGATTTGTTTTAACACAAGTTATCCCACATTGGTGTGAAGAGGTATTGCCATACAGGATAATGTTAGAGAGTGCAGATTTTAGCAATATAATTTAACAGAATGTCAACTAAGGGATAACAGTGATTCATGGGCTCTGAACTGAGGGTGTACATAAAAGTCCATAGACCAATTCATACAGCACTGTGATGCAAGGATTAAGCCATTTGAGTATGCTTTCGATGATGTCCATCCCAATCATCCAAGCTACAGAAGAGGACAGGTAACTTACTTCATCCAGAGTATGAATGATTGGTGAGAGCCACTATTGCAATAATCTTGTGAGCTCCAACTACCTCTAAAAGAGTTGGTATACATAACACATTTTTGGTGGTGGTGGCAAGTTTGTACCCAATCCAAGGCTAGCTGAATAGCATGCAAGACTGCAGTAACTATGCTGCATTCAGGTATAATCTGCTCATGTGACCTGTCTGGAAGACATATCCCATGGATAGTTGACTCTGAACCATCAATGTAGACAGACAAGAAGTCAGAATATTCAGCTCTGTGTATGGTGTAGAGTTTCAGATAGACAGAGAATAGTATTACCTCTCCATCCCCCTTCCTAATTGTTGAGGGAGATGATGCAGGCTGTATAGAACACAGGCATGCCAGAATTGACTTGGTGAGAGGTTAACTTTGTCTACTGTGATCTAAGTATCTTTTGGATATCAATACCAAAAGAATGGTTAACAGCGTTGTGGATTTTATATAAAACTTTTCCCAATGTGGCTTTATACTGAATCTCCACATGGGGTCTGCTAGGAATTTCAGTTTAAAAGCATACTGCAATGACAACTTTTGTCAAAACAGCAGTGACAGGATTGAACAACTGAAGGGTGCTGCCTCTAGATTGAATCCTAGGTTTATGCATCTACATAAACCTAGGATTCAATCTAGAAGCAGCACACAAATGCACAAACATCCTCCAAGTTGAAAAAAGGTCAACATTTTATCAAATACAAGCCCCAAGAATTTCATCTCAGATACTACTGAAACAGCATTTTGTCTCAATTTGGATTCTGGATGATGATTACACTTTTGAAAATAACATATGAAAATGGTCTTCAACAATAACCTACAGCTAATTCCTAAGAGGTGTGGTGATCAGCGGCTTGTTGCAGCTGTCTTTCAGTGATCTTCTTGTTATAAGACTGGGCAAATAAGCTAAAATCACAGTTTGAGGAAACTGTTCAGTAACGGAATTCACTTTAATGGCAAAAGGATGAACACTTAAAAACATATTGGATAGATGTTTCCAATACAATTAAACGATCAAAGTGGGTCTTTCTTTGAAAGACCAAACATCGAGATGAGGCCATTTGCTTCTAAATACCTCATAAAATAAACATTGATCATTCACTCCGCTTGCAGAAAAAGCTGGTCAGAGTACGGTGATAGTTGGAACTTTAGGATCCTTTCATGTCTTAGCAAAGGCAAGGACTATTGCCTTGAGCCAGGCACCCAGAAACTGCTTTTAAAGAAGGATTCTCTTATAAAGAACAGGCCTTTTTGTTATAAAGAAAGATTAGGTTTCAAATAAAAGGATTTGCATCCTTGCAATAGGCCATAAACGGTAAACTATAAAGGTGCAAATCCTTTAAGTTATGCACCTACTTTCCATTTCATTCTTTCAGAGCAGAAATAAGACAATGTTGCAAATGAATATGCAATAGCACATCAATTAATGATTTTTCATCTTGCTTTCATCCACTCTGTATGCTGCATAGTTATCCAAAAGAAGTAGTTTTTTGAATGTTTCCATAACTCAATCCCAGTGAAGCATCTCAGATTCAAATAAGGCCATGTCATCAAAGCTTTCCCAAAATGTACACTGGAACACATTGGCTGATAGATTTTGTTCCAAATAATTTGGCAAAACATTAAATTGAATCAAAAAGTGGACCATGTATACCAGAATATTTTCACTCCTTTGCAAAGTAGTGGGGGAAAAAAAAAAAAAACTCTAAAAGAGCTTAGTCAACATCACAACGCTGACATCTATACATTTTGCTATAATTCTTTGTAGAAAAATGGGTAAACCTGAAAAGAATTGTAGCAAGATGAAAACTATCATTTTGCAACAATTCTTTTTAAATAACTGCATAGTTTTTTTTTGTTGTCGTTTTATATTCCAAATTGCAAGCACTGTTGAGCTTTCACGAGAAACACATTTCTTCCTCTTTTCTATTTCTCAAATAACATTCATTTAATCCTTGGTGTTTAAAACTTTTAGCTTGCTGTCCATTGTGAAAGTACTGTATAATTTTCAATGACACAAACTAGTTGGAATTCAAAATGAAATCAATGTCCTTGAGCAGAGCATAACTACAAGTGTCACTGGCACTAAATACTTGAGTTAAAATAGTGACAAAGCCTTTTCAGAAGTGTACATTTGATTTGTGAACAATTCTTTTCAAAGATGAAATTCGAGTTTGCTATTTTCTGACATCAAATGCACTCCCATAATGAGGCACTGTTTACAGAAAACCTATTGCAATATAAAATTAGCAATAAAAAAAGAGGCATAATTACATAAATCCAACTATGTGCCCATACTGCATAGAAGCAACATCACATTGCCACCTATTCTGGTAGGTTTTGGTTTTGCACTTTCTATATAAATGGGCTGCATTACTGCTTCCTTCAGTTTATTGTTCAGTATAATAAAATGTCACACTGTAAACTTTTAAAAGAACAGAGGTTTTTAATACACATTGATGTAATATACCACTATGCAAGAAAAAGATCACCGTAAAAATTTGGGAGTTGATTTATATGGCAAATAGAAAGTTTGATGTTATTTCTGAGGCATGTAATTTTGAAATGATGGAACTACAGTAAAATGGCACAATTTATATGAAGATTTTTCTTATTTAATTGTGATGCTATAGCTGCATCATTATTTCCGAGGTTGTATTAACCAAGTTTGACTACATATATAAAATGAGAAACTACCCGAATATGAGAAACAAAGTTGGCTAGAAATAAGTACAGGTAGTGCCTGACTTTGAGTTAATTTGTTCTAAGCATGCACTTGTAAAGCGGGAATTAATTTCCCATAGAAGTAATGTTAAGTAAAGGTCAACAAAACAATAATAGCTGATGCTTAAACCAGTGGTTCACAAACTACTGCGATCTATGGACCGTGTCAAAAATCAAAAGACATTTGTGAACATATATATAAAGAATATTATATATATATAATATTCTTTTGTATTATGATGGTTCAATTCGCATTTTATTTTTAATGTGTGTGTGTGTGTGTGTGTGTACACTGCCCTACCATTAATATCTGGACACCCCTCCATAGATAAGGAAACAGGTCCTATGTATGCAACACAGGGCCGGATATAAATAGGCAGTGGGCTACGAACAGACAATCACAAAAGTGAGCATGCAAGATTCAACAGAACTGATCACCTCAACAAATGCTAGATGCCGATTAATATGGTGTAAGGAGTGCAAATCCTGGACTGTGGAGCAGTGGAAAGCAGTCCTATGGATAGACGAGTCGAAGTTTGCAATCTGCCAGTCTGATGGACATTCCTTGTTTTGTGGTGAACGCCAGGGGGGCAGTTCCTTCCTGATTGTATCCTCCCAACAATGAAGTTGGGTGGAGGCAGCATCATGGTATGGAGCTCCTTTCATGGTTTGTCTTGGGCCCATTAGTTATTAACAAAACCATGAATGCTGTGCAATACCAGGACATCATGGACAACTATGCACTTCCATCACTATGGCAATGCTTCGGGGAAGGTCCATACCTGTATCAGCCAGACAACACTCCATGCCATACTGCTCGGGTGGCAACGGAGTGGTTTGAGGATATGGGTACCCAGGGTACTCATCTGAACCTTACTGAGCATCTTTGGGATTTATTGTCTCATCAAGTATGAGCACGCCGAGATCGTCCAAAGAACAAGGCCAAACTGTGAGTACATTGAAGGCCATCATAAAACCAAAAAATATTTCAGCCCAAAATATTAAATGACACAAAAGCTCTTTTTGTATAAAGGCAGGTGCCTGGATATTAATGATAGGGTAGTGTATATATGTATGAACACTGGGTTTTTTGAAAAGAAAATTTCAGAGTTTTATGTTTAAAACAACTCAACTTTTCTATTTTCACATAAATATATAACTTTATTTATCATCAAATTTGCTGTACATAGAACAAATAATTTGACCAGTTCCAGAGGGTCTGTTTCACGGACCCCATAGAACTGGTCTACGGACCCCAGTTTGAGAAATGCTATTAAACAATGATTTATTTATCCAAAGAAATGAAAACATTGTCTTTAAAATCAAGCAAATTATAATAATAAAGGAATTGTCATACAAATGGCAATGTATATTCTTCGTCACCATCGACTAAATGCACATGCATTGATGGTTCGTCACTTGATTGCTCATTGTTGGAAGCACAAGGAGCCGTCTTCTCCAGAAATGTTTCAAGAGTAATTTGTTTCCAAGAGTCTTTTCTTTTCTTTATAAATTTCACGATAGCATGCATAAGCATTTTTTTAAAACTGTAGCAACTTTTCTAGTGTGCTCAAAATTTGAATCTTGACTCAAAAATCTCAATTGCTTTTTCTGTGTTGAAAAGCTTCAAGTCCCTTGAGAGTGAAGGAACAAACAGGAGTTTCAGATGTTGAGCCTTCTTCACATTTTGCTATTTCAATGAGATCTTCATTTGTGAGCTCTGCATTGTGTACTTGAAGCTGATCAGTGACGTCAGTTGTAGAAACCTCAAGCCGCAATTGGTTAACAACATTTACGACCATTTCTGTTTCATTTTGTATAGTCTCTGCTGGTTCTTGAAATCCATCAAAATTATCAATAAACTGATGATGGAGTTCATTCCAACCACACTTCATGTTCTCTGCAATTTTGTCCCATGCCTTTGATATTATGATTATATCTAAAATATGGAAGTCTGTCTGAAATTCTTTAAGAGTTGGATCTCCCTCCTTATCTCTGCCTGAACAAACAAATGCATGCACAGTAGTACTGCATTATATAGCTAAGAGCATGGTTTGAATGCCGTATTTATGAATGTTTAGCATTTATGCAATTAATATTCATATTTTCAATTTTGTTGATACTTGGAAAAAAATAGCCCCTCGTAAACCCGGGAACTGACTGTATACAAATTTTTCAATAGAAGCAAAATGCATCCCAACATTTAACTTTCAGAAAGCAGATTTTTTTTTTTTTTTTGTAATGACTTCAGGTTAAATTTCACTGACAGTATACATTTTGGTTGCCTAATCGAACAACCTGGTAGCTGGTTCCCTCTGAAGTATTCCTCAGGATAGTTGGCACCGGAGGAAAATCAGACTCATCTGGTAAAGTGAATGATTAGGCCTTGGGGCCAAAACGACCTGAACCTATTCCTAAACTTTAAATGGATGAGAAGTCCGGCTTGCTTGATTCAAAGCCTGGACAAAAGGATGCAAGTGCTCAGTGGGCCACTTTTGGCCAGCAGAACTGGCACTATGGGATGAACCAAAACCCAAGTTACGGCATCCGGTACGAGTTTTATGGAATTTTCTGTTGTTCTGCTTGTTCTCCCACATAAAACTGATGGAACTGACACTGCAAATATCTATTCTAAAATACAGCCATAGGATTTTTCTAACTCTTTGATCTGCTGTTATACACCACAAACAAATAATAAGTTGTTTCAACGAAGATATGGTTGCAAACTTTGCCCTGTTCAGAAATGTTGAGTCCAAGTTATAACAAAGGCTCTACCAGCTACAATTAGCTGTGGAAAGTATTTATAAACTTTCAGCAGAAAGAAAAATACAGAGTTTGGTCTGTAACACCTGGTTCTGTTTTTAACACCCTCTTACACTAAGCACTGAGATGGGATACTTAAAATGCTTATTTATTTTATATGATTCAAGATTTCCATGAAGGGAAACTCATTTCACCCTAATACAGTAACATAAAAACCCACAGAATGCAAGTTATCGATATTATTGCAAATGCAATAAGATTAAGTTTACCACTAGTTTACAATAGATTGTGCTAACAGAAAAGCCCAATAAACCAGAAAGTGCAAATTGCTTTTGTTTTATGGTCATGACCTCCAGAAATATGTTTTAAAAAAATATTACAAAGGCATTCAAAATTGATTGTTACAATGGAACATATGATAATATGAAAGTGTATTACAGTTTCCATTATAAAAATGACCTTTTAGAGAGATAAACAGCTTAGTTATATAGCGAATATTTCAACTTCTGAGGTCTTGGAACAAATTATTAAAAAAAAAACAAAAAAAACACCCCAATGTGTTATTGGGTTCACATTACAATATTTTCTCGATACCTCCATTTATTCCTACAGGATGCAAAATGTTTCCAGGTTTTTTTTTTTTTTTTAGTTTGTACCAGCCTGCAAAAACTTACATAAAGTCGAATTTCCGTAAGTCGAGTATTACATAAGCCAGAAAGTGGCTGTATTATTTTTTAAATATATATATATATATATATATATATATATGAAACCCTCAGACACTTCTCTAAATGTAGCACATTACTGATCATTTATCAACCTGTTTTAACATTCATATATTGTCTTATACTTCTCATTGGTCATTTATAATTGGTATTTACTAAGAAAGTGGCCTGATTTAAGTACAAACTTATGTATAAATGATAGAGGGTAATGTATTGCCTCATATTTCAAGACAACTCGCATTAGAGAAGCATTGCACACATTAAATTTCTCTGAAAAAAAAAAAAAAAAAAAAACCTTTAATTATGTTAGTGCTTATAAACAAAGTTTTTTTTTTTTTTTCCATTAATCTTTATTGCTGTCTAAATTGACAGAGGGCATCTGTCCTGGGCTGTATCACATGCATTATGTGCAAAATGATAATGCCAGCAGAATAAAGTTTGCATTTATTTACGCTAACTGAACAATTACAGTCAACTATTCTCAGTTTTTTCTATTTTTCTGAGAGGGAGGGAGTGGAAAGAACTGTTGCAATGGTGAAAAGTGGCAAATTATAGCCAAATAGATGGATTCTACACCATAAACTGGGGGGGGGGGGAGGTGGAGAGAGAGAGAGAGAGAGAGAGAGAGAGAGAGATTTGCAGTTGGGAGGAATTTGTTGGTGTCCACAACAGCTCCTCAGGGAGCTATGTGACTGGAAGAAGTGTGTGTGTATATATATACACACACACACCCACAGCCTGGAAGAACTGTGTATATATACAGCCACTCTCCAACTTAAGAGTTGCGTTCCGCAGAACTCTATGTAAGTCGAAACTTTCCTACTGCTTATGCAACACTCGCAACTGTGTGCGTGCTGAATTTGACTGAAGGAAAAAAAGAAATGTTCGACGAATATGCAAATAGAATTATTTATTCAAATTTTATTTTTATCTCATGTGCAGGAAAAATTAAAGTGTGCAATTACAAAAATTTTACATACATTTATATATGTAAAATTTCCATCTTCGCAATTTCCATTCCTGTGATTACTACGTACAGTTGAAAAGCACCGTCTGCTTCAAGAAGGAAAATCGTTTTTCAGAATTTAAGTTAAACTTTAATTTTTTAATTGTTTTCAATTGATCATTTTGCATTAATCTTTTATTCATTTTAATTTTTAAAGCGGATAATACAGAAGTAAATTTCTTCTATTCTTCTGCAAATGAGGATATTAAAGATAAGTATGCCAAACCCCAAGTCAAGTTTGCAGCAAGAATTGGTTTAATAGGTTCAAGAATCTTACTGGTTTCCACAATGTTAAATTTATCCAAGTTAGTTGCTAGGTGTTTGTAATTGCAAACCTTGAGCCCAAAAAGGTATTATTATTTTGGCTGGATAACTAACTTGGATAAATTTAACCTTGAACCTACTTCTAATGTATGTATTTGCCATCAGGCCAATCTCCAACCGTTTATTGATACACACTTTGGCCATATCTTAACAGGCAACCTAGAGATTATACCTAACAAGGAACTCAGACGCCATGTCCTATTGCTTCCAATATAGGTCACCCTTTAAAATCAACTTTAAATACTTCAAAAAACGATTATACCAGGATTTACTTAACTTCTGTTTTAAGCTCTCTTACCAACATAATGTCCCCATTGAAGTCTTTCAAATATGGATTAATTCAATACTTGCTATGATGCTACAACATTATAAGCCATCATTACCACAGGTGCAACCATCAGCAGAATTAAAATTTCATTTTTCCACATTAAAACAACAATTGGAGGACCTGAATAAACATTTTATAATCACCCCTGCTGATAAAACCTCTTGCAATTACACCGTTATCTGTAAAGCCTTTTATTTCCAAACATTAAATACAGAACTAAATTCCAGTGCCACCTACAAGTCCATCACTAACAACAGCAGTATCATCACACAAAGAAGTTAATTGCTTTCGGCAAGAAACTAAAAATCAGCTTTAATAACTACAATTTTCCTTATATTTATTTCATATCCAAGTTCCACAAAACCCCTACAGGATTAAGGTTTTTTATATCTTGCAAATACAGTTACACCCATAAATCTGGAAAATATTTAGAATTACTTAAACCCATAATGGACATCCTTCCTAATAGTAGGATAATTAATAACATTCCAGTTATTAATGCTCTGAATACTGATAAAATTTCTCATGTGCAAACTGTTGATTTCAATTGTCTATTCACCAGCATAGACCTAACAAGCTTAAAATTGGTCTTGAATGAAATTTATAATACAGTAATACCCCGACTTACACGAACTCGGAGTTACGCGGTTCTTGATTTTTTCGTTTGGCAACGCTGCCGCCCACTATCTTCAAGGTCGTTTTTCATATGTTATCGATATCCGGTGCGACGGCGGAGATTGAGAGCGAAAGATGAACAAAATTCAACTTTGCTGCTTTTATGTTTTTTATATCAGTGAAGGGGAAACACATTTCACCGTAATAACGTAAAAACCAACACAATTCCAGCTATCGGTATAATCGCAAATGCAATTAGATCGAGTTTACTACCAGTTTATAACAGATTCCACTAGCAGAAACGCAACTGGATTTTTATTGTTTTATGGTAGTAACCCCTAGAAATGTGAGGTGTTAATAGTGTATCTCTGCCTTTATGGTGTTGTTTATTCAGTTGCTACATGCACGCAGCTTTGTTTATGCGTATCAAGCGTGCTCCTCGTTTTGTAATTGTGCTTTATTCCCTAAAAATTAGTAAAATTAAAAGGTGTGAAAAGGAAGCGTCCTGGTGAAGACACTGCAGATTCAGAGAGAAAAAGGAAAGCAATTATCGATAAACAGAGGCGGACTGGATCAAAAATTCTTACCCGGGAAAATTTATAGTGGCCTCACACTATGGTTTATGGCCAAAATCACACTGGCCCACCGGGGTTTCCCCGGTAAGGCTTATGGCCAGTCCGCCTCTGTGGATAGAGAAAAAATATGAAATTGTGAAACGCTTTGAGCGAAATGAAAGACCATGTGATATTGCACGTGCTACAGGCCTAAATGAAGCAACGGCGAAAAGCACATGACAATTGCAAACTTGACAGGTTGAAAATTGAAAAGGGCTTAAAAATTTTAGAAAACATAGACTCCAACGAAGAACGCGTTATAGCTACAAAGCAAGGAATAAAAAAATTATTAGCTTGCTACGAAGAAATTCTGCGTGAAAAAAAAGGAACGCGCTGTGTTGTCAGACGAATTTGTTAGATTTTATGAAGCCATCGACATCGAAATAACTTCTTTACGTAAGTCATTTGTTTTTTTAATACATATTTTGTATTAATATGTATAAAGAACTGCAATTTTATTAATATTTTTCTTCTAAACTAGTGTTTTTGTTAGTCCTTGGTCCCAATTAAGCAAAATTTATATGTATTTATATGCAAAGTTGTACCCCGACTTACGCGATTTTTGTCGGACCCACCTATCGCGTAACTTCGGGGTATTACTGTAAATACAAACATTGGTTGTAATTCAGTTTTTTGGAGCAATCTCATTAATCTGTGTCTCCAATAATTGATTACATTTTGATGGCAAAAATGTATACTTACAAACCAAAAGTAACCCCATGGGTAGCCCCTGCTAGCTGTATCTTAGCTAACCTATATCTATACTGGTCTGAGAGTTCTCTACCCTCAGATATTAAACTTCACAGATATATTGATGACTTAAAAAAACAAAAGGTAAAGTGCAGCCATTATCAACCCACTGCAGGATGGAAGCCTCCTCAACAATTCATGCTGAGGGAAATGGACCATAATCTACCACGCTGGTCCAGTGCGGGTTCGCAGATCGACTGTATTCTGTAGTCAGGGGCTTGAACCCTGGTCTACTCAAAGAGTGTGCTACTGCACTCCCGCTCCTGGGAGTGCAGTAGAAAAAAAGTATATAAAAAAAAGGCAAAGTGCAGCCATTATCAACCCACTGCAGGATGGAAGCCTCCTCAACAATTCATGCTGAGTGAAATGGACCATAATCTACCACACTGGTTCAGTGTGGTAGATTATCGACCGTATTCTGCAGTCAGGGGCTTGAACCCCGGTCTACTCAAAGAGCGTGTGCTTCTGCACTCCGCTCCTGACCACTCAGCTACAGATTGATGATTTATTGGTATTCAACTACCCTACATTTATACAGGACTTTGCTGGTATTTACCCTTCAGAACTTACTCTGGAGAAAACAAAATGATTTTTCAGCCAATTATTTAGACTTGTATATTAATATTAGCCGCCCTCAAACCACAATAAACATATACAATAAAAGAGATACTTTTAACTTTAATGTAGTCAGTTTTACCCACTGGCACACTAACATTTCCAAAAAATGTACATGCTAATATAATACTATCCCAATGCATCAGAATTGCTACAATATGCAATAGTGGCAGTCTCTTTGCTGACAACATCAAACAACTCCATGATAAATTGCTATGCAATAATTTCCCTAAAGCATTCCTCTTCAATCATTTCAAAAAAGCAGTAAATATTATAAAATTCAAAAAACTTATAAACTACAACTTTGACATAAACAACATATTTACTATTCGATTACATATTATTACTTTCAGGCTTGCACATAATGTATAGTTATATACCCCCTAGCCTCTGTAGTGTCTCACAGTGTAGAAAGCTTGTGCCTGCAGATTGGCAATGAATGGGGGGGTATTGTGTTCTGTTATGTCTTTCTTTTTTTTTTTTTACATGTACTCAATAACAATACCGGCTTAAACATATGAATATGAGGCATTTGTCCAGGGACCAGCTCTGGTAAGAGTTTAGCAACCCTGAACTACCAGAGCACAACTATTATTACTCTTCTTCAAATTGCTTTCTGTTATCCTTAATTACTACATTTTATTTCTTGTGCACAATTAGGCTGGCCAAAAGCAATATCGAGATGCTATTCCTCTGCTATTATTTCTTTTTTCTTCTGTTACAAAGTTTAGTGTCTTTTCTACATTACTTTGTCAGTCATAGTCTCCCTCTGATGGAACTTTGCCTCATCTGTTTATTCACCTATTTCCTCGCAACATGGGATGGTACACTTTGACAACTCCACTTCTCCCCCCTCACACGTGGTTACTTCAACTGATATAAACATTCTGAACAGATCTATCAGCTTTCTTCCTTGGGTTTCCAACGTTGCTCTGTAAACACCACACGCAGCTATTTCACCGATTCCAGTCCAAACAAACACACAGTAAGTTGGCTTTAACCTGTAATCTAAAGTTACTTTTTTAATTTTTGTAATGTATTGGTCTTTCTGATTTCAAAATTTTTATTCTTCTTTTTGCTTTAATCAAGTTTTATTGGCATTATTTTAGCCTTTTTTTTTTTTTTTTTTTTTTTTTGTTTGAAAGTTAATTTTATTCCTTTCTTTTTAGTCTGTCGGGTCGGCTATGATTTATACATTTCACTCGTATATATCATAACAGAAACAGAGACCCTGCTTATTGTGGTGACTCCTACAGTTTTGGTTGCCGACCCTTTGAAGTAGTTAAAGCCCTAGGACCCACTACTTTAGATAACGTTGTTATCATCGTTATTATTTTTATGTTAATCAATTTATTTCAGGTTATTGCCTTCACCTTACAGGCCTTCTCAATTTTTCCATGGTAATTACAATTGATAGGTCACCATCCCTTCCCTATACACTGAATATAAACATGTCTATATTTTTAATTATGGTTGCCTGGGTTTCTCTACTGTAACTAGTAGTATCCATGACACAGTTTAATAATTTTGTTTTAATACTTTGCTTGCTTACCTTTTCATTCAGTAACCTGATTATTATCAATATTATAAATATATATAAAATTAAGACTAAAGTGAGCTATGAGAACACTGAATTAGTGGACTATACTAATGATACATATTCAGCAAAAAAAAAAAAAAAAATCCTTAAGATAAACTTTATGAATGATTTCACTGATGGGGATGCTCTTGTTACAGAGTACAGAAACGAGCCGAATTTAAAACAAAAAACAAAACTGAAGTGATGAATAGGTTCATCCTGAGTAATGTTGCAACATGAGACAAACTTTGCAGAGCAAAAAAACTGCTCTAGTGCAAAAGACAATGCAGTTTCATACAATGCATTCCACTTCCACATTATTGCATGTAAGAAGAACAGTTTTAAATATGCAAATATCAGACAGTTATTTAACTGACCAACTTAGTCATACTCATCTCCCTCAGCCTTCAAACATCAAGCAGCTGCAGTTGTCATTTCTGCTGATTATGCTGGTCTTCAGAATCCACAAATTAAACTTTTATACAATTTTGAATTTGCATGCCGCACATAAATATCTATGTATATATATGATATATTTTTTTATAGAGTAAATGAAGTTTTCCTACTATTATTAAGTGTGCCTACACATGTGGTCAGATACAACACTACAGAATAATTATTAAGGACAGTATTGTTTTATGTAGTGTAATTAAATATCAATAACAAGTTTGAGTATTTGCAAAACATATGTGAGGGCAAATATAGTCAATGCATTGATTAACAATTGCAATGTATTTTCAATGTTAAGAAGTGAATTTCAAAATTGCCAAACTAAAGAAATACAATTTTATTAAAGTTTGTTCTCCCCCTACAATGTATTTGGTGTGTAAGTCTCATGATAGAACAATTGATTCTTCCCCCAATATATGCCAGAAAACTGAGTTTTCATTACCTTTAAAGAAAGTTCCTGTCATAAAACAGACCCCTTTCTTTCTTATATCCCATTAACAAAATGTTTACTTCTACATTTTCCATTAACAAATCGTTTCAAGTTAACTAAAGCAAAAACCAGCTGAGAAGTATGAAATAAACCACATGGGGAGACAGGGGTTAAGAATGAGTCAGATTTAAAAATACTTACTTTCATTAACTCTTGTGCAGCAATTCCACCTATGACAGCTTGCATAGGACACAGATCTCCTGCTGCAACATAAGCTAAATGAGATAATAAATTTTCACTTAATTCATCTACCCTGGCGGGACTAGTTTTGTTCACTTCTCGGGCTAAAGATACAAACTCCTCGGCATCATCCTAGAAAACAAACACAAAAATTGAATTTTTGGACAACAAAGTAGTTATTTGTTAATGTCACTAAGTTCATATAGGTTAAATGAAGTGTACCATGTGAAAATTTATGAATTTCAAAAGTGATATAAAAAAAGGGAGGGGGGGGGTCACATATATTTGCAAAAATGGTTTACTGATTGTGGAAAAGATTTTTGCATGTCAGTATTTTTAGGCCATAGTGTGCCTATCAGTCCAGTAGAGACTAGAACTGTTGACTGCTGCGTAAGCAAGAATCACTCAGTCATATTCATTTTGGGAAATGGGGGATATGAGTTATTGCCAACAATATGGCCAACTAAAGGTTTCTGTAAATTTACATGAAAACTGGATTAGAAAGGCTGGGTATTATTGGACAAGGTACAGTCCAAAAGTATGTGCTTGACGTGAGTGGTGTAAAAAACACTGTAGAGGATCATTTCAACCGACTAAGAAAGAAAAGGTGGAAGAGATAAGTATGGCCTATTTGGGTTCCGGCTAGGATTACTTCTATATTACAGAAGTTGAAGTACAGAAGCTGAAGGTTCATAATTGTGGCACAACTGAAAGAGTTTATATATTTGCCATAGATGTGTCAGTTGCTTTTTAAATAATTCTCTCTATACTAGACTTATAATCAATTAACAGTAGCAGAAAATTTGCAAATGCTATGCAGATGGATGTTTGGCAGCTTGATCCATGCTTTTATTTACTGGCATTCCACTGTGGCCTGAGATCCAATCAAAGACAACTACAGTATTTTTTTTTTTTTTTTTTTTTGGTAGCTGTTGGCACATAGGCTTCTGTGGCCATAATGCACCTCCCAAGGTTTTTGCAGTACTTTGATCCAATCCCGAGGCGGGAATCGAACCCGCGACCTTTGGGTTGCCAGACAGGCACTTTACCCACCTGGCTAGCCTGGTCGGCTCAACTACAGTAAACTCGAGTTACATAACTTCAGACCAAAGAATACGAGAAGCAGTGAAGGGATCGGCACAAATGAAGCCAACTATAATAACGAAGGCTACAAAGTACATATTAGTTTTTACAGTACAATAACATGTTTTTTCTTCCTTTTTTCTTTTCTTATGTGCCACTCTGGCTACTTCACCATTATCCCCAGAAAAATTTTTTAAATTAAACTAATTAAAAATATAAATATTTTTCTATATCTTCTTCAAGAGGAGTGTTTCTATTTACAATGGGTTTCCTCAGCCTACAAGTTATTTCTTGTTAGGAATTTTTTCCCGCCATAAAGTGCGGTTCAAGGTGTTGTGGTCGGTTAAGCCTCAGGCTGTCATGCACTCCCATACTCCATCCATCCATCCATGTCCTCCTAGGTCTTCCTCTTCTCCTTCTTCCAGGAGGTATCCATTCCAGGATAGCCGGTTATCTGTTTTCTTGCATCCGTTTTACATGTCCATACCATGTTAGATGCTTTTCTCTGATGGTGTCAATAACAGTCTTTTTCACTTACATTTTTCCCCTTATGTCTTCATTCCGTTTTCTGTCTCTTCTAGAAGTTCCTGCTGAGTGTCTCCAAAAATCCATTTCTGTGGAGAGCAATTTGTTTTTCGCTCGCCCATTCAATGTCCAGGTTTCTGCTCCATACAATAGAAGACTTTGTACAATCGTTTGAAATATAAGTTTCTTTGTTTTATATAGGATATTTTTGCTCCACAGAACAGTTTAACATGCCGATAGCCTTCCTGCAGTCTGTAATTCTCTTATTGATCTCTGCTTGGGATGATCCATCGCTTTGTAAGATTGATCCCAAATATTTGAATTTATCGACTTGTTTGATTTTAAAACCTGCAATATTCAGAATGTGTCCTGACCCCGAACACAACATTTCAGTCTTGCTAAAATTGATTTTTAGACCCCATTGTTTATATTCCTTAAACAATTGACGACATGCATACTTTGCATCTTTAAGTCTTGTGCTATCACCACCTGATCATCTGCAAAAAGTAAATTGTGAATATATGTGTTCTTATTAATCGGCAATCCCATTTTATTACATTTTTTTGACCAGGATCTTAGGCAGATGTCGATATAAATTTTGAAAAGTGTTGGTGACATGCAACAACCTTGTAATAAGCCTTTTGAAGTGTGGAATTCAGGTGACAAAGCTGATCCCACTTTAATTCTGCATCTATTATTCTTGTAAATTGCCTTAATAATGTTAATCAGTTGTCCATCAATATTTGCCTCTTTCAGTGCTTCCCATAAGAGTTTCCTTGGAACACTGTCATATGCCTTTTCAAGGATCTGTCATACTGTTGAGATATGATCTATACATGACCTCCCAGCTGAAAAACCACTTTGTTCTTCTGATATCTCGATTCGGGTTTCTAAATGGTTCCTGATCCATTTTCCAAGGATCTTTAACAGCGGGTTCAGGATGCATATTCCTCTGTAATTTGAACAGCTTTTCTGATCGCCCTTCTTATAAATTGATGTAATATATCCTGTTATTTCTTTCAGTATTTCTTCTCCTCTCAGTATACTATTTAACAGTTTTTGTATCAGAACAGCCACTCCTCTTCCTCCATATTTAAGAAGTTCCATGTAAACTCCTCCAGGTCCAGGTGATTTGCCATTCCTTCCTTCAGCAGGAGTTCCACTTCCCTAACAGAAACTTTTAAGCCCGAGTCTTCTACACTCTTCCCGGTCTTCTTTTAAGTCCTTCATAGTACTCCGTCCAGTCTTTCAAAGATATTAATTGCAAACCAGCATTGTGTTTATTCTGATTTCTCAAGTCTTTAAGGACGTTCCATGATTCCATTGATTGCTTGAAGCCCAATTTGCTATTAATAGTTGCGCATTTCCTTTCCCATTCTTCATTTTTCGCTTCTACTACCAACCGATTGGCTATTTTCTTTTTTTTCAACATAAATGTTCCTATATGCACCATTCCTATCACCCAGCCATTTCTGATATGCAAGTTTCTTTTCCTCTACAGCAACTCTTACTTCCTCTGTAATCCAGGTCTTTTTTGGTCCTTGGATCTTCTTTTTGCCTAGGATTTCATGAGCTATTTTTTTTTTTAACAGTATTTTTTAAATACTCATAGATTTCTTCAGTATTACCTTTTATCTCTATGTTAATTGCAGCATCCAGTCTCTGGGTGAAGTTGTTTCTAATGCTGTCGTCCTGGAGTAGGTCAATGTTAAATTGATCCACTTTTAGTATTTCTCCTTCCCTGCATTGTTGGTTGTCCACACATTTTATTAATCCAGTTCCACCTCAGGTTGTTTTAACAAGAAAATGGTCAGATCCACATTCAGCTCCTCTATAAACTCTGACATCTTTCAATACATATGTCCCTGAATGTTTTGAAATAATGTAATCTATAACTGATCTAATTTGTCTTGTCTCCTGTGACCAAGTATATTTATGGATATCCTTGTGTTGGAAAAATGTGTTGTTTATTCTCAAGTCGAACTGTTCACAAAGATTGCATAGTCTAGCTCCATTGTCATTCCTCTCTTTCTCTCCAAATCTTCCAATAACTTTGCTATTTTGTTCAGTTCCTACTCTTGCATTGAAATCTCCCATTAGAAATATCTCTTTGTTCTTAGGAATTTTTTCTATTAGTTCTCTCAGATCCTCCCAAAATTCATGCTTCAAGGTATCGGCGGTGTCATTAGTCGGGGCATACATTCCCAAAATACATATTTCTCTCCCGTACATTTTCAGTTCCAATGAGATCATTCTTTCATTAATAAATTGCCAGTTTTTGATATTGTGTCTCAATTTCTTTTTAACAGCAATAGAAACTCCTGCTCTTGCTCTTTCACTCTTATCAACTCCACTCCAAAAATGGTAGTATTCTCCCATTATTTCCTCTACACATCCCTTTTTCTTTGTCTCTTATAACATGACGATGTCTAACTAGAATTTTTTCAGTTCATCTGAAAGAAAGTTTCTTTTAGTATTTTTCTACACACACACACACACACACACACACACACACACACACACACACTTTGGCATATCAAGGTTATAGTAGCAAATTTTATTAGTCACTCTCGAGTTACGTAAAACTCGACTTACGTAAGAAGTCCTGAAATTTATCTCTTACGTACGTTGGGGACTTACTGTACCTGCCAATTTTCACTGAGACAAACCAGCTCTCGGACAAACTTTAAAAAGAGATGATTGGTGTTTTGCATAGCTAATAGGACACTTTGTGACTGTATATTTATGCTCTTTTGGACTGAGAGGAAGAAAATATATCTTCTAGAGCAGGGGTGGCCAACTTAATTTGTGATGCTATCTACTTTTTTTTCTTCAAAACATGCCACAATCTACCATATCAAGAATTTCATTGCACATGGTTAAAAAAGTTAATCAACACCTATTGAAAAATAGTTTTTAAATTTAAATACAATTCAGAATTATTTTAAATTCATATGTATTTAAATTTTTAATTTATGCGAAGTTTGTTTTAATGTCATCTGTCAAGCTTTCAAAATCGAGGATATAGTGTGATATGGCTAAACGTATAGAATCACCTTCTGTATGCAAGTCCGTAGGAGTAGAGCGATTCTTTGTCTCCCAGATTTGCATAGATATGTGGAAACAAAACAGGAATTTAAAAGTTCACTGAATTTTTTTACATTTAGGTGCTTTTCTCAGCAAACATATTTCCAAAAGTCTTTTTCTGATGATCTGGCTTTCAGGAAGATATCGTTTCGCAACGTAATAATTTTATTTTCTAGTAATATTTTCTCCATATGAAAAATCTGAGATTTGTTTTGTATCTAAGTCGACATTAAATGGATAAGAAATATGTTGAACAATATCTTCAGTTGTTTCAAAATCATCCACAACTTTCTCAATTTCAGAAACATATTTCTCACTATTAAATTCAAAAATATGATACAGTCAGTCCTCGTATAGCACGATAGTTGTGTTCCTAGAAACCCTCTTGCAATGCACAATCGTGCAATATGAACAACAGGCCCTATGGGAAATATAGGGTTAGATGCCGACCACCCAAGACTGAACACACATTTGTAACTAAAACATTACCAAACACAATAAATAATCGTAATAAAATACTTACATATTTTATTACGATTATTGCGTAATAAAATATTGCTACTGCTTTTGCTTCTATCGTCAGCAAACTTGTTTTTTGTTTTATTTTCTATCCAAACAGACGACAGCCGTTCCATCTCTTCCAATTCTTTGTGTCTTGATCTAATGGATTTTAATTACACTTTGAGTTGTTCCCGCTATGAAAGTTGTTTTTATTTTCTCTTCATTCTTTCTAATTCTCGGCATTGCCTCATTTAGGTCTGTAGCACGTGCAATATCACATGGTCTTTCATTTCGCTCAAAGCGTTTCACAATTTCATATTTTTTCTCTATCGACAGAGGCGGACTGGCCATAAGCCTTACCGGGGAAACCCCGGTGGGCCGGTGTGATTTTGGCCATAAACGCTAGTATAAGGCCACTACAAATTTTCCCGGGTAAGAATTTTTGACCCAGTCCACCTTTGTTCATTGATATTGCTTTTCTTTTTCTCTCTGAATCTGTAGTGTCTTCACCAGGATGCTTCCTTTTCACACCTTTTAAGTATTTTACTCATTTTTAGGGAATAAAGCACAATTACAAAACGAGGAGGCACGCTTGATACACATAAACAAAGCTGCGCGCGTGTAGCAACTGAATAAACAACACCGTAAAGGCAGAGATGCACTATTAACACTTCACATTTTACTAAAGAACATTTCTAGGGGTTACTACCATAAAACAATTTCCAGTTGTCTTTCTGCTAATGGAATCTGTTATAAACTGGTAGTAAACTCGATCTAATTGCATTTGCGACAATACCGATAGCTGGAATTGTGTTGGTTTTTACGTTATTATGGTGAAATGTGTTTCCCCTTCACTGATATAAAAAACAAATACATTTTCAGAATCTTCTCTTAATTCCTATCGTGTTGCGTTCGGTTGGGGTGATTCTGCGTTTGACTGCCATTTCTTGTAAACACAAAGGCAAATCGTGCATAAGCGAATTCGGTTCGTGTTATATAAGATATCGTTCCCCTATTTATAAATCGTGTATGATCGAATTCGTGTAGTGTAAACACGTGTTATACGAGGACTGACATATATTTTTGCAAATGAACTTGCATATTTACAAAATAATAGAAATTTTTTTCTTTGAGATCCTTAGACATTTCCAAAAACTGATATTTATATGCAGAAATATTACTAATCATGCCACCCCCATTATTTTTTCCTTGCAATTACAAATTCAGATCACTTAATTTACTAGTAAAATGTGCCAAAAAAGCCAGAACACACAACCACTTTGTATCCTATAACTGCTGATAATCATCTCCCCTTTGATCAACAATTTTTTTTTAATTTCATTCAGCAAATTTCGAAATCTCTGTAGAAACCTACTCCGACTCAGTCACCTGACATCTGTGGGTAATATCAGATCTGGTTCATTTTCATAGAGTTGCATTTTGAAAAGTCTCCTTTGAAGAGATTGTCCTCTGATGGAATTCACGACTTTGAAAGCTATGTCCATAACACTTTTAGTATTTAATCTTTTGCTGGCTAACACTTGTTGGTGGATGATACAGTGGTAACTTAAAATCTGGAAATTCACAATCCTTTTGACACAATGTGATGAATCCATTAAGATGCCCTGTCATTGATTTGGCTCCATCTGTTGTTATTGATATGAGCTTAAATAGTGGTAATTTAATTTTTTCAATAAAATTTTTGAATGTGTTAAATATATCAAGAACTCTAGTTCTTTTTTTTTAACGAAACCATACCCAGCAGTTCTTCTCTAGTGGCAGAATCAGAAAATAAAAATTACGAATAAATTTTATTCCTATAAAAACCATACAAACCATACAGAAACGGGACCACGATCAGCAATATGAGCATGGAATTGTTCGTTCACGTTTTTTCGATGCGTCGTATAACAGTATTTGAGATATTTGTAGTTCTTGAGGAGCACTTCCAATTTCTTTTTGTTCTTAATTTTCAAAAAGACTTATTTCGAAAAATGCGTCTGATGAATTGACCATCAAAAAATGGTTTGCATTTTTTTGCAAGATGACCCACTTTAAATGATGCTACAGTTACTACTTTAAGTTGTAAATTAGGTGTCACGAAGAAATTTTGCTGTGCGAATAATCTGAATTTAAGTTCTATTAATTTAATTTATTTTTTCTAAGGTCACTACTATTAGGGGGAAAATCTGATTGGTATTTACCACGGGAGTGCGTTGAAGTGCCTTTCTAAATTTCCTTTTTTGGATCTAGCCACGGAAGCATTGCAAATCAAACATTTTTCTTTTATCATTACAAAAAAAGTATTCTAGTTTCCACTCTTGATGAAAATGATACATTTTACTCTTTTTCGTAGTATTCATTTTAAATCAAGGGATATTAAATTAACGTATAAGTACTGTCCAGTTATTAATATTAAGTAAGCTAAATAAGAATTCAATACATACACTATGCTCTCCACAACGTAACTGTGCGAGTTTTCACTAGACAAGCCTAGCTGCTGCACGGTGACAAGAGTAGTCACCGTGGTTCAATGGATTTGTAACAAGTGTATGCAGTGGGTGTATGATAACTTTTATATTTTGACTAATATATATGTTTAAAATTCGTCATGATCAACCGAAATTAAAGCTGCGATCGACATGTTGGCCACCCCTGTTCTAGAACAAGTTTCACAGCAACGTGACAACCACATTTTGCGGGAAGTGATACAGAAATGGTTGTTTCTTAAAGCACGACATCTACACCCACCTCACTCTCAGATTTCAATCCATCAAGCATAAATTTTAACTAAGTCTAGATAATTACATGTGAGCAGTATGTAATAGATGAATATTAATGCTTACTACAGGGAACTTTCCCACACCGCAGGATCTGGATAGAAGAAATATTTAGCATTAGCAGAGGTGCAAAGAAGCAAGCTTATGCAGCATCAGCCAAAAAAAAAATCCCTCCCCATTCCACACATTTATTCACTCCAAAAGTTCATCCATTTCTTGATTGCATTCATTTAAGCTGTCAACTTCCACAACATGTTACAGCAATCAACTACCCACTGGCTAAAGGCAAATTTCCATACATCTATGCTACAACTGTCTTTTCTCAATTTGAGTTTATACCCCCCTCAAGGTTTGTAATCTGAGCAAGAGGAAGAATCTCATCAGCATTGAGCCTGCACAAACCATTCAAAGTCTTATACACCTTAATAAGATCACCTCGCAGGGTCTCCAGACACTGCAATTTACAGAACCTAAGCCTTTCTTGGTGAGAGCATTCCTTGATTACCGTCACCAATCTTGCTTCACCTCTCTCCCCCCCCCTCTCCCTCTCCCTCTCCCTCCTAAAATGATGTCTCCAGACCTGTATGCAGTACTTCACATCCTTTGTGTTAAACTTCAGTTGCCATCTCTCGGCCCATGTCCCCAACTTTGACATCCCGTTGCAGTAGCATACTATCATTAACAACCCAACCCTGTCAACCTTTGCCAATAGCAAATTGACATTAAGCCTGATATATTTTCATTGGTCCACAAAGAGCAGTGTCAATTAATTACCACTGTCTTCTCCAACTCTACAATCCTTTTATCCATTGTAGTAACTTGCCTGTAATACCATACAGCTCTAATTTTTATGGTAGTCTTCCATGTGCAACAGTATCAAAAGCTTTACTGAAATCCAAGTATGTGTTATCAAAAAAAAAGATTTTTTTTTTGCATCCAGTTCCTTTGTGACCACATTAGTATCCAATCAAATTGGTCAGACAAGGCTCCCCCTTAACAAACTCATGCTGCGTCTGTATTACTGCAGTCTTGTCTAGATCCTACAATGCTTCTTTAAACAGTGACTCCATTATTTTCCCTGGCAAATAAGGTTAAACTAGCAAGTCTTTTATTACACATGCCACTCTTTCATCCCCCTTCTCCAATCCATGGGGACCTCCCCTGATTCCAAGGATGTTCTCATAACTATGGGTAAGGGTTTTCTTACTTCCTTTGCAGCCTCCTTTAATATAACTGGATATATCCTATTCATCCTAGGTGCCTTTAAGTTTAACTTCAACAATTTCATCTTCACTTTGCTCTCAGTTATTACAAAATCATTTAGCCCCCTTTTGGAGTTAAATAAGCTTCTGTCCTCCACTTCACTACAAAATTCCTCATGTGTGAATATAGATACAATATACTCATTCAGTTTGTCAGCTTTCTGAGCAGGATCATCGTTGAACCATTGCTATCAAGTAGACCAATCTGATTCATCCCCTACCTTCTAGATTTGACATAATAGGTGTAACAATAAAGTTTCAAGAATAATTTTGTTTCCATAAAAGTGGCCACCCTGTAAACCGTTACATCTCCAGTCGTTTCAGTCATTGTACAAGTTGGTTCGTGTAAAGATGTGTTTGAGTTTTGTGTTACTTGAAAAATGGAATGCAATTTAGAGCAAAGAGTTGTGATAAAAGTTTTGGTGAAAAGCGGTGGATCGTCAACGAATATTTATGAAAAGTTGACCAGATTTTAAGGAAATGATGTCGAAACCAGGCATTTTCAATTGGGCAAAACAGTTTTGAGGGGACTTGAATTCATTGAATATGCTGAGCGTTCAGGGTGTCCTTCCATGACTCAACATTGTTCATGTGCATGATCTTGTTCGAAGTGATAGGCGATTAACCACAAGAATGATTACTGAAACATTAATCGGGAAAGTGTTAGATTAATTTTGACTGAAAATTTGTTGACGAGGAAAGCTGTGCAAAGCTTTACCGAAAAACCTCTCTCATGAGCAGAAAGAAATTCGGTGTAGCGAAAGAGTTTAATTTCAAAATCTATCAAAATGTTGCAGCACCCTCTGTATTTGCCTGATTTGTCTTCTTGTAACATCTTTTTATTTTCTTGACTAAAAGGAGTCACGAAAGGAATGCATTTTAAGTCTGTTTCTGAAATTCAGAGTAATGTAACATGGGTATTAAAACAGATACCAGAAAGTGAGTACCAGATGTGTTACGATCAATGGATCCTACGCTGGAATGCATGTGTACAGTCTGAAGGGGAGTACTTCGAAGGTGATGGGCCTCAACATCTGCATAATTTTAAAAATAAAATTTTTAAACGACTCCTTCACTGTTTTTCTTTGCATCCTTTGCCAAAGATTTCTCGTAATCTGCCCCCGCTTGCCTAACCTCCTTTGTGACTTCATTACAGACCAGCTTATATCTACCATAAGCTTCTGTGTCGCCTAACAGGAGAGATTGCTTCTACAGGGATGGGATACACTTAAATAGAAAGGGTGCAAGAATATTTGCTGATGCTATCGAGGCAGTGTTAGGTGGGTCGGAAAACTGCTAGTTTGGGGGGGATACAAAGACTAATAGTTTAACAGTAACCGCAGGCAGAGGTGAAGGTGATTCTTGCACAACTTCTATTAGAATAAGAAGCGACCTGGAGCGAGGGGAGTTGGGGGTTTCAGGGACGGATGGCAGTCATCATGGAATAGTTGGGTATATGGGATATGTTAGGGTAACAAGGAATAGGCATAGGAGCATGTATACCAATGCTAGAAGTATAGTAAATAAATTTGATGAATTTGAAGTGTTGGTCAAGACATCAAAGGCGGATATTGTTGGGATAGCAGAGACGTGGTGTCACAAAGATATAAGGAATGCAGAACTAGAATTTGGGGAGTACAATGTGTACAGAAAGGATAGACAGGACAGAACGGGAGGAGGTGTTATGCTGTTAATTAAGAAAAACATAAAATCAAAGGAAGTGCACCCAGTTAATATAAATGAACAGTGCTCTGTTGAGTCAGTTTGGTGTGAGATAAGCACTGCGAAAGGAAAAATAAGAGTAGGAGTGTGTTACAGGCCTTATGACTTGAATGAGTACAATGAACAATTGTACAGAGAAATAGAGTGGGCCAGTAAATCAGAATGTCTTATAATGGGGGATTTTAACTTCCCAGATATTGACTGGAACTTGTGGGTTGGTCACTCACACACTAGTCAGACTTTTGTGGATTTATTGGATGATTGTTTTCTGCAGCAGCATGTTCGAGAGGCAACCAGAGAAAGTAACACTCTTGATCTGGTTATCAGCAGTGATCATTCGTGTATTAAGAATTTGCAGATAAAGGAACCACTAGGTGGCAGTGATCACAGTGTGCTGAAGTGGGATTTACTCAAAGAGGTAACTACCGTCAGGGGTAAAGGAAAGGGTTTTTGCTTCCGTAAAGGGGAGTACAGTGGTCTCAGACAGTTTTTAAATTCTGTACAGTGGGATCAACTGACGATGTTACAAACAGTAAATTCTAAGTGGGAAGCATTCAAGGAATTAATCGTGGAAGCTACTAGACTTTATATACCGATTAAGAAATATCGTTCAAGGTTTAGGCCTAAATGGTTATCAAATGAACTAATGAGACTCGTGACAGAGAAGAAAAATGCATGGGATGCATATAAATTATCAGGTGACGTAGAAGCCTGTCGCAGATATAAGCTAGTCTGTAATCAGGTCACAAAGGAGGTTCGGCAGGCGAAGGCGGATTACGAGAAATCTTTGGCAAAAGATGCTAAGAAAAACAGCAAGGAATTCTTTACTTATATAAACTCTAAAAGGAAGGGGATTAATATGATTGGTCCACTTGACATCGATGGTTCGACTGTTGATGATCCTGCTCAGATAGCAAACAAACTGAATGAGTATTTTGCATCTACATTCACACGTGAGGAATTATTACAGTTTGAAAATGGAAGAAGGTTATCAAATTGTAGCAGTGTGCTTAATGATTTTGTAATAACTGAGAGCAAAGTGGAGGAGAAATTGTTGAAGTTAAACATAAGAAAGGCACCTGGGGTGGATGGGATCTATCCAGTTATTTTAAAGGAGGCGGGCAAAGCAACTAAGCAAACCATTAGCCATAATTATGAGAGCATCCCTGGACTCAGGGGAGGTTCCCACGGACTGGAGATGTGCAAATGTGTCCCCAATTCACAAAGGTGGATCGAAGGGTGACACGAGTAATTACAGACCAGTTAGTTTAACTTCTGTTCCGGGTAAAATAATGGAGTCACTGGTTAAAGATGCATTGCAGGATCATCTAGACAAGACTGCAGCAATAATTCAAACACAGCATGGGTTTGTTAAGGGAAAGTCTTGTCTGACAAATTTGATTGGTTATTATGATGTGGTCACAAAGGAACTGGATGCAAAAAATAATTTTGATATCATATACTTGGATTTCAGGAAAGCTTTTGACACTGTTGCGCATGGAAGACTATTGTACAAATTGGAGCAGAATGGTATTAAGGGTAAGTTGCTACAATGGATAAAAGGATGGTTAAGTGGGAGAAGACAGAGGGTGGTAATCAATGGGTGCTGCTCTTCGTGGACTAATGTTATTAGTGAAGTCCCACAGGGTTCGGTGTTGGGTCCACTGTTGTTTTGTGTATTTATCAATGATATTGATGAAGGTATATCAGGCTTAATGTCGAAGTTTGCAGATGACACAAAGGTTGGCAGGGTTGTTAATGACAGTAATGGCAGTGTGCTACTGCAACAGGATCTAGATAATTTGGGCAGATGGGCTAAGAAGTGGCAACTGAAGTTCAACCTTGACAAATGCAAAGTACTGCATATGGGGAGAAGTAACTCCAGAGAAACGTACCAACTGTGTGGTGCTACACTTAAGGTGGTAGAAAATGAAAAAGACCTGGGACTAATTGTGCAGTCAGATATGAAGTTTTCTGATCAGTGCAGACAGGCTGCTAGGACGGGTCATGGGGTTTTGTCAATGATATATAGGAATTTTGCTAGCAGGGAAAAGGAGGTGATTGTCCTCCGTATATTGCCTCTGTATAAGGCAATGGTCAGGCCATGCCTTGAGTACTGCGTACAGGTCTGGAGGCCTCATTTTAGGAAGGATGTAGATTTGCTTGAGCGTGTACAGAGAAGAGCAACACGATTGGTGAGGGGAATGAAGGGATTCTCTTACCAAGAGAGGCTTAAGTTCTGCAAATTGCAGTGGCTGGAGACTAGGCACCTGCGCAGTGATCTGATTGAGGTCTATAAGGCCTTGAATGGGTTGAGCACGCTGAATTCTGATGGGATCCTTCCACTTGTTCAGATTACGAACCTACGGGGACATAAGTTCAAATTAAGAAAGGACAGATGTAGAATAGATGTGCGGAAATTTTCCTTTAGCCAGCGGGTGGTTAATTGCTGGAACAAACTTCCATCTGTCGTTGTGGAAGTTGATAGGTTAAATAAATTTAAGGAGGAACTGGACAGGTATTTGGAGGGAATGGTGTGATTTTTTTTTTTTTTTTGGCTGATGCTGCATAAGCTCCTACACTTGCTTTCTTGCATCATGTGCCACTACTACTACTACTATTAATTTATATGCATCCCATGCAATTTTCTTCGGCCTAATCTTGGAAGTTAACTTAGGCAATAGTGCATCTAGGTATAAAGAGAAGGTAACAAGAGTGACAAGCACAAAGATTTACAGGGAATGTTTCAAAGTTATGGTGAACCAAAAATTAAACTAGCATTAAGAGAGAACATTAGAATATATGAGCATGTCATATCAAAAAGGCAGGCCATTACAGACCAACACTTTCATTATATAATATGAATTTCTGACTAACCAATAGGAATTTTTAGAACTGTTCTAACATATTGTACATATTGAAATAAGAAAACTATCAAATAAAAACATTTACAACAGCAAAGATAATTTTAGAACTACACACTGGCACAGAGCTCGGTTCTGGCCACCACAAGGCAGCTTTACAGATTTTAAGGTGATCACTGCACATCCACAGAATAGCACAATACCTGTTCACTTTAGGAATCAACTCTGCTTTACCATTGTGGGTCATATGCGAGGAAACAATTTTATATTTTGTGTTAAATGAGTTTTAAGAATTCCACAGTTCAAAGTATTTTTATTGTTGTTAAAAAGAATATTAACTTCGAATGATCATTGATTACTACATCTAATGAAAACAAAGTACATAGCACACTAAATGATTTCGCATGTAGTAATTATATTGAAATGTGAAGGACAAAATATTAATAGGAAGAAGTACATTCAGGAAAAAGCTTGAGTGATCAGAACAAAACTGAGCCTGTCATTATATTTAAGTTGCATGTTGATTTCAGGAATGCATTAACTCCTAACTGAAGGAATATCTATATTCATGAACAGGATCAACTAATTTGTTTGAAGTCTATCTATAACTGAAAATCCAAATACTTTAAAACTGCTTTAACTAGTATAAAAATTATGATAAACTGTTACAGTAATAAAATATTCAATATCAATACAGACCTTGTTCCATGGCTTTGGCAAATGTGAATGCTGCTGCTTAAATAAGTGAAGAGCTTGAAAACCAATATGCAGTTGAGATGGCCTTTCTAACTTAGCAAAATCTGAGCAGAGGAATTCTGGGGATTCTAAGGACTCTCTGAGAGATTTCTAATAAAATGAGTATGCCACAGTTAGTTACCAGTTATTGTCTACAGTAACTAAATAAAAGTTTATAAAGTCATTCATCACACATTTGAAATTAAGCTCTTCTTGTGCCAAGCAAGAGCTAAATATCAAACTGCAATTATATGTGTGTGTATGTGTTTTTTTTACCATTCCAATTTTTACATAATTACAGCTTGGGCACATTAAGTTCCAAAGCTCAAGTAGAGTATTTATAGACTGTATTGAATTAACTGAAGACCTTTTGTGTTAACATATGTCTTAAAAAAATAAAAAATAATAAAATTATCTTTCAAAAAAAAAAAAAAAAGACTTCACTCTACCTTTTGTGTATTTATTTTACTGACTCAGTTATAAGTCAACTACTATGCCATATTTTGGAAAGACTCCTACTGACAGCTTGAAAAGACCAGGCTTTGACTTTCACCTCTTGGATAATGCCTGATCTCATTCAAAAACTGCTTCACAGTATTGAGGGTAGGGGATTTCATTTTTTTTTTTTTACTAACTAATTTTTATTCTGGTATCCAACTAACAGAAAACTTCATCAACTAATAAATATACATTAACAGGAACTGTTATTGGAAACAAAGGGATTACCATCAGAGATGAACACCACAAAGAAAACTGGAAGGAACAGAAGTGCTGGTTTTTAAAAGGGGGATAATGCAGATTATCCCCCTTTTAAAAACCAGGACCAAAGGTAGGGAGACTTATTGGAACGCAGTTGACCCTAGCAGTAAGAACCACCCGCCGACTGATCCCAGTCGGGCCGGTCCGGGACCACCCGTCTTGTCGAAGCAGGGGCTAAAGTGGTGTATGAAGGCTGGTCCCCCCCCCAAACCACCAGGATCCCCTTTCCAAATTCCACGGGTCGTGGCATACACCGGATTCCAACAATGTAACTCTGGAACCAAGGTAAGGGTGTTAGATCCCAGTGATGCTAATCTGGAAAACAAGCAGCATCACTGGGAGGTCCCCTCACCACGTACAGGTGCCCATGTCGAGGGGGAGAACCTGCAGAACCAGTAGGACCCCCCCCATCAGACCCATCCCATTATGCCACTGTCAAAGAACATGAATGGGGGGGGGGGGGCAGACAGTGGCTACATACCCCAAATATGGCTCCACAGCAGTGGTTTTCAACTTGGGCGCCGTGTAATTTCTGTTTAAGTTACTTAGTTATTATTTATTTTTTTAAAATTTATACATTTATTTCATTATAAAAAGGCATACAGTCATTGTATCGTATTTTTTAAAATTTTTGTGGTTATCTATAATTGATCTTTATTTAGTACCTGTATATAAAGAATATAAAATTATTATATAGGTATATATTAAAAGGTCAAAAACCACTGTGTTAAGTATTTCTTTTGGTCTAAGGGTGCTGTGAAAAAATTACTGGGACACTAAGGGCAATGTGAACAGAGAAGGTTTGAGAACCTCTGCTCTACAGGAACAAAGTACTAAGTTAAATTTTTTGTTTTATTACTTGCATTCTATCTATAAATATTATTTGGACCCAATAATTTTTAAATAACCACAAATATTTAAAAATAACCACAAAAAATATGTCAATTCTTACAGGTCAATTTTTGTGGTGAAGGAACCTATGTCATTTAAATAAATAATTCTTCCTCAATTTACAGTGCTTCAGCTAATGACCCTGAGGAGGAGGAGCGCAACCCAGGCATAAACTGGGACTGCCTGTATTGCCAAGTCACTCATTACTGACGGGTAATGCTAGAAAGAGTATGCAGTGGTGTAAGAGCACAAAAACTGGAAGCTTGATGATTAAAAAAGTTATTTTCAGATGAATCATTATTTAAACCTTTTCCAAACATTTATGTTTGGCAAATGCCAAAGAAAGCATATCCTGACTGTCTTATACAAACCATCAAACATGGAAGAGGAGAATCAACAATGGTTTGGACAGCAATAACTTGGTATTCTTTAAGTACTATCACACTGAATGTAAGAATTATTCCCATTGATTACCTTGATATTCTGGGGAACAAGATTCATTCCACAAATGCCTGTTTCAAGATCATAATGCTCCAATATACACAGCCATGTGTCGAACCTTGGTTTGAGGAGCATGAGACTAATCGTCTCCCGGCCTGCACAATCACGACTTAAAAAATACTAAGCCACTGTAGGCATTTGGAGAGGGGAGAGAGAAGCAGATATCCTCTCCACCTTCATGACTCAAGGAGCATGAAACGTTCCTCCACAAAGAATGGTCCAATATTCCTTTTAAAACAGAAGCTATTTTAAAAGTAATAGGTACTATATTTGTCCACCTTGTATATATATATTTAACACCATCTTGTATAAGGTTTTTTTTTTTTTTTTTTTTTTTTTTTGGAAATCTCAGTGGTCATTTTGAACTATCCTGTATTTTATGAGCAAAACCTTCATGGAGGAATGCACACAAAAAAGCAGTTTATTACCACAATATAACCATAAAAACTCATGGTTCAGTGCTTATGTAAAAATGTCTGCAGCTATATTAATTTTCCAATGTTTTGATTTTGCCTGTTTTGCAACTGTGATTTAGCCACATGATGGTAGCCAGGAAATCATTTTTGGATAGCAAGTTTGACACTAGTTCCAATGATTTAGCAATACTGTCCTAGTGTAGTGCTTCCCAAACCTTTCAGGATCAGCTTATCACTTTGGAAAGCAAACCACTGAAGAACACCCACCCAAAACCCTCATAGTACAGTGCTATGACTGCCATCCTTCCACACTATGTGGGAAAAAAATCTGGGTTCATCCTATAAAATTGGGAGGATTTCTCACAAGCTTTTCCCCAACCACAGCAAGGTCAATCTGTCAAGTGAGGGTAGCACAGTTTCTCCATGGGGAAACTCCGGTTTCAACTAGCAAAACAGATTATAAAATACGCCAGGGATTCACAAAGTGCAGCCCCTGAGCTTTTTGCATGTGGCCTGCTACCGTTTTTATGATGCTATGTATAAAAGTGAAGAAAATCTTTGTTCAAATTTTATGAAATCATAAGACTTGTGTACTAACAACAGTGGAAACAGGTTAATATGAAATGTTCAGGACTTTCACAAATATTTCCTGTTAACTGAATTTAGTGGTAAAATTTTTGAGGGACTGATTCCAAGTACAAAGAAAAAAATGGAGGGAACGGGTATATACATGGGGGTTGCAGAAAATTCATGGTTGACCATAAATGGTATTGCAAAAATGCAGACTATGACAGTTGCGATGACAAGATGCACCTGCAAACCCTTCTCTTTCCCATTCTTTCATACTAGGATAGTAGTGATAGCACAGCATTAACCCAATATAGGGCCAACCCACAATTTCTATCATTGTATTTTCATATATATTGGTCTGCTGATGAAAAAGTTTGAAAACTGCTGAAATACAATTTACAGATAATACATTAATGTATCATTGCCTTGGCCTCTGGTACCACATATACACCTGGCTGTTGCTCTTATCAGAAACTTACGTTGATAGGCAAACTACAATTTGAGAACCATTATCCTAAAAAAGCACTCATCAGCTAAATATAGCAGCTGTTTCATCAGAACTCTTTATCTGGGGAGAATACACTGGAACTTCAATTAAAAATGCAAGTATAACAAAATACATGCTACAATGTTGTTTGGTTTTTTTTTTTTTTTTTTTGAGCATTAGCATATTGCTCCGGGGATATGTGGTGGTCACGGGCTCAAACCCCGGTCTGATCAAGAAGCTTGTGCTATGCACTGCTGCTCCTGCCCACCTGGCTACAGAGGTGACACATGCTACAATAGAAATTCAATTATCTGTCATGATACAGAACTGAGACCATGAGGGATAATCAAATGGACAGATAATAGAATATGTACATTAAAAACATTATACATACAATAGATCAGGTCATCTAGGTTATGTTATTACATAATACATAACCTAATGAAATTTAATTAAACTTTAATTATTATTTATTTTTACTGGATCATGAAATGGGGCTCTACAAATCACAATACAGATATCTAAATACATATGTATTTTTAATATTTCGACTTACATTAGTCTAGTAATATCATAAAAAAATTTTTTAAAGAAAAAATATTACATATAGTACATACAACATTGTTCTAATGTCATTAAAGAAATTTAAAAGAAAACAATATTAAATAATTAAATTTCTTTTCTAAAAATGTCAGTCAATATCTTTTGTTTCATTACACGTCCAGCCTTTTGGGAGGCAATGTTACGAATTTTACGCAAAAGTAACACTTATTAAGATCGAAAGAGTGATAAAGTTCAATATGTCCTACTAATATTATTATAAACTACAAAGAGAAACCTCATGCCTTTATGTAGGAATAGAATTCTCTCAACACTCGTGTTAGGATTGTGATTATATAATTATACGAATAAATGTCCCATATTTAATTTTATATAAAATCAATTATAAAAATTACATTAAAATTATATAAATACTTATTAAAAGATTGTCATGCATTCAATTCTCATCCCCATCATAATTGTTGTTGTTGTTGTTTGGATTTTAGGAGCATTAGCAACTAAGGCCATATTGCTCCAGGGATATGTAGTGGTCATTCCCTGACCTTTCCGCATGCTCCGTATTTGGTAGTCATGGGCTCGAACCTCGGTCTAATCAAGTGTGTGCCACGCACTGCTGCTCCTGCCCACCTGGCTACGGAGGCACCCTAACCCCAACATAATGAATCAGGAAAAACCAGAAGTTGACAGCCATCAAACACTTCCAAAAAACCAAACCAATATCTCATGTTAACATGAGAACTGAAAACAACTGCCGGATTTATCCCTAAGAAACATAGGTTAAGATATTTAAAATATAAAATTGTCTAAACTTATAAGGGACCAAACTTATTCTGATACACACAGTGCTCACAAGAAGTAGTGTTTTTTGCGAATTATACCCTCCCTTCTTTTATACTTAAACTGACTTATTGACTACCTGTTATGAGATTATTTTTACTAAACCAATGTGTGAATTTCCATTCACGAATGCACGTGAACGTCCATGAGACCAAAACAGTGCAAGGCCTACTAACATTTATGGAATTTGCATTTAACCTCATTTCAAGAGTTTCGAGCAGTGAATAATTTAATATATTCAAGTTGCATATTTAAAAATTTTGCTTCAATAAAAAGAAAAACATGCCTATGATTGTTACCATGGAAAGTAAGTTCCGAGGCACATGTCCTTTTTGCTCCAACTGATTCCGCATGTTGTTGTTGTATCCTCATTGAAAGATAATTCTGTATCGAACCAATATGTGAGAAATTACATTCGCCGCAAGTAATATTGCAAACTACATTGTGTGAATCCATGGTTGAAACAGAGTCCACCACTCTACGCTTCAAAACAACAATAAGTTTACTAATCAGTTGGGCCACTATCTTAAATTCTGTGTTTTTAAATATATTAACAAATTGTTTGTACCAATACTGTATATATGGAACCTTAATAAAATATTTCTGTTTAGATCTATTGTTCATTATACCAGTCCAGTTTATGTTTTGCTTGGTGTCTTATCTTCATGATGGTACCAAATGTGTAACCCCTATTTAAAAATCTTTTTACAAGATTTTTAAACAGGAGTTATTACCATCTAGTAATCACTCCTGAGTACAGCTATATTTATGTGTTATAAAATAATACTCCGTTTATATGTGAATGGATGATAGCTAGAACAGTGTAGGAATTTACTGGTATTTATCAGTTTCATATAAATTCTATAGTGTATATTCTCATTAACTCTAGTTAAAGTAAAATTTAGGAAGTTTATAGCTTTTTTCTGTGGCTTTTCCATTTCTAAAGTAAAAAATTGATTTTATTTAATTCTAAATATGGGACATTTATTTGTATAATTATATAATTACACAATCCTTCTAATGTGAGTGTTGAGAGAATTCTGTTCCTACATAAAAGTATAACGTTTCCTTTCGTAGTTTATAATAAAAGTAGCACTTGCGTAGCAACTGCTTCTGGTACCTCGAATCACTGAATGCACTTTGACAGCAGTTTCAGCTTCACAGTGGCTAATGTTTATTGTTCCATCAGCAGCAGCTTTTTCTTCATTTTCAGAATTACCCAAAACTGTCATCACTCTTTGCACAATTTCATAGTTGTCTATAAAATTTTGCATCCAAAGTCCATATCAGGCTAATCATTTACTTTCTCCATCAAAATATTTTTAAAACCAGGTGCAAAATTTCAGTTTCTTTTGGAATGGTTTCTGTATCAGTTGAATATATTTCTTGCCACAACTTATTCCACTTTCTTTGTATTGTTTGAACTGGAACATCATTCCAGGCATCAGCGACAGTGAAAATTGTCTTCTACAGAGTGGCTTTTCCAAAACTATTTAATATAATTTATTTTCTGCCAAAACAAGTTTTTGGACGAATATTTTGCGGTAATGACGTTTCTTACTCTAAATCACAGTCCATCAGTTGAGAGAGAGAGAATGTGTTTGCTGGTAGAAAATGGCATGATATTTTGCCACTGTTGCTTTTTAATTCACATACGTGTATGAGATGAGCAGACACATTGTCCATCAGTAGCATTGCATATCGTGGTAAACCTTCTGATGCCAAATGTGATCTAACACATGGTATAAACATTTCACGAAACCAATCATGAAATATATCTAGACTCATCCAAGCATTGTTTTGCGAGAAATATTTAACAGGCAAAGCATTTAAAATTAACATTTTTAAATGATCTAGGCTTTTCTGGTTTGACTATAACAACTAAAGGCAATTTATGACTACTGCTGACATTAAGCACATACCATTTTAGTTAAGTAATCTTTTTGCTTCTTTTATCCTGGTGCCATATGTTCAGTTATTGAGGCCAGTGTCTTCTGAGGTAGCACATTCCAATTAAGGCCAGTCCCATTGCAGTTGTATATTTGGTCTTTAACCAAACTTCGATCAGCTATTTCTTTCTGTAGTTTTTCACAATAAACAGAAACTGCTGTGCTATCTGCACTTAGCTTCTCACACTGGATCAGCAACTGTCAAATACCATGATGAAATTTAAATTTGTCGAATCAAACGATGCTAGCCTTGAATGAAGGATCTCTGCCTAGTTTTTATTGATTTCAATAGCTTTTTCGATTATTATAGGTCCCGACAACAGAACTCCTTGGTTACGTTTTTGAACAAACCATTGAAACATTGCAGTATCCAATTGTTCAGTGTTTTACAACTTTTATCATTATCATCAGTGGTCTCCATTTTCAACATGTGGTTTTCAATTTTGTCTGCATCATGCTTTATATCATTTACTGTTGTTCTTTGTATTCCATAAACTGATGCTATACCTGTAGCACTTTCACCCTTTCTTAGACAATTATTTCAATTTTTTTGTGATAATCCCAACACTACTCGCTTACTTTTCTGTCATTTCAATGGGCTTACTAAATAAAAATTATTAAAAAATGAAACAAGAGGTTAAAGTACAACCATATACAGTGAGTTGTATACAAAGACTGAGTGACACATGGCACCAATATCACACAATGCATTACGGAATAGCGGGGTTAAGTGAAGTTATCAGAGACTGATGGACAATCGAAGTTCTACTGTATATAATGATCAAATTTAATTACAAAACTTTCTTAAAAACAAGTTAAGAAAGGCTAAGGTAATTCACCTGGATGACTTACAAAATTTACGTTCTTTGGCATCTTAACTTGTGTAGCAATTCCTCCACGTACATAATCACTTAGAGAGCTTGTATCTCCTATGCTGAAAGTATATGGACCTGGAATACAAATAAAACAGATACAGCAGTTAGAAACATATGATTTGTGAACAAAATCCCTTCATGTTTAAACCAGCTAATTATATTATGTCTAAACTAAAATATGATATCTAATGTGGTAAACATTGGTTCCCATATTTTATGCTTAAATAAGTAATCTTGTAAGTCAGTGCTACTCAAAGTGTGTTCCACAAACAAGTTTCAGTCCGCGATCAATTGCAAATCCATCGCAGACGTTACCGGTTCGCGACGATTTGTCCATTACCAGTCCACGACAGATTGAAAATCTGTCGTGGACCGGTCCTTCACCACAGATAGTTTGAAAAACACTGCTGTAAGTGACTGACATTTGAAACACCTGATTGTATTAGGTATATAAGTTTGCACTTAGCAATGTGGATAACTATTTTTACTGATAGCAGCATGACAAGTGTACTGAATGTGAGAATAATTATATCATAGTTTGGCATAGATGACCAACCGATCTTTTATTTACTGTACTATCTTCTTCAGTAGCAGTCATAGGTAGCAAATCTCATTCTGTAATCATCCCTTTAGCTGTGTTCAGGGAATTTAGGGGTTAATGAGAAACAGGCCTGCAAATTTCATTACTATAAGTAACTTTTCTGATTATCTGGGTTGTTCCAACTAAGAGATCTCCAGATCTGGAACTTCATCAATTTAGGGGGCCTACAATTGCTTCTAGACTTTGGTATAACAAAAAGACAATTTGTCTAAAGCACAATGAATTCATTACAAGGATGGTATGTTAGTAGTTGTTATGCAAATTTCACAACACAAGACAACTATGGCCAACATGTCTGTCAGAGTCACTATATTCATTGTAATGATTATGGATATATAAAAGTGTATTTATTATTCCAAGGTGTTTAATATAAAGAGCTTGCTTAGGTTTGCTCTGTCACCAAGTATATGAAAAAAGGATAGAGGAGCTTGCAAGCTTTAGCAGGGTATATACAATTGTACATAATAATCAACACATCAACACTTATTTTAATGCACAGCTCTTATATGTTGAACTGTGTGACAGTAATGGTAGCAAAAACCAAACTTGGCAGTCTTGTTGTAACGTGGAGAAATGTATCATATTTCTCCACGACATGGTTATCTCTATAATAATGCAAAAGAAAACAATGAATTAGTAATAAGGTTTTATTTATTTATTATGTTTTGTGCAAAATATACATAAATGTGTTAACTGTGTTAAGTGTCTACTCATGAATGTTTAACACAATGAAACTAAAGAATATTAATGTTTTAAAGTATTAAAAGATTCTGCACAGTATTAGATTATCTGAGTAAAAACAATTCTCTAAATAAACAGACATTTTCTGAATTTTTATAGATACTTTGAACTTCAAATCTAAAGGCACATATTGGTTCCTTGCACTTTGAATTAACCTGGTTTCACTGTACATATGCACTCTGCAGAGTACCACACAAGAAAAATGCACATAACACGTGTACTCTTCAAAGTGTTCAATAACAGATATTTTTCTCATGCAACGGCTGGTTTCAATAGTTGCACAAGAAACTATGCAGACAGACATTGTCATTCTGTAAAGCAACCTCTCCCTGACATCTGCCAGGAGGGGGGTTGCTTTAGAGTCAGTTGGCACCTGACAGATTTCAACTTAGTTTTATATTTTTGGAAAAATGTTCCTGGTTTTTTTTTTAAATTCAAATTTTATGTACACCAACATTATCTTTTATTAATGAATTATTATTAGCCATATGATGCGAGAAAGCCTGAGGTTTATGCTGCACCAGCCAAAAAAAAAAGTTACGGGGGGGGGGGGGGAGGTCACAAAGAAAGAGAAGGTTGTTGTTTTGGATTTTAGGGGTATTAGCAACTAAGGCCATATTGCTTCGGGGATAGGCAGTGGTCATTTCCTGATCTTTCCACATCCTCCATATTTGGTGGTAATGGGCTCGAACCCCGGTCTAATCAATAAGCGTGTGCTACGCATTGCTGCTAGAAAGAGGAGGAGGATATCCAGCTCAGGACCCCAGGTTTGCCAAGCATATACTCACCAGATGTGAGTGAGCCCCTGGGATTTTGCAATACTTTATATATATATATATATATATATATATATATATATATATATATATATTTTTTTTAATGAAAAATTTGACAAAACAAAACTTATTAGTTCTACTGAGAAAGTTAGTCACTTTAGTTTAAATTGAGGAAAATTAGCAGCAAGAAAATTCAAACTAAACTTATTTATCCACATTTTAATGTTCTGTCCAATAACGGAATTAATATAAATAATTCTATGTATTATTGATTGAAATGTCCGTTTCCCAAAAATGGAATTACTTATCAGCATATATTCGGGGGGGGGGGGGTCACTTACCCTGGCCAGGTGTAGCAAAATCTTCCAGATCACTGACTATATGTAACTTTTGGACTAAACTACATACTCTTCATTGTGACAGTTCTCATTACATACAACTCTATGATGAATTTAATGTAGTTTTTAATCTCTTCTGCATAAAGGCAGGGGGGGGCTTGAAATTGTTCTCACCTCAGTCTAACCACCTGTGTGGCAACTCTGATGAATTTCATGTAGTTTTTTAATCTCTTCTGCATAAAGGAGGAAAGAAACTTGAAATTGTTCTCACCTCTGTCCTGTGTGACAACTCTGTGACATAACCCTCCTGTGTGACACAACTTTCCACACAAATGCCACTTAAGCTGTGCAGCTGCAAGATACACTGTAAAGGCAGATGACACACTTGGATAGGTGGTAAGCTAACTGATGCAAAATAACATCCTAGACCAAATATTTTGGTTAAATTCACATATGTAAACAACGGCCTACTTTAGATACTCATTTGAACCACACTAACTGAAAATAGGATGACAAGAGTGGTGAAGACATGACACAGTAAGGAGGGGGGAAAATCCACAAAAGGACATCCTTTTCTGGAATCCACTTTTCATATCCTTTAGGATAAATACAAGCATTTAAAATGCCCTTTTAGAGAGGAAAAAAAAAAAAAAAAAAAATGTATAAGTGTTAACTGCAATTTTTCATGTATTCAAGTTCATCCATACAACAGACTTAAAATCTACATTTGCAAATTTTACCTACTTTTATTTCTTAATTTTTATTCATAGCTTTAAATTATAATGAATAAATAATGGTGTTTAGCAACAGTAAAACTTACCTAGAACTGATATCCTCCTAGGTTCACTTCCATTCAATTCTTGCATTCCCTGGACCTCAGAAAATGTTACATAATCTCCATCCTCAAACCCATGACGTGTTTCCTCTAAACAAGTTACAACACCCTCACCATCCTGAAATTGAAATTAAAGTAATCAATTACAAATTGCATATACATTGAGTGTCCAAATTTATTATGTACATCGATAAGAAATGTATTCAGTCAGAGATGATATCCCATATCCATGCCAGGTTGTTATTTGGATTTTAGGAGCGTTAGCAACTAAGGCCATATTGCTCTGATGCCAGGTTGTAAATATTCAGATACTGTAAGTGACAATGTGAGTGTGCATGCATGTACAATTAATGCTCTAAGCCTGCAAGCAACCTGTGTGACTTTGAACATGGTATGATAATGACAGGTGCAAGCATTACAAACATCTTCTGGGGCATTTATGCACAATAATGCCTACAGTGCACCAAGAATAGCCAAGCAACCAGGAAACACCCAGACAACGGCAATCCTATTTTGCAAGGACAGACTATTGATGTGAGAAGCCAAAAGATGGCTAAAGGACTCGTGCAGTCTAACAGACAAATCATGACTGATCAATGACAGCGCAGCACAAAAGTGGTGTTCAGAAAAGTATAATGGAACATACAATGCATCAGTCAATATCACAGATAGGATATAAGCAGCTTACAAACTCACCCCACTCCTGTCAGCTAAATTAAAGCACAGCTATAGTGAATACAGAAACATGAGCACTGGATATTTTATGAGTGGGGGAGGGGAGCAAAAAAAAAAAAATTTGCCTGGTTGCAAGAGTTTAGTTTCATGTCAAATGCTGCAGCATGAATCAGTGGATCCAACAATGCCACATGTTAATGTGCATGTTGGTGACATGTGTAATGGTGACAGGAGTTTGCAACATGCAGAAGGACTCCCCACCCCATGTTAGTGGATCAATATCTGAATGCTACAGCCTATGTGAATATTGTGGTTGACCAAGTGTATTCCATCATGCTCAGTTAATTCTAGCAGGATAATGAACCATATCACAAAAGGTAAATAATTTGGGATTGGTTCCAGGAAAGTGATGGTGGAATTACTACACTTAACTGTTCTGTTCAGAGAGACTTCAACCTGACAATGTCTGTAAGAAGGTAGAACAAACTGTTTGTGACAGTCATTGTCATCCATTCTGAAGCAATTGCATAGGGCCATTACAGGCCAATATTCCCAGCAGAACATTTTCTGCACTTCATGCAGAATATCCTCTTGGCTAAAGAAGGGTGCTACATACTATTAGGTCAGTATAGTTAGGCCACTCAGTATATCACTAACTGTTATAATGCTCTGTACACAACACTGCATTTCTCATCTAATATAACAAAATTCGCCCGTACTAACGGGCCTCAGTCTTAGATCCCTTATCTGTATTAAATGAATATTTAATAATATTCATTATTATATTCAATATGTATACATTGAGAAAAATCAAATAACTCTTGTAATATTTAAAAGATACTGCACATATGCAAACTAACTACACCTGTTGACAAATCTGCATACAGCCAGAAACGTAGCCCCCCCCCACTTGCTAATATATCATACTTGTTAGATATTGAGCTAGACTGCACAGTGAAGCAATGGTAGGAGTTATATTGTTCACTCTGACAATCATTCATTTAATGATAAATTCTACTAAAAAAAAAAGTTATGTACAGTGAGTTCTGCTTATTAGAATCACATGGGAAAATTGATTGCACTAAGTTTTTTTTTTTTTTTGTAAAAAATTTTCAAAAACTTTATTTGAAGTACAGTGATTATAAATATTACAGATTTATAATTATTAATCATTACTTAATCATATACAATAAATTAATAAGAAAATATACGCACATAGCATATAAAAATACCACGTGAATGAAAACTGATAAGTCATCTACAGCATGCTATACATAATACCTTATAGCATATAATGTTGAAAACAAGGAAAATTTGTTTCACTCAACTTCATATTTTATTACTCCTTGATGTAACAGCTAAAAAATATTTTTGGGGATTAAATTTATACTGCTTGTCAATGTTTTTGCATGTACTATGCAACTGTCCAAAATCAAAGCATTTTGCCAGTCAAACATTTAAAACATGTTCATTTATTTTAATGGCAAGAAATATGCCTAAAACATTTTACCTTCCTGAAACAAATACTTTTTCCCCCCTTTTTTTGTAAATCAACAATTCATATCACATAACCTGAACTTTAATATTTGACAGAACTATTTTTGAAATATAATGATGTATCAGCTAGTGTTCAATAATAAAGACCAGTATTACAGGGTTGCAGAGGTATTTCAACACGATAGTTGAGCTTAAATAAGAATTATTTTCCTATGTGATTTCAATCATGCAGAAAACTGTATGAAGGCAAAACATACAAATTTTGTTTTGAATAGAGAGCAGTTTCATCAGTAAATACACACACCTAAAGTTCTGTTACTGTGCATCCAATGATATGTACTTCCATACTGATAAATTTGCCTGATATACACTGTACTGCTACTTTATTAGGTACACCCCTGCTGTGCACACAAATGGTTTGTCCCACAATGCTGCAAGTCACATGACCACAGTTGTGGATATAAATGCAGCAGAACAACCTTTCTAGTATCACTTAAGCAAACAAACCATAGCAAGAATGGGGAAAAGGAGTGATCTAACAGACTTTGAACCATGGCATGGTAGTAGGTGCAAGATGTGCTGGACAGAGCATCTCTGAAACGGCAGTTCTTCTGAACTTTTCACACACCAGTTTCAAGGGTGTATTGAGAATGGTGCAACAAACAGAAACATCCTCAACAGCACTCCTGTGGAAGAAAATCGCTTGTTGATGAGAGGTCAGAGGACGAAGGCTAGAATTGTGCAAGCAAACAGACAGGCCACAATGTCGCACATCACATAATACAACCTTGGTGCACAGAACAAAATCATCGCAACGGACCACTAGTCGCACTTTAATAAATTTAGCACATAAATTTAATTTTAGTAATGGCAATACAATGCAAAGAAGCATGGCTTATTAAAGCACCAGCAAAAAAAAAGAAAAAACCATTTGCCACTCCTCACAATATTTTGACCAAAATCTCAGAAGTGAAGATGCAATCAGCATTCTTTTCTTCATTCTTTCAAAGCTTTGTACACTTCAATTTAGTAACCCCACAGAAGTGTAGTTTACAAGTGACAATTTACAGAACTTGGTAAAAATATCCTTTTGCCCCCCCCCCCCCACTAATCTTGTTTGTCTCTGCATCCTTTTCTAACAAGACCTATATTCTCTCTAAAATAAGGTTTCCAAACTTGTATGCAAATGTGGCCTAACCACTACCTTATACAATGCGATAATCACATCTTTGTCCCTGCTGGAAATGTTCTTGTTTATCACTAACAGAACCTCACGAGCCATTCTTTTTCAATGCCCAGGGAATTTCATGCTGGACTTACAGTTAACCCTGAATTCCACTACTCTGAGTTTGGTACCATTCAGATGGCATGCTATTCTGGAATTACTGATATGCAAATGCAGTACCTTGCATTTATCACTGTTAAACCTCAGTTGTCATTTTATAGCCGAAATGCTTAGTTTATATTCAGATCCTCTGGAGATCTATACCCTGATTGCTATCACCCACCACTGTACTCAACCTTTGTAATCATCAGAAAACATCAAACTATCAAAATACCTACATTAATATCATTAGGAAACATTAAAGAAAGCAGGGGGGCCAACATTTACCCCTGTGAAACTCCAATGATCAAATTAGCCATCTTGTCTATCCTTTCTGCATTCGTGTCAATATCAGAATGAGTGTTTCTGTTATACCCATGTCAGCATTTGATGACTTAATATTTTTAAATTCAATCTATTTACTATACTCCTAGCATTAGTGCATAATGCAAGGAAATGTGCTTATTTGGATGTTTAGTAATGCTTACATATCTCATAACTGGTGGTCCTATGTGGACTCCTCATGGCCTTAATGTCCCTCCCCACTTCCAGTTATTCTACCATGTCACCATAGAAGCAATATATATAAAAAAAAAGCGATTCTATACTCTGATTATAATAACAATTTTCTGACTCTAACTTTGGCTTGATAGCATCAGTAAATATTCTTGCACCTCTTCTATTTCGAGATGTCCCATCTCTATAAAAACAGTCCCATCTCTTAACAAGCACTGGCTATGCTGAGAAAAATTACAGCCCTTGAGCCTTGCACAATCACTCCAGATCTGAATTGATTGATAAAGCTCTCCCTCATACTGTGCTGTCAAAATTCCATATACTTTCAAGAGACTAGTGCAACTTGCCCATGATCAATCCATGAAGCCAGATGTGCAAGGGCTCCAACATAAGATGGACAGCTGAATGCTTTATGTGATGAGATCCCCAATTTGATTCCTTCCATAGCAATGACCCTTTCTTCAAGCACTCAAATTTGTCCAAGAAAACACTAACTTTACACTTAATTTCCTTACTCCCTTGACACTTGCTCATACAAAGTGAGTTAACGTGTAGAGACAATAAGTGAGTATTTCCTACAGCATTATGTACAGCTACAGTCGGCTCTGCATACGTACCACACACCCAGCAGATGCAATATAAAGCCACGATTCTTCGGAGAACCACTTTCAGTTCTCCCAAGACTAGAAAAATCATATGTTCAGCATTCAAACCAACCCCTTAAATCTAATCTTAAATCAAAAATTATGTTTACTAACCTTACTAATGGAAGCAATCATTGCCGACACAGGTGATTCTCCAGTGACATCAAGAACTGTGAAATTTTCACCAAAATCACAGAATATTTGGCTTAAAAATAAGGAAAATAAATTTTCAGCAACTTCAAATGAAAACAATAATTTAGTTATTAAACAAAAATTAATTTTTGTATAACTGAGTCATTAACAACAAACTTAAACTATAAGCAATTAGAGTAATTGTGCTATAGGGAAATAAGTCCTGTATGTTTAGGCAGTCAATGTTACCTCACTGCTGCAGGCTCCAATGCTCCATGCCATACTGCTCGCATTGTGACGGACTGATTTCACGACAAAAGCGCTGATGTAAAATCCCAAAAGATTTTCTTCACTCATTACCATCTGAACTTCAGCTTTCTTTAAAGAGTGTGTCATCTTCAGTGCAATCTAAGGCAGTGAAGATGACACAGTCAAGGTGATGCATTCTACATTTCTTGAAAGATTATGTCTATAAGGAGGTAGCTTTATTGATATTTTCTTAATAAAATAGGAAAAGCTTTAGTAAAAACTTGGTATCCTCATTTGCACATGCAGGGCAACAGCAGTATACAAGTCTGATTATAAAAAAAAAAAAAAAAAAAAAAAAAAAATATATATATATATCACTGCATTACCTAGTATACCTTTGGACATTTCGGGAATCATACAATTCGGGAGAATTGTAGGCAACATTTTTCAGGGAGAAAAGTGCATCCCACGGTCTGGAAAATACATTGAATAAATAAAAATTTATTCAATGTTGAAAACTTAACTCTTAATTCTGTATCTACTGTAGTAACACCTCTCATCTGATTTTTGCAGTCAATATCACTTGCAATTAGTAATGCTTCTTGGTTTGGTGAAATAGGACTTCAAATGCAGAAATACTGGGACTTACCTCTTGCCAGATTAACAATAATAATCTTGGTGTGCATGCATGCACGCACAAGTGGGAACTGGCTCAACCACTTTGCTCATGTTTCACAGCTGATTGATTGAGGAAAGCAGCAGTTTGAACAGCATGCTAATAAAGTTCTTTAAACTTGGGAAAGTGCTAGAAACACTGGCAGCATTATCGAAAGTTTATGGAGATGACGCTTTGAAGAAAATGGTAGTTTACGAGTGGTTTAATCAGTTTAAAAACAGACATGAAAAACTTCAAGACGAACCTTGCAGTGGATGCCTTTCAACACGTGGAATGATGAAAATTTCACAAAAGTGAAGGAACTCCTGTGAAATAAGAAAATGACTTGAGAGCTAACCATGAAGTTGGACTGCCTGTAGGCTCAATACACAATCCTGATGAAAGAGTTAGGGATTCATCGTGTGCACGCATAATTTTTCCCCCCACACTTTGTTTGATGATCAAATGAACTGCAGGACATTAGTTCAAAAAAAATCTATGCGGGATCTAAGCTTCCTAAGAAAACTGGTCACGAGGGATGAGAGTTGGGTGTTTACCTATGACCCCAAGAAGGTGGAAATCATACAAATGGAACAAAATGCCCCAACCAACCAAGAAATCTCATTCAACAAAATCCAACAGTTATGCTGGTTGTTTTTCTAATTAGGGCACAGTGCACCACAGATTTGTGACTAGGGAGAAGCATTACTGCTGTTTACTAATGTGAATTTTGACATTTAAGTGAGTATGAAGTGAGACTACCTCAAAACTGGAAGGATGGCTGGATCCTGCATCACGACAATACACCCAGTCACATAGCAGTAGCAGTTCTTAGCAGCAGGGTGAGAAGGGGGGGGGGGGAACAGTCTTGCAGCAGCCTCCCTACTCTCCCCAACCTTGCTCTCTCTGACTTCTGGGTGTTCTCTAAACTGAAAATGGGGCTTTGGGGGTAATCAGTTCACTACAAGGGATAACATCAAAGAAAATACCAAAGCAGCAATAAGTGTGCTAAAAAAAACAAAAAAAAAAAAAACACAATTTTAAAGAAATTGTTTCGAAGCATGGGAAGACTAGAGGAGCAAGCATGCATGTGCGCGCGCGCACACACACACACACAAAAAGTACTTTGAAGGCAATTAGGTTAGTAAGACCAACCATTCAGTCAAACCTTTATAGTAAATTCCCGAGAGTGAGTGAGTGAGTGTGTGTGTCACCACAGGAAACTCCACCATAGTTTCTCCAAATTGCTCTGAAGTCAGAAAAACATGACTTAAGGCACAATATTTAAAAAATTTTTCTGCAATGTGGAAATGCACAGGAGACAAAACTAGCAAAGGAATTTCCAGCAGCTGTGTATTTTACATCCAAGCAGAAACAGATACCTACAATGCAGTCTCAGCACCAGTGACATGGCCAGACAATCCACCTAAGGTTCAATATAAAGATTGAGTTCGATAATCAAACTGTGTGATGTATCTCTCACTGGTTGCTCAGTGTGTCACTAAATTAAGTATAGTGACACATAATTAAGTTAATCACTTTGTTGTGTTTGTTTTTAAATTGCAGCATTCTCTTTTCCAAATTTTGGATCAATGGTTTAAGGAAATAAAAGTTGATCACAAAGCTATTTTAAAGTTATTTGGTTTTTAGGAGCATTAGCAACTAAGGCCATATTGCTCCGGGGATATGTGGTGGTCATGGGCTCGAACCCTGGTCTACTCAAGAAGCGTGTGCTATGCACTGCTGCTTGTGCCCACCTGGCTACGGCAGAGCCCTATTTTAAAGGCATTTATTTTTGTTCTTAAATGCAGGGTGTACTCTTCAGCTGTTTGTCAAATTTTTGGAGATGGAATTTATGTTCCAAATCCACACAGGTTTCATATTTAATAATACAGGTTTGCTTTCAATGTTCATTTCCAAATTCTGGCCAACAGGTCCAATCAATGAATAAATGAAAGTTATATTTGTAAAAAGGATACTTTAGAAAGCTACAAGAACTCAGTGACACACACATGACTATGATGTAATTTGTAGGCTGTTTTTTTTAATGCAAAATTCAGTGCTGGTTACATGTACTCTGTGCGTGTGTGCATTTGTTTTATTTACATATAAGTTTGCCCATTATATTTAAATTACAACAGTATTGCAATAATCACTGCACATGTGCTGTTCTTAAAAATCAGAAATGAATTGATATCACTCTGTTTAAGTCTGACAGTTTATTTTTACCATTTCACATCAGTAGTTCAATAAATTCAATTCATTTACTGACATTTCACAAATAATGGTATTTGATTCCAAAAATTAAATTCTCTCTCACAGAGAGAGAGAGAGAGAAAGAGAGAGAGACCAAATGTATATACAGTGGCAGACAAAAAAAACAAGCATCACTTGTAAATTTTTACAAATAATGTGTTTGGCGCTGCATTGGTTTGCAGAAATGTTCAAAATGCATTTGTTAGATGGGCTATATATCTCTGTGAATGAAATTCAATAAAAAGACTCCACCTGATATACCTAATTTCCATAAATATCTTCCCAAAGGGTAAAATGTGTAATTAATGGAAATATGAGAAATCATGCAAATGGCAATCATGACAACCAAACATACATTTTATTGCACTTATGTGCACAAACTGAAATGACGTTAACATAATAGTATTATGTACTGTAAATCAATAAAATAAGTCTTCAATCTTTTTTTGTTCCTTCTCGAGCTGCAATTACAGCCTTGCAATGATCTGGCAGAGATAATCAACTTCTGGATATACGGTTGCCCAATTTCATGGTACCACACCCTTAACAATGCTCTCCTGCAGCAGAATCTTACTTGTTGGCTTCTTCTGAGCAATTTTAGATGACATTATGTACCAGCAATTTTCAATAGGTTTCAAATCTGCACTGTTGCCAGGCCAGTCCAACACTAATGTCAGCATTTCTAAGGTATGACTGCACCTTAAGGGAGGAAAATGAGGGGAAACACTGGTGTAAGTATGTTTTGAGCCTTGTGAGACAAGACAAACTAGTCATTAAATCTAAATAGCATAAAATGTCTGTAATACCATAAATATGTCTGTGTGGTGATCCCTAATAATGGGTTTCAGGCACTCCTCCTCCAAGATAGCAGTGTACGTTTCTGCATTCAGAGTTCTATTAATAAACTTAATTCACCCCACCGCTTTTGCTTGTTATGCATCCCCAGACCATTTGATAGGCAGGGAACTTTACAGTGTGTTATGCAGTCAGAATGGTATGCCTCCAATTTTCATCTTCTGACATATCGCTTCCCACCTGAGCCATGCAGGCTGAGTTTCGATTTGTCAGAAAAGATGACAACATCCCATTGCTCTTTTGTCCATGAAACATGTTTTAGTACAAGCAAGTTGCTTCTTCCTCATTTGTTGGGTCAAAAAAGGCTTCTTGGGCTGATAGGCATGCAAGACCACTTTCTGAAAGCAGTCTTTGGATAGTTCATGCACGTGTTTCAACACCAGAGGTCACCTCAAAGTCCAGTTTTAGATCAGGAGCACTAGCATGGCAATTATGAAGGCATAGCCATTTCAAATATTAATCTTGGGAAGGACTATCTCTCTTATGGCCTGATCCAGGTCTTCTCTTCACATCACTGGTTTCATGCTTTAATTTCGGTACCCGGAATACTGTCGACTGGCGACAGCCTATTTTATCAGAGATAGCACATGTAGAAAGCCGTTCCTAGGGCAGAGCAACAGCTATACGTTTTTTTTTTCTTGGTGTCAACTGAACATACAGAGCCATGTTTACACTTCTGCAAAACAGGACTCTAATGACAGGATATACCCTTCCAACGCCATATTTATAGATGATGCTGATTGCATTGGTGTCTGATGTAGTAGAAGTTTACCTGACTTAATACCTTTGCTTTGTGACAAACAAAATGACTGTAATCAAATAGCATCTTATGTATCGCTACAAATGTAACTTATTAAGGTGATGCAGCTTTTTTTCCGGCCAATGTATAATAGAAAAGGAGGACAGAGGGAGAGTCAGTTTTTCCATTAAAATCGGTGGTTTTTGACATTTTTTTTAATAATGGCACCCCTACTGAATTTTCTGCCTGTTAGATCCGATTCTCTCTCTCTCTCTGTGCATACACACACACACACACACAGTATTTGCGGGGGATACATTCCAAGACCTACTGTGGATGGCTGAACCTGCGGATATGAGCGAACACCTGCTGACCCCATATATAAAGTGATTTTCTTGTACATACATACGCATAATAAAGTTTAATTGATAAATTAAACACACACACAGTAAGACATTACCAACATTAAATATGGTAATAATAATGTACAGTAGACTATTTACCAGGACTGGATTAACTGGAACACTTCAAGATTACAAATTTAAAAAAAAAAAACCACCAACCAGAAATCATAAAATTCAAGTAATAACTGGAATAGGTATAAACAGATATTTTGCAAGTTGTAAACAAGTGACAAGAACCGGTGTTAAGTCTTCACTGGGAGATTAGTGTACCTATTATCTTGCAAACTCCACTGTCTTCACACCTACCGCTCAAAAAAAAGAGAGAGAGAGAGAGAGAGAGAGAGAGAGAGAGAGAGAGAGAGAGAGAGAGAGAGAGAGACCAAATGTTTAGTTTGATTTAGTGCACTGCATTGACTGTTGTGTTCTGTCACACTGCACAAGGACAAGTTGTTCTGTTATTTATGTTAGGGACATAAATAACGGAATTACATGAATTGTCGGAATGTTTTTTATTTTTTATAGTAACTTTTTTTTTTTTTTTGTTTAGAAATCACAAAAATGATGGACATATGCAAGAGTTGTGCTTTCAAATTAAACAAAAACTTGAAATTATTCAAAAGTTTGAAAACAGTGCATCTGTTAAATCTCTAAAGAACCATTATAATGTTGGTGACCAAACCATGTGACATTGTAAAAAATAAAAGGAAGCATCAAATTGGACACAAGTTCTACAATGTAACCCCTTAAAAAGGTAATGTTTAAAAAGTTACAGGATAAAAAAGTATTCTGTTGATGAAATGGTTTCAGTAAATAAAAGATTAACGAGCCAGGTATGACAGATGCACCTAAAATTGCAAAACAGCATTAAAGGATGCAAGAGTATATATAAGTTTGTATTAATATATTGAATAAAGTGGGCATAAATGGATGTGAAAGCTACACAAAGTGCCAATAACTAGAAGGCTGAGGATAGTTGAAAAAGTGTAGTAGATATGGGAAAGAATGTTAATATCCTAAAAGTTATGATGAATTAAGAAAATTATGGGCTAAATTACTAAACCAATAGAAGGTTGGAGAACTGTAAAGAAAAATTAGTACAGCAAAATAGCAATAAAATAAAGTAGTAAAGCTGTCATCAGATATTATGGGGGGGGGAGACATATTTAGGTAATGGTCGAATATAAGTAAGGCAAAAGTGCCTGATCTGATGTCAGCTGCAACAAATATTGATACATAAGATATTTCATCAGGGGACTACACCTGACCATGTATCAGGAACTGCATTTCTATACTGGTCCATAGTAGTTAGTAGAAGAAATGCGAGTGGCCAAAAAAGCAATGAAAATTAAATCAGCACTTTCTAATGCTGTATGGACAAAGTAGTCAACAATGCAGTATAATTTATTAAAGTAAAAATAAGGATCAAGTTAAAATAAATATGGTTAATATAAATATGTAGAATTTAGTGTAGGATTTAAAGGATGTAATTTTGTGTACATTGGAATTCAGTAGTTCAATAAATAAATTTGGAACAAGCACATGGTATAGTGTGAGGTAATAAATTGAGGATGGAAAGGGAGAAAAGGAGTATAAATAGAGAAGAAAAATAGCAATAGAAGTAGAAACATTCGCATCACCCTCATATACACTAATAGTTTTAACAAAGGAAGAACTGTAGAAATAGACAGCAGAAAGATAAAAAGCAAAGAAAAAATATTAAATAACACTGAGCTTGCTGGGATTGTGAAGCCCAACCTTATAAATAAGGGCTCTGGATTAAAAGTGTTGTAGTTGTTATTTGGTTTTTGGGAGCATTAGCAACTAAGGCCATATTGCTCCGGAGATATGCGGTGGTCATTCCCTGACCTTTCCGTATCATCCGTATTTGGTGGTGACGGGCTCAAACCCCAGTCTAATCAAGAAGCGTGTGCTACGCACTGCTGCTCCTTCCCACCTGGCTACGGAGGCGCCCGGATTAAAAGGGAGCTAATACCAAATGCTTGGTTTTGTAAGGAAAAATTATGTAGGTAAAAACATGCAGAGAAACAAATATAAAACAAAACCAAAAGTGTAATAAGAATTGATGATACCTGGAGCTTAAGAAATGAGTAGCAGAAATAAGAGTAGCTGGCGGAAAAAATATACGCAGTAGAAGGAAAAAGGTGGGGAGATGAAGCACACATATTCCATAGAGTAGGTGATTGCATGCAAACTTCAACCACATTAGCAATATATTTACATGAAGTGATTCATAGCAGCGTAATAGACTTAATAGTTAATATCCTAAAATGATGAATAAAGAAAATTATGGGCTAAATTACTAAGCACATAATAGTATAACGTAGTAGTAGAAAAATGTGGTAGAGGTAAAGTCATAAAAAAATAAACATGCTACCTTTCATAGATATATAAATAGTGTTGAGCAAGGCAGTGGAAAAATAATGAAGATCAAATTTATATACAGTGGACCATATGAAGAAGCTACATTGCACGAAGCTGAATAGTCTTATATAAGGGAATGATCGTAAGCGTATCAGAGTATAGAAAGCAAGAATCACTAAAAGTTTTGAGATAGAGAAAGATTAATAATTATAATCTGTAGTCCAAAAGGTATAGTAAGAATCCAACTTTGAAAGAATCTAATTTAGCAAGAAAATACATCCAAGGATAAAGAACTAATTTAAATCCATACTGTGATATAATTCCATGGATATAAGTAACATGGTGACTTTAGATCCAATGGTGGTGTAGTTAACTACATCACCATTTGATTACTTTGACCATACAGTATTAGAAAGTGCTAATTTCATTTTCGTTGCTTTTTGGCCACTATGGACAAGTAAAGAAACAGTTCCTGATACATGGTCAGGTGTAGTTCCCCGATCATGTATCAATATTTGTTGCAGTTGACATCGGATCAGGCACTTTTGCCTTACTTATATTCATCCATTACCAAAATGTTCCCTACCCTATATCTGATGATAGCTTTATCACTTTTATTTTATTGGTATTTTGGCTGAACTAATTTTTCTTTACAGTTCTCCCACCGTCTACCGGCTAAGTAATTTAGCCCATGATTTTCTCAATTCATTATAACTTTTAGGATATTAACATTCTTTCACCTTTCACATATCTACTAGACTTCTTTTTCAACTACCCTCATCCTTCTAGTTATTGGCACTTTTGTGCAACTTTCACATCCATTTACACACATGAATAAAATTATATATAATAATTTTATTCTTTATATAGATCTACTAAGTAAGCATCAATTATGGATCACCACAAAATTAAACTACCGTACACCTTTTTATAATGAAATAAAAAAAATTTTAAATGAAAAAAGTTTAAGCAACTTAAACCAAAATTACGTGGCACCCCTGGAATGTTGTTGTGGCAATGTAAGGTGCCACAGCACTCTGGTTGAAAACCATTGCATTAAATTAAAAGTAACATACCCAAATAAGCCTTTGGTATCTGCTATAATCAAACTAATATTTCTCGAATGAGTGTAATCTCCTATTTGAAGTTGTTCCTCTAATGAAGAGTCTGTTAATACAATAACCTAAGGGAAAAAATAGTTGCAAAATTTATTTCATGCATGTACACAGTAAACACCTAAAAATTCTGGAATTTAAAGATCTAAAAAAATTAAGTTTATGATATATCCGAACTGCAGCAGAAAATACATGCTTCACAAGAATTAGAATCAAAAGTTTAATTTTCTGTCATGCACCCATGTACATGGGTTTTTTTTTCCTTTTTTTTCAGCAATAACATTTTACAATCCTAAAACATCAAGAAAGCACATTATGGCAACCTAAGGTGCCACAGCACTCTGGTGGAAAACCATTGCATTAAATTAAAAGTAACATACCCAAATAAGCCTTTGGTATCTGCTATAATCGAACTAATATTTCTAATATAGTATGTGTCAACAATTGCACTTATTTAAAAATCTATACAAAAATCTTTTAGGCTATCACTTATTCAGTAAACTATATAACATATAGCAAACTTCTCTTGCAATAGGTACATGGCTTGTCCTACAATGTTTATGTGAGTCAGTGATCAAGTTGACATCACTTGAACAGCTGAGAGAAACGAAATAGATGGGCCAGTGTAGAGTTGGAAAATGTAGGTATGTTAAACCAGCTATTAATCTCTTCCAGAAACAGCAACTTATTAATACACACAACTAAGGTTTTTTTCTACCATTGTATAACTAGTCATACAGATTGTCAGATGCAAGACAAGTTGCAGAACCCTAAAACAAACTTAGCGATCTTTAAAATGAATATTCCTGTTGCTACCAGCTAGACAGGACACAAATTCTTAAAAGGAAAACACCAAAACCAGTGAAACAAGAATATCATTGGCTTTCCAGAGTTTTTGCTTCTAAAATTTTCTATCTACCATAGTTCCCCCCCTACCATAGAGTGTGCTTTAGATGTCTAAAGCACACTCATGAAACATTTCTGCACCTACAACTACTGTCAAAAAGAAATCATTATTAAAAATTAATTTTTAAAAAGGCACTCAATAAACCACAATTGGTTACTTGTATTCTTCATGTTTTTTCACAGTCTAAACGTATTTCATAGTTATACAAGGGGCTTTTAAAAATTCATGTCCTGAGAATAAAGGGTATAATGAGTTTTGTAGAGTGTTATTTTCCAACTTGGTTCCCTTTGAAGTCAAACTTTGGCCACCAATTTAGCTGCAAATAAAGTTTTCTGTTCAGCCTCCAAGAATGTATCTACTACAACAGCATTTCCCAAACTGTGTTCTGTGAAAAATCTTGCAGACATTTTATTTGGCCCACCATTTAAAAAGGCTGCCCACACCTGCTCTAGAACAGCTTTTCTCAAACTGTTCTGAGGAAGAGTAGTGTTCCATTAAAAATCCTAATTAATAATTAAAAATAAATTTTGCATATTTGTAACAAACATCACTTTTGTATCAATATAACTTTTAACAATTTTTTTTCCCGGTTATTAATATACTGGCATAGACATTTAAATAGACCATGGAACCCTTTATTCTGGCGGGCTTCGCATGGAGAAGTATGCATAGAGGTAATGGCATCTACGAAAAAGTAGCAATGTAGTGATCTAATATGCCATTCATATGCAATTTATGCCCAAAGTACATGTGTTGAGGGAGGGGGGGGGAAGTGAATCGATATGCATATTTCAGGTGGATGAAACAAAGTAGCCTTCCGCTGACACATTCTTGCATGTTTACAAAGTGCCAGTATTGCGGGGCGAACCGCCTTTGCAATTACAAGATTAGTTCTGTAGTAGTGCAGAAACCTAGTCAGCATAACGAAACCCGCTTCCATATACAGTCAGTCCTCGTATAGCACGATAGTTGTGTTCCTAGAAACCCTCGTGCAATGCAAAATCGTGCAATATGAACAGGCCCTATGGGAAAAATAGGGTTAGGTGCCGACCACCCAAGATTGAACACACATTTGTAACCAAAACATTACCAAACACAATAAATAATCGTAATAAAATACTTACGTATTTTATTACGACTATTACGTAATAAAATATTGCTAATGCTTTTGTTTCTATCGTAAGCAAACTTGTTTTTTGTTTGATTTTCTATCCACACAGATGACAGCCGTTCCATCTCTTCCAATTCTTGTGTCTTAATCTAATGGATTTTAATTACACTTTGAGTTGTTCCTGCTATGAAAGTTGTTTTTATTTTCTCTGCATTCTTTGCAATTCTCAGCGTTGCCTCATTTAGGTCTGTAGCACGTGCAACATCACATGGTCTTTCATTTCGCTCAAAACGTTTTACAATTTCATATTTTTTCTCTATCGACAGAGGCGGACTGGCCTCTGTCGATAGAGAAAAGACATAAGACGATAGAGACATAAGCCTTACCAGGGAAATCCCGGTGGTCTGGAGGCCAGTGTGATTTTGACCATAAACGCTAGTATGAGGCCACTATAAATTTTCCCAGGTAAGAATTTTTGACCCAGTCCACCTCTGTTTATCGATATTGATTTTCTTTTTCTCTCTGAATCTGCAGTGTCTTCACCAGGATGCTTCCTTTTCACACCTTTTAAGTATTTTACTCATTTTTAGGGAATAAAGCACAATTACAAAATGAGGAGGCACGCTTGATACACAAACAAAGCTACGCGCGTGTAGCAACTGAATAAACAACACCGTAAAGGCAGAGATACACAATTAACACCTCACATTTTACTAAAGCACATTTCTAGGGGTTACTACCATAAAACAATAAAAACAATTTCCAGTTGCGTTTCTGCTAGTGGAATCTGTTATAAACTGGTAGTAAACTCGATCTAATTGCATTTGCCATAATACCTATAGCTGGAATTGTGTTGGTTTTTACGTTATTATGGTGAAATGTGTTTCCCCTTCACTGATATAAGAAACAAATACATTTTCAGAATCTTCTCTTAATTCCTATCGTGTTGCATTCGGTTGGGGTGATTCTGCGTTCGACTGCCATTTCTTGTAAACACAAAGGCAAACCGTGCATAAGCGAATTCGGTTCGTGTTATATAAGATATCGTTCCCCTATTTATAAATCGTGTATGATCGAATTCGTGTAGTGTAAACGTGTTATACGAGGACTGACTGTATAAATTTTTTTTGATAATTATTAGTATTTTGAAATATTATTAAAATAAATGACCATGGATTTGTTGTTTAAAAAAAAAAAGGAACTTAAAATGAGAAACAAGTACTTTTGTATTGCAACAGTGGTCAATGAAAACGAACACAATATTGTTACACTTCAAAGTGGGGATCAACGATCACAGCCTTTTGTTCCATAAAAATCAGAAACCAACTAATAAAAGACCAAAACGAAAGTATGGGGACAATTATTTGAATTTCAGTTTTACATGTGTTGAAAATAAAGATGCTTCTAATGTACAATGCGTCGCATGTAATAAAGCAAGCAGTTCTTTGGCTCCGGCTATACTTTTATTTCGTAAATATATTGTGAGATGAAAAGTGTTCTGTCAATATATTAGCATTAGTAGAGGCATTTGATGCAAGAAAGCAAGCTTATGCAGCATCAGCCAAAAAAAAAAAAAAACCCACTTCCACTTCACCCCTCTGTTCGTTCAAAAAAATCTGTCCAGCTGAGCCTTAAACTTATTTTAGCATTAGCATTAGTAGAGGCATATGATGCAAGAAAGCAAGCTTATTCAGCATCAGCCAAAAAAAAACAAAAAAAAAACACAACAACCACTACTCCCATTTCACCCCTCCGTTCGTTCGAAATACCTGTCCAGCTGAGCCTTAGATTTATTTAGGCTATCAACTTCAACAACAAGCGATGGGAGTCTATTCCACAAACCAACTGCCCGCTGGCTAAAGGCAAATTTCCGCACATCTATCCGACATCCGTCCTTCCTCAATTTGAATTTATGCCCTCTCAGGTGATTATTCTGAGCAAGAGGAAGAATCCCATCGGCATTGAGCATGCTCAAGCCATTCAAAGCCTTATACACCTCTATCAGATCACCTCGCCGATGCCTAGTCTCCAGGCTCTGTAATTTGCAAAACTTAAGCCTTTCTTCGTACGAGCAACCCTTTGTTCCATTCACTAATCTTGTTGCCCTTCTCTGTACTCGTTCGAGCAGCTCTACATCCTTCTTGAAATGAGGCCTCCAGACCTGTATACAGTACTCAAGGTGTGGCCTGACCAATGCCTTATACAAGGGAATAATCACATCCTCATCCCTGCTAGAAAAATTCCTGTATATCATTGACAAGACACCATGAGCTACTCTTGCAGCTCGTCTGCACTGCTCAGAGAACTTCATATCTGCCTGCACAATTACCCCCAGGTCCTTTTCATTCTCTACCACTGTCAGCGTAGTACCACAGAGTTGATACGTTGCTCTGGGGTTACTGTTTCCCATATGTAGTACTTTACATTTGTCAATGTTAAACTTCATTTGCCACCTCTCAGCCCATCTGCTAAACCTTTCCAGATCCTGTTGCAGCATCATAGTATCAGTAGTGTCCTTAACAACCCTGCCAACCTTGGTATCGTCTGAACTTGGACATTAAGCCTGATACACCATCATCAATATCATTTATAAATACAGAAAACAACAATGGACCCAACACTGAACCCTGAGGAACTCCACTAATAACATTAGTCCACATTGAGCAGTGTCCATTGATTACCACTCTGTCTTCTGCCACTCAACCATCCCTTTATCCATAGCAGCAATTTGCCTCCAATGCCACACTTCTCCAATTTGTGCAGCAGTCTTCCATGTGCAACAGTATCAAAAGCCTTTCTAAGATCCAAATATATAATATCAAAGTTATTCCCTGCATCCAGTTCTTTTGTGACATCATAGTATCCAATCAAATTGGTCAGACAAGACCTGCCCTTAACAAAACCATGCTGTGTCTGAGCTATAACTGAATTCTTGTCCAGATGATCCTGCAGTGCTTCTTTAACCAGTGCCTCCATTAATTTTCCTGGAACCGAAGTTAAACTAACAGGTCTATAATTACTTGTGTCAGCCTTTGATCCTCCTTTGTGAATTGGGGTTACATTTGCACATCTCCAGTCCATGGGTACCTCCCCTGAGTCCAAAGAAGCTCTCATAATTATGGCTAGGGGTTTGCTTACTTTCTTTGCTGCCTCCTTTAATATAACTGGATAGATCCCATCCACCCCTGGTGCCTTTTTTATGTTTATCCTCAGCAATTTCTCCTCCACTTTCATCTCAGTTATTAGAAAATAATCTAGCTCACTGCCAATGTTTACTTCACCTACGACATTCCCCTTCCTGAATAGCTCCTCATGTGTGAATGTAGATGCAAAATATTCATTTAGATTGTTAGCCACCTGAGCAGGATCCTCAACTGTTGAACCATCAACATCCAGTGGACCAATCTGATTCATCCCTTTCCTTCTTGAGTTTAAATAGGTAAAGAACTCTTTTCTGTTTTTCTTTGCGTCCTTTGCCAAGGATTTCTCATAATCTGCCTTTGCCTGCCTAATCTCCTTTGTGACTTGGTTACAGACTAACTTATATCTATCATAGGCTTCCATGTCACCCATTAATTTGTATGTATCCCATGCAATTTTCTTCTCTGCCATATGTCTCATTAGTTCATCTGACAACCATTTAGGCCTGAACCCTGAACAATATTTCTTGGTTGGTATGTAAAGCCTGGTAGCTTCCAAGATTAGTTCCTTGAATGCTTCCCATTTTGAATTTGCTGTTGGTAACATCATCAGTTGGTCCCACTGTATAGAATTTAAATACAGTCTCAGACCATCAGAGTCGCCTTTACGAAAGCAAAAACCCTTCCCTTTGCCTCTGATGGTAGTTACCTCCTTGAGTAAATCCCACTTCAGCACACTGTGATCACTGCCACCCAGTGGTTCCTTTATCTGCAGATTCCTAATGCATGAAGAATCACTACTGATAATCAGATCAAGAGTATTACTCCCTCTAGTTGCCTCCCGAACATGCTGGTGTAGAAAACAATCATCCAATAAATCCACAAAAGCCCGGCTAGTGTGTGAGTGACCAACCCACAAATTCCAGTCAATATCTGGGAAATTAAAATCCCCCATTATAAGACTCTCTGATTTACTGGCCCATTCTATTTCCCTGTACAGTATCTTATTATACTCATCAGAGTCATTAGGCCTATAGCACACTCCTACTCTCAATTTTGATTTACCTATGCTTATGTCACACCAAACTGACTCGACACTGTCCTGTCCATCAGTGTCGACTGGCTTCACTTCCTTGGATTTTATGTGTTTTTTAACTAATAGCATAACCCCTCCTCCCCTCCTGTCCTGTCTATCCTTTCTATACACATTGTACTCCCCAAATTCCAGTTCTGCATTCCTTATATCTGTGTGACACCACGTCTCTGATATCCCAACAATATCTGCCTTTGATGTCTTGAGCAATACCTCAAATTCATCAAATTTATTTACTAAACTCCTAGCATTGGTGTACACGCAAGTATACCTGCACTTGTTCCTATTCTTAGCTACCCTAACACAACCCATGTGTTTACTTGTATCACAATGACTTCCAGCGGTCTCTGAAATATCCTGCATCTTGTTTTTCAGGCTTCTGCTCATTCCAATAGAAGCAGTGCAAGAATCTCTTTCACCTCTGCCAGTGGCTACTGTTAATCCATTAGTCTTTGTCTCCCCCCAAGCTAGCAGTTTTCCGACCCACCTAACACTGCCTCGATGGCATCAGCAAATATTCTTGCACCCTTTCTATTTAAGTGTATCCCATCCCTGTAGAAGCAATCTCTCCTGTTAACAAGTACATTCCAGGCTGAAAAAAATTCTACCCCTTGAGCCTTGCACAATCTTTCCAGGGCCGAATTGATCGACAAGGCTCTCATCATATACTCCCTCCTATCGTGTCTGGGCAGAATTGCAGACACTTTCAAATTTAACCCTACTTCACGGCTTTTTTTCAACAGTGACCTGTACTTGTTAAGTAATTCCGCTGGTCTCCTACTCTTAATGTCATTAGTGCCAACGTGTACAACTATATCACCTTTTAAAAGATGATATCTGCTCTACAACGTCATCAACCCTTGCCCCTGGCAGACATACCCTGGTCCTGTTCCACCTATCCTTTTTACAAAGCATGTTCCCCGTTTCCCTGACAATAGAGTCACCAACAACTACTAGTTCCTGTGGGACCAGCGCATTCTGCCTTGGGGGCTGCCTCTGTGTTGCAAGATGACCAAGTGCAAGCTCTGGCGTTGATGTGGGCAGCTGAGAGCTTGATGGGCCCCTCAATTTATTTCCTTCGAGGGCATCCACCCTGTCCTTCAAGGTCTCATATAGGCCCATAACAACGCCGAGTTGTCGCCTAATTTCCTTGCACTCCTTGCATCGTGCACACACAAAGACATCCCCCATGGCAGTATCATGTCCCGTACCCGATTGCTCCGCAAACATCAAGCAAACAGTGCATCTTAAAAGGCTGTGATTCAGAGGGCAACTGCCCCCCTCAGTTCTCCCCTGAGTCACAGCACTCCCATTAGCTTGAGCCTTTTGCTTTGCTGCTCTGGTCAGAGTCATGATTCGATTTAAATGTCAGTAAAATTACAATTTCAGAACAAAATTAAAACCTTAAACTTGTATCTTAACACAGTTATAACGCTATATTTATTTTTCAGTATCGAGTGTTATCTACGAGTTCCCTTTATATAACTTCCGTATCAAGTATGTATTAATTATTTGTTACGTTTGTACTCTAAGTCGTTATATATATATAGTTAAAAGAACAATTTAATTGACAATGAAGTTTAACAAGATTAATAGATCTACTGATTAATTGACAATATTATATTATGCACTATACTATACAAAGCTAATGCTATCGAATTCCGGATATGCTGTATCGCGTTTCAGTAACGAGTTTAGCATTTGCATTAGTAGAGACATATGATGCAAGAAAGCAAGTTTATACAGCAAAATAAAATTACTTTGCAATCATTTGGCATGCTCATGCAGACAAATAAGATAAAAAAATTCCCCATTTCACCCATCCATTCAGTCCAATTGTTTGTCTAGTTCTGTCTTGAATTTATTTAAGCTGTCAACTTCTATAATGACAGATGGAAGTTTGTTATAGCAATCACCCACATGCTAGCTAATGTCAAATTTCCACACATCTATTCTACAAGTGTCTTTCCTCAATTTGAATTTATGCCCACTCAGGTGATTATTCTGAGAGAGAGGAAGAATCCCATCAACATTGATCATGCTCAAAACATTCAACGCTTTATACACCTCAATCAGATCACCTTGCAGGTGCCTCGTCTCCAGACACTGATCTGCAAATGTTAAGCCTCTCTTCATAAGAGCAACCCTTTGTTCCATCCGCTAACCTTGTTGCCCTTCTCTATACTCATTCCAGCAGTTATACATCCTTCCTAAAATGAGGCCTCCATACCTATATACAGTACTCAAGGTGTGGCCTGACCATTGCCTTATACAAGGGAATAATCACCTCTTTATCCCTGTATATCATTACCAAGACATCATGAGCTACTCTTGCAGACCATCTGCATTGCAAAGAAAACTTCGCATCTGACTGCACAATTACCCCCAGGTCCTTTTCATTCACTACCATGTAGTACTACACAGTTGATATGTTACTTTGGGGTTACAGCTAATCATATGCAATACTTCATATCTGTCAATGTTAAACTTCAATTGCCACCTCTTAGCCCATCTGCTCAATGTTTCTAGATCCTCATGCAGTAGCATACTGTCATTAACAATGCTGTCAAACTTTGTATCATCTGCAAACCTAAACATTAAGCCTGATTTACTTTCATCAATATCATTAATAAATACAGAAAAGAACAATGGACTCAACACTGAACACTGCATTCTCCACTAATAACATTAGTCCACAAAGAGCAGTGTCCATTGATTACCACTCTCTTCTCCCACTCAACCTTCCCATTATCCATAGCAGCAGTATCAAAAGCTATCCTAAGATCCAAGTATATGATATCAAAATTATTTTTTACATCCAATTCCTTTGTGACCACATCATAGTATCCAATCAAATTGGTCAGACAAGACTTCCCCTTAACAAACCCATGCTGTGCCCAAACTATAACCAAAGTATTGTCCAGATGATCCTGCAGTGCATCTTTAACCAATGACTTCATTAATTTCCTCGGAACAGAAGTTAAACTAACAGGTCTGTAATTACTTGTCAACCTTTTTATCCTCCTTTGTGAATTGGGGTCACATTTGCATATGTCCAGTCCATGGGTACCTCCCATGAGTCCAAGAAAGCTCTCATAATTATGACTAAGGGTTTACTTACTTCCCTTGCCACCTTCTTTAATATAACTTGATAGATCCCATCAACCCCAGGTGCCTTTTTTTATGTTTATCTTCAACAATTTCTATTCCACTTTGCTCTCAGTTATTAAAAAATCATTTAACTCACTACCATAGTTTAACACACCTCTGGTATTCCCCTCCCTGAATAATTCCTCACGTGTAAATGTAGATGAAAAATACTCATTCAGCTTGTCAGCTACCCGAGCAGGATCATCAACAGTTGACACATCGATAAAGTGGACCAATCCAATTCATCCACTTTCTTCTAGAGTTTACATAAGTAAAGAACTCTTTGCTGTTTTTCTTTGCATCCTTTGCCAAAGATTTCTTGTAATCTGCCTTTGCCTGCCTAACCTCATTTGTGACTTGATTACAGACCAGCCTATATCTTCCGTAGGATTCTGTGCCACCTGTTAATTTATGTATCCCATGCATTTTTATTCTCTACCACATGTCTCATTAGTTCATCTGACGTCCATTTAGGCCTAAACTTGAACAATATTTCTTAGTTGGTATGAAAAGCCTACTAGCTTCCAAGATTAATTTTTGGAATGCTTCCCATTTAGAATTTGCTGTTGGTAACATCATCAGTTGGTCCCACTGCATAGACTTTAAAAAACTGTCTAAGACCCCCATAATCACCTTTACAAAATCAAAAACCTTTCCCTTTACCTCTAATGGTAGTTACCTCTGAGTAAATCCCACAACAGCACACTGATCACTGCCACCTAGTGGTTCCTTTATCTGCAGATTCTTAATGCATGAAGAATAACTACTGATAATCAAATAAAGAGTATTACTCCCACTGGTTGCCTCCCAAATGTGCTGCTGTAGAAAACAATTGCCCAATAAATCCGCAAAAGCCTTGCTAGTGTGCGAATGTCCAACCCAAAAGCTGCAGTCAATATCTGGGAAATTAAAATCCCCCATAAGACAATATGATTTACTGGCCACTATTTTTCTTTACAGCTGTTCATTATACTCATCAGTCATTAAGCCTATAGTACACTCCTACTCTCAATTTTGCTTTTCTAGTGCTTATGTCACATCAAACTGACTCAACACTGCATTGTCCACCCACGTCAACTGGATTTTGTGTTTAACTAACGGCATAACCCCTACTCCCTATCCTGTCTATCCTTCCTGAACGCATTTGTACTCATCAAATTCCAACTCTGCATTCCTTATATCTGTGCGACACCACGTTTGATATCCCTACAATATTTGCCTTTGAATTGAGCACTTCAAATTCATCAAATTTATTTATTACACTGCTAGCATTGGTGTACATGCACCTGTTCTTATTCTTAGCTACCCTAACACCAGGTCTGTGCCAAGCCATTTTAGTGCCCGAGACAAGAATGAAAAATTGCACCCTACTGTTAATCGTGACAACATTGGCAATTATTTAATCTTTCTTTTGGTGCCCTTTCAGCTTCTAATCTGAGGCAAGATCCCCATTCGCCTTACCCTGGGCACGGCTCTGCCTAACACAGTCCATGTATTTAATTGTTCTTCTGCAATGACTCCCACCAGGCACTTTGTTTTCCAGGCTGCTTCTCATTCTAACAGAAGCAGTGCAAGAATCACTTTCACCTCTGCTAACAGCTACTGTTAATCTATTAGTCCATCTATTCCCCCCCCCCCAAGCTAGCAGTTTTCTGACCCACCTAACACTGCCTCAATAGTATTAGCAAATATTCTTGCATCCTTTCTATTTAAATGTATCCCATCCCTGTAGAAGCAGTCTCTCCTGTTAACAAGCGCAGACTAGGCTAAGAATAATTCTACCCGACGAGCCTTGCACGATCTCTGCAGGACGAAACTGATTGACATGGCTCTCATCATATACTCCCTCCTATTGTGTCTGAGCAGAATTGCATACACCTTCAAATTCAACCCTAACTTGCAGCAGATATTGTTAGATGAAAAGTGTTCCGTGGCTAAAAAAGTTTGGGGAATGCTGCACTGCCGCAATGACTTCAGTGTTGGTGGGAAATTGGATGCCCAGTCAGGTATTTTCTTTTCAAATTAGAAAATAAAAAAAAAAGCCCAAGATTTGAAAGCCATATGCATGCAGTGCAATGGCAAACTTGAGCAGGCACACTGTTCTGCTAGAACCTGATTCCTCTGCTAATTTTCCCCTCACCATTTCTTTGTTCTGTTCATGCAAAGACCAAAATGTCTGTGTAATATGCAAACTGTTATTCTCTGGCCTTTCTAAAGGTAATCCACTAGCAAACTCTGCCAACTTCTTAACTATGGAATAGGAAGGGGCATCCAGCCCAAACTTCGTAACCATATCCTCATGAACTCCTTTTGGCATTAATCCCTTCCCCTAAATAATAGATGACTGCATGAGACTGATTTTGTCCATCTTTCCTCATTCAAACAACTTTGTCAAATCCAGGACCTGTAATTAAAAAAAAAAAAAAACTATTGAAACCTAGTGGGTTATTATTTGTAGTGTTAGACATGAAGTACTAAAATTTGTAGCTACACTTTCATACAGAGGCTACAAAGTTTCAAAACCCCTGTACAACAAAATGAAAAAATACTTTGGAAGTAAAATAAGCTGCATACAGAAATCAGCAAACTCAACTAGATCATAAGGGCAGTTGACATGAGATACCTACAAAAACTGTGGAAATGCACGTGCATTAAAAATAGACAAAATGAATTTACAATGATTTGTTAAATCCAATTACCAATATGGCAAAGGCCCAAAAAAAAAAAAAAAAAGAAAAACTTATTTAGTTTTATAAGTGATGTATAACATATTTAATATTAAATAGCATGAGTCAATATCACTGGAGGGGTGATAACTTAGACAGTAATTGGAATAAAAGAACTGCTTAATCCTATGCACAATAAAGTTATATTAAAAGAAAGGGGTATCCAACCTCCTTTACAAAACTAATATGCAATTGTGCAAAGTAAGGTAATGCCTTTAGGATACATGCTACAAACCTGAAGCTACTTCCAAGTGATAAAGATTGTATTCTTCAAGATATTATTTTAGAAATAAACAAGGAGTTACCTTTTATTCGATCAGTAGGATTTCTTCTTTACCAATTCTCCTTATGTGAATAAATTACAAAATGATACGTTAAACCAGATTACATAATTTAAAACTCAATGTGTTCCTCACTATTGACTCATGGGCAGTCCAATACTACAGGATCACAGTGGTGAACCCCAACCCTAGAAATATCAAAACCCCCCCATGCAACCTTTAGTGAAGGAAGACATTTTGTCATATTTCTGGAGTCAGGTTGGGGTTCATCACTGTGATCTTGGAGTATTGGACTGCCCATGGGTCAATGTGAGGAACACAAGTTTTAAATTATTTTAAATTATGTTAATCTGGTTTTAACATATCATTAATTCTCCTTATGCGAATTAATTTATTCGCATAAGGAGAATTGGTAAATAAGAAATCCTACTGACTGAGTAAAAGATAACTCCTTGTTTATTTCTAAAATATTAATAGAAAGTAGGCCCTCATTTATGTAATCAAGATATTATTTGCCAAACAGCAAATGTGCACATTGGCACCATAAGAGCAAAACTGTACAGGCCTTTCTTTTTGGAGAAGATGCAATCACAGGTATTGTGTATCTGTACTTGTTACAGAATTTCCTTATGCTCCCACCTGCAGAATGACGATGGCAACTTAATTTTCCAAAAATACAAGTTCTACCACAAAGAAGTTTATGCAAATATGAGCACTCTAAAGTAGAATGGAGAGGAGAGAATTTTCTGGCCACCCACAATCTCCTGATCTGACTCATTTAGATTTTTTTCCACTGGGGATTCAGGAAAAACCAGGCATATGTTCCATCTATATCAATAACTATTATAAAACTTATACAATGCATTTGTGAAGCAATCACACCCTTTCACAAGGACGTTTACACATTTTAATGAAAACCTCAAAAACATTTTAGCCGATGAAACCTAGTTGGCTGAGAAGAAAGATATTTGTTCACAGACTTCAATTTCTGTGGATCTGATTCTAATTTTTGAAAAACCAATGTGAAGGAAGGGTGTTAATAAAAGGCAAAGAGGGCAAATCAGTGAGAACACTGTACACAGGAATATCTATACAATAGACACACAATTGAAATTTGATGTCAGAGAGAGCGGATAGACTTTTTTTGGAAAATATCATTAACTTTTCTAATCTCATTGTTTGTTTGTTTGGGTATTTATTAGGTGCATCGGCAACTATGGCCATAGTGCACCATTTTCTAATCTCTTGAATGGAGGCAAGAAGCATGAATGAGATTCTGGGGGCACAACACCAAATTTGGGAACAATATTCCGTGGTAGGACAGATTTGAGATTTGCAGAATAAGTAAAGTTAAGAAAAGAGCAAAAAAAAAAAAGAAAACTTGGTTTATTTGATGCAGAGAAAGCAATGTGTATATTCAAAGGAGAAATAAGTCAGGGTAATCCCTAATAGAGATATGCTAACTGAAAATTAGTGTTATCAAAGGTGAGCATAGGAGCAGTAGACTTTTTTGCAAGAAATAATACAACTGAGTTTGGAAGGATTGAAGCTAAGTTTCTTTCTCCACATTGAATTATCTGGAGATCAGCATTTATGGAATTGGTGATGGTGGTTACTCAATTAGTTCAGGATTTTAGTGCAGAGAGAGCAAGGTTTCTCAACGTGGAAGCTGGAATGTAGTGTGCCATCAGCAAAACAATAGAATTTACAGTCAGTGAAAGACTCATTAATACACAAGAGGGAAAAGAATGAGAAAAAAGCTGAACCTTGAAGAAAGTCAACATTAGTGGAAAAACATTAGTCAATGATATACAAGAATTTTTCCAACAGGGATAGGGAGGTGATTATACTGTTGTATTAGTTTATTATACTGTGATTATACTGTTGTATAAGGTTAGAACACATAATGAGTACTGCACGCAGGTCTAGAAGACTCGTTTTAGGAAAAATGTAGATCTGTTGGAACTGGTTCAGAGAAGTGCAATGAGATTAGAGATGTGAAACAAAAGGGTGCTCTTACCAAAAAAGGCTTCTGTTCAGCAAACTGCATCACATGGAGACAAGGCAATCTTGACATCTGATTGAGGTGCTTTAAAGCTCTGAATGGATTTAAACTCAAACTGAGGAAGGATGGTTGCAGGGGGTGTGCGTGTGTGTGCGGAAATTTGCATTCAGTCAGCAAGTAGTTTATTGTTGAACAAACTTCCATCCAGTGTTGTAGGGGTGAGTGGTTTGAATAAATTCAAGGAAGAACTAGACAAGCTTTAAGGGGAATGGGCAAGTAATAATGAGAAGGGTTTTTTTTTTTGGCTGATGCTATATAAACTTGCTTTCTTGCATAGTTTTACACTGCTAATACTAAGAAGACAGTGCCATTTATCACCACCTGCAGAGAATCGTCAGAGTAAAAACTGGATACATAATAGTAAAAAACTGTTAGGTGATAAGATGGTAGTCTGTTTAAAAGACCTTTAGGCCAAACCCAATTGAAAGCATTAGAAATACCAACCAACTGCTCCAGTTTTGCCAAATTCTTTCATGAAGTTTGTCCAAAGGCTAAACATAAGTCAATACATCACAAGCAGATCAACAATGATGGAACCCATAGTGACAACCATTAATCAGATGGAAAGCTGAGAGCTGGCAGTTAATGGATCTAACATTTCTTTCCAAAGGAATGGAAAAGTGGAAATTGTGAAATAATTGCAAGCGATGGATTTCTCAGCCTCTGCAGAAAATTGCTGGATATGAGAAAATTTCCAAGTTGATGAGAAAATACCATTAGAATAAAAAAGTGGAAGAGGGTTACAAAAAAAAACAGGAGGAATTTTGGGGACAGAGGCTTTGATAACAAGTGGAGTTTCTTACCATCATGATTTTTCAGAATTTTTCTAACATCCTTCAATCAGAAGACCCACAAGATGCATGAGTGGAAATTTACTAGATATAACAGGATACTTTACCAAGATTGTGAATACAAGAGTTAGAAGAAAAACAGCTTGTTTTAACTGCAGAAGCAAAAGATAATATTGAAACAAAGTTGGGAGCATTCATAGATAAAAGCCAATGATTTTGGCAAAAAACCAGAATGATCCTCTAAGCACCTCAGATTTCAACCTGGTGATGGCCTCTTCTCCAATGGAGGCCTTTCTCAACCTAGTGTTGTTTGGCATTACAAAAATGCAAAATGGGATGACCCAAAAGATTTTTCTTCTTTTCCTTGGTCAGATTACTGCTTCAAATCTTCTGATGTTAGCATTTGCTCAGATCCTGTCAGTGTAAGGATAGAATCCTTTATTCTGCACGCCACCTTAAACTGTCATCCTTTATCTAAATCTTGGAAAACCAAGATTCAGATAGTGTGCCAAAGCTTTAAGAGACGAATGTTGCATATCATAATAGGCTTGTTTCAAAGTCCCCAGGTTCATTTTCTACCCACACCAAATCTTCCAACAATTGTAAAGCAGTTGTTAATGAGTCCAACCTAGATTTTGAACAGGCTAAGAGTAGAAAACTTGCTTCTCATTCAAATGGTAGCTGAGCATTTTGATCTCTTTCCAAAGCTATTGCCCGCAACTTTTACCACCTGTGTCAAAATCAGATTGTTCTATTGCCACTTCAGTCAAAGATAAAACTGACCTGCTAACATCCTATTTCCCCACCCCCACCAACTAGTGTAGTGATGATCTTGGTAAACCACCTCCCATTATTCCCAGTACATACGCTTCAGCAATCTGGTATGACAAAACTGCCTTGGTCGTAAATAAGAGAACCCTGGATGCAATTCAATGCACCATCCTCCTCACTACCACCCGCGCCTGCAGAACGGTGAGTAACCCAGCGCTTCAGGTGATAGCAGCAGTACTTCCACTTGATCTTGAAATCGCAAGAACAGGACTCCTCTACTACTTATCTAAGGGAATAACCACCACTTTCTTGGGATTTACAATAGACCCAACAAACAACCATAAGGCAGAAAAGATCCGGCTTCAGTCTCACCTGCTGCAGGTGTGGCAGGACAGGTGGGCAGAAACAACCAAAGGAGCAATCACCCACAAGTTCTTACCGCAACTTGAAAAAATCTATCCAAAATCGCCTACTTGGTTCTTTCTGGGGTTGCAAACAACATACTTGCTAACTGGACACGGCCCCCTTTAACACAAAGTTAATGGACTTCGCCCTTGTAGAGGACCCATGCTGTACATGTGGAGAGATCAAAACCTAGGAACACCTCATGTACGACTGTCCACAATACGAGGATCTCAGGTGCATTCTAATCACGAGTATAAGATACCTCCCCAGAGGGCAAGAGTTTCACCTATTGGATTCAGAGGAGGAATACAGAGCCCTGACCAACTTTGCTCAAGAACTCTTCTCAAGAAGGAGAACCCTATATACAATACACCAGGAGTGAAAGGCAACCAGCCAGATAACAAAAAAAACATCCTTTAGGACACCCCAGAATGAAAATTATGTGGAAGCTACTATCTGTCTACCAAGAAACCCTGCCTATGTACCAACAAATATGAGACCTAAATGAAGCTGACAAATATACTGAATGAAGATAGAGAACCAAAACAAAGACATTCAACTTGGACGGGACACTATCCCACGAGTGACTCTACTACCAGACTTATGACTACACTACGACTGATGCGGCCTCACTGCCATGTAGCCAAATGGCGATCCCTACCAGCTCCCTTGCCTGGTACCTTTTTTCCTATCCCTGGCAGGGGGAAGGAGATGGTCTTCCCTACCACCCTACATATTTCGCCTGGTGAAGCATGGGCATGCCTTACTGACCATCTGGGGTTGCCTTCCCTATCGACCCCATACTTCTGTCTTTCCTCCCAGTCTTCAGTCTCTTTCCCCTACTCTAATACGGCAGCATAAACCCCACATAACTAATCAAAATTAACGATTTCTAAACTGAACCACATTAACCCCTCCTGGCTTTTCTAAACTTAAGTGCCCCCGTTTTTTTTTTTTTCTTAGGTCCTAGCCATCGAAATCTCAGGAAATTAGGTGGCAGGACCTGCTAGAGTGCATATAAGCTACTGGGTTCCTGGTTTGCCTCCACGGGGCGTAAGTGGGGCAACGTTGGGCCCAATTGGGGTTTAGCGGCTAAACGACCAGAAGAACAACGGTACACGACACTAAACGATCAAAGACCCACACACACTTTTAAATCTCTGGCATTTACAGCATACTGTAACACACCACAATGTAAACTACGCAGAGATGGGGGGAAACCGCTGGTGCCGCTTGACCCTAAACACACTTACACTTATTCCCAGTACACTTCATTCAATGCCTCCTGTCATCTTACGTCAAAAGTATGGCAGAAGGACTTTGATCAATCTTGTTGCTAAGAATGCTCCAGGTCTTGAGGCTATTTTGCCACTTGTCCTCAAAATCTGTGCTCCTGAACTTATTCTTGCTCTGTGTTGCTTTTTCATACTATCTTATTCTGAAGGTGTTTTTTGTGCTGTGGGTAAATATCATCATATTCAGCAATTTCCTAAAAGGATGACAAATCCATCCCAATCCAATTATCATCCAATTGCAATTACTTCTACTCTTTCTAAAGTAATTGAAAAATTAACCACCAACTTTTAAACTATCCAGAAAACTTCCATCTGATCAATGATCGACAGTATGGATTCTGTCGGTTTTGATCTGCAGTGATATTCTCGCTCATGTTACCCTTCTATGAACAAATTCAATGGAAAACGTTTGGTGAAACTCGTGCACTTGACATTTCAAAGGCTTTTGATCTTGTTTGGCATAAATTCTCTAAATAAGCTTCCATCTTAACTGTTTTTTTGTAATTCGGCATCCAGTTTTCTCTTGTACAGCTCAAAGAGGGTGAAGGTAGATGGCTCTGTCTTCTAACTTCTCTACTAATGCTGCTGTTCCAAGGTTCAGTCCTTTCTCCTACTCTTTTCCTCTGGTATATTAATGACCTTCCATTAATCAGAAATCATATTCATAGTTTTGCTGATGATACCACATTGCATTCCATCTTCCAGTTTGAAAAACCTTGCACTGTACAAACAGCTTCAACTTTTCAAACATCCACTATCAATTATTTAAATTGCTGGTATCCAGGTAATTCTCCAGTGGGGAAAAGACAAACTTAGTTGATTTCAATCCTTCTAAAACTCAGTCCTGTCTTATCTCGCAAAAAGGATTCTTCTGCTCCTATGCTTATCTTCAATGACACTCCAATTTCCAGGCAAGATCACATCTCTTTTGGGGATTACTCCGACTTCCAATCTCTCGACATAAGCACATTACAAATATTGCTTCCTCTGCATCTAAAAAACTGGGTTTTCTCTTTCGCTCTCGGCATTACTTTTCTTCCAAACAGCTGTTCACTCTGTACAAATTGCAAATCCAACCTACCATGGAATATTGTTCCCACACATGGGGCAGTGCACCAAAAACCTCTCAGGCTTTTAGATTCCATGCAAAAGAGGGTAGTTAAGTTAATTAATAACTCATCTCTAACAATCTCTCCACTATCTCAGACGTTCTGCTTCTGCTGCATGCCTTTTCTATAGATACTTCCATGGGCACTGTTCTTTTGGCTTCTATAATTCCAACTCTCTTCCAAAGCAGTCCAAACACATGCCGCAACCAGTCAACATCCTTTTACTGCCCAACTTCCAAGTCACAGAACCAAATTTTCTTCTTCATCTATTCATTCAATTTCCATTCTCTGGGGCAACCTTCCGTCATATGTATTTCCTGAAAATTAGTCTACAAAAATTGAAGTTTAATCTCAACAAATATTTCATCTTCCCTCAACCTTCTGAGTCATGCACGGTACTAAGAACTATAGATTCTAATACCTTCTGCGTCTGGGATTTTTGTTAAAAAAAAAAAAATTGCAACATGCTACATTCCTGCCTTGAATAGCCGTAACTAGTAAAACAAGGTTTATATAAAGAACAAGATTTAAGGGTCAAATGAGGAATAGAGGATTTCATCTGAACAAGCATAAAATCACTGACATGATCTCAGTGAATGCAGAGCTCAGAACAGTTAATCAACAGCAATTTAAAACAGTAATCTAACCAAAGGAAATCCATGCAGTTCATCTCATTTTGCATTCCTGTATTGAGCACACTTTTTTTTTTTTTGCACTGATCACATACTTGGAAGGGTTGTTAGTGAGAAAAAGACCTATAATGTTGTATATGTGGTTAGGATTGTCTGGGTTCTTGTAGGTAAACTAACAAGCAGTATGAGGTCATTATTAATCACAAAAGCCTGGCCAATGTGAATAGTTGGATTTATGCAACTAAGTACTTGAAGCCAATCAGTTTTAAACATTAAAACCATTGAGGAAAATTAACTCAATGAAGGAGAATTAGACTAGAGAAAGTAGTTTCAAAGAAAGTCGTTCTGAATGACAGAGGCAACAGATTAAAGTGACAAAATGGGAGAGAGATTAAGCCAGGTCACAAAAAGAGATCAGTTAGGAAGTTGCTGACAAGAAATATTAAGCAATCACAGACAAATGCTTTGTTGGAGGTGAAAGGAATCATTCAACACAGGATCTGGCAGACTGTAGGTGGAATCTGACAAACTGAGACTGCTAATAGAAGGTGTAGCAATAAAGTTCCTGGACTGCTGCTGTTGCAGTCGTTGTTTAATTTTGAAAATAAATGGAAGTAGTATGTTGTAGTTCAAACCTCCCCCAACAGATGGTAGTACAGAAACTATCTAGTAGGCTGACAGGTTGCAAGAAACAGTTTTGTCCGTAGCATTAATGTTCTGCATCATTATTTGTAATGGACAACAAACAAATATCAAATTTTGCTTTAAACTTGGAGAATCTGCAACAGAAACTTTATAATGGTGATGAAACAATAAGTTGTACCAGTGTGTTTGAATAAGAACTCTGTCCTTACGCCTGTCTTTGAACTATAAGAAGTTCAAAGACAGACGTGAGGATGTTCACGAGGACAGAGTTACAAAATTTTGACAAATTGTGGTAGTAGATTGTCATTTGAGCCTCAAAATCATGGCCGATGATCTGGATGTGAATAACGAGACGATTCACCAATGTTGTGTTGCCCAGCCTTCCAGATATGCAGAGAGGAGGAAAGTAATTATGCAGAGATTTCACCCAGAATTATCAAAGACATTCCTAATTTCCTTGACTGTATTGTCACCAGAGATGTGTTGTTTCAGTCTGATCCAAAGCAGGCAGTGGACTTCAAAATAATCAAAGCCCAAGAAGTTTTCTTTACGGAAGTCCAGAATAAAGATTATGCTGATCATTTTTTCTGGCAAGGTAATCACAAGGAAATTGTATTTCAAGGAGAGGAGAGGAGAGAATCAATGTGGCATTCTACATAAATTCAGGTTCTTCAAGGACTATTGAAATGAATTTCCCAAGTAAGCCACAATTTTGAGAGAAAGACAGCTGTTTCTTGTTACACGAAAATTACCCCCGACCATTTCACACTTGTTGTGATGCATTTCTGATGAATGTGGCACGGTAGAGATTAACCATCCACCCTACTCTCCCAATCTAACACCACAGTAATACAGGGTTAAGCAGTACTAGTAGTTTCCCACAACTCTGTAATCATTTCTCGTGTTGATACAGTAGCCCGTGAAGACCAGAGAGTGTGAGTGATATGTGATTTGTGTAGGTTTATGATGTTCATCTGGTCACTTAGCCTAGAGGTAGGGGGAACACCACTGATCCCTAGTTACTGTAACAGGCAGGCCGCCAGGCAGTAGAAATCAAATTCTCTAGCAGGAACCTGACATCACTTAGGCTTAGCAGGGAGAGCCTCTATAAAAAAAAAAGGTTCTTATTTGAAAGAAGGGAGTCATGGCATGGCTCTAGTTGCGATAGAGAACAGTCGATGGACTTTTGGCTGCTGTAAAGGGATAAGTATTTAAGTTTCACCATATTCTTCGTAAATTAACAAACTACATTGTGTTTTACAGAGATATTAAATAGGTTTAGTAGCATTCGTTAGCTTCTTATTTTGAATTTAATTAGTGATTTTTGGAAGTTACGAATCCCAGTGATGGCACCAATATTATTGAACTAGTCGCACATATTGTAGTCTATAAGAAATAGCACAACATATAAACACGAACTGATAGCATAAGGTATAAAGTAAAACTAGATAGTGTAATATGAAGCTCTCAATTAGGAATCTGTAAGCTTATTATAGTATTAACAATTAAAAATATTATTAATCTTATTAAATTTCATTATTAATTAAATTGTATTTAAATGGAAATCAATGACCCAGACTAGAGGTGTGAAGCAAAGATCAGACTAGCGAGAGTGCTGTGACTTAGGGGAAAAACGAAGGGAGCGATTGTCCAACGCATCACACTCAAATGTGCAATTTGTTAAATGTTTCCCGATATTGCTAAAACAGGACATGATCTAGCCAAGGAGGATGCCTTTGTGTGTTTTAGGTGTCTAGTGTCAAGAAATTAGGCACCAACTCTGTTCTAGTGGGAGTCTATGAGAGCTTGAGGTGTATGGTAAATGCCCTCGAAGAAATTAATGAGGAGCCCATCAAGCTCTCAGCTGCCCAGCTCAACGGCAGAGCTCACTCCTGTGTATCAGGCAACACACAGGCAATCTCCAAAGAAGAATGTGCTGTTCCCAAAGGAACTAGTTATTGCTGGTGACTACTGTCAGGGAAACGGGGAATATATTATGCAAGAAGGATAGGTGGAACACGACCAGGGTATGTCTGCCCGGTGCAAAAGTTAATGTTGTAGAGCAAATATCATTTTTTAAGGGCACAAAAGGTGATACTATTATACACATTGGCACTAATGACATTAAGAGTAGCAGATCTGCAGATTTACTTAACAAGTATAGGTCAATGTTGAAAAAAAGTCATGAGTTAGGGTTAAATATGAAGTGTCTGCAATTCCACACAGACACGATAGGACGGAGTATATGATCAGAGCCTTGTCAATCAATTTGGCCCTGGAGAGATTGTGCAAGGCTCAAGGGGTAGAATCTTTCTCAGCCTGGTCTGTGCTTGTTGACAGGAGAGTGCTTCTACAGGGATGGGGCACACTTAAATAGAAAGGGTGCAAGAATATGGGTGCAGATGGGCTGAGAGGTGGCAAATGAAGTTTAACATTGACAAATGTAAAGTACTACACATGGGAAACAGCAACCCCAGAGCAACGTATCAACTCTGTGGTACTACACTGACAGTGGTAGAGAATGAAAGGGACTTGGGGGTGGTTGTGCAGGCAGATATGAAGTTCTCTGAGCAGTGCAGACGGGCTGCAAGAGTAGCTCATGGAGTATTGTCAATGATATACAGGAATTTTTCCAGCAGGGATAAGGAGGTGATTATTCCCTTGTATAAGGCAATGGTCAGGCCACACCTAGAGTACTGTATACAGGTCTGGAGGCCTCATTTCAAGAAGGATGTAGAGCTGCTGGAACGAGTACAGAGAAGGGCAACAAGATTAGTGAATGGAAAAAAGGGGTGCTCGTACGAAGAAAGCTTAAGTTTTGCAAATTACAGTGTCTGGAAACTAGGCACCAGCGAGGTGATCTGATAGGTGTATAAAGCCTTGAATGGTTTGAGCATGCTCAATGCTGATGCAATTCTTCCTCTAGCTCAGAATAATCACCTGAGAGGGAATAAATTAAAATTGTGGAAAGACAGATGTAGGATAGACGTGCGGAAATTTGCCTTTAGCCAGCGGGTGGTTGGTTGGTGGAACAGACTTCCATCCCTTGTGGTGGAGGTTGATAGCCTAAATAAGTTTAAGGCTCAGCTGGACAGGTATTTTGAACGAACAGAGGGGTGAAGTGGAAGAGGGTTTTTTTTTTTTTTTTTTTTTTTGGCTGATGCTGCATAAGCTTGCTTTCTTGCATCAAATGCCTCTACTAATGCTAATATTTGCTGATGCTACCGAGGCAGGGTTAGGTAGGTCGGAAAACTGCTAGCTTATAGGGATACACAGACTAAAAGGTTAACAGTGGCCACAGGCAGAGGCAAAAAGTGATTCTTGCACTACTTCTATTAGAATGAGCAGCAGCCTGGAAAGCAAGGGAATGAAGATTTCCAGGACTGCTGGAAGTCATAGTTGAATAAAATAAATACATGGGTAACTAAGAGTAGAAACAGGTGCATGAATACTTGCATTTACACCAATCCTAGGAATATAGTTAATAAATTTGATAATCTTGGTGCCAGTCAAGATATCAAAGGCAGATATTATTGGGATATCAGGGACAAACACAAACATAAGCAGTGCAGAATTGGAACTTGGAGTACAATGTGTACAGAAAGGATAGACAGGACAGGAAGGGAGGAGGGGTTATGCTGTTAGTTAAGAAACATAAAACCTAAGGAAGTGCATCCAATTGATGTTGGTGGACAATGCTGTGTCAAGTCTGTTTGGTGTGCAATAAGGGGTTCCATTCCAAAGTATGAAATATATAAGAAAAACTAGTCTAAAATTTAGTCTATGTATGTATTATATGTACCTTCATAATATGACTATGTATATAGACAGTACGTAGTGAAATTCAAGCATAAGGCATCAAAATGGAAACAAGAAAATTTAATATTAAATGTAATATTTAATAGAAATTTCAAACAAATCTTTCAATCTAGCGCCTTTGCTATAGCTAAAAAACTTATCCCACCAGTGCTATCACCAGTTTCACTAAAGTGTTGATAAAGGAGTTTTGCCTTTTCACGAATGATGAGTGAACTTAACGGAATTTTATTGAGTTCGGTCTTCTATCCACAGATTTAGAGCCTTTTCCATTTTTTCTAATTTAAACCATCACGAGTTACAGAGCAAATTTTTGAAGCAATTAGCGCGTTTTCAAGGACACTAGGCAGATTTTTTCTTCCGATTTCTTTATTGATCATACCGTTGACTAATTGATTTTATGTTTTGCTACTGACGAGACACTTCCACCATTAAAAATTTTATCTAATAACTGAATTTTACTCGCTAATGTCATCACCTTCTTTGATTTTTTCACAATTCCCTTGTTATTCCTAGACATATTTTTGTAGGGGTTAGAAAAGAACTTGTCCACAATAAAGTCACTTTTTTTTTTCTGTTAACACACTCAAAGTCTGTTTACACTAAAACACTGCAAAACGGTAGCTTTTTCACTTTTGTAAGCATATCAATTTATAAAATTAAAAGCAAACAACAAAACATTCCATGACAAGTGCATAACACATACTGAACAAGGATTAGAGAGAAACATCCACGCTCGCGATTTTGTCACCCCTCTCCCCCCACCCACTGAGCGCTGTTTTGACCGGGAAAGATGATTTTAGCCACGCCCATATTTTTTTATGGCAGAAAATGTTCACGGCGATTTAAAATTCACATCTTTTTAGGTTTCATTTTATATTAAATCAGCGACCGCAAATGGCAGGGTTTACTGTATATCTAAATCATTGATAACGCCTGTAATTCACTAGATCTGTGTATACCGCACACCTTTGATAATTATTAGTTTTAATGTGGTCCAGGGTTAGCTCTATAGCATCTAACTCTGCAGTATATATGCTGCACTCCTGGAGAATCTTCTAAGAAACTGCTATCTGCAAAGAAAGCAGCAGATCCCACAGATTACTCACATTTCAAGCCATCAGTGAATGCAGGCAGGAAATAAGAGTAACTAAATCAATGGGCAACATAGAATTGTAGATAGACAGATGGTAGGTAAGTGCTGGCCTTTATCCCACTGTGAAGGGTAAAGCTGCATGGTAGAAGGGGATTTGCCTTGGTGATTTGGCAATATTATCTATCATGGTATCAAGATTTTTGACCAGCTCTTGGACACAAATAAAGGGATGGTTAGCAGTCTGATGGGTGTTATAGAGATTTTCCCATCGTGGCTCGAAAACGGATGCCCACGCAACGGTTGTCTGGCAGGGATTTCTGTTTAAAAGTACATTTTAGCGACAATTGTTTTTATTTTAGTCAGAGTGACAGAGGTAGTTTATTTGCTTCAACATATAACTGTGAACATGGGGTGTTCAAAATTTTCCAATAACAACACGGATGGCGAATTGGGTTGCCATCGCAGTATGCTGGTTTTACCAGATGTGTACACTTGGTACCCATAATACAATTTAGATCGAACAAGTGTACGATAGAGGCGGAGTAAAGTGCAAGGTCTACTCCCCAATCATTGGATGAGATAGTACGCAGGAGATTCAGTCCCCTTTTGTACTTTGTACACAGTTGACGGATGTGATAAAAATAAACTTATTGTCAAACAAGAAAGAGCCCCAAGAATTTAGTCTTGGGTGCTACTGAAATGGTGTTTTGTCTGAGTTCTGGTTCAGGGTGAAGGTTCTATTTGCAACAAAAGTGTATGCAGACAGTCTTCCAAGGTGAGAACCTGAAACCATTAATCATTGTTCAAGAGTGGACATAGTCAAAAGCATACTGCATGTTACCCTCATGCTGCACAACTGTGAGAAGATGGTAAAGTCATCAACTGGGCACTGTTTACAGCTGGAGGAAGTTGATCAGTAATAGAATTAACTTTAATAGCAAAAAAGGGTGGAGGACTCCTTCCTCTTGTGAATGAGAGAGAAAGAGAGAGAGAGAGAGAGAGAGAGAGAGAGAGAGAACAAACCTCACATGAACTTGGAACGAAAAGTTCAGTAAAAATTAATAAAAAGGGCTAGATGGCCCTAACACGAATATCATAGATATCTTTTAAAATTCCAAATCTCCAAGCAGTGTCATGCACTTTTTCAATATCAAAAGAAAATCAACACTAGGCATATGCACTTTAGCAAACTCCAACAGATTTCTGTCTTATTAAATGGTTGTGTGTCAATCTGTTCCTTCAGAAGCTACATTGAACTGTGGAAAGGTCACTTGTTTCTAAATAATACATGAAGCAGACATTAACCATCCTTTCCAGGATCTTGCACAAGCAACTTGTCAGAGCAATCAAACAGTAATTATTTGGGAATTCTGGATCCTTACTTGGCTTAGGGAAGGCAAGCATGATTGCCTTACACCAGGAGTCTGTAAACTGGCCTTCAAGATAGATTCTGTTGTACAGTGAGAGCAGCCAATCCAGTTTCACATGGAAGATGTTTAATCATCTCACGATGGATGTCTTCTGCCCAACTGCACTTGCCTGGGATAGAGATAGTGCCAATTTCGTTTCATATTCTGTGAAAGGCTGATTGTATCCTCACAGTTACTTGAAGACAACTTCAAATTCTGTCCAGCTGTTTGTTTGAGGGCCAGAACTCGGGGAGGGAGGGGGTTATGTTTCGGTTTTTAGAGGGAATGGTTGTGTGAATTTTTTTTTTTTTTTTTTTTGGCTGATGCTGCATAAGCTAATACACTTGCTTTCTTGCATCACATGCCACTACTACTACTTCAGCAAATGACTCCCCTAGAGAGTACCAATTGTAGTTGGTTCTGAAACTGCACATTCATTATGTTCTAGGATGGATATACTGTACAAAGCATATCTGCCATTTATTTTCCAGAATTTATACCAAACAAACTTAGGGGATGAAGTCTGGGTGATGGAAGATATAAATTAGATCCACAATTCCTTCTGACTCTGATGTCACTCGCATTGATCATTCGTGTATTAAGAATTTGCAAATAAAGGAACCACTACGTGGCAGTGATCACAGTGTACTGATATGGGATTTACTTAAAGATTTAATTACCATCAGGGGTAAAGGAAAGGGTTTTTGCTTCCGCAAAAGTGAGTACAGTGCTCTCAGACAGTTTTTAAATTCTGTACAGTGGGATCAACTGACGATGTTACCAAGAGTAAATTCTAAGTGGGAAGCGTTCAAGGAATTAATCGTGGAAGCTACAAAAAGTTTCATACCTATTAAGAAATATTGTTCAAGGTTTAGGCCTAAATGGTTATCTAATGAACTAATGAGACTCTTAATAGAGAAGAAAAATGCATGGGATACATATATAAATTATCAAGCGACTCAGAAGCCTACGGCAGATATAAGCTAGTCTGTAATCAGGTGACAAAGGAGGTTAGGCAGGCAAAGGCAGATTACGAGAAATCCTTGGCAAAAGATGCTAAGAAAAATAGCAAGGATTTCTTTACTTATATAAACTCTAAAAGGAAGGGGATGAATCTGATTGGTCCACTTGACATTGATGGTTCAACTGTTGATGATCCTGCTCAGATAGCAAACAAACTGAATGAGTATTTTGCATCTACATTCACACATTAGGAATTAAGGTTTGAAAATGGCAGAAGGTTATCAAATTGTAGCAGGATACTTAATGATTTTGGAATAACTGAAAGCAAAGTGGAGGAGAAATTGTTGAAGTTAAACATAAGAAAAGCACGTGGGGTGGATCGGATCTATCCAGTTATATTAAAGGAGGTAGCAAAGCAACTAAGCAAACTGTTAGCCATAATTATGAGAGCGTCCTTGGACTCAGGGGAGGTTCCCACGGACTGGAGATGTGCAAATGTATCCCCAATTCACAAAGGGGGATCGAAGGGTGACACGAGTAATTACAGACCAGTTAGTTTAACTTCTGTTCCGGGTAAAATAATGGAGTCACTGGTTAAAGATGCATTGCAGGATCATCTCGACAAGACTGCAGCAATAATTCAGACACAGCATGGGTTTGTTAAGGGAAAGTCTTGTCTGAAAAATTTGATAGGATATTATGATGTGGTTACAAAGGAACTGGATGCAAAAAATAATTTTGATATCATGCATTTGGATTTCAGGAAAGCTTTTGACACTGTTGCGCAATGAAGACTATTGTACAAATTGGAGCAGAATGGTATTAAGGGTAAGTTGCTACAATGGATAAAAGGATGGTTAAGTTGGAGAAGACAGAGGGTGGTAATCAATGGGTGCTGCTCTTCATGGACTAATGTTATTAGTGGAGTCCAACAGGGTTCGGTGTTAGGTCCACTGTTGTTTTGTATATTTATCAATGATATTGATGAAGGTATATCAGGCTTAATGTCAAAGTTTGCAGATGATACAAAGGTTGGCAGGGTTGTTAATGACAGTAATGGCAGTGTGCTACTGCAACAGGATCTAGATAATTTGGGCAGATGGACTAAGTGGCAACTGAAGTTTAACCTTGACAAATGCAAAGTACTGCATATGGGTAGAAGTAACCCCAGAGAAACGTACCAACTGTGTGGTACTACACTTAAGGTGGTAGAAAATGAAAAAGACCTGGGAGTAATTGTGCAGTCAGATATGAAGTTTTTTGAGCAATGCACACAGGCTGCCAGGGCAGGTCATGGGGTTTTGTCAATGATATATAGGAATTTTGCTAACAGGGAAAAGGAAGTGATTATCCCTCTGTATAAGGCAATGGTCAGGCCACGCCTTTAGTACTGCGTACAGGTCTGGAGGCCTCATTTTAGGAAGGATGTAGATTTACTTGAGTGTGTACAGAGAAGGGCAACAAGATCGGTGAAGGGAATGAAGGGATCCTCTTACCAAGAGAGGCTTAAGTTCTGCAAATTGCAGTGGCTGGAGACTAGGCACCTGCACGGTGATCTGATTGAGGTGTATAAGGCCTTGAATGGGTTGAGCACGCTGAATTCTGATGGGATCCTTCCACTTGTTCAGATTACGAACCTAAGGGGGCATAAATTCAAATTAAGAAAAGACAGAGGTAGAATAGATGTGCGGAAATTTGCCTTTAACCAGCGGGTGGTTAATTGATGGAACAAACTTCCATCTGTCGTTGTGGAAGTTGATAGGTTGAATAAATTTAAGGAGGAACTGGACAGGCATTTGTTGGCAATGGTGTGATTTTTTTTTTTTTTTTTTGGCTGATGCTGCATAAGCTCATACACTTGCTTTCTCGCATCACATGCCACTACTACATGCTTTGGCATTTGCAGATTTTAAGGCTATTATTAGATTATCCATGGTGGGATAATGATGAAATTTCCCCCCATACTTGTTCTGAGCCTTTCTTGTTGCTGTGCATTCTACCACAGTTTTGGAAATGGTGGAGACCTGGTCGATGTCTTTGGAACTGCATTTGCCACTGCCTAGATAATACTTTCTGTGATGCACTTCACTGAAACATTAATTGGCTCCTTTATGACTGTGGTGACATTAAGCAATGCCAGACATTCAAGGCATTCCAGTCAGTGCAACTGATCTTCCAGCTTGGTCTCCCTTTATAAATGGTGTATATATGGAGAAGTGTTCATTACCATAAATGGTAATCTTCAACCTCCCATGTACGTAAAGGGAGGAGATGGAATGCATATAAAAGGTCAACCCCAGTAAATGTACAGGTACGCGTACAGAAGAAGTTGTTACAACCCATGTTTAGAAGGACCATGTCATTGTTTGAGCATGTGACTGATAGTTCAACCCCTTCCACTGATATCAGCACTATCACACAGTATTATGTCCGTTGAAGTCTCCTAATAGTAGAAACAGGGAAGGCAGTTGCTGAATGAGATCAAGGTCTGCCTGGAGGTTGTTATTTGGTTTTTAGGAGCATTAGCAACTAAGGCCATATTGCTCCGGGATATGCGGCGGTCATTCCCTGACCTTTCCGCATCTTCCGTATTTGATGGTCACGGGCTTGAACCCCCGGTCTAATCAAGAAGCGTGTGCTACACACTGCTGCTCCTGCCCACCTGGCTACGGAGGCGCCTGCCTGGAGGATGCCATTCCCAAGTCGCAAATAGATTGAGCAAAGAGTTAAGAGGAACCCTACTGAAAGACGAACTGCTACTGCCTCTAAGTTGGTGGTGAGTGGCATAGCTTGAAGATTGGTATGGTTACCCACAAGAATGGCAATTCCTCCATGGACAGTTTTAATCGCAGCTGTCTTTGCCAATAACTGAACAGTTACGCAAATAAGGATCCTAATTTACCTCTAAATATGCCTCCTGTAAGTAAAAGCAGGCTGGCTCAAGCTTACATAGCAGGGCCTTGTTGTCATCACTAGTCCAACAGAATCCACAGCAAAATTCCATTATATTAATTTGAATGTAGTCATTTATTAAAGTATGTTGGATCCGTCTGATGGCTTCCCAAAGGGCTGAGGGCTTTGTTTCCTAAGTCCTGAAGTCTTTTTTTTTTTTTTTTTTGAAAAAAGGATGTTGGCAGGAGTCCATATCTTCTTTTGAAAAGAGTTCCAGGAATGATACTTCTGGTACTTCTGTTTTTGTTTTTTTACCACTTTGTTTTGGTAGCGATAGAGTATTGGGGAGGTACAGATAAAGGAGTGTCAGCTGACTGTTTTTGGCTGGGCTGTTGTGAGCTCAATAAATATTAAGCACAATTGGAGTGAATGCCTCTTTTGGTGGAATAATCATTTCAGTTTGTGTCCAAAAGGAGTGCTTCCCTGCAACTTTCTCAGCATACATTGGCTTACTGCCATTTATTGGCTTCACTGCTTTCCTTGCCTACTGATAAGGTATGTTCAACTCTGCCTTGAGTCTTTTCCCTCCTTCCAGCCATTAATTTGAATGTAGTCATTTATTAAAGTATGTTGGATCCGTCTGATGGCTTCCCAAAGGGCTGAGGGCTTTGTTTCCTAAGTCCTGAAGTCTTTTTTTTTTTTTTTTTGAAAAAAGGATGTTGGCAGGAGTCCATATCTTCTTTTGAAAAGAGTTCCAGGAATGATACTTCTGGTACTTCTGTTTTTGTTTTTTTACCACTTTGTTTTGGTAGCGATAGAGTATTGGGGAGGTACAGATAAAGGAGTGTCAGCTGACTGTTTTTGGCTGGGCTGTTGTGAGCTCAATAAATATTAAGCACAATTGGAGTGAATGCCTCTTTTGGTGGAATAATCATTTCAGTTTGTGTCCAAAAGGAGTGCTTCCCTGCAACTTTCTCAGCATACATTGGCTTACTGCCATTTATTGGCTTCACTGCTTTCCTTGCCTACTGATAAGGTATGTTCAACTCTGCCTTGAGTCTTTTCCCTCCTTCCAGCCACTGCCTGCTGGCATGCAGGGTGTTTTCCTTGGCACTTTATGCATACAGGTTTAGTAGCTGAACCTACATTATTTTGTGATCTTTTGCACAAGCACATGGAAGGGTACAATGACAGGCTATTTGCAAATTCCCATACTTTTTACCCGAAGCACCTTAAGGGATTTGGAACATATGGCCTTACGGGGCAGTGCAGATATCCAGGTGCAATCGAATTTGGAGACTTGAAAGTAAGTACAGTGGAGCCCACTTTATGATTGGTTCACTATACGATCAAATCACTTTATGATGGACTCTTCATAATAAAATACCTTTCACTATACGATATGTAGAAAGCGTTGGATATTGTCATCACGTTTGCAATTTGAATTTTAATTAATTAATTCTATAAAGCATTTAGGGCATAAGCTTCAAGCTATGGAAAAGTCTAGACTATGTATAAGTACAGTGCAAAAGCATCAATAATACATAGCTAAATCTGAATGGACAGAATATTAGCAAAGCGGCATCGTTTTAAGTTATATCTCATTGTGAATACCTTCACAACGAGTTGCCACGATATTGCACTATTTCGAATAAGTAACGCTTCACCTGAGGAGAAGACTAATGTTACTTATTCTCAGATGGATACCACCACCCAGATGGCACTGTTTCAGGGCTATTTGGCCCTTCTTCGGTGGGTGGGTAGGTACCTGAGTGATGCAATGATGGCAAAACAGTTATGAAGTATAACAACACAATATGAGAGATACTTGATGGTGTATGATGTATTTAGACTATAAAGCGTTTAGGGCATAAGCCTCAAGCTATGGAAAGGTCTAGTGGGCCGAATGAAATTTTCGCATCATGATGCAGGCCGAATGAAATTTTCGCATCATGATGCAGGCCGGAATAGATTGAACGATTTTATAAAAAAAATCAGAACCTAAAAAATGTTATATTACTTGAATTACCAAATTATTAATGTATTTTTAAAAAAAATATCTGAATGTCCAATTATCATTGAAAATGCGACATTCGGCATCAATTTTTTTTTTTTTTTTTTTTTTTTTTAATTGGCTCATTTTATGGGCTATAAATTATATTAAATTAAAAATTGTAATAATTAGAAAAGGTATAAACATAAAATATCTCGCACCAATATTATTTTTTTCAATAAGAAGTCAAACCCAAAGGAACTTCGTTCGATCGATGCTACATAATAATTAGGAAATAACTCTGCCGCTGCGTAGAATCACTTGGTTACTGTTGTACTGGCCACAATTCCCGATTGAACCAAATTAAGCCGAACGTTTACGACGAGTGTAGTGGGGTATGGATTTTCTATATTTATGCATTTACCGAGGGGGACCGGATTCAACATCGTCGCGGGCCGGCTGTTGCCCACCCCTGGTCTAGAGCCTTATGCCCTAAACGCTTTATAGTCTAAATACATCATACACTATCAGGCATCTCTCATATTGTGGAGTTATACTTCATAACTATTTCGCCATCACTGCATCACTCGGGTACCTACCCACCCACCGAAGAAGGGCCAAACAGCCCTGAAACAGCACCAAGGGGAGCCTGATGATGCCCAGAGTTTCCAAGAATAGATAACAACAGCCTTCTCCAATGGGGAAGCATTGCCTATTTGAGGAGTTTGAGTGGCGTGAGTTGGAGTTACTGTCCCTTTCATTCTTCTACACCGTTTCTTTTCCTCTTCCACTCCTATTACTTTCCCTCTACCTTTTTGCTTTTCTAAGTCTAATAGGGACATGTGGATAGTCAAGTTATTATGCCACACAAATACAAAATAGCCCTGAAATGGTGCCGTCTGGGTGGTGGTATCCATCTGAGAATAAGTAACATTAGTCTTCTCCTCAGGTGAAGCATTACTTATTCGAAGTAGTGCAATATCGTGGCAACTCGTTGTGAAGGTATTCACAATATGTGATATAACTTAAAACGATGCCACTTTGCTAATATTCTGTCCATTCAGATTAGGCTTTGTATTATTAATTAATTCTATTAAACAGAGCTTTAAAAAAAACAGAAATGAAGAGAAGAGTCTGAAAATTTATTTTTGTTTTTTTTGATTTCGGTGAAGGGGAAACACATTTCACCATAATACTAATACCCACAGAATTCCAGTTATCAGTATTAGGTCCTTGAGGTTGTCACAGACATTCTCTCAGATATGCCAGACAAGCTGTACTTGCTACCTGGGAGTCTAAAACGCTGATGGAACTGATATTCAGGTGACACTCAAGTCAAGTGGACCCAATTTCGGCGAAGTCCTGAGGGTCTGTGACAGCCAAATCCTCTGCTTGCACCTTCACGGTGGTGGGACTGTTAGTAATCCCGGGTATAACCTCCATGCACAAGTACATGGTGGGTGACCACCCAGGTGTGAACCAATATAAGCAGGGGTTGAGGTGTGGCACCAACACCACAGGGAGGATTGCCGCCACCAGGCAGTACTAGGTGGTAGATGACTCTCATCAACCGGTGAAATACCACCACTTTGCTTATTGGAGGCGTGAAGTGGTGGAACCCATGTCTAGTCTCTAGAGCTAAGTTCCGGTCAACCCTTCCCTATCTCTTCCATCATGCAGTATGATTGATGACTTTTGAGATTATGATGAACGTAGTGGCGAGATCCAATATTCCTTACATTTCGAGGGTACAGCTCTAAAACGGTGTTCGCAGGCCGGCCGCTAGTTAGTACACCGGACCGAACCTATTGATAACTCTCTAGGAGGCTTCCAGATCAGCTAGTGTATAATCTTGCTACCTCTATTCTGCCAGATAGTGACTGGAGGGAGTCCGAGTAGTGTGTATGCAGGGAGCATTGTCGTGGCCACATTATGTCAAGGATTTGGGTATATTCTTACCACGTGTACGCCATATTCAAAAATTTCATTACTTCATACAGCATGTCCCACCCACTTTTTCTTACTATTGAATACACCACGAATTGTCAAACTAATAGAGCAAGCTTATCTGTAAAAAGATCTAAACCTCCCAAGCACTTCCTAATTCATTTCACAAATATACGTGGTCTCAATTCTAATCTCAACGATGTCCATTTCCACTTGCAGTCTGCCAAACCCCATATATTTTTTCTGACAGAATCTCAGTTATTGGTTTATTCAACTACTGATCATCTCAGATGCCCAAATTATTTGCTGTATGATTCCTTTCGCCTCAAAGGTGGTACTTGTGCATATGTCCGTTCTGATATTCCCTGCCAGAGACTTGGCAATTTGGAATCTCCTCTCTTTGATCTTCTCTGGCTTAAAATCTCTCTACCTTATTGTGTCAAATTCATCTGTTGTCTCTACATTCTCCCAACTCCACTAATCACTTGGAGCTCTTTGACTTACTATCTTTGCAACTTGACTTTCTCCAGTCCAACTTTCTTAACAGTGAGGTAATTTTCCTTGGTGATTTTAATGTTCACAACTTCAGCTGGCTTCCGTTTTCTAGTCACACCGTCCCAGCAGGTCGAGATGCTGAGGCTTTTGCAATTACTAATGACCTAGCACAGATTGTTCATTTATCTACAAGAATACCGGACAATCCTAATCATACAGCCAATACACCTGATCTTTTTCTCACAAACAACCCTTCTAAGTACATGGTCGAAGTGAGAGGTCCTTTAGGCACTTCAGATCACAACTTGGTGATTGTCTCCTCTCCAATGGAACCTTTATCTCATGGCTATTCCCAACTTTGTGTTGTTTGGCATTACAAGAATGCCAAAATGGGATGACCTGAGAGATTTCTTTTCTTCTTTTCCTTGGTCGGATTACTGTTTCAAAACTTCTGAAACATAAACATTTGCTCAGATCGTATCAGTGAAATTATTCTTGCAGGAATGGAATCCTTTATCCCACACTCTACTTTAAAATCTCATCCTTTATCTAAACCTTGGTTTTCCAATAAATGTGCTAAGGCTGTTCAAGAGAAGAATGTTGCATATCATAATTGGCTGGTTTCTAATTCTTCAGTTTCATTTTCTGCCTACATCAAAGCTCGCAACAATTGTAAAGCAGTTATTAATCAGTCCAAACTAGAGTTTGAACAGGCTAAGAGTAGAAAACTTGCTTTTTGCCCTAATGGTAGCCGAGCATACTGGTCTCTTGTCAAAGCTAGTGGCCGCAACTTTTGCCCATCTCTGCTCCCACCTCTGTCCAAACCAGATGGTTCTGTTGTCACTTGAGCCAAGGATAAAGCTGACCTGCTAGCATCCCATTTTTCTTCCAGCACATCTATTAATGATCTTGATAAAAACACCTCCCACCATGCTCCATTCAATGCCTCCTGTGGTCTTCTGTCAAAAGGATATCAGATGGATTTTGATGAATCTTGATGCTAAGAAAGCTCCAGGTCCTGATGGTATTTCACCACTTGTTCTCAAAACCTGTGCTCCTGAACTTACTCCTAATCTTTGCCACCTTTTTTCACTTTCTTATTCCAAAGGTGTTTTTCCTTCTGCTTGGAAATTTGCTCATATCCAGCCAGTTCCTAAAAAGGGTGACAAATCCCTCCCATCCAATTATCATCCCATTGCAATTACTTCTACTCTTTCTAAAGTAATGGAGAAATCAATTAACCGCCAACTCTTAAACTACCTAGAAACCTTCCGTCTGATCAACAATCGCCAGTATGGATTCCGTCAGTGTCGATCCACTGGTGATATTCTGGCTTATGTTACCCATTTATGGACTAATTCAATGGAAAGGTTCGGTGAAACACAAGTAGTTGCTCTTGACATCTCAAAGGCTTTCGATCGTGTTTGGCATAAAGGTCTTCTAGACAAGCTTCCATCTTATGGTTTGCCAACTGTTTTTAGTAATTGGTTATCCAGTTTTCTCTCTGATTGCTCACTGAGGGTGATGGTAGATGGCTCTCTGTCTTCTAACTTCTCCACTAATGCTGGTGTCCCCAAGGTTCAATTCTTTCCCCCCACTCTTTTCCTCTTGTATATTAATGACCTTCTTCCATTGACTGGAAATCCTATCCATTTTTCCGATGATAGCACATTGCATTCCACTTTCCATTTTGAGAAACCTTGTTCTGCTCAATCAGCTTCAACTTCTCAAATCTGCTACCAATTCCTTAAATGCCGATCTTCAGGTATTTCTCCAGTGGGGCAAAGACAACTTAGTTGATTTCAACCCTTCTAAAACTCAGTCTTGTCTTATATCTCGCAAAAAGGATTTTTCTGCTCCTATGCTTATCTTTAGTGACACTCCAATTTCTAGGCAAAATGATATCTCTCTTTTGGGGATTACCCTGACTTCTAATCTCTCATGGCACAAGCACATTACAAATATTGCTTCCTCTGCATCTAAAAAACTTGGTTTTCTCTTTCGCTCTGGGCGTTACTTTTCTTCCAAACAGCTGCTCACTCTGTATAAATCGCAAATCCGCCCAGCCATGGAACCTTGTTCCCACATCTGCGGTGGTGCCCCCAAAACCTCTCAGGCTTCTTGATTCCATTCAGAAGAGGGCAGTTAGGTTAATTAATGATTCATCTCTAACAGAGTCTCTCCACTCACTTTCTCATAGATGCACTGTTTCTGCTGCATGCCTCTTCTACAGATACTTCCATGGGCACTGTTCTTCTGAATTGGCTTCTATAATTCCCACTTCCTTTCAAAACAGTCCGAACACGTGCCGCCACCAGCCAACATCCATTTACTGTCCAACTTCAAACACACAGAACCAACCTTTCATCTTCCTCATTTAACTGCCGTTTTCTGGAACAAACTTCCTTCATACGTATTTTCTGAAAATTACAATCTACAGAAGTTCAAGTCCAATGTCCACAAATATCTTCTTTCGTCTTCTCAACCTCCAAGCCAAGCATGGTACTAAGTACTATAGGTTCTAGTATCTCTCGTGTTTGGGGTTCACAAAAAAAAAAAATAATAAATAAATAAAATTATCGCAAATGCAATAAGATAGTTTACTACCCGTTTATAATAGCTTGCGCTAACAGAAAAGCCCAATATACAGTAAATTGCAAATTGTTTTATGGTCGTGACCTCCCAAAACGTGCTTTAGAAAAATATCATAAAGGCATTCAAAATTCATTCTTATAACAAAACATAGCAATAAACGGTGAAAGTGTAATGCATTTTAATGATTTCAGCAGCTGATTCTACTAATCAGTGATCACTGGTGCCTACTTATTTCGCTCCGTATTGGCTTACAATTGTCTCCGACTGGACCACGTGGTCCTTTGTCTCAGCCAATAGCAGCATTTGTAAACATGTTGGGCACGTGTTTTGTTTTCGTATCCTTTAGTTCAAGGGATTTTTTTTTTGTGGTTACTACCCATAAATTTACTGTGTTGAATTCTTGAATGTACAACACTGAATAATATGGCCCCTAAAGAGCGCTGTAAGAAGAAAATTAATTAAAATTAAACAAGAAATAGTGAAAAGACATGGTACTAAAATTAGTTCATTGGTATGCAAATATGGTTTTTCACAATCAACCATAGTGAAACAAAAAGAAAACCTTAAAGTTAGTGATGAATCTAACAGAGTCCAAAAAGGCAGAGAACTTATTGTAGAAATGGAAAGCTTTTGTTGCTGTGGATAAAAAAAAACAAATGAAGAGTGATACAGTTCCTGAACAATACATGTGCAAAGCAGATTTCTGAGGACTTAAAGACTAAAACACCTTCAGCTAGTGATATGCAATATGGGGACTTTAAAGCTAGCAAAGGTTGGTTCAACCGTGTTAGAAAAAAAGTCCGAAATTAAAAGTGTCATAAGACATGGAGAGGCTTGCGGTGCTGATCAGGAAGCAGCTGAAAACTTTAAGGTGGAGTTTCAAGAGCTCGTTGACAAAGACTTGTTGACTTCCTCAACAAGTCTTTAATACAGATAAAATTGGCCTCTTTTGGAAAAGGATGCCTAGGCAAACATACATCGCAAAAAAAGAGGGCTCATTGCCTGGTCATAAGCCTATGAAAGATAGGCTTACTCTGCTATTAGGATCCAACGCCTGTGATGATTTTAAACTTAAGCCAATGTTGGTTTACCACTCAGAAACTCCCAGAGTGCTTAAACAGCAAAAGGTCATCAAAAGCAGGTTGGGTGTCTTTTGGCAGTGTAACAAGAAGGCCTGGGTGACAAGACACCTCTTCAATGAATGGGTATTTTGAAGTGTTTTGTCTATCAGTCAAAGGTTCTTTAGAAAAAAAAAAAAAAAAAAAGAACTTCCTTTAAAGGCACTGTTAATTTTGGATAATGATCCAGGTCATGATTCCCAACTTGCCCGATCTCTGGAGGAGCAATTTAACTTCATTACTGTCAAATTTCTCCCACCCAATATCACCCCTCTTCTTCAGCCGATGGATCAGCAAGTGATTGCCAACTTTAAAAAAAATTTACACAAAGAAGATGCTTGCGAAGTGCTTTAAAAGAGACTTCAGAAGACAGAGCCATCACCTTAAAGGAATTCTGGAAGACCAGGTTTAACATCTTAGACTGTGTACAAATGACTGTCAGTTCTTGGAATGAAGTTTCAACTCTGTGCCTCAATGCAGCCTGGAAGAACTTATTGGCCTTCATTCATTCAAGATTTTGAAGGATTTGAAGCTGAAGGTGTTCTAGAGGAGGAAATTCACTCTTGGTGAGTCCTTGGCTCTGTGGAGAGTTAATTGCAGACCACGGAAGGGAAGTAACAACAGAGGAGCTCCAGGAATGAGAGCAGATTGGCCAGCATGACAGAGGAGATGAGGAACATGAGGAGGATGATCTGTGCAGCAACAACAAGAAATTAAGGAAATGTTTGCTGCATGGGATATTGTGAAGAGGACAGTAAGAAAAAATCCAGATATTGAAACCACTGAATTGATGACCTGCAAATTTGAAGATCAGGTGTTAAGTTATTTCAAGAACCTTCAGAGAGAGAGCGCCAAAAGCAAACCACTCTGGACAGTTTTTATACCATAAGTAGCAAGAGGCAGCGATTGGAAAGAGCACCAGATCCTGAAGTTTGTCCCGATATCTTCATGTTAAAAGATTCTCTTCCAGCTCCATCACCACACCACCATTGACACAGCTTTTCCAATGTAAGTTAAATGAAAATTACCATTTTTTTTTTTTTTTAGTGTTTATAATTATCATTTTAAACAACGTTTGGGGGAGGGGGGAATAAGTAAAAATGTGGCACCATCAGCGTTTTTTATATCTTTTTTCTTTCATTTGTATCATGCTCTACCGTTTATTCTGGTGTATAAGATGCATCACAATTTTAGGGAGAGTTATTTTTAGATAAAAGGTGCGTGGTATACACTGGAAAATACGGTATTCAGTATTCTATATAAAACTAATACAATTTCTGTTATAAAAATCACCTTTTACAGAGATAAATAGCTTAGTTATATAGCAAAAATTTCAACTTCCGAGGACTTGGAACGAATTATCAAAAAACAGTGTACATTACGATATTTTCACAATACGATGGTGTCTCTGGAACAAATTAATATCATAAAGGAGTCCCCCGTATGAAGTTTCTAACGGGTACTAGATTCCCATCCCTATGTCTGAATATTCTTTTTAGTGCTGTCACTCCTTGTAGCTTAGGTTTGGAATGTGTTCCTTCTGAAATTTCCATAAGTCCCACTTGGAAATCATGCCATAAGATGAATTTGGTGTTTTATGTGGGATAACTATAATTGGTATTCCCCTAAGAGAGGTGGCTTGAGTAAACTGTTCTGAATGCTTATTTTTAGGTTTGAATAAGAGATCAACCAGAACATAGCCACTTTAATGATTTTGGAGAGCCTGCCAAGCCTTCTAAACCCCTTTTGTATAAAGAATGGTGATGTCTTTGCTGTGGGCTTTTCACTGCAGGTGGATTATCAGGAAGCATGGTATAGGTCCTGATACCTCCTCTGTTCTGGGTCTTTTTGCTGTTGTGGTAGCATTATCATGCATGTCTGAGTTTTCTGGTAGGGACCATGTTGGGGTCCCAGAAGAAAAGTTTGCATTATAAGGATTTGTGAGTGTTTTTGTACTGGTTCAGTACTGAGCCCAGGTTCCCCACCTACTACTGAGCTAAAATGAGATGCCCACTACCAGAAAAGCAATAAATGCACTCTGGAGTGGGACACCAGTGCTACCCTGACACTATATCCACACCTCCGCAAGCTTGAATCTGTTCTCTCAGACCATGAGTAGATGCATGGCATCAACGTGGTTACCCTTGCAGGTGAACCCACTAGCCAATTGATCCTGGCCAAGCTATCCCGAGCCACTCATCTTGTTGAAGCAGAGGCCAAAGTGATGTATTGAAGCCTGGCCCTTCAATTACCAGGATCTCCCTTTTGAATTTCCATGGGTCGCAGCACATGACAAACTCTGTATTCCTATGGTGTAGCCTGGAACCTGGGCTTTGGACCCCATGATGCTAATCTGAAGGCCCAGTAGCATCACTGGGAGGTCCCCTCACCATGTACAGCAGGTGCCAGTGTCAAGGGGCTGAAAACAAGGACCCTATTTTATTTCTTCAAGAGAAAGGAGAGGCACAAATTCACCAGCAAAGAATACTAAATCACAAATCACTTGGCACCAACAGAAAAGTATTGGCAAGTGTTTGGATGGGAGGTGCGGCGGGAAATTCCCAAGGTATTTGGGGGGGGATTAAAGTCATGAGTCTGAGCACCCGATGTGAGGAGGGTGGTTATCAGGTAACGTTAAACCCCATACACGTACCTGGTATGGTATACCAGCACTGGCTAGACCAGTGCTGGTACACCATGCTACATGCAGGCAGTGTGACAACTTCCAGATTGCATTTTCCAACTGTAGTCATGACAGACAGACAGAGCAATTTTTTTTTTTTTTTCCCGTTTTAAACACAAATCTGTCGCACACCTATCATTATAGGAGTATACAGGACATTTCAAAAAAATTGTTTATATATCTAAAGAAGGGAAAACGCACACACACACACTTTCCTTCTTCACAGGATGTTTAGGCTGATGCCCATGAAATCACTGGGCATGCATCTTTTTAATCTGAATGTAATCCACCTTTGATAATCTCAAGATCCTACAGCAGAGTGGGAGTGCTCATGGTGTGACGTGCTCCAGTTACAGCCAAGAGTAGAATTCTACATATGCTGTATTTTTCACTTGTTGCTAACTACAGTTGCTCTGAAGAACCAGATGCCTTACACACCTATTACAGAGCAATAGGTCTGCAATACTTATGTTGATCAGGAGGCTTGCCTGTGTTTTTAAGAATAATTCTAAGGTTAGCCAATTTCCACGTGTCTGGGAATTGGTCTGTGGTGCAACAATTGTTAAACAGATGAAAGATATGATCTGGTATATTGCCGCTTGTTCAACCTCCATGAGGTTTTAGCCTGGATTTGTTTTCCTCAGTCATGTCAAGATCTGCTTTCAATTCTTCTAATGTGGGGGGGGGGGTTCTGTCACATCAATAAGGTAGTTAGAATTTTCAGCACAGGTTTCTTGCTCTTATTCTGTCAGGGTCTGGCTATCTGTGGGGAACATCACATTTGGAATATTTTTCATGGTGTTCCCTAATGTGTAGGTTGGGGATCCATTTGGTGTGTTGTGTAGTTTGCATGATTTCACCTCTTTGGAGGTTGTTTGTTTCAATCTGGGGGGTGGGGGGTGGGGGGGAAGAGGAAGAGAGAGAGGGTGTAGTTATTTTGTTTTTAGGAGCATTAAGCAATTAAGACCATATTGCTCCGGGAATATGTGGTGGTCATTCCCTGACCTTTCAGCATCCTCCATATTTGGTGGTCATGGGCTCAAATCCCGGTCTAATCAAGAAGCATTTGCTACACTGCTGCTCCTGCCCACCTGGTTACGGAGGCACCTGGGGGGGGGGGGGATCTTGGCCATATTAAGCTTACAGAGGTCTTTGTACTGTTCTGTGAAAAGCTTATTTCTTACTGAGCCTATTCTGTGAGTGCTTATATTTCTTACTGTGTGTGATCTTATGGACAGGTATTTGGAACGAATGGAGGGGTGGAATTGGAGGGGTTTTTTTTTTTTTTTTTGCTGATGCTGCATAAGCTTGCATCATATGCCTCTACTAATGCTAATCTTTGAAAAGCCTTTCTAGATTGGTGTACCCTGCACCTGAGGATAAGATTAGGACACCAGAGGACAGCATATCTTTTGCAGCATTTCTGCCTCATGCAGTGAGTTTATTACAGTGATCTGCACGTGATAGGTGGTTGAAGGCTTCAAGTAGAACATTCAGCAGGCTAAACTGCAAGGTTTCCCAGTTGGCCTTTTTGATGTTAAATCTGGTAAAGCCGTACATTCGTGGCAGCAGTGTTACTCTGTGTGCACCAGGCTAAAGGTTACACAACACAGTGGCCAGAGGTTTCAGCCTCTTGGACCTGCCATTCAGTGAATTTATTAGTGATTAACCCTGTAAGCCAGTATGGCATCAATGTCTCTTTCCATATCTTAAGTATAATCAAATGCTTTCTTCTGCACATCTTTGCTTCAATTTTGTCCTCCCCATATCGTTTTCCTTCAATATTTATAGTTCAACTCCATGAAACTCAATTCTTAATGTGCTACTCAACATCCCAGCTTGAATTTAATCACACTGGCTTCCTGAAAATACATCCTTATTTTCCATTACTAAAGTTCTTGGGTGCCATTTCATATGCTTACATCTACTGGTTGTCTCAAGGGCTTCCCAGGGTCTACAAGTGCAGTCAGTTTCCAGTTCCATTTTTTTATTTCACATCAATCCAAAAAAGGCATTCTACCAAGTTAGCCTTCTCTGTTCTTCTGCTGTTTTCCCTCCGTGTTATTTACTGTAAATGTGGGAAGAACTGTGAGGGCCTCATTCTAACTATCCCAATTCTTATAGGGAGAGAATAAAAATTAATCTTTCAGTCAACTAGGGAATTGTAATTAAATTGTAATTAAATTTCAAATGTGGCTATTATGATGTCAAAATTATGCATTAAAAAGCTAAACTGCAGCCATTATCAATCCATTACAGGATGGAAGCCTCCTCAACATTTCATGTTGAGGGAAAAGGACCATAACTTACCATGCTGGTCCAGTGCAGGTTGGAAAATCTACAGTATTTAATAGTCAGGGGCTTGAACTCCTGTCTACTCAAAGTGTGTGCTACAGCACTCCCACTCCTGACCACTCAGCTACAGATGCCATATTATTTGTGTTCAATTTCATACATGGAGATTTTCTACTCTCACTGAAGGACGAGCACTGAGTTTAAGTGTTTTAGGCTTTTGTTCAATTAGAGAGAAATACCATTGTCCAAGGAGTTTAATTTGCTATCTTTCTAAAAATTGTACATCACCTGAATACTTGGATCTCTTATATATTTAAAAATCTTGGACACCATAAGGACAGCTTTTTCAAAGTTTCTCATTATCTAGCAGGTGGCGGCTATTAGTGAAAGCACACTGAACTGTGAATAATGTATTTTGTCTAAATGAACATCCAAGCAGTGCATGGAAGTAAAACTTTCACTTTAAAAGCAAAAATGTTATGTTTACCTTAACTCCTAGAACTGAGCCATCTCTGGAGTACAATATTATAGGACTTTGTGGGTACTTCAATGCAGTGGTTGAAATAAAATCAAAATTCATACACTGTACATGCTTAGATTTCGATCACAGAGACTGTGCTTTCTGTGAAGTCAACCACTAAGTAATAAGCACTAAGAAATTAGTGCCTATACAAATATTTAGATTAAAGGTAAACATAACAGTTATTGTTTTAAAATAGAAATTATACTTCCATACACTGCTTGGATGTTCACTTAGTTTACAGTTTGGAATACCTTCTCTAACAGAGGACACCCACCACTGATGAAAAGTCCGCAAGTTTCAAAACTGCTGTCCTGCTAATATCTCCAATTTTTAAACAAAAAATTTTAAACATAAAAGATTCATATATTCAAGTGAGGCTATACAATTTAAAAAGATAATTTTATTGTATAAAATTGTAAATTATACATTTTAAAAGTGGTAACTTAATAACAGTGTTTGTCTCTAAGCTAAACATAAGCTCAAGCCTAAGTGCAAGTACTCAGCACTATTTTCAGGGAGGATACAAGTCTTTTCACAATTCAAATCAAACATAAGGTAACAAACAAATTTAAATTTATTTTATTTCAACTACTGCATTGAAATACCCCTGCAGGCTTGAAAATGAGAAACAGTTACATATCAAAAATTCACCAAGTTGAAGTGTTTATAGAGTTATTTTCAATAAACTTTGAAAATTTTCAACCAAACAGCTTAATCTTTACACAAGATAGTTAAGTATCACTCACTGTACTCCACATACAAAGATTATTAGAGCTTCAGTGGTGGCAAGAACATGGAAATGTATAATAATATACTAATTTTTATTTAAATAAAACTAAAAATGCAACTAGGCATATTTTAAGAGTAAGATTCTATATCTATATAATCTCAGCGTAGATACACCATAGACAAATCTTAAAAAAACTATGGTAGTAGTGTGGAATGCATCATTTCATCTGTATCATCTCATATTGTGCTCATCCTTTACAAGTTGCCCGCGTATTGCATTACCTCAAATAAGTAATGCTTCGCTAATAGAGAAGACTTACTTGTTCTTGGTGGGCACCACCGAGAATAAGTAACTTTCTTTAAGAGAAAGTCTATGGTGTATCTACACTAATTTTTATATAACACACTGTTAGTCACTAGGCCTACATAACACACCTATCAATTTGTAAGCATAACTGGATTTAACATTATCATGGTAATTATATGTCAATTTTTAATGCACATGAGCTTCCAGCTATTCTCATGTCAACTCTCATTAATATTTAATAGTTTGCTGGTGCTACTCTGGTTTTAATATTGTTTTTAATATTTTAATATGACCCGATTTCCAACATTGTGTCATTCTGTTGTTAACAGTTGCACAATGTTTAATGGAATTAAAAAGGGCAATAGATAGATTGCTAGAAATATTAACTAACATTACTAAATTTTTCACATTACATATTACCATACATTATCAATATTATTAAATGCCTTGGTAAAGGCATTTTTTGTACATAAAATGTCCAGTACATCTCAAATCTGAAGCTTTTCTGCTTAGCTTTGAAGTCATAATTATATATTACCTTGAACATAGTCAAGAAGTCTTCTGTTAGTGGACCTGTATAGGTATTTACTGGAACATAAGTATTAAGTTCTGCTAATTGTCGTACACATGCTTCTGCTCTGTTTTTACCAATATCATCTTCCGTCAAATAGAACTTAAAAAAAAAAAAAAAAAAAAGTTAGCATTTTCCAAATGAAACTATAACATAGTATATATATAACTATTCATTTCAACAATACAATCAATGCAAACTATAGATGACCGATTGGACTGGATTTTAGTTTTATTGGCTCTTTACAGAATTCACTGTAATTTTAAAGGATTTCAAGAACCAGCAGAGAATCATACAAAATGAAACAGAAATGGTAGTTAATATTGCTAACCAATTGCAGCTTGGAGGTTTCTACAACTGACGTCACTGATCTGCTTCAAACACACAATGGGGAACTCACAAATGAAGACCTTGAAATGGGAAAATGTGAAGAAGCTGAGGAAGCAGAAGATTTAACAAATGAAACTCCTGTTTGTTCCTTCACTCTCATGGGGCTTTACAACACAGAAAAGGCAATTGAGATTTTTGAGTAACAAGGTTCAAATTAGAGCACTAGAAAAGTTGATAGATTTTTTTTAAAAATGCTATCATGAAATTTATAAAGAAAAGAGAAGACTGTCTTTGAAACAAACAACTCTTGAAGCATTTCCGAAGAACAAGACTCCTCGTGCTTCCAACAAACTGCGTGCCGAGCCAACAATGAGTGAAATACCATCAACGAGTGTGCATTTAGTCGATGAAGAATAAACATTAACATTTGTATGACAATCTCTTTATTATTATAATAAAGAAATTATTATTGTTCCAATTTCAGCAAATCCATAAAATTATGGATCTGCTGAAACTGAAACATTGTTCAGTCATCAAATTTCTCACCAAAGAAGGAAATGGGCCAAAGGACATTCATGAAAGGTGGCTGTATATGGCAACAGTGCACCTTCAGAGTACCAGATGAAATTCTGGTCAGAACAATTCAAGCAGAGTAGAGTCCATCAAAGGTAATCCATGTCCAGGAAGGCCTGACAGCAACCACTCCAGATGTGCCAAGCTGTAGAAACCCCTGTGCTGAATAACAGATGTCTCAAATCTCTAGGGAATGTGACATATCTCAAGGGAGCAGTTATAACCATCCTCCATGATATTTTGGGGATGAGTAAGGTCAGTTGCAAGGTGGGTCCTCAGATTTCTGACCCCCGTGCAGAAGCAATTCAGAGTAGTGTTGAGAGGAGAATTTAGAGTTTTATGGAAGGGATCCTGAAACTTCCATCTCCAGAATTTTTACAAGTGATGAAACATGAGTTCATCAATGGGATTCTGAGACCAGGCAAGAATTAATGCAATGGAAGCACAAGGCTTTTCTCCCATCAAAAAATTCTGGATGCAACTTTCAGCTGGAAAGATTATGGCAACCATTTTATGGGATGCTGAGGGAAATTTTATACATTCACTACTGGAACAGAAGCAGACAGTCACTGGGGAGTCACATGCATCCCAACTGTACAACCTAAGGGATGTCAAAGGAAAAACGATGTGGAAAAATTTTTCACAGGTGTGTTGCTTCTTCATGACAATGCACCAGTAATGTGCTGTTGTTGCTGCTTTAAGAGACTGACTTTACAGAACTTACCCATCCACCTTACATTCCTGTTTCGACATCAAGAAAAATGAACGTGGATGTTGCTTTACTGGTGATAATGAACCAAACTCTGCTGTTTCTGCATTCTTTGATGGAGAGGGCAAAGAATTTTATTTGTGTGGTATTTCCTCATTGCCAACAAAACTGAATAAATGTACTTGAGTTCAGGGGAGTTACATTGAAAAATAAAAGCAGACGATTTTTGCTTTTATCTCATTTCCTTCATGGGTAGGTAGATAATTTACTGAACATCCCTTGAATTAATTTTGTGGTCCTTTGCACTATATATCAAGTGCATGCAAGGGCACTGACGAACCATTTGCAAATAAGCATCCATACTTCTGGCAATTAAAGCACCTTGGTGGATTCGGTATACATATGGCCTTACAGGGCAGGCAATACCCGGCTGCAACTGAATTCAAAAGATATTGTTAAACTAAAAGCAACTGGATTCCCATCCCTATAAATAAGTATTCATTTTGCAGTTCAATCCTTGCAATTTTAGCAAGAACATATTTGGAGATCATGTCACTAGATGAGTTGTCTTATGGGATATTACTGTGATCAAATCACAATCATATTGTGCCTTATGAGATATTGTGATCAATCAACACCTCCTCCCGTGAATTAAAGCAACTCAGAGGAGCTGTTCTGAGTTGCTTGTCACACTGTTTCAATGAGGAACACAGCTGTTTGATGGATTTAGGATACCAACCCTTCTGTGGGTGGGGGATAAATTTTTCCTATTCAGTTTTTTTTTTTTTTTTTTTTTTGCCAGTAGAGTGCATTGTCAGGAACTAGGTGGTGGTGGACGTGATATATCTTCATTTCTGGGCCTCTTTGCTGTGGTAGCTTGTCCATCTGTCATTTTCTGATAGGGATTATATGTTGGGGTCTAGAACAGAGTTTATAGGATCCATAAGCAGTTTTTATTGATTCAGTGCCTGTGCCACCCATACACCAGAGTACCAAGGGACACTCACTAGTCAGCAATGTGTGATAGGAGTAGAATTCCAGGGCACCAAAGCATCACACCTGAAACTTCAGCAGCCTGCATCACGACACTCACTAGTCAGCAATGTGTGATAGGAGTAGAATTCCAGGGCACCAAAGCATCACACCTGAAACTTCAGCAGCCTGCATCACATCCCTCAAGACCATGAACCATTTGAATTTTATAAATTTTCCAGAATCAGCTGAGTGATCACGGGCAAGCACAGGAACTTCCATCCGGTTGAAGGAGAGGCCAAAATGGTGTACTGATGCAGGGACCTCATCCCACAATCTTGATTTCTCAATTTCTACTGACTGCAGTGCATAGTAAATGCATCAGATGCCTATGATGTTAGCCTGGAACCTTGGCTGTAAGGGACTGGATCGCAGCAATGGATATGTGGAGGGCCAGCAGTATCACAGAGATCTTCTCACCAAGTACAAGTGCACATGTCAAAGGGTCACAGCTGTTATATTTCAGAAAATGAGCATGCTGTCAATGGGAATAAACAGAAAAGTGTTTCCACAAATACAATCCTAATATTTAAACTAATACTATATTTCTCACATTACAAATGTAAGCACTCAAGATTGTTATTAAGTTTACCTGGGAAGATAAGTCTGCCATTTCACAGACCCCAGAGTCATGAATGGTAACTGATTTGACCCCACTAAGAATAACATTTTTGGCAATTTCCACACCAAGACCACGCATTCCAGAAATCAGGACAGTGGAGGTGGCCATTCGTCGCATTGCTTCATGCCCAAGGACATACCTATCAAAATTTAAATTAATATTTAAGTAAACAAGCAGAATAGCTGAAAGGATGACATTTAGAAAATATCAATAATTATTGTTCATTCATTCTCCTTCAACACAATTAAATTGGGACAATAGTTTATATACAAAAATAATTTAGCCAAATTAATCTCCTTAAATTTATGTTAAGAAATATCAACTGTAAAAAAAAAAAATAAAATAAAATAAACATTGGTAATGCCCTATAAAGCAGCAACTGCCATTCAATTATTTCTAATTCGTACAGAACAGAATATCTTTCATACTAAGCGTGTCTTGGTTACACAGAAAAATTTGCTCTGTGGGATAAAGAAAAGGGAACAAGAGAAGGAATATAGTGGAAACAAAAGGGAGAAGTTTATTCTGATTACCAGCCATAAAAATAGTCAGTGTGGAAGTGCTAATATTTTTATGATTTCTATTTTGCTCTTCTAAAGGAACCTGTTCATTAAGACTTGTCTTATAAGCAAGTTGTTCGTAAAATACATATGAATCATTTATGAAATATAAAACTGCCCCATAAACAACTGTATAAACTAACAAGCTTTTCAATAAAAACAGATACTGGTTAAAGCTAGAAATAGCATTGCTTAGATATACTGTTCGAAACTGAATTAAGAATTTTTTGATTATGTTAACATTAAAAGGAAAGAGATGAACCATATTGGTCCCCTAGTTACAAATGGCACAACTATTGATGATCCTGTTCAGGTTGCTGACAAACTGAACAAATATTTACAATATACCCATAATCATGTAGTGTTTAGAGATACGTAAACCCCACAGGTATATCAACTTCTAATTGGGAGCCAAATGATAGTAATAACTAGTGGGGAAAAAAGTGAAATAAAAATTGTTCAGGTTTAAGTAAATAACACATCTGGGGCTGTTGGATTCTATCCAATTATTATAAGTTAAGCTTATAGACAGAAATTATCCAATTATATTAAAAGAAGCAAGCTTCTTTTAATATAAGTGGATAATTTCTGTCCGTAAACTTAACTTATTCCAGGGAATAATAATGAAATCAGTGGTTAAAGATGCAGTTAATACAGCATCACAAAATGATTTTAGGGGAGATCTTTTCTGACAATCCAATTAGCTGCTATGATTCTGTAACAAAGGAACCAGATGCAGCAAATAATTTTGACATCATACTTAGACCTCAGTAAGGCTTTTGATACTGTTCCAAAGGAATAACTATTGTACAAATTGGAGCAGTGTGACATTAGAAACAAGTTACTGATGTGCACTGCTGCTGCTCTTCCTGAGCTAATATTATTAGTACGTATTACAGGTTCAGTGTTGAATCTCAGGCTACCTGCACACAGAGGACTTTATCGTATGACTCTTGTCTTGTTAAAGCAGCAAACTTCTGCAGTACGATGGGGGGGGAAAAAAAAAAAAAAAAAAAAAAGTTGCTGTATACCTCTGCACACCAACTAAAACATTTTACAGTTACCCAGATTAGAGATGAATTTTGATTGACCACTTTGATCCTTGTGTTTGAACACAATGCCATAATATATTTATACATAAATTAGTAATGTAATAAATGATTAAATATACAATAATTACAATCCTAATTACATAAATTAATGTAAAGCAGCATGAATATTCAAATATTGAAAGGTACACATCTATGTTAACAGTTGTCTCTACCATCTGCCGTGCTGATATGACACCCCATAGTCCGATTTTTTCATCATGAAGCAGTTCTTCGTGGAGTTGATGTGGATTTTCAGTTGCCCAGTACCTCAAGTTTTGAGAATTGGTGTGTCCAGATAAATGAAACCAGGCTTCATCTGACAAAATATTGAGTTGGATCGAGCGAGGAGCCACCTGAAATAATTTACGTTTCACTTTATCTGTCTCTTAATTCTTGCACGCACGTTACAAGAAGCGTACTTCAAATTTAGAGAGTGCAGTACACGTTGTCAGACTTACACTGACTTGCTGGACTAATTTCCGGGTACTCTTCCTGGGGCTTAATTTTATCCTCTCACAAATGTCGCACGAATAGATGGGCTCTGTTCTTTTTTGCATTGAGGACACTTCCTATTTCATGCCACTTCTTCATCAGTTGCTGTGTACAGCATTTTGCTGGTATCCCAATAGTGGGGAACTGTTCTGCAAACATTCTTCTTGTTTCCTTAAATGAACCTGTATGCACATATGCCTCAACAATTGCAACTCTTTTTGGAACCAAAAGAGACATGGTGGTGCAAAACACACACACACTACGTCCGGCAAAACAATGTCTTCCAGCAAGACTGATCTTGAGGGGGTGACACGTTACTAATCTACGAGGGGAAGATTTGTTTGTGCAGGTGGCTAGTTGCGTACTGATTGGCTGCTGGTTCTTCCAAGCGTGGAGCAGCGGACTACTTTTTCGTGACTCACCCTGTATATTACTATGATTGGCACCCAGGGCCGCCACAAGTGGGTAGACAAGGTAAGCATTGCTTATGGGTGGCAGTTCAAGAGGGCGCCAAAAAAAAAAAAACTTTTGACATATAAGTAGGACATCTGTTTAATTAACAAACTTCTTTATAGCAAAATTTTCTATTTAATGATACGCACAGTATCAGATATTCTTTCATTTAACTCAAAGTGTTTCATAATTGTGGTCCCCCCCTCTATCGACAGAGGCAGACTGGCCTTACTGAGGAAATCCAGGTGGGCCGGAGGCCGGTGTGATTTTGGCTATAATCAATATGGCCATAAACACTTGTATGAGGCCGCTACGAGTTTTTTCCCCAGTAAGAATTTGACAGCATCGGTATTGCTTTTCCTTTTCTCTGAATCTATAGTATCTTCTGCAGCAAGCTTCATTTTCACACTTTCCCGAAGTATTTTACTCATTTTTAGGGGGGGGATGCAATTTCAGTATAAAACGGACAAAAATGAGGAGGCACGCTTGATACACATAAACAAAGCTGCCCATGTATATCCCCTCACACTAGCTCACATTTTACTAAAACACATTTTGGAGATCACTACCATAAAACAATAAAAACAAATTTCCAGTTGCATTCCTGCTGGTGGAATCTGTTATAAACATGTAGTAAACTATCTAATTGCATTTGCATTAATACTGATAGCTGCAATTGTGGTTTTTTTTTTATGTTATTATGATAAAATGTGTTTCCACTCCACTGAAATCTTCAATCGTATGAAAAACAAATACATTTTCAGAAAACTCTTCTTACAGTTCGGGTGATTCAAGAGTTAGACTTCCATTTTTTGTAAACAAAGGTGAATCATGCACAAGCGAATTCAGTTAGTGTTATATACGACAACATTGCCCTATTTATAAATAGGGTATGATCTAATTCGTGTAGTGTAAATGTGTGTTATGAGGACTGACTGTATTATAATTTTTTTCTCAGGGTAACTATTTGTGTTACCATGTGCAACTTATTTGTTAGCATATGCTTATATGCTTCGATTCTTTATATGATTTCAGTTTTTTAGCATTGCTTATAAATATCACAAAACTTACCTCCTAATCCGTATGGTTAAACTATAATGAAGAAATTAAAATGGGAAGTTAAAAAAATAAATCCCCAAGGGGAAAAAATTGCACTCTATTCTGCTTGGATCATCATACATAAAAATTAACGATTATGAAACTAAGAATGAGAAGAACCGAGAGTCCTAACGCTGGACTTTTGCAGTTCCGTGATCAATTGGTTCATTTAATCGGGAAAGAAATTACTAGCTTTATAAAGGTTAACCTATCTCCCATGGTGCATGGTTAGCGCACATGCACCGGAAATTTTACATGTTATCCTGCGAGGTTCAGTCGGAAAATAATTCAATGGCTAAAGCTTCACTTATTAATAATAGTTTATAACTGGAATTCAGTTTTGTTAATATTATTGCAGAATCTGTTTGAGTGTTATATTATGTGAATGTTGACCAAGTTCTGTGGCTGAATAATTAGCATGGAGGCTGGTTTGGTGATATAAACTGTTATTTGCAGTTTTAGTGGATCCAAATTTGGCAGTAATACTACCAATTTCGTATGCATTAGGGGGTACCTACAGATGCTCTGGCTTGCCTGCACAGGCAAAGTTTGTGCAGTCAAACCAGAGCATGTGTAGGTTGCACAGGCCACCTGAATGGCCATCTGGCCCAGTCTGTAAATTTGAGGGACAACAGATATTGACCTGTAGGTCTGTGCATGTAGATATGGTTTTCCCAAATATGGCACACACAAAGAACCTTGTGAAGGCGTACTCAATGCTGTAAACAAATTCCCTACTTGATAAAACTGTTCTATAATTATTAGCTTCACAAATTCTGATTGTAATTGGGCCTCTGACATCGGTAATTTCCAGATCCTGGGTTACGAGAGTGAGCAAACAGCACGTTAGACAAAAAAACGCACCTTAAATTCCTCTTCACTACCTTTACTTAAGCTGTATGAATAAATTCTTCTTCGCTACCCTTAAAGATAATACTGTATTACTTACTCCATTTGAATTGTTACAATATATTTTTAAAAGCGATTTTACAGATACTTTTCCAAATGTAGCAGTAAGAATTTTTCTAACTTTATCAGTTTCAGCTGCCTGAGGTGAACGGAGTTTTTCAAAATTAAAATTAATCAAAAATTATTTACGATCGACAATGTCTGAACGACTTTCTAATTTGGCAATAATTTCAATAGAAAATGACCTTTTGAAAAAATAAAAAAATTAAATAATTAATAAATTTGCATTTCTTAAATCAAGGAAACAAATTTGTATAATTTTTTTAAAAATAATTTTCCTTTCATTTTATTATTGTGATAGAATATGATTACTGTGATTTATAATTTAAAAAAAGTTTCTTTCCAGAATTTCACAATGATTTTATTTTTGCTTGTTGTTTCATTATATTATATGTGAGATATTTTGTAATTATTTTCTCTTTTAATAAATGAATGCTATTTTATTTACGCCTTATTTTATTTTAGTCCAAATATTTTGGGATGCCAAATTTGATTTCGCTTACTGGCAGCACATAGCATCACGGCGGCGCTGTTGGCACCATTTGAGAAATAACAATCAATTCAAGCAATCAAAGTTTATAAAAGTACAGAAGTCAACTTCAGAATCCCACCTCAACAGCAACTTCAGATAACACTATTTTGTATCTGTATCCCCCTTTTTCCCCATAAAAGATGTAATCATACTTTTCAAAACCAATTTTGGGTGCTACTTTAAATACAGTGGATTCCGATTATTTAAGCCACCAGTTAATCCGGGAGAGACAGCCGTTTATTTGGCCAAATCTTAAGGAACAGAGCCCAATCGAGAAAATAGCCAGGGTTTACTTTGCTTTTGGGACAACATGCCGTTTAATTGGGGCAGGAGACCACAGCACTCGAGATTACTCTACGATTGTCTCTGACCATATCATACGTGGTTCCGTGGGATTTCTGGAGATCACAACCAATTAGAAGGCCCCTGTTTAATGGGTTTTTCTGTTAGTGCTTCAATCAGATAAAAAAATTAATTTTCAGAATCTGGTCTTCATTCCTATTTTTTAAGCTTCGTAACTTGCTACTCCGTTCTCACTTGTGTGTATGGTGTTACTTGCGATTTGTGTGTGCCGTGTTCTTTGTTATTGATTGCTTATCTTTTTTACTGTTTTAAATTTTAACCCCCACCCACAAATGTCAACTAGTTAGAATATGTACATATTAATTAAGCTATGCACGTAAGCGTAAATTTATTTTTATTTTGCTAACCTGTGGAAAATATTCTTCGGATTTTCACGTATCATTTAATTTTTTAATTGGTAACATAATAAAGTGCAAATTTGTACTTAATACAGTATATTTTTACTTTTATAGCCCGTGAATTAGAATCCCTGTTTAATAGAATTAAACTTTAATTCACAAACGTGAGCACAACGACTGGCACTTACTACATATCGTATAGTGAACGGTGCTTTACTATGGTGAGTCCATAATGTGATTTGATTGTACAGTGAACCAATTATAAAGAGGGGGTCCACTGTATTTTTAACTATTTACGTAAAACTTGGGATAACTGGGGTAGCCACTTAATCGGGCCAAAATGCACTAGTCCTGATGTGTGCCAAATAACTGGAATCGACTGTATATCCATTTCTTCAATCATGTGTAGTTTTCATAATACAAATGCTGATAATACTTTTACAGTTTAAAACCAAAAGATGTTACACACACACACACACACACACACAGTTAAATACAGTACACTATTGTAGAAAAGATACAGGCAAATTAAAAATGTGTAGACGATTTCTTTTGGTACACTTTGTCGAGAATGTCACAGTACAAAGTTCAGTTATGGTCTTTCCAGAAAGCTTGGTAGAGAAAGATTTCCCCACTGAATTCATAACTTGATTCCCCCCCCCCCACACTTATTCACTATGCCATGATTTTAGAAAAGAAGTAAATGCTAATGTAAGAAATGTACGTTTCAGCAACACAAGGCACCCCATTTCTTTATAAGCATAGAGAAATTTCTGAACTCCACCTTTGTATGACAGAAATCGGTAGTTGCCTAAAAGTTCCTGCAGAAGTGATCTGATTTGAGGCCCCACAAATTTTCCTGTTTCAGTTTTGCAGCATTGCTCTTTGGAATTTCTCACTTTATACTAATGAAATACTAATTCATCTTACCCATTGCTTAAAAAAAAAAAAAAAAAAAAAACTTCTTCATTAAACAAGTTTAGACTATAAAGCATTTAGGGCTGAAGCCTCAAGATATGGAAAAAGTCTAGACTATTTATAAGTATAGTGCAAAAGCATCAATAACAACATAGCCAAATCTGAATTCTTCTTCTTCTTCTTCTTCTTTGGTCCTTAGCTGGCAGCTGGGGGAGGCGGTTGGCCACGCAACCAGTATGCTGCTGTAGGTGCCGCAGGGTTTCGGACTTGCTCTGTGATGTTCTTCCATACCTTACGATCCATGGCTTCAGTCCTGGCCTGGTTAAGGTCGAGACGTCGGCTCTTCAAGTCATCTTCCACTTGCTTGGCCCACGTTTTCCTAGGCGCGGTCCGTTGGATGCTCCATTGGGTGGGTCGTTGTCTCCAAAGGAGTGTGGATGGTATTCTGTTCGAAGGCACCCGTTTCGGGGCTATTTGGCCCTTCTTCGGTGGGTGGGTAGGTAGGTACCAGAGTGGTGCAATGGCATCACAATATGAGAGATCAGGCATCTCTCATATTGTGGAGTTATACTTCATAACTGTTTTGCCATCATTGCATCACTCGGGTAAACCGAAGGGGGGCCAAAAAGCCCTGAAACTGCTGTCTGGGTGGTGGTATCCATCTGAAAATAAGTAATGCTAGTCTTCTCCTCAGGTGAAGCGTTACTTATTCGAAGTAGTGTAATATCATGGCAACTCGTTGTGAAGGTATTCACAATATGAGATATAACTTAAAATGATGACGTTTTGCTAACATTCTGTTAATTCGGATTTGGCTATGTATTATTGATGCTTTTGCACTATACTTATACAGTCTAAACAAGTTTAATGTGGAGGTGTGTGTGTGTGTTGTGGATGTTTAGTGGAACATAAGCTGCAGTGGCTATAGTGCACCTATTCATGGTAATACACTATAAAACAACTAAGTTACCACTTCATATTCATTACAGATACCTGCTCAGAATTGTACTCTAATTAGTTTCAGAAAACTAATTAGAGTACAATTTCAGAAAGGAGGATCTGATAGAGGTGTATAAGGCTTTGAATGGTTTGAGCATGCTCAATGCCAATGGGATTCTTCCTCTTGCTCAAAATAATCACCTCAGAGGGCATAAATTCAAATTGAGGAAGGATGGATGTCGGATAGATGTGCGGAAATTTGCCTTTGGCCAGCGGGTGGTTGGTTGGTGGAACCGACTTCCATCATTTGTTGTTGAAGTTGATAGCCTAAACAAATTTAAGGCTCAACTGGACAGGTATTTCGAACGAACGGAGGGGTGAAATGGGAGTGGTGTGTTTTTTTTTTTTGTTTTTTTTGGCTGATGCTGAATAAGCTTGCTTTCTTGCATCATATGCCTCTACTAATGCTAATGCTAAAAAAAATTCACTGATGTTTGCATTGTCACCAATAATATGCTATAGTGCAATCAGTTCTGCAAGATTAGTCAGAAAGCAGGACTAATGTTCTGTCCTGTTAGTGAGGGCAGTCAATCAGAATATGTTTAACTGTTAAATGTGTTGAACAGTGTGGACACTGAGGAGGATCATCACCTGTGAGTAGATAGAGATAAAACAAGTATTGTCCCGTTCTTGCTCATGGAAGTACTACTTCTTGTCAAACAGAATACAAAAAGAGGACAAAGTTATGAGAAAAGCTCGAAATGGAAGAGGATGTCCATGTGTGGTTTATTCAAAAACATCTTTTGGACAGCCAATATCTGGTCCTATATTATGTGAAAAAAGTAATTTTTTTAACACAAAATTAAACAGTGACACTAACTTCAAAGCAAGTTCCAGATGGCTTGGAAAGTTTAAGGTACAACATGGTATTAGAGAACTTTGAATTCACAGAAAAAAGCTTTCTGCCAACATATCTTCAGCACAAGACTTTATAGAAACATTGAAGTAGAGAGAAGGATATGACAGACTATTTGTAATACTGATGAGAGCCTTGTAAGTGTAAGTGTATTTAGGGTCAAACGGCACAAGGGGTTCCCCCCATCTCCGCGTAGTTTACATTGTGGGTGAACCAGTTGACTGGAAAAGCCAGAGATTTAAAAGTGTATGGACTTTGTATATGTGTGATGCCTTGTACCGTTGTTCATCTGGTCATTTAGCCGCTGGGCCCCTACTGAGGCCCAACGTTGCCCCACTTACGCCCCGTGGAGGCAGACCAGGAACCCAGTAGTCTGTTTCACTCTGGCAGGTCCTGCCACTTAATTTCCTGAGATTTCGGCGGCTAGGACCTTAAAAAAAAAAAAAAAAAAGAGACAAACGCGTCGACGTAGGGGTAGAATCGCTTAGTTTTGCTAGGCCAAGTTATGGGCGTAAGGTAATTTAGATATGTTAGGTTTTTGGGTAGGGCTTTCGCTAGCTTATAGATAGAGAGGGGGGGAGGCAGAAGGCTGGGGGGAGAAAGACAGAAATATGGGGCCAATAGAGTAGGTAGCCCCAGTTTTCAGTGGGACATGCCCATGTCCCACCAGAGTAGAAGGTATAGGGTGGAGAGGAGAGGAGGACGAAAATGTCCCCCCTCCCCCCAGGGAAGTAGGTTTAAAGGTGAAGGAGGCTAGAGTGCCCTCTTCAGATCGCCATATGGCTATTGGCAGCTATTGTTTCAAGTTTCTTTATTCATGGGGCAAGCTCCGTCCTTGTGCTTGTGTCCCTCATCTTTAGTTGCAGCCTTTACATTGTGCTGGCTGGTGTCTCAATAGTGGTACTTGATGTCAGTCATTGTAGATGGTGATTAATGTCCTTCTCCTGATGAAGAGGTCTTGTGCGAACTGGGATAATGCTCTATATTCATCCTCAGTATCTATGAAATGGGATTCCAATCCTTTTGGTAGGTATCTTATTTTTGTTATAAGTACTCCTCTGAGGTCTTCATATTGTGGGCACTCGTACACTATGTGATTCCAGCTTTCTGTCTCCCCGCACGTACAGTTTGGGTCCTCAGTGAGTCCGAATCCGTGCAGCTTCTCATTGTAGGGTCCGTGTCCTGTTATTAGAGATGTCAAATGGTACCCTGGGAAGTACCAGGTTGGCTGTTTTGGGTAGATTTTCTGGAGGTCAGGTAGATATCTTCTGGTTATCTCACCCTTGGTGGTCTCCGTCCATCTTCTCTGCCATAATTTTAGCAGGTGGTTCTGTAATCTAGTTTTTTCCGTTTTTAGGTTGTTCGCTGCGTCAGTTGTGTAGTCCAGATGTGTGGCCGCCACTCCCCTGGATAGCAAGTATAGCAGACCTGTGCGAACGACCTCCAGGTCCAAAGGAAGCGCTCCAGCGAGTACCTGTAGTGCTGGAGTACTCACTGTACTACACGCACGCGTCGTAGTTAAGAGTATGGTCCTTTGGATCATGTCCAGAATTCTTCTATTCACTGCCAGTGCAGTTTTTGGGAACCAAATTGCTGAGGCATAAGTAATTGCTGGGAGAAACGTTGTCCTGTAATATAGCGTCAGGGCTCTTTTTTTGAGTCCCCAATCTTTCCTAGTAACTCTGGCTACCAGTGCAGAATAGCTCCTGATTCTTTTTCTTATGTGCTTTAGGTGCAGCTGGAACGAGAGGTTGTTGTCCAGCACCACGCCTAGGTACTTAAGTTGGTTTACAAACTTAATGGTGACATTGTTAATTTTTATTTGCGGTGGTCGTCGCAATTGCAGGGTTCCTTTAAGCAGGATTGAAGAGGTCTTTGTGGGTGAAATTGTTAGCTGGTGTTTTGCGGCCCATTGCTGGAGTTGCTGCAGTGCTTGGTTTGCGTGGGTTTCCAACTGGGCCCGGGAATCCGCTCCCACGGTCAATATCAGATCATCAGCGAATGCTTGTGTCCTGACGGGTCCCAGATCCATCACTAAGAACTCATCTAACACCATATTCCACAGGAGTGGTCCCAGCACCGACCCCTGCGGACAGCCTCTGTGTACTTCTCTTGTGACCTTATGGTATTCTACATTGATCTCCACTCTTCTATGTGATAAATAGTTTTCCATGACCTTGAATAGGTTTGTTGGCACCCGTGCCTCCCTCAACCTCGCCAGGATGCTTGGCCACCAAAGTGAGTCAAACGCCCCAGCAAAGTCAACCGAGATGAGAAGCAGGTACTTGTTTCTACATTCTTGTACCGTCCTGAGTAGGTTTCCCAGTGCGTCCACTGTCGAGGTCCCTGGCTTGAAGCCATACTGATTCGCGGCATGGAGTCCAGCTTTTCCGTAGTGAGCAATTATTCTTCTGTGAAGTAGTCTTTCGAATACTTTACTTACCACCGAGAGCAGTGCGATGGGTCGATATGCATCTGGGCTTTCTGGGTTTTTTTGGGGTTTTTTTGGAATTAGTTTTAAGTTGGCCGTTTTCCATGCCTTTGGAAAGTGGCCGGCTTCCAGGCATCTGTTGTATAAGGTGAGCAATAGGTACGGTGCGTATTCAACAGTTTTCTTTAAGATTTCCGGCTCAATCATGTCGAGACCTGGGCATTTCTTGCTTCTTACTCGACTAGCTGCCACGCTGAGCTCGTCATTGGTAAAGGGGGGCTCCATTGCCTGATTGGTGTAACTGGCATTGCTCTCGCATATTTCTCTCTGTGCTGTTAGTATCGGCATCGCTGGTTTCCGGTAGATTGTGTCCAGTATATTGTCCATCGACTGCTCCCAGGTCGTGGTAAGGTTTCCCTGCCGGGTCCTGGTTGTGGCATTCACCTCCCCTCTGGGCATTTTGTTGGTGGTTACCTTATAGACTAGGCCCCAGGGGTTAGTGTTTCCTTCTGTGGATACTAAGAGCTCCCAAGAGCGTCTTTTGCTCTTCTTAATGGCATCAGTATAGCGGTTTCTTATCTCCCTATATTGTTGTCTCAGGACTTCGACTTCGTTTGCAGGCCATGATCTGCGGGCCCTCTGAAAGTCCTTCCTTGCTTTTATCGTTTGCCGCCGGAGCATGGCAATTTCTCGAGTCCACCAGGGTACTGCCCCCAGTTGGGGGTGTTTTTTTCTTATTGCTTGGTTACTGATAGTTGTCATCAGTTCCGTAGTAACTTTCTGCAGGTCGTCTGGGCTGTTCAATGGGTTCAGGGTTAGTGGGTTACTGTTGATCGCTGTGGTTAGTAGTTCTTTGAATAGCGGCCAGTCCGCTTTGGCAACTGCATATCTATGGCATCGTTGGTTGATTGTTGTTGCTCTTGTCATTGTTCTTGTTATTGTGCAAGTTATAACTCGGTGATCCGAGGTGGTCCAGGCTTCCTCCACCCTCCAGTCGGCCACGTGGTTCGCCAGGTTCCTAGTGGCTAAGGATATGTCGATTGTGGCCTCCCAGAGGGTGTTACAGAATGTCGGTAACTGGTGTGGCTGGTTTAGGACCGCTAACTGTGATCCTGTCAGGTAATTCTCAAGCTGCTGTCCGTTTGCTGTCCCTTTTCTATCATCTGTAGCGCTATACCATAGCGGGGAGCGGCAGTTTACATCCGCGCCTATTATGATTCTTTCGTTTGGCAGGATGTTCTGTAGGTAGCGTAGGTAGTTGATGGCGATCTCTATTTCTTGTCCCGGTCTACTGTATAGAGCCACCACGTAGAGGGAACCCAGTGCTGTGATGAGTTGGGCACAGGCTGCCCAAGCCGTGCATAGTTGCGTTATTCTTGTTGCGGTAATATTCTTGTTTCTGACCAATACCGCCGCCCACGGGGTGTCTTCTTCTGTGTGGATCACTTTATATTGTAATGGGTAGCCCGCCACCCGCCTTGCATGGACATACGGCTCCTGTAATATAATAACGTCTATGTTCTCTTCATCGGCCTTGACCCGAATCTGGTCAGCCACCGCTTTTGCTCGCTGGGCATTTGTTTGTATTATTTTTATCATGGTTGTGTTATATTTCTTAATTTTTGTACCCATAATCGATTCTGTTTTGGTAGGTGCTCTTGGCTTTTATATAGATTGGGCAGTTAGGATCCCTGATTGAGTGTGTATATTCGAGTTTCATTGTTTTACAATTTGCGCATGTGGCTTCCTTGTCTTTGTGTGGGCATTCTTTATATTCGTGTCCCTTTTCAGTGCAATGTCCGCATGTTGGGACTGTCTGGGAACAGACGTGGCTGGAGTGGCCGAACTTACAGCATCTAAAGCATTTCGGTACTGCCACCCGCTCACGAAAACGATAGCTTTCCCCATTCTATGTAGACCCTTGTCCAGTCCTTTAGGACTTGCCACGCTTCCGGGATTAGTTCCACACTCCAGCTGTTTTTTAAGCCTCCTCTCGCCTCTATGTGGAACTTTGGTGTTATCACTTCTTGTGGCTGCTTGTCCGGGATCTCGCGTTGGAGGTTTCTGTGGTAAAGTTCTTCAGCTATCTGGGTGGCTGTAATTTCTGGGCTAACGTCATAAATTATTATATTTGGTCCCTTCCTTTTGGGCGGCTGGGCCGTTAATCCAAGGGCTTCAATCTTGGGGTTTTCAATGATGCTCTGGATTTCTTGCCTCGTCTCTGTCTCTATTACCAGCCCTACGTCTCTCATCTTTCTCATCCCTTTTATTCGTGTTAGCTTCAGATCCTCCTTCACGTTATTTATTACTTTTGCTTTGAGGTCTTCGCTTGTGGGAATTTTCCCTGTTTGTTTCGGTCTAAGTATCACCAGGTTTGGTGTTGGTAGTAGCGTCTTCCTCTTCTGGTGCGTTGTTATTGTCTGGTGCGTTGTTGTCTGTTGCGTTTCCGTTGGGGTCCTCAGCGCTTCTGTATATGTCGGGGCGCGCTGTGGCATTTGTCTTGCCCCGCATTCGATGTAGGCGTGTAGCCGTGTGATGGCTCTCTCGTTTTCAACATATGTGTCATGCAGGATTGTCTCCATCTTGTGAAAGATGGTGACAATCTGTGATCTCAGGCCAGACGATATCCTACTGGGATTCTCCTTAAAAATGGTTTCGAGGGCCGTTTTCAGAAAGAGAGTTTTCTCGTATACGGAGCCTTCTGGTATGGTATGGTCCAGACATAGTTCTTGTTGTTTTTCATCATTTCTTTCTTTTTGCGATGCATTGGCTTCTGGCTGTTCCTTTGTTTCAACCCGAGATAGTGTTTCGCGTTCCGGTTCGGGAACCAATCGCTTGCGGGTTTTCCGCTTGGTTGGGGGGGTCCCAGGTCGGGTGTCCTCTATATCCTCCAGTTGATCAATAATGATGGGATCATCATTTTGTGTCTCTGTCAGGGAATGTTTGTGCTTATCTTTCCCCTCCATATCCGTGGATTCCGGATTACCGGGACTGTTCGGTTAATCGGGTTCACAATGTTGGGGTTAGATGGTTTGTTAAAAATGATGGCGATTGATGCCAACCACAAGTTCGTGGGTGTATTTGAAGGCACACAATGGACTGTGAAAGTTTTGGGTCTCCCCACAGCACTTTGAGCGGGGGGAGGGGAACGCCGGATATATAAATTCTTCTAAAAGGACGGGATTACTTTCCCAGCGTGATATCTAGTAGCGGCGAAGACGTTCATGGCATTCAGGTTTCTGGTAGAAGCACAGGTGCGAAGATAGCCTCTCTCTCTCTCCGTGGAGAGTTTATGGTGGGGGGGGGGAAACGCCGGATATAGAAATGCTCCTAAAAGGACGGGACTACTTTCCCAGCGGGATATCTAGTAGCGGCGAAGACGTTCATGGCAGTCAGATTTCTGGTAGAAGCACAGGTGCGAAGATAGCCTCTCTCTCTCCATGGAGAGTTTATGGTGGGGGGGGACACATTAAATTCATATTTCTTTGGTGATATTATTCGGTAAAGGCACAGATTGATAGAGCACAACAACTGCTCAGTTTGCACTAGTTGGGGCACCTCCCCAGTCAAGGTGTCAGGTGGAAACGCGGCCGCCGTGTTATATCGGCAGCCTCTCTATAGCCCTGTTGTCAGCGACATGGTGACCATGCGGTCTGGCAACAAAGGATACAGATAAATAACGCTTCAACCTGACCAAATTCCCAATATATAGGCAAAATTTTCTCACCAAAGGAATCCAGTCCAGTTTGTCTTCAAGTGAGGATACATTTCATGGCACTGACAGAAGTAAAACACATATTTTAAACTGAAATTAGCGGAGCGATGAAACACACATCTGTTCACAACGGCAGCCATATTGGCGATCCTCATGAGAGCCTTGTAGTGAGAGCCTTGATGAGAGTACCTGCCAGGGTAAAAAACAAGCAAAGAACACCTAACCATAATGGTTTGTGCAAATTCAACTGGCGCCACTGATTGCTGTTGTTTTATTGGGAAGTCAAATCCTAGATGCTTCAAAAATGTAAGAAATCTCCCAGTTATGTACAATCATCCGAAAAAAAGCAAGGGTGAATGGTCAAATTTCAAACAATGGTATTGGAGGGAAAAGAGGGGAGAGAGAGGGGGGAATAAAAAACGTTTATTCCAGAAATGAAACAACATCAAAAATCAATTGGTAAAGGTGGTAAAATATTATTATTACTCAATGCATTTATACATCTGTCGACAGACTACTTCAACCAGATTGACAAAAATCAGTAATAAAACCAACGCATCAATGTGTAATGGAAACACTAAAACTACTTGACATCTCTTATTAGCTGATGATAATCATGACAAATCTGTTGTAAATTTCTTTAAAAAAAAAAGCCTAAAAGGAGTGCTGCTACATTTTAGTGGAAGGTTGGAATTCTGTAAATGTGTCAACACTCAAAAAATGATGGAACAAAATCTTCAAAAGGTCGTTGGGAAGGTCTGATGACAAATACACAAATGAAAATATACAATAAGTCACAGAAACAAAAACAAATATCAACATGCAGAGAATGCAAGGAAGATGTTAATGCATGATTAAATTGCAATTTTGACAATCTTGGATTCCAAATTTTGAACGATGAAATAATTGAGTCCTGTCAAACATGGAAGTATAGGAACAAGACCAAGAAAATTAGGAAAATATTGCTCCTTCACATTCTGAAGCTTTTCAATGACAGGTTCTATGAAGTGGTTTGAGACAACTTATTTTTAAGAAGTGAACATGATTTGGCAACTATGAAAAGGAGAGAAACTTTGATATTATGATTACAGCAGCATTTATAGTTTGTCATACAATGTGTTCTAGGCATTAGTGAAGTCATTTTTCAAATTTTAAAAATATTTTAATGGCCTCTTGATATTCTAGAGAGAATCCCTACAATTTTAAGGCTGATTGTATTTCAACAACCAATTTTATTCGTTTATTAAAAAAAAAGGAACAAAACTGATCTCTGCAATGTAATATGTTCTCACACAGAATCCTGAAGAAACAATGGCATAGAATCATGAAATACTTCCCTTAACAATCCACCACAAGTAAGTTTCAGGTGGTATAAAATCAGGCAAGTTAACTAAAGGGTGTCTAATCACTCCCTATTTTTAAATTATAACTTTTTTTATTTGAACTAATTTTGATGAAACAAACATTAAATGATTCATAATTTATTCAGCTTTTGGACACTATATTTTGAAATTCAATGTGCCACAGCATTTAATAAATTTCCTTAAGCTGGTAATATTTGATAATGCAAATTGCAAAAGGTTAATTGGAATGCGTGGTGTTTTTTTTTTAATATAGTAAACTTCCGACTCCCAAACAAAATAAAATCAAACTGAATCAGATAGAGGCCATGGGCAGGCCAGTCACAAACAAATCACAAATAAGTAGAACATGACCAGGGTATGCCTGCTGGAAGCAAAAGTTGATGTTGTAGAGCAGATATCTTTTAAGGGCACAAAGGGTGATATCGTTGTACACTCTGCCACTAATAAACCTTCACAGGAGATCTGCTGACTTACTTAAACAAGTACAGGTAAATGTCGGGGGGGGGGGGGAGAAGAGCACGAATTAGGGTTAAATTTGAAAGTGAATAACATTTCTTAGTTGGTATGAAAAGTCTAATAGATTCCAAGATTAAATTCCTTGAATGATTCCCATTTAGAATTTGCTGTTGGTAGCATCACCAGTTGGTCCCACTATAAAATCTAAAAAATGTCTGAGACCACTGTAGTCACCTTTACAAAATCAAAAACCCTTCCCTTTAATCTGTGATGGTAGTTACAAGTGTCTGCAATTCTACCCAGATGCGATACAAGGGAGTGTATGATGAGAGCCTTGTTAATCAGTTCAGCCCTGGAAAGATTGTGCAAGACTCATGGTGTAGAATTTTTCTCAGTGTGGTCAGTGCTTGGTAACAGGAGCGATTGTTTCTACCGGAACGGGATACACTTAAACAGAATGGGGGGCAAGAATATTTGCCAATTATCTTATTTCTGTTTTATCTTATATATATATATATATATATATATATATATATATATATCATTTTTATGCTAACACTGCCTGTCCACCCCAGAAAACTGCTAGCTTGGGGGGAATTCACACACTAATATTGATAATAGCCACAGGCAGAGGTGAAAGTGATTCTTGCATTCTATTGGAAAGAGTAACAGCCTGGAAAGCAAGGAATTTCAAGGACTGCTGGGCATCATCATAGAACAAGTAAATACATGGCCACACCATGTATAAAATATAAAATATATATATATATTTTATATATATATATATATATATATATATATAACATAACTGTTTTGGGATATAACTTAAGGATTTAATTTTTGTTTTAAATTTTATTGAATTAAATTGGAATCATGACTCTGACCAGAGCAGCAAAGCAAAAGGCTCAAGCTAATGGGAGTGCTGTGGTTCAGGGGAGAACTGAGGGGGGCAGTTGCCCTCTGAATCACAGTCTATTAAAATGCACTGTTTGCTTGATGTTTGCGGAGCAGTCGGGTACGGGACATGATACTGCCAAGGGGGATGTCTTTGTGTGTGCACGATGTAAGGAGTGCAAGGAAATCAGGCGACAACTCAGCGTTGTTATGGGCCTATATGAGACCTTGAAGGACAGGGTGGATGCCCTCGAAGGAAATAAATTGAGGGGCCCATCAAGCTCTCAGCTGCCCACATCAACGCCAGAGCTTGCACTTGGTCATCAGGCAACACAGGGGCAGCCCCCTAGGCAGAATGCGCTGGTCCCACAGGAACTAGTAGTTGTTGGTGACTCTATTGTCAGGGAAACGGGGAACATGCTTTGTAAAAAGGATAGGTGGAATAGGACCAGGGTATGTCTGCCAGGGGCAAAGGTTGATGACGTTGTAGAGCGGATATCATCTTTTAAGGGCACAAAAGGTGATATAGTTGTACACGTTGGCACTAATGATATTAAGAGTAGGAGACCGGCGGAATTACTTAGCAAGTACAGGTCACTGTTGAAAAAAAGCCGTGAATTAGGGTTGAACTTGAAAGTGTCTGCAATTCTGCCCAGACACGATAGGAGGGAGTATATGATGAGAGCCTTGTCGATCAATTCGGCCCTGGAGGGATTGTGCAAGGCTCAAGGGGTAGAATTTTTTTCAGCCTGGACTGTACTTGTTAACAGGAGAGATTGCTTCTACAGGGATGGGATACACTTAAATAGAAAGGGTGCAAGAATATTTGCTGATGCTGTCGAGGCAGTGTTAGGTGGGTCGGAAAACTGCTAGTTGGGGGGGATACAAGGACTAATAGATTAACAGTAGCCACTGGCAGAGGTGGAAGTGATTCTTGCACTGCTTCTATTCAAATGAGCAGAAGTCTGAAAAACAAGATGCAGGATATTTCAGAGACTGCTGGTAGTCATTGCGTTACAAGTAAACACATGGGTTGTGTTAGGGTAGCTAAGAATAGAAACAGGTGCATGTATACCTGCGTGTACACCAATGCTAGGAGTTTGGTAAATAAATTTGATGAATTTGAGGTATTGCTCAAAACATCAAAGGCAGATATTGTTGGGATATCAGAGACGTGGTGTCACACAGATATAAGTAATGCGGAACTGGAATTTGGGGAATACAATGTATATAGAAAGGATAGACAGGACAGGAGGGGAGGAGGGGAGGAGGGGTTATGCTATTAATTAAGAAACACATAAAGTCAAAGGAAGTGAAGCCAGTTGACATCGCTGGACAGGGCAGTGTCGAGTCAGTTTGGTGTGACATAAGCATAGGGAAATCAAAATTGAGAGTAGGAGTGTGCTATAGGCCTAATGACTCTGATGAGTATAATAATATATTGTACAGGGAAATAGAGTGGGCCAGTAAATCAGAGAGTCTTATAATGGGGGATTTTAATTTCCCAGATATTGACTGGAATTTGTGGGTTGGTCACTCGCACACTAGCAAGGCTTTTGTGGATTTATTGGATGATTGTTTTCTACATCAGCATGTTCGTGAGGCAACAAGAGGGAGCAATACTCTTGATCTGATTATCAGTAGTGATTCTTCATGCATTAAGAATCTGCCGATAAATGAACCACTTGGTGGCAGTGATCACAGTGTGTTGAAGTGGGATTTACTCAAGGAGGTAACTACCATCAGAGGTAAAGGGAAGGGTTTTTGTTTTCGTAAAGGCGACTATGATGGTCTGAGACAGTATTTAAATTCTATACAGTGGGACCAACTGATGATGTTACCAACAGCAAACTCAAAATGGGAAGCATTCAAGGAACTAATCTTGGTGGCTACCAGGCTTTACATACCAACTAAGAAATATTGTTCAAGGTTTAGGCCTAAATGGTTGTCAGATGGACTAATGAGACATGTGGCAGAGAAGAAAAATGCATGGGATACATACAGATTAATGGGTGACATGGAAGCCTATGATAGATATAAGTTGGTCTGTAACCAAGTCACAAAGGAGATTAGGCAGGCAAAGGCAGACTACGAAAAATCCTTGGCAAAGGATGCAAAGAAAAACAGAAAGGAGTTCTTTACATACTTGAACTCGAGAAGGAAAGGGATGAATCAGATTGGTCCACTGGATATTGATGGTTCAACAGTTGAGGATCCTGCTCAGGTGGCTAACAATCTAAACGAGTATTTTGCATCTACATTCACGCATGAGGAGTTATTCAGGAAGGAGAATGATGTAGGTAAAGTAAACATTGGCAGTGAGCTGGATGATTTTGTAATAACTGAGAGGAAAGTGGAGGAGAGATTGTTGAGGATAAACATAAAAAAGGCACCTGGGGTGGATGGGATCTATCCAGTTATATTAAAGGAGGCAGCAAAGGAAGTATGCAAACCCCTAGCCATAATTATGAGAGCTTCTTTGGACTCAGGGGAGGTACCCATAGACTGGAGATGTGCAAATGTAACCCCAATTCACAAAGGAGGATCAAAGGCTGACACAAGTAATTATAGACCTGTTAGTTTAACTTCTGTTCCAGGTAAATTAATGGAGGCACTGGTTAAAGAAGCACTGCAGGATCATCTAGACAAGAATTCCGTTATAGCTCAGACGCAGCATGGTTTTGTTAAGGGCAGGTCTTGCCTGACCAATTTGATTGGATACTATGATGTAGTCACAAAAGAACTGGATGCAGGGAATAACTTTGATATTATATATTTGGATCTTAGAAAGGCTTTTGATACTGTTGCACATGGAAGACTGCTGCACAAATTGGAGCAGTGTGGCATTGGAGGCAAATTGCTGCTATGGATAAGGGGATGGTTGAGTGGCAGAAGACAGAGAGTGGTAATCAATGGACACTGCTCAACGTGGACTAATGTTATTAGTGGAGTTCCTCAAGGTTCAGTGTTGGGTCCATTGTTGTTTTCGGTGTTTATGAATGATATTGATGATGGGATATCAAGTTTAATGTCTAAGTTTGCAGATGATACAAAGGTTGGCAGGGTCGTTAAGGACACTACTGACGCTATGCTGCTGCAACAGGATCTGGAAAGGTTGAACAGATGGGCTGAGAGGTGGCAAATGAAGTTTAACATTGACAAATGTAAAGTACTACATATGGGTAACAGTAACCCCAGAGCAATGTATCAACTCTGCGGTACTACACTGACAGTAGTGGAGAATGAAAAGGACTTGGGGGTAATTGTGCAGGCAGATATGAAGTTCTCTGAGCAGTGCAGACGAGCTGCAAGAGTAGCTCATGGTGTCTTGTCAATGATATACAGGAATTTTTCTAGCAGGGATAAGGAGGTGATTATTCCCTTGTATAAGGCAATGGTTAGGCCACATCTTGAGTACTGTATACAGGTCTGGAGGCCTCATTTCAAGAAGGATGTAGAGCTGCTGGAACGGGTACAGAGAAGGGCAACAAGATTAGTAAATGGAACAAAGGGTTGCTCTTACGAAGAAAGGCTTAAGTTTTGCAAATTACAGAGTCTGGAGACTAGGCACCGGCGAGGTGATCTGATAGAGGTGTATAAGGCTTTGAATGGTTTGAGCATGCTCAATGCCAATGGGATTCTTCATCTTTCTCAGAATAATCACCTCAGAGGGCATAAATTCAAATTGAGGAAGGACGGATGTCGGATAGATGTGCGGAAATTTGCCTTTGGCCAGCGGGTGGTTGGTTGGTGGAACCGACTTCCATCACTTGTTGTTGAAGTTGATAGCCTAAACAAATTTAAAGCTCAACTGGACAGGTATTTAGAACGAACGGAGGGGTGAAATGGGAGAGGTTTTTTTTTTTTTTTTTTTTTTTTGGCTGATGCTGAATAAGCTTGCTTTCTTGCATCATATGCCTCTACTAATGCTAATGCTAGACTAATGACAGGCAATTGGAGATTTCTAAAATTAGGGTGGAGCTTTCAAATTGCAGCTATCCACCTCATGTTCTAGATGGATGTGAGCTTCAAGCTCACAAATTTGTTATGAAATCTAACCCACCTCACATCAATCAGCTTATCTCTACTACCCTACATCCCCTATTATCTGGTTGTATTGGAACATCTTGTTAGGATTTTGCATCTCTATCATATATGATGAGCAACTTTGGGGTAGGAAATTACAATAGACTATTTCTAAGGTAAAAAACATCTGTTCTTCTTTTCCTAGGGAGTGGTTCCGTATACTGCATTACGTGTCCAGATTGTGGGGGGGGGGGGGTATTATGCACAAGATTGAAAGATCGGGTTTCTGAGCATGAGGTAGCTCTACGAACCGCTAATTTTGAATGCTCCGAGCATTATTCGGTTGAATAGTACAATCTTGATCCCCACCAGCGCTCATGGCGTGAAGCACTGCACATAGCCACCAATAATAGTACTATGAATTGGACGAGGGAGGAGTACACTTACAACCTATTATAGAATGTACTGTATTTCAGTGTGATGAGTGCTGGCGATCATCATTCTGCTTTGCCGACACCAGACTCGTGATACATGATCATGCCCAGCTGACTTGCGCTATTGTAACCATCAATACACACTCAAGTACAGCATTCACAGACCAGCTGATAAAGAGGCACTTTGCTTTGTAATCTACTATGCATTTTAACACTTTTATCTTATTTCTGTTTTATCTTATGTATATATCATTTTTATTTTAATAAATTTATTTTGACCAGTTAGTCGATCGTCGCAAGAAACTTGGATGACAAGAAAGGGACCTGGGGTGGACAGGATCTATCCAGTTATATTAAAGGAGGCAGCAAATGAAGTAAGCAGTCCCCTAGCCATGAATTATGAGGGCATTATTGGATTCAGGGAGGTTCCCACAGACTGGACAAGTGGGAATGTATCCCCAATTCACAAAGGGGAATCAAAAGGTGACAAGTAATTAGACCTGTTAGTTTTTAGTAATTAGACCTATTATTTTTCCTGGAACTTTTGTTCCAGGAAAAATAATGGAGTAACTGGTTAAAGAAGCACTGCAGCACAGAATCTTCTATACAAGACTGAAATTATTGTTCAGCAGTTTAAGGGGGAAGTCTTGTTTGATGAATTTCATTGGATACTACAATGTGGTCACAAAGGAACCAGATGCAAAAAATAATTTTGATATCATATGCTTGGATTTTAGGAAAGCTTTAGATACTGTTGCACATAGAAAACTATGTACAAGTTGGAGTAGTATGGCATTAATGGCAACTTACTGCTATGGATAAAGATATGGTTGAGTTGAAGACAGTGGTAATCAATCGACTCTGCTCTTCATGAATTAAATGTTATTAGTGGAGTCCTACAGATTTCAGTGTTGGGCCCATTTGTTTTCTATATTTATCAATGATATTGATGAAGGCATATCACACTTAACATCCAAGCTTGCAGCCAATACAAAATATGGTAGGGTTGTTAAAGACAGTAAGGATGGTACATTACTACAAAAGGACCTGGAGTTCAGCAGATGGCAACTGAAGTTTAACACTGACAAATTAGAATTAGCAAAGGCACACGATGCCAAGATTATATAGCATCACCCAAAAAAAAAAAAAAAGTTTTTCACCCATGCATCATTCCCAATGTTTGTCTAGTTCTGTCTTGAATCAATTTAAGTTATCGACATCTACAACAACAGATGAGAAGTTTGCTCCAGCAATCAACAACCCCCTGGCTAAAGGCAAACTTCCACTCGTCTATCCTACAACTGTCTTTTGTCAATTGGAATTTATACCCTCTCAGCTGATTATTCTGCGCAAGAGGAAGAATCCCATCAGCACTGAGCATGCTCAAACCATTCAAGGCTTAATACACTTCAATGAGATCACCTCGAAGGTGCCTAATCTCTAGACACTAATTTGCAAAACTTGAAGCCTTACTTCATAAGAGCAACCCTTTGTTCCATTCAGTAATCTCGTTGCCCCTCTCTGTGCTCTTTTCAGCAGCTCTACATCTTAAAATGAGGCCTGAAGACCTGTATACAATACTCAAGGTGTGGCCAGACTATTACCTTATACAAGGGGATAATAACATACCTAAGCCCAACTAGAAAAATTCCTGTATATCACTGACAAAACACAATGAGCTACTCTAACAGACAATCTGAATTACTAAGAAAACTTCATATCTGCCTGCACAATTACATCCATGTCCTTTTCATTCTCTACCACTGAGTGTAGTACCACACAGTTGATGTTACTCTGAGGTTACTGTTTCCCATATGCAGTACTTTACATTTGTCAATGTTAAAGTTCAGTTGCCACATCTCAGACCATCTGCTCAACTTTTCTAGAACCTGTTGCAGCAGCGTACTGTCATTAGTGTCATTAACAACCTGCTGGCCTTTGTATTGTCTGCAAACTTAGACATTAAGCATGATATACTATCATCAATATCATTAATAAATTCAGAAAATAACAATGGACCCAACATTGACCCTGGGGCACTTCACTAATAACATTAGTCCACAAAGAGCAGTGTCCATTGATTACCACTGTCTTCTCCCACTCAACCATCCCTTTACCCATAGCAGCAATTTACCTCCAATGCCACACTGCTCCACTTTGTGCAGCAGTCTTTCACGTGCAACGGTATCAAACGCCTTTCTAAGAAATTATTCTTTGCATCCAGTTCCATTGCAATCGCATCACAGTATCCCATCAAATTGGTCAGACAAGACTTGTCCTTAACAAACCCATGCTGTGTCCGAGCTATAACTCAAGTCGTCTAGATGATCGTGCAGTGCTTCTTTCACCAGTGCCTCCATTAATTTCCCTGGAACAGAAGTTAAACTAACAGGTCTGTAATTACTCCTGTCACCCATTGATCCTCCTTTGTGCACTGGGGACATTTACACATCTACAGTCCATGGTGCCTCCCCTGTGCTCAAGGAAGCTCTCATAATTATGGCTAAGGGTTTGCTTACTTCCTTTGCTCCCTCCTTTAATATAACTGGATAGATCCCATCCACCTCAGGTGCCTTTATCTATATGTTGAAGATAAACCTCAGGTTTATCTTCAACAATTTCTCCTCTACTTTCGTCTCAGTTTTTACAAAATCATCTACCTGACTGCCACAGTTTAATTCACCTCTGGCATTCCCCTCCCCATGAATAACTTCTCGCGTGTAAATATAGATGCGAAAATACTCATTTAGTTTGTTAGCTACCTGAGCAGAATACTCAACAGCTGAACCATCAATATCAAATGGACCAATCTGATTCATCCTCTTCCTTCTAGAGTTTACATAAGTAAAGAATTCTTTGCTGTTTTTCTTTGCCTCCTTTGCCAAAGATTTCTTGTAATCTGCCTTTGCCTGCCTGCTTGCTTATATCTATCATAGGCTTCCATGTCACGTGTTAATTTATATGTATCACATGCATTTTTCTTCCCAGCCACATGTCTCATTAGTTCATCTGACATCTGTTTAGGCCTAAGCTTGAACAATATTTCTTAGTTGGTATGAAGAGCCTAGTATCTTTCAAGATTAATTCTTTGAATGCTTCCCATTTTGAATTTGCTGTTGGTAACATCATCAGTTGGTTCTACCATATAGAATTTAAATACTGTCTCAGATCCCGTAGTCTCCTTTACAAAAGCAAAAACCCTTCCCTTTACCCATGATGGTAGCTACCTCTGAGTAAAATTCCACTTCAGCACACTGATCACTGCCACCTAGTGGTTCTTTTATCTGCAGATTCTTGATGCATGAAGAATCACTACTGATAATCAGATCAAGAGTATTACTCCCCTAGTTGCCTCCCGAACATGCTGCTGTAGAAAACAATCATCCAAATCCACAAAACCCTTGATAGTGTGAGTGACCAACCCACAAATTCCAGTCAATATCTGGGAAATTAAAATCCCCCATTAAAAGACTGATTTACTGGCCTACTCTATTTCTCTCTGCATTTGTTTATTATACTCAGAGTCATTAGCCCTATAACACACTCCTACTCTCAATTTTGCACTCCCAATGCTTATGTCACACCAAAAGGACTCAACACTGCCCTGTCCAGCTATGTCGACTGGCTGTACTACATTGAATTTTACGATCCTTAACTAAAAGCATAACCCCTCCTCCCTTCCTATACACATTGTGCTCTCCAAATTGCATTTCTGTATTGCTTATATCTGTGTGACACGTCTCTGATATCAAAACAATATCTGCCTTTGATTTGTTGACCAACACCTCAAATTCAAATTTATTAACCATAATTCCTACCTGTACATGCAAGTATATATGCACCTGCTCCTATTCTTAGCTACCCTAACACAGCGCATGTATTTACTTGTTCTGCAATGACTTCCAGCAGTGTCTGAAATCCCCTGCACCTTGTTTTCCAGGGTGATGCCCATTCCAATAGAAGCAGTGTAAGAATCACTTTCACCTCTGCCAGTGGCTACTGTTAATCTTGTAGTCTGTTTATCCCCTCCAAAGCTAACAGTTTTCCGAATCCACTTAATATACTGCCTCGATAGCATCAGCAAATATTCTTGCACCCTTTCTATTTAAGTGCATCCCATTTCTGTAGGAGTCTCTCCTGTTAACAAGCACAGACCAGGCTAAGAAAAATTCTACCCTTGAGCCCTGCACAATTTCTCCAGTGCCGAACTGATCGACAAGGCTCTCATCATATATTCTCTCCTATCGTTTCTAGGCAGAATTAGACACTTTCAAATTCAACCCTAACTCAGGGCTTTTTTCCAACATTGACCTGTACTTAATTCCACTGGACTCCTACACTTAATATCATTAGAGCCAACATGTACAATATCACCTTTTGTGCCATTAAAAGATGACATCTGCTCTACAATGTCATCAACCTTTGCAAATTGCAGACATACCCTGGTCTTGTTACACCTATCCTCTTTGCACGATATGTTCCCTGTTTCCCTGACAATAGTCACCGACAACAAGTAGTTCCCGTGGGACCAGCTGCCTTGGGGTTGCTGCTGTGTTGCATTATGTTCAAGTGGGTAGCTGAGAGCTTGATGGGTCCCTCAATTTAAATCCTTCTAGAGCAGGGGGTCGGCAAACTTTTTTTTTGAAAAGGGCCAGATTGTAAAATTTTTAGGCTCTGCAGGCCAGGTAGCAAGCTCGAAGATATTTACATGGGTAATTCTACTCATAGAGCAAAAAAAAAAAAAAAAAAACAGGTTCAAAATCTTTTTATTAGGAAGTGATATTTTACATAATATTTATACACATGCTGACACAAAAAAATGAATAAAATATTTCCATTTATTAATAAACTTATTATAGAACTGGTTACATTTTGTACTAATGTGATGAATGCAATTGTTTTTTCTGAGATAATATTTCATCATACTCTAGTTCGAAGTTAGTACTTCCTATCATTAAAGTTGTTTGCAAATGGTCATCCGTTAATAATGATCTGTATTGCGATTTTACATATTTCATTTTCGAAAATGTCTTTTCACATTAGTAAGTACTTCCAAAGACAGATATAAATTCCCGTGCATATGATTTTAATTGACCGTATTTATCTTCCGAAAGATATTTATAGAATTGGGTTAGATCCATTTCTTTAAAAGCTTTAACACCTTTAGCATATCATCATTTTGCAGATCAATCACTTCCAATTGAAGGTCTGATGGAAGCTCCTCAATTGTACAGCCAAATGGATTTTGAAATATGGAAATGTCTTTTGCACTTGCATCAAGATAAAAAAAACTCTGTTGTAACTGTAGTTTAAATTCAGAAAATATATCCGCCACGAATTTTTTTTGGGAATGGGGATTGCTAATATTTGAAATTTTTTACAGCACGGAAAATGGTGAAACTTGGTAATGTGATTTGTGTTTCAAACAATGCAAATTTTTGACGATATGACCTTACAATAGAATACGTTTCACATATGAGCACTGTTTTCCCCTGTAATTTTAAGTTAAATTCGTTAAGATATCCCACGATGTCTGTAGCAAATGCTAATTTCCATAGCCATTGTTAGATAATAGTGGTTGTGGGCAGTTTTTCTCATTTAGAAAAATATCTATTGCTTCTGAGTTCAAAAAATCTCGATAAAACTTTTCCATTGCTGAGCCATCGAACTGCTGTATGGTAGGGCAAATCAGGATATTCGGCTTCAATCTCTAATTAAAAAAAAAAAAAAAAAAACGCGAAACTGACGATGGTCAAGTCCACGAGAGCAAATAAAGTTAACCACTGACACAGCTGGTTCAATAACACATGACAGATTGAGGTGTTTCCCACAAAGAGCCTGCTGGTGAATAATACAATGAATTACCAGAGGTTTTGAACATTTAGCTTCTTCACAAGCCTTAAAAATTTGTCCAACTAATCCTTTCCCTGTTCCACACATTTTTACCACCGTCAGTTGTGACACATTTTAAATGATTCCATTGCAAATTGTACTGTGTTAGCGTTTTCTCGACTTCCTTGAAGATATCTTCGCCTGTAGTTTTCCATGCAGAGTATTCATAGAAGCTAATTCTTCAGTAACCTCAAACTCAGTATTGACTCCTTGAATAAACAGCAACAATTGGGCAGTATCAGTAATGTCTGTAGACTCATCAAGAGCCAACGAAAACCACCTAATTTTTTGCCTTGTCTTTTAATTGACTCTTGATGTGGCTCCCGATGTCCTCAACTCTTCTAACAGTTGTTCTCGCCGAAAAACTGACGGATCGAAACAAATCTATTTTCTCGGGACATTTCTTTGGCTGCCACAAGCAAACATGATTTAATTAATTCACCATCGGTAAATGGTTCCCCTTTCTTGGCTAATAAATGAGCTATTCTTAAGCTTCCTTTAGTTACTGCTTCATTATCATTTTTTATTTTAACAAATAAATTGCGTTGTGATGATGCATTACAATTTAAACTTTCCAATTTTAGCTTCCGTTGATTTTCTGTGAGTTTTGAATATTGTGCCGCGTGCTTAGTTTGGTAATGATGACGTATATTGTACTCTTTTCGCACAACTATTGTGTCATTACATAATAAACATGATACTTTGTCATTTATTTCTATGACAAAATAATTCACACTCCATTCAGCTTTAAAAGCATGACATTTGAAGTCCACTTTTCTCTTCATATTTGGTCTTGAGGGTGACATGGAAATGGTGGGTAATAAATAAAAGGGGGAGGAAAAAAAGATTGCAGAGTGCCGTGACAGACAATACCACACGCGTCGCTAAAGCAAAACTGAGAGAAATGCTGGCAACACTTGTTCTACGGTAGACGACAGAATGCAAATATGCGACGCCAGTAGCGCCACGTGCAGTCATCATTCTCAACTCTACTATTGCAGCGCGTAATTTGATTTATTTTTAGTTTTTTTCATGTAAAAAAAAAAAACAATAGTAACCTGCGGGCTGGATTTGGCCCACGGGCCGTAGTTTGCCGACCCCTGTTCTAGAGCAACCACCCTGTCCTTCAAGCTGTCATAACAATGCTGAGTTGGCACCTGATTTCCTTACATCATGCACACACAGACATTCCCCTTGGCAATATCATGTCCCGTTCCTGATTACTACACAAACACCCAACAAGCAGTACATTTCAAAAGGCTGTAATTCAGAGGACAACCGCACCCCTCTGTTCTCTCCTGAGCCACAGCACTGCCATTAGCTTGAGCCTTTTGCTTAGCTGCTTAGTCATGATTTCAATTGAATTTCAAATAAAATTCTAATTTCAATAGAAAAATGAAAAAAAAAAAAAAATGTCCCAGTGCAGTTATAACACTATACAGATAACCCTCATAACAGTTGTTTGATTCCTACAAAATCTCGTGTAACACGAAACCGTGCTATATGGGACTAAGAACCAGTACAAAGGGGGGAGGGGGTTTCATTGCAAAACCTAACAAAAATATGCCATTTTTTTTTTTTTTAACTATTGGAAACTTAATTTTTTATAGTAGTAATAACTTAATATTTTAACTTTATTTTTATAATAGTAGTAACTTAAATAGTAATAACTGAACATACATCCTACCTTAAACTGTGAAACTCAGATGTACTTTCATTTAATTTTCTTTCTCTTCATCGCTGCTAAGCACACTCAAACAAGAATGTTGTCCCTGTTGCTGAATATTTTCAGCTTCTGAACTTTCTTCTGCAGCATCTTGGTTTCTTGTATCTTCTGCTGTCTTCAAAAAACCAGTAATCTGGGTTTGTTTGCTTTTTCGTGATAGATCTTTGTAAATTTCATGGTATGGAGCTAAACATTTTTGAAGCTCCCTTTTGAACTTTGTGCTCCTTTCAGTCGAAGCACCTACATTCAAAAAATATGATTCTAATTGCTCGTCTAACTTTATGCCTTCCCGTATGCTTTTTAGTGTAAAATTTGGAACTTCATAATTTTCTTTTGCGCTATCATCCTCTGAACTGATTTGGTTTACCTCCAATATCATTTCCAAACCTGCTTTGCCAGCCACTTTTTCTGCCAGTAATTTGTGAATGTCTTCAGTAGTCATATCGTCAAAACCTTCCCCTCCTCCTACTGACTTAGCAAGTTCTACTATCTCACCAATTCTATTTTCTGCCAGTTTGACCATATTTCCTCAATGAACTGACTCTGGCCATACATTTTTCCAACACACATTTAATGTTGACGGTTTTACTTCTTTGAGCCTAGAATTCCACTACATTCCACAACTGAAAAATGTTTCCATGCCTCCACTTCAATAGATTTGGAATAAATTTTTTTCCAAAATCCATTGTAACGATTTTCTGATGTAATGATCTTTAAAAGGTAGATATAATGCCTTGATCCAATGTCTGAATTAAAGAAGTTGTATTAGGTGGTAGGACCATTACTTCAACGTTTGGATGACTTAAACCTTTTGGATGGTCTGGAGCATTATCCACTAGTAATAAAAACTTTGAAATCTAGATTTTTCCACTTTAAATAATTTTTCACATCCGGCGCAGAACAATTTAGAAACCATTCTTTAAACAAATCCGAGGTTATCCAAGCTTTTTTATTTGCTTTCCCTTTTACCGGTAACACATTTTTATTTACACCTTTCATTACATCAGGATCTATAAACCATCATAGGTTTTATCATGTAATCTCCTAATGCACATGAGTAACATTACACCATCTTTTGATGCCTTAAAACCTGGTACAGTTTTCTCTTTTTTTGAAATAAACTTTCTGTTGAGCATTTTTTTCCCCACTAAAGGCCTGTCTCATTGGCACTGAAAACTTGAAGTGGGTGTATCCATGCTCTTCAATAATTTTTTTAAATTCCTCTGCATACTTCTTGGCAGCTTCATTATCAGCCAATACACTTTCCCCTTGAATTCTTATGGTTATGTAATGATAAACTGTTTTTAAATCACTCAAAGTAACCTTTACTGGCAACAAACTTGAGTTAACAGAAGATTCTCCATTTTCTTTTAAATGGTTATAAATTTTTAGTGCCTTTTGTTTAATTACATTTCTGTCTAATGGGATCCATTTTTTACTGCTATTGTCAATACAAATGCTGAGTACTTTTTTCATTCTCAATTATTGGTGCTCGGGAACGAGCTGTCATATTTGCAGAAATGAAAGACCCTGTAGCAACAGAAGTTCTAATTTTCTGTTCATTTTTCTTTATGGTCCAGATTGTTTCTTCATTTAAATTTAAAAACTTTTTACAACATACGATACCTTTTCCCTTTTTAGGATGATCCAAAATTTGGATCTTTGATTCTAAAGAAATAGTTTCTTTTGAGCGGTGCTTTTTTGCTTTCCATGGACATAATTTAAGCCTGGAATTTAATTCACAACAAAGAACAAAGTTTAGTAATACATACCTGAAAAAAAAATAAACGATCAAAAAAAAAACTAAAATAACCTTACAAAAACCGCAAGTCATGAACTGCATACTTTGAAGTCAATTTTTTTATGCTCTCAAACAAGCACAGATCCTAACCCAGAGATCTCCCAAAAAACACAGTGGACCCTCTCTTAACAATTGGTTCACTGTAATAAAATCACTTTATGATGAACTCTTCATAATAAAATACCGTTTTAGCCGGCATTTCTAAAAAGCAAAAATAGGAGAAATATATTATCCACTGGCTATAAAAGTAAAGATATAAAGCACAAATTTAACTTTATTACCTTACCAATTAACAAAGTTAAAAGATACGTGAAAATCAGAAGAATATTTTCCAGTTAGCAAAATAAAAATAAATCTACGCTTACGTACATAGATTAATTAATATGTACTGCAATATGTACATACTAATTGATATTTCTGTTCACTGAATTTTTTGTTGTAAAATTTACAACAGTAAAAACGATAAGCAATTAATAACGAATAACAGGACACGCACAAGTTGCAAGTGTTATACGGAGTAATGAGTTTGTGAAAATTATTATGTATGATTGAATATTTGATGGCATGGGAAACATTTCACCATAATGTGAAAATCTACAGAATTCCAGCTATCGTTACTATAGAAAATGCAAGATAGTTTACTGCTTGTTTAATAATTAGATTACACCGTATTCGGTCAAAAAAAAAAAGTACAATTTAATTTACAATGAAATTTAATAAGATTAATAAATTTTACTGATTAATTGATAATACTATACTAACAGATCTGTAATACAGTGCTATGTTGTTTCACTATCTAGTTTTACGTTAAACCTTATGCTATCTAGTTCGGGATATACGTTGTATCATATGACAATGGTGGCAAGTTATGAACGGTAAATCTACGGACACTAAGTATTAATTAACTTTCAAAATCGCTATCTAAATTCAAGATAAACCAAGAGCTTGATTAGGTCTATAAACTACTTATTGAAAATAATTTAATGACAATTAAGTCAATAAAATGGCTAAATATAATTAAGAACTTAGCATTTGCCGGAGCTACAAAATCTTGTCCAACATGTGGATTGGATACCCTTACCGATACTAAGTAATAATCTACAAAATCTAAGTTCAAATTAATCAGTACCATAATTAGGAATATATAAAGCTACTTCTAGAAAATAAATTAGTATGCCAATTTAAGTCAATAAAACAGCTTGTTTGTTTGTTATTTGATTTTTAGGAGCATTAGCAACTAAGGCCATATTGCTCCGGGGATATGCGGTAGTCATTCCCTGACTTTTCCGCATCCTCCGTATTTGGTGGTCACTGGCTCGAACCCCAGTCTAATCAAGAAGCGAATAAAACAGCAAAATTTAAGAAAAAACTTCTCTATTAGCTGGAGCCATAAAAAAAAAAAAAAAATCTGCCCACTCAGAACTAATATCATTCCCAAAGTTTCCAAAATGCTAAGTGCTACATATGGGAGCAGTAACCACAGAGTAACAACTGTGCAGTACTACACTCTGGGTTGTAGAGAACAAAAATGACCTAGGGTAAAAGTGGAGTCAGATGTGAAATCTTCTGAGCAGTGCAGATGGGCACAAGAGTTGCTCATCGAGTCCTGTCCATGATATACAATAGAACTTCAATTATCCGCCAGGGTGCAGGACCGAGATCATGACAGATAACCGAATATGTACATAAGAAAATATTACATACCACATTGTTCTAATGTCATTAAAGAAAACAATTACATTATTAAACTTCTTTTCTTTCAGAATCATCCGAAATTGTCACTCTGCACAATATCATTGTAGTCTAAAATTTCGCATCCAATGTCCATATCCGACCAATCATTTACTTCCTACATCGAAATATTTTTAAAACCAGGAACAATCTAACATAACTGCAAAATTCCAGTTTCTTTTGGAACAGTTTCTGTATCAGTTGAATACATTTCTTACCATAATGTATTCCAATTTGTGTATCGTTTGAACTGGAACATCATTCGAGGCATGAGAAACACTGAAAATTGTCTTCTATAGTGTGGCTTTTCCAAAACTATCTAATCTAATTAATTTCCTGCTGAAACAAGTTTTGAATAAATATTTTGCAATAATGACATTTCATACTATCAATCACATCTCGGTCCATCGATCGAATGAGAGAGAGATGTGTTTTCTGGCAAAAAATGGCATGATATCTTGCCATCATTGCTTTTTAAATCACATATGCGTATGGGATGAGTAGGCACATTGTCCTTCTGTAGCATTGCATATTGTGGCAATGCCTTTTGATGCCAAATGTGATCTAACACATGGTACAAATATTTTATGAAACCAATCATGAAATACATCTTGGCTCGTCCATGTGTTGTTTTGCAAAAAATATTTAACTGACAAAGCATCTAAATTAATATTTTTAAATGACTAGGCTTCTTTTGGTTTGGCTATAACAACCAAAGGCAATTTATGACTACTGCTGACATTAGCACATACCATTATAGTTATGTAATCTTTTTGCTTCTTATATCCTGGTGCCATATGTTCAGTCATTGAGGCCAGTGTCTTCTGCGGTAATGCATTCCAATTAAGGCCAGTCTCATTGCAGTTGTATATTTGGTCTTTAAACAAACTTCGATCAGCCATTTCCTTCTGTAGTTTTTCACAATAAACAGAAATTGCTGTGCTATCTGCACCTAGCTTCTCACCCTGGATCAGCAACTGTCAAATAACATGGCAAAACTTAAATTTGTCCAACCATATGATGCTAGCCTCGAATGAAGGATCTCTGCCTAGTTTTTTATCGATTTCAATAAAAAATTTTCTATTATTATAGGTCCCAACAATGGAATTCCTTGGCTACGTTTTTGAACAAACCATTGAAACATTGCAGTATCCATTTGTTGATTTTTAGCAAGCTTTAGTGTTTTACAACTTTTAACATTACCACCAGTTGTTTCCATTTTCAACATGTGGTTTTCAATTGTGTGCATCGCACTTTATATCATTTTCTGTTGTTCTTCGCATTCCATAAACCAATGCTATACTTGTAGCACTTTCACCTTTTCTAGGACAATTATTTCAATTTTTTTGTGATAATCCCAATACTACTCGCTTATGTTTCTGTCATTTCAATGGATTTACTAAAGAAAAATTATTAAAATATGAAACAAGAGGTTAAAGTACAACCATATACAGTGAGTTGTAAACAAAGACTGAGTGGCACATGCCACCAATATCACAATGCATTACAGCATAGTGGGGTTAAAAGTGATGGTGAATAGAGACTGACGGTAAGTAGGGTGATGGACAATCAAAAAGTTCTACTGTATAGGAATTTTGCTAGCAGGAAACCTCCACACCTTGAGTACTGCATACAAGTCTGGAGGCCTCATTTTAGGAAGGATGTAGAGTTGCTAGAGAGGGGCAACAAGATTGGTGAGGGCTTAAGTTCTGCAAATTGCAACATCAGGAGATTAGACACCAGCCAGGTGAGCTGATTTAGGTGTATAAGGCCTTGAATGTTTTGAGCAAGGTGAATGCTGATGGGATTCTTCCACTTGGTCAGATTCCACACCTGAGGGAGGATAAGTACATATTGAAGAAAGATGTGCAGAAATTTGCCTTTAGCCAGAGTTTGATTGATTGCTGTAACAAAGTTCGAACTATCATTATGGAAGTTGACAGCTTAAATAAATTCAAGGCTGAACTAGACAAACATTTGGAGTGTATGGATGGGCAAAACGGGAAGGGGTTTTTTTTTGTTGTTGTTGATGCTACATAAGCTTGCTTTCTTGCATCATATGCCTATACTAATGCTTAACTTGGCATTAGGAATTTTGTCTGCCAATCCACCTTTTTGCATCATTCCCATTCATTCTGAGTAATGATTATGCAGCGAAGTAGACTATTTTCAAAATGCAGGTCCTCCATACTGCACAGAATAAGAGTTTCAAATGTTGTCCCACTGTAAAGTAACTACCCATACAGCCCCCATTTTTGTACTGGTTCGTAGTCCCACATAACAGTTTCACATTACACGAGATTTTGTAGGAACCAAACTACCATGTTACGAGGGTTACTTGTACCTCTATTTTAAAACATTGGGGTATCTTTTGTCATTCATTGTGTCTCATACAATGAAAGACTGTTCAATGACTGTGGATGATATGATAACCACATGACTTAGATTTGGATTATCCCAAGCCTTTAACACACATCTGCCTTATCTGCTGCCCAATAATGGCAGCTATGTTGATTACAGAATACTTTCATTGTGAAACATAAAACAGTCTGAACACTCCAATGTTATCAAGCAGTTCTGGGCACTATGCGTTCTGCCTCAACGTAATTTCTGCAAATCCTATCCTGTCACAGTCATCAGAAAACAACTGCTGAACATAACACTTTCATAGTTTGAAATTCTTTCCTGAGGATGGTTAAAACTGCATAATGGGAAAGCCCACCTCCACAAATTCCTTCACATACTGATTTCTGTTTCCGCCTTGATAACATCTTAGCTTCCCCCCCCCCTTTTTTTTTATATGAAACCACAAACACGAGAGGTATGAGAACCTACAATACTCAGTACTATGCATGGTTGGAGGTTGATAAGGTTAAAGAAGATATTTGTTGATATTAGACTTGAACTTCTGAAGATTGTAATTGTCAGGAAATATATATATATGAAGGAAGGTAGTTCCAGAAAATGGAACCTGAACAAATAAATGAGAAAGAGGAAAAGTTAGTTCTGTGAGTTTGAAGTTGGCCAGTAAAAGAATGCTGACTGGTTGTAGCACAAGTTTGGACTGCTTGAAAGAGAGCAGGAATTATAGAAGCCAATTCAGAAGAATAGCACCCATGGAAATATCTATAGAAAAGGCATAGAGCAGAAACTGTCTATGAGACAGAGTGGAGAGACTAAGAGATGAGTCATTATTTAATCTAACTTCCATCTTTTGAATGAAATCTAGAAGCCTGAGAGAGGTTTTGGGGAGAACTGCCCCAGATGTGGATACAATATTCCATGTTAGGGCATATTTGTGATTTGTAGAGAGAACAGCTGTTTCAAAGAAAACTAACAAACAGCAAAAGAAAAGCCAGTTTTTTAGATGCAAAGGAAGCAATATTTGTAACGTGCTAATGCCAAGAGACATTAGATCTTGTCTAGAAATCTAAGCGTCATCAAAGATAAGCACAGGAGAAAAAAAAATCTTTTTGCGATATATAGGACAGGAATGAGTTTTAGGACTGAAATCAACAAAGTTATCTTTGCCCCACTGGAGATCAGCATTTAAGGAATTGGTAGTAGATATTCAAGAAGCTGAAGCTGTTTGTGCAAATTTTTTTTTTTTTTTTTGCCTGGTGCAAGTATATGCCTCTGGCTTCCTTGCACCATATGGCTAATAATAAGAGTAAGATTTCTCAAACTGGAAGGTGGAATGCAGTGTACTATCATCAGCAAAACTATGGATAGGATTTTCAGTCAACAGAAGGATAATATACAAGAGGAAAAGAGTAGGAGAAAGAACCAAACATTCAGAAAAAGCAGCATTTGTGGAGAAATTAGAAAAGAGTCATCTATCATGACCTGCAGTGAGTAATCAGAGTGAAAACTAGATACCCAATTACAGAAAACAGTTGGCAAACCATAAGATGTTTATGCCAAACACGATCAAAAGCCTTTGAAAACTGCTTGAGTTTCAAACTTTTCCATTGAATTTGTCCATAGAGGTAACATAAGCCAGAATGTTGACAGTGTGGATCTACACTGACAGAACCATACTGGCAATTGTTCGCATGGAAGGTTTCTAAGATAGTTTAAGTTGGCAGTTAACTGATTTCTCCATTACTTTAGAAAGAGTAGAAGTAATTGCAATGGGACGAAAATTGGATGGGAGGGATTTGTCACTCTTTTTAGGAACTGGCTGGATGTGAGCAAATTTCCAAGGAGACGGAAAAACACCATTGAAATAAAGTTAAAAATGGTGACAAACAACAGGAGTAAATTCAGCAGCACAGGTTTTGAAAACAAATGGAGAAAACCATCAAAACCTGGAGCTAACTTAGCATCAAGATTCATCAAAATCTTTCTGATGGAAGACTGAAGGAAGCACTGAATGGTAGGTGGTTTACCAAAATCATTAATACACGAGTTGGAAGAAAAATAAGATGCTAGCAGTTCAGCTTTATCCTTGTCAATAGAACCATCTAGTTTTGACAGAGATGGGCAAAAGTTGCAGCCAATAGCTTTGGCAAGAGACCAAAATGCTCGGATACCATTTAGACAAGAAGCAAGTGTTGCACTCTTATCCTGTTTGAAATTTAGTTAGTGCAATAAATTAACCTGGAGATTTGGATAGAAGCCAATTATGATATGTAAGCTGTAGAATAGGGCAGCTCACTAGAAAGTTAGTTCAACTCCACCTTGTTTTACAAATAAATTTTTTTTGTAAAAAGCGGATACTTAATCAGCTTTTTACAAAAAAAGCGGATTAAGCAGCATTTAGCAGCGAATACTTAATCCCCAAAACATAGGACGAAATTACAATGTACTATTAACTAAACATTTTAAAGTTAACTTCTTTAAATTTGACATTGTTATTTACAACTTTATCAAAATTTACAAGTAGACACAAATAGTGACTACTAACAAAATGAGTGCTGAAAAGTGCCCAAAGCTAAATTTGATTTCAACTGTGTATCTAACCTTTATATAAATTTTGAATACATAGCCATCAATTGCACAATCATATAGGCCTACATCCTTTATACATCTAACCCAGCAAATAAAAATCAATAAATAGTTATTTACAAGAGGTAAAATCTACTTAGAGCTTATGATACAAAGTAATTTTATTACACCCTGTTACTTATACCAGTGACATTTGTATTGACCAAAGGAAGCATGCCTGTGCTGAAAAGTGTTTCTGGTGAAAGTCTGCAAAGACTTATAATAGCCAGCATCCTGACTAAGTAGATATTCATTGCCCAGAGCAAAACTGTTTGGCAATGATCTGTTTATTGAGCATCTTAATTCCTCCATAAAGTTGTCATACAAAGGATAATGATACAATGTGCTCCCAGCTCTCACTATCTCCACAAATCCAGCCTGGAAAGTCTGAACTGAAAGTTTCTGGTTCAAAGATCCATGCCCTGTTATGATGTAAGTAGAATAGATTTCAACAATTTTGCTTTTTATTAATAAGAAAGGAAACCTCAGTAATAAATTCTTCAAACAGGCCTCTGAGGTTGGGTATATTCATACTGTAGATTTTAGTGTTTTGCACCAACCTTGCGTAGAAATAAAAACACAAAAGAAAACTAGACTTTTACTAACTGTGTTTATAATAAATTATAATAACCTGTATTTACAATAAATTTAACTTTACGATAAACTATACATATAAAATGTTAAAATCTGCTACATTATAAACAATAAAATGCATTAAAATATACTAAGTTAAAAGCGATAAAAAACCCATAGCTTTCAAAGGCTCCAGCCTTCTTCTTCAGCGGTATTTTCTTATTCTGCAGTACATCTTTAAATATCAGCAGGTTCATGGTACTCATCACATGTTTCATTCTCACGTGTTCCGTTCTCCTGCGTTGTGGAACCGGAAGTGGCTCGAGCGGGAGTCATACGGAACCGTTCATCCCTTCTGAGGATAACGGCCTCAAAGAGGGGATGAATCCGCGTACCTCTATCTCTATTAATGTTGATTGTAGAAGAGATCCGCAAACTCTCGAGCCACTTACGGTCCCAGAACTTATGCGCCCGATCGGTGATGATAGCATCGTCCGGGGAGATCTGGTGCTGCTTCTCCCAAAAATGCTCGGCCACGGCGGACTTGCCATATTCCGCATTTCTTATTGCTTTAGTGTGTTCCCCCAGACGATCTTTGAGACGCCGTTTTGTCTCCCCTACATAACATTCCCCACAATCCGGGCATTTAATGCTATATACGACCCCACTTGTGTTCTCTTTTTGAATAGGGTCCTTAACCTGAGACACGATTGTGTGCAGCTTCCGGGGCGGAAGCTGCACACAATGTGTCTGGTACTTTCTTAGTGTTCTAGCTATATGATCAGTCAGACCCGGATAATAGGGAATGTATGCAGTGGATGTTGGTGTAAAAGACTCGCCTCTCCTCTGGTTTCCTTTAACATATTTTTCTATAATCCTCTGGGGGTAGCCACATTTTGCAAGATCCGTCGTGACATGTTCATACTCTAACTTCCTATCATCGGAGGTACTGCAATGTGATTTTGCTCTATCAACTAACGTTCTTATCACACTGTTCCTATGATGGTTGGTCTGAGCTGAGCTGTAGTGCGAATACTGCCCTTTACACATGGATTTCCTATATACCTTAGTCTTTAGCTGTCGGTCTTCCCTACAGACCAACACATCTAGGAACGGCAAAACTCCTCCTTCTGCCTCCGATGTAAATTGTATGAATGGGGAGAAGCCATTTAAGATGTTCAACACCTGATCTTCACTCCCCTTCCGAATAATTGAAAACTTATCATCTACGTACCTTTTCCAGGGGCGCATAGGGAGAACACTAACATTAAATATTCTGGCCTCGAGCTCCTCCATAGCTAAATTAGCTATAATTGCGCTAATGGGGGAGCCCATGGCTGTACCATTAACCTGCTTATACATAGTATTGTCAAACACCATAGTGGTGCTTGAGAGGCATAACTCTATTCCTTCCCCAATATCCTCTAGCTTTAGCTGTGTTCTAGTATTTAGGGTGGTGTCCCTCCGTAATGCCATATGTGCACACCACACCCCATGGTCAATCGGGATACATGTAAATAGCGATTTCACGTCGAAAGATATCATGATTTCATTCTCTTCTATGCGTTGGCTTCTAATAAAATGCACAAAGTCCTTACTATCTTTAATACTATATTCGGAAAGTCCCACTAGTGGAGATAATAATTTGGCTAAGAAACCAGAAAGTGCATAGGTTGGACTGCCTATAAATGAGACAATGGGTCTGAGTGGCACATCTATTTTATGAATTTTGGGCAAGCCATAAAATCTTGGCATTTGGCTACCTGTAGCATGCAGCATCCAATATTGTTCCTTAGAAATTTTGTTAGACTTAAGCCAACCCTGTACCATTCTGTTCACTTGTCGTTCCAAACTAAGCAGTGGACTTTTCTTAATAACTTTATAGGTTATCTGATCTTCCAACAAATCCAACGCTTTATTTCTATATGCTTCCTTATCAAGAATCACAGTTGCTCTGCCTTTGTCCGCGGGTAGGACTACAATGCTATCATCTTGTTTAAGGCTTCTTAGCGCTAATTTTTGCTTCACATTAAGATTGGAGGGGGCATTTTTAGCTTGACTGAGGATAGCTGCTACTTTTACTCGAATTTCATTAGCTGTAACTTCGGGAAATTTGTTTATAGCCCTTTCCACGCCCATTGCTATTTCTGCAACGGGTAATCTGGGCGGCACCATGGCAAATTTCGGTCCTAAATTTAGCACTTCCAACTGCTCTTTAGTTAGTTGCTTATTACTCAAATTCACCACAAAATCCCTGGTAGTGCTATCACTATTGCCCCTAAGCTTGGTTTGTTCTCTAAGCCTGTCAAACTTCCCCATTTGTCTCCGTCTATAACTGTCCAAAATTTGTTTTGCTTTAGTTGCCACCACACTAATCACTCCTGCTAAGTGCATCTGAGTCAACTTGTCACTTATCTTCTCAAAGCACTGTCGTGTCTCAGGTTAAGGACCCCATTCAAAAAGAGAACACAAGTGGGGTCGTATATAGCATTAAATGCCCGGATTGTGGGGAATGTTATGTAGGGGAGACAAAACGGCGTCTCAAAGATCGTCTGGGGGAACACACTAAAGCAATAAGAAATGCGGAATATGGCAAGTCCGCCGTGGCCGAGCATTTTTGGGAGAAGCAGCACCAGATCTCCCCGGACGATGCTATCATCACCGATCGGGCGCATAAGTTCTGGGACCGTAAGTGGCTCGAGAGTTTGCGGATCTCTTCTACAATCAACATTAATAGAGATAGAGGTACGCGGATTCATCCCCTCTTTGAGGCCGTTATCCTCAGAAGGGATGAACGGTTCCGTATGACTCCCGCTCGAGCCACTTCCGGTTCCACAACGCAGGAGAACGGAACACGTGAGAATGAAACACGTGATGAGTACCATGAACCTGCTGATATTTAAAGATGTACTGCAGAATAAGAAAATACCGCTGAAGAAGAAGGCTGGAGCCTTTGAAAGCTATGGGTTTTTTATCGCTTTTAACTTAGTATATTTTAATGCATTTTATTGTTTATAATGTAGCAGATTTTAACATTTTATATGTATAGTTTATCGTAAAGTTAAATTTATTGTAAATACAGGTTATTATAATTTATTATAAACACAGTTAGTAAAAGTCTAGTTTTCTTTTGTGTTTTTATTTCTACGCAAGGTTGGTGCAAAACACTAAAATCTACAGTCTCAGTAATAAATGTTCCTGTCACCAGCTAGGCTATAGTAATATCCCAATGGGTCTACCAAATGTTCACACATTCATTCCAGCAACGAGATCATTCTTTTTTACCATCCATCCGTAAATTTAACATTATGCCCAAAGAGTCAGTAGGTATTCTCTTTTTAATACGGTAACAAAGACTCCTGTAAGCCACAAAGATCTAGAGGCATTTGGCCAGCTATAACCTGCAGAGCTACCATAGAAACAGTTATACACATTCTCAACATAGATAACAGCAGTTCTCTGAAGCAATTAAAAGTTTGTGTATCTGAATAATTCCCATCCTATGAAACCATGCACCAGATGTATAAGTTGCCATAGGGAGAAAGACTGAATTATAATAGAGTTGCAAAGTTTTCTTTGAAAGTTCCCAGTCAGTGCAATACACTCTCATCAAAGCTCCAAAAAAATCTCCTGATTTTTATCATTAAGTTTGTGACATGTGGAAGAAACAAAAGATTACTGTCAATGATGACACCAGAAGCTTAGTCTGAGTGACCAATGGAAGTCAGATGTTATTTATTTTCACTAATGACTGTGAACATTCAGCTTCGCTCCAAAAATCATCATATTAGATCTTGTAGCACTAATCTTAAGTTTGTCCTCTACGGTCCAATCAAAAAGATTCACCAGGACAATATTAACTTTTGATTCAAGTGCCAAACGATATGTGACATTCTCTTTAACAACCTTACTGCATTTATTGGTTTGGTTTTTATGGTGCATAGGCAACTAAGGCCATTATGCAAAAGTCCAACATTTATTGGAAAACCAAGCTTTTGATAAATAAGATCAAGGTTGAGTGTGGAGTAAAGGATTCCATCCCTACAATAATAATTTCAATGACATGATCTGAGCAATGTTGACATCAGAAATTTTGAAACCTTAATCTGACCATGGAAAAGAAATCTTGCAGATTATCCCATTTTGCATTCTTGTAATGTCAAACAACACAATGATAGAAATGGCCAGGAGAGAAAGGCTCCACTGGAGAAGAGATCATCAACAAGTGATGTGAGGTGCGAAGGGGACCATTCAACTCAACCTTGTACTTAGAAGGGTGGTTTTTGAGAAAAAGATCAAGCGTGTTGGCAGTGTGGTTAGGATTGTCTGATATTCTGGTACACAAATGAGCACTCTGCACGAGGTCAGTAACTGCAAAAGCATCAACATTTCAACCAGCTGGGTCCGTGCAACTAGAAAACTGAAAGCAGCTGGAGTTAGTGAACATTAAAATCACCAAGGAAAATTACCTCACTGTTAAGAAAATTTGACTGGAGAAAGTAAAGTTTCAAGGAGGGGAAATCAAAGAGTTAAGTGATTAGTAGTTAGTATAACGATAGAGGCAACAGACGAATTTGACAGAATGTAGTAGAGAAGATCGAAAAGAGAAAATTCTGAATTACTAAGTCCCTGACAGGAAATATCAGAATTGACATATGCACAAGTACCACCTTTGAAGCAAGAGGAATCACATAGCAAACAATTTGGACAACTCAGATGAGCAGTGGTTGAATTAACTGATAACAGATTCTATAAGAAAAAGTAAATGGGGTTTGGTAGATTAAGTAGAAATTGACATCATTAAGATTAGAACATTGCAACATTGTGACATTGAAAGTCTTCCTGTCAGTTAAACAGCCTGTTATCATTAACATCTGATGGCATCTTTGTTTTTGCATATAGTGTAGGGCTGAACACTGAGATCCCACGTCCAGCCCTACACCACCTTAGTACTTATAACAGATCTCCAAACCTTGTAGCAGATTGCAATTTTGGCCCTCTTGCATGCTCAAGACTGGAGACAGGTTTCACCCGGAAAGGAATCTAAGTAACTTTGTAAACCCTAAGGAAAAACCAACAATTTAACATTGGTTTCATCCAAATAGTTCAAGAAATAAGTTATAATAACTTAAAAATAGCGACTTGCTTATCAGACACCTTGTAGATACAGAACTGTCTGTTCCATTCTGGAATAGAATCGTTTCAGTTGATGAATCTCAATCTCGATGTCACAATGCTTCTGGTTGCCAGTAAATTTTAAAACGTGTATATACAGGCAACCCCCGTATAACACTACTTCTACAACACATTTTCGCTCTAACACAATTGATAAATTGCAGCAATCCTCTCACAACATGGTACTTCTACAAGGTTTCACTAACACTGTCTGAGAATTGTTGGAAATCTTGCATAACACTATTTTTGAGCATTTGGGCTGGGAAAACCCTGCTATTATGTTAGATGTAATTTTCAATGTTTCCATTCCTTTTTATGAATCCCTGCTGTTGACACGCCTTTGCGATCTTTCTAAAGCACATTTGAGGTCACTACCATAAAACAATAAAAACAAATTTGCAGTTCCCGGTTTATTGGTCTTTTTTGCTAGTGTAATCAATTATAAACGGGTAGGAAACTATCTTCTTGCATTTGCTATAGTACAGATAGCTGGAATTCTGTGGGTTTTCACATTATTATGGTGAAATATGTTTCCCCTTCCATAAAATATTCAATCATGCATGAAAAACAAATTCAGAAACTCTTTATCCCATATATCACGTTTGTTGCAACTTGCACATGCCATGTTCTTTGTTATTAATTGCTTATCATTTTTACTGTCTTAAATTTTACAACAAACAAAAAAAAAAAAAAAAATTGTCAGTGAACAGAAATATCAATTAGTATGTAAATATTATAGTACGTATTAATTAAGCTATATATGTATGCATAAATTTATTTTCCTAACTGGAAAATATTCTTTCGATTTTCAAGTATCATTTAAAGCAGGGGTTCAATAGCACAGAACTCTGGGTTAGGTTCTGTGCTATTGAACTTGCTCGAGACCATAAAAAATAATTGTGACTTCAAAGAGTGGTTCATGAGTTTTAAAGAGCAGAAGGTACACAAAATCTAGCTGCTGCAGAAGAGATTGTGCTTACCAGCAATGAAGAGGAAGAAAATTAAATGAACGTACATTATCTGACACACAAGTATCACAGTTTGTAAGGTAAGACATTTGTTCAGTTATTACTATTTAAGTTACTACTATGATAAAAATAATAGTTAAAATATTAAGTTATTACTACTGTAAAAATTAGCTTTCCAATAGTATTAAAAAAAAAAACAAAACAAAAAGTATTTTTGTTAGCATTTGGAACGTAATGCCCCCATTTTTGTACTGGTTCTTAGTCATGTATAACATGGTTTCACATTACACAAGATTTTGTAGGAACCAAACTACCGTGTTATACGAGGGTTACCTGTACCTCTATTTCTGCTTATTAGCATAAGCAGAGGCATATGATGCAAGAAGGCAAGCTTATGCAGCATCAGCCAAAAAAAAAAAAAAAAAACCTTCCACTTCACCCCTCCGTTCGTTCAAAATACCTGTCCAGCTGAGCCTTAAAAATTTATTTAGGCTATCAACTTCCACAACAAGGGATGGAAGTCTGTTCCATCATTCAACTACCCGCTGGCTAAACGCAAATTTCCGCACATCTATCCTACATCTGTCTTTCCTCAATTTGAATTTATGCCCTCTCAGGTGATTATTCTGAGCAAGAGGCAGTATCCCATCAGCATTGAGCATGCTCAACCCATTCAAGGCTTTGTACACCTCTATCAGATCACCTCGCCGGTGCCTAGTCTCCAGACACTGTAATTTGCAAAACTTAAGCCTTTCTTCATAAGATCAACCCTTCGTTCCGTTCACTAACCTTGTTGCCCTACTCTGTACTCGTTCCAGCAGCTCTACATCCTTCTTGAAATGAGGCCTCCAGACCTGTATACAATACTCAAGGTGCGGCCTGACCATTGCCTTATACAAGGGAATAATCACCTCCCTATCCCTGCTAGAAAAATTCCTGTATATCATTGATAAGACAGCATGAGCTACTCTTGCAGCCCGTCTGCACTGCTCAGAGAACTTCATATCTGCTTGCACAATTACCCCCCAAGGTCCGTTTCATTCTCTACCACTGTCAGTGTAGTACCACAGAGTTGATACGTTGCTCAGAGGTTGCTGTTTCCCCATATGTAGTACTTTACATTTGTCAATGTTAAACTTCATTTGCCACCTCTCAGCCCATCTGCTCAACCTTTCCAGATCCTGTTGCAGCAGCATAGCGCCAGTAGCGTCCTTAATCTTAGCAACCTTTGTATCGTCTGCAAACTTGGACATTAAGCTTGATATACCATCATCAATATTATTTATAAATACAGAAAACAACAATGGACCCAACACTCAACCCTGAGGGACTCCACTAATAACATTAGTCCACGATGAGCAGTGTCCATTAATTACCACTCTGTCTTCTGCCACTCAACCATCCCTTTAACCATAGCAACAATTTGCCACTAATGCCTCACTGCTCCAATTTCTGCAGCAGTCTTCCGTGTGCAACAGCATCAAAAGCCTTGCTAAGATCCAAATATATAATATCAAAGTTATTCCCTGCATCCAATTCTTTTGTGACTACATCATAGTATCCAATCAAATTGGTCAGGCAAGACTTTCCCTTAACAAAACCATGCTGTGTCTGAGCTATAACTGAATTCTTGTCAAGATGATCCTGCAGTGCTTCTTTAACCAGTGCTTCCATTAATTTTCCTGGAACAGAAGTTAAACTCACAGGTCTATAATTACTTGTGTCAGCCTTTTTGATCCTCCTTTGTGAATTGGAGTTACATTTGCACATCTCCAGTCTGTGGGTACTCCCCCTGCGTCCAAGGAAGCTCTCATAATTATGGTAACGGATTGCTTCCTTCCTTTGCTGCCTCCTTTAATATAACTGGATAGATCCCATTCACCCCAGGTGCCTTTCTTGTATTTATCTTCAACAATTTCTCCTCCACTTTACTCTCAATTATTACAATATCAACTAGCTCACTGCCAGTGTTTACTTTATCTATGGCATTCCCCTTCCTGAATAACTCCTCATGTGTAAATGTAGATGCAAAATATTGATTTAGTTTGTTAGCTACCTGAGCAGGATCAAGAACAGTTGAACCATCGATATCAAGTGGACCAATCTGATTCATCCCCTTCATTCTAGAGTTTACATAAGTAAAGAACTCCTTGCTGTTTTTCTTTGCATCCCTTGCCAAAGATTTCTCGTAATCTGCCTTCGCCTGCCTAACCTCCTTTGTAACTTGGTTACAGATAAACTTGTATCTATCATAGGTTTCTGTGTCACATGTTATTTTATATGTAATCCATGCATTTTTCTTCTCTGCCATATGTCTCATTAGTTCATCTGACATCCATTTAGGCCTGAACCTTGAACAATATTTCTTAGTTGGTATGTAAAGCCTAGTAGCATCTAAGATAAGTTCTTTGAATACTTCTCATTTTGAGTTTGCTGTTGGTAACATCAATTGGTCCCACTGTATAGAATTTAAATACTGTCTCAGACCATCGTAGTCGCCTTTACGAAAGCACTAACCCTTCCCTTTACCCCTGATGGTAGTTACCTCCTTGAGTAAATCCTACTTCAGCACACTGTGCTCACTGCCACCTAGTGGTTCCTGTATCTGCAGATTCTTAATGCATGAAGAATCACTACTGATTATCAAATCAAGAGTATTGCTCCCTCTAATAATTCCACAAAAGCCTTGCTAGTGTGTGAGTGACCAACCCACAAATTCCAGTCAATATCTGGGAAATTAAAATCCTCCATTAGAAGACTGATTTACTGCCCACTATTTTTCTGTATAGTTTCTTATTATACTCAGAGTCATTAGGCCTATAGCACACTCCTACTCAAAATTTTGATCTCCCAATGCTTATGTCATGCCAAACTGACTCAACACTGCAATGTCCAGCAATGTCAACTGGCTTCACTTCCTTGAATTTTATGTGTTTCTTAACTAATAGCATAACCCCTCCTGTCCTGTCTATCCTTTCTGTAGACGTTGTACTCTCCAAATTCCAGTTCTGTGTGCAAATACCTTAAAAAAAAAAAAAAAACAGTATACCCATCCTCATCCTTAATAAAGATGACCAGTGTTAAAAGAAATCAATGTCATATTCACCCATCTGCTCTGTGAGTGCCTTTCAACACATTCAGTCAGCTTCTGGAATTTCAGGAAAAACTTTTCAAGTATACATTTTGAAGCTACATATGATTTCCACCACAATAAATTTTTTTTTTTTTTTCTTTCTTTCATGACTACTGTCCAAGAGCAGTACAATTCCTCCACAATTAATTCCATCTTAACAGGGTCATGTGACTCACAAACCACTTGGATCCAATATACCTATCTCAGGCAACATTCTCTGAAATTAAACTTGTTTCCCCACAATTCCATGAAGAATGAATGAATTAACAAAAATTGCATGTGTGATACTTTTCTGTCTGAAAACTACAAAATTTTGGAAATACCACTCAAGTTTTCAGAACTTATTCTCGTACTCCAGTCTAAATGTTAATGCTCCTTTTCAACATTCATTACACTTTCATGCACTTGAACAAACAGTATACATAAGTAACAGGCATGTTTTATCAACTAACTAGACAGAAAAGCCAGGGCTTATGTATTAAGATGCCACCTTTTAACCACCTTATTCTGTAGTTGTTGCTTAGGGGATTTATGGCACAAGGACAGCAAAGGCCCACAATGCACCTAACTACAGTGATGTTTATTCTGTAGCTTGTTATAGCTGAACTGCCCTATCATTATATCTAGACACCAGCATAACTACAAATAACCTTTATTTAAAAGAAATCTAATAATATGCTAAAACCTTTAGCCTTTATGATAGTCACCAGTCTCTAGACACTAGAGTTTTTTTTGAAAATGTCCTCCCTGATATTTTCTGCCATTCAGCCTTCTTAGCAAAAAACACAGTTCACCGTTTTTTTTTTTTTAGTGGATCTCCTTAAAAGCACCCAATGATCCAATTCATCACAGATATTCTCCACAGGATTAAGGTCAGGGCTTTCATCTGGGCAATCAAGCTTTTCACATTCATATCCTTAAACCAGTTTGTCACAACATAAGCAGTATAACATAGAAAGTTGTTCTTCTGCTAGAGGTATAAGCCTTCCCCAATGTGCTGCTGCAATACAAGTAACAAATTATTATTCAGGAGGACATCTAGACAGACCTAGTATTCAGCTGTAGCTGCCAAACTTTGTTGTTGGGGGTTAGGGAGATCGCTTTCTTCAGGCACGATGTCAGACCATGTAATGTGACTTTCATCTCAAAACACAACTGGCCTTACAGCACAACATACAGCATCCTGTGCACTCTACTGGTGCTGCCATGTGTCCCAATCATCTTACCGAGAGCCTGTGAGCATGCTGTGACAATGTCAATCTGTGTCCCAAGTTGACAATTCTTTCCAGGGTTCTCCTGTCAGCTTTGGAGCTTGCAAATTTTCTTGACTCTTTCAGTGCCAGTCCGATTCCATTTGCAGATCACATCAGCAATTGTCAACATAGAGATGCTGAAATGCATGTATAGACCAAATGCTATGGGGCACTGTATTATCATTCTGCTCCATTAATCATAGCATCATTCATAATCCTACTGCTATCTTCTTGAAGGCCTATAAGCATACTCACAGTTGTTTGATACTTGGTGCTCGGATAGGATATGACCAAGTATCAATGGATGTGTGTGTGTGTGTGCGCGCACGCACGCACGCACAATCACTGAATTATGCCATCCACCTAATACCAGGAGGACATCTTGGGCCACCATTCGCACAGCAGCCCATCGATTGCTATTCACCTAGGCATTGACTCCCCTAGATGTCCGCAGGGATCTGCAACCATGCTGCCCGAAAGGCCTTCTGGTGTCAGAAGAGATTATGACTGCATGTCCATATGCCTCACTTCGTGTTCCAAAACATCCCAAAGGTGTTCACAATTCAATTAAGGTCAGGCAAATTTGGAGGCCAATCAACATGGCTGATATCTCATGTGTTCTTAAACCACTCGTGCACAGTACAGATATAAAACAGCACATTTTCAACTTGTAAGATCCTGTTTTCTGTCCAGGAAAATATGCATGGTAGGGTGCACAGTCTCCTAAAAGCTGCTGGTAGACCTTGCCAATGAAACGTTGGTCCATACGCACCAGGGGTCCCAATTCTCACCAGCAAAACATGCCCTGTGTTAAGCCTACCACCACACTGGATAGTGAGCAACAAACACGATGGGTCCATGGACTCCTGTTGATTGTTCCACACTGAGTCCATTGGAGTTTAGCACCAAGTACAGCCACTCCCCGACTAAAGTAAGGGTTGTGTTCTGGGGAACTCTACATAAGTTGGGATTTCCCTAAATGCTTATGCAGCACTCGCAAATTTGAATTTGATTGAAGCAAAAAAGAAAAAATGTTCAACAATCCTCGAAAATAGAATTATTTATTCTATTTTTTTTCATGCACAGGAAAAATTAAAAAAGTATACAAAATTACAAAAACTTCAAAATCATAAAATTACAAAAAGAGAGAAGAGACAGGCATAACACCAGCAAGTTTTACCTTTCGAGCATTGATGCCAGAATTAACTCTCCAGCTGATAAGCACGCTGCTGCGGAAATTGAGAGCTGTGGAGATTTTGAAGTGGTTTCTTCCAAAACATCACAAAATTTCTCTGCAGCTGCAGAATTGGCACTGGCAACTTCACTGCATACTTTAACGTTTTGCAAACCAGCAGGACACTTGAACCTATTAAACCACCTTGCCACAAACTTGGCTTGGGATTTGCCATACTTATCCTTAATATCTTCATAAATAATAATTGTTCTTGCCATTGCTTGAATGGCCATTCTACTCAGGGGCACTTGCTTCTGAATCAGATTTTCCATCCATGTTATTATTAATAGCATATCCATGTTCGATATAGCACCCTAATGCTGTTTTGTGATCATTGTCGATTTTTAATGCGTTGATCCTTTAACATGTTCTTTTAAAAGCGCACTGTCCCTTAAAATAGTATTCACTGTTGAAGCAGTGAGACCTAATTCCGTGCAATAGATGACAAACTTTGTCCTACTTCATACTTCTTAATTAATCTTCATTCTTAATTAATTCATTTCTAAATAAATTTTGTTTCGTTTCCTAGCACTGCCAGCACTAGAATTTTCCGTTGGTCTCTTTCCCTTCACCATCATAATAAGTAAATAGGAATGATGAGAAGATTCTGAAAATTGTTTTTATATGATTCAAGATTTCAGTTAAGGGGAACTCATTTCACCATAATACCATAACTTAAAACCCCACAGAATTCCAGTTATTGGTATTATCGCAAATTCAATAAGATAGTTGACTGTCCATTTATAATAGATTGCACTAACAGAAAAGCCCAATAAACCAGAAAATGCAAATTGTTTTTCAGTAGGAACTGCCAGAAATGAGTTTTATAAAAATATCACAAAGGTATTCAAAAATTGATTCTTATAACGGCACATATGATAACAATAAGTGTAGTGCAATTCCCCATTATAAAAATGATCTTTTAGAGAGATAAATAGCTTAGTTACATAGTGAAAATTTCAACCTCCAAGGCCTTGGAACGAATTACCAAAAAAAAAAAAAAAAAGTTATCAAGTTCACATTACGATATTTTCACGATACCTTCATTTATTCCTACAAGATGCAAAACATATTTCCACGATTTTTGTTAGTTTGCACCGGCTGGCAAAAACTTATAGTTGAAATTTCCCTAAGTATAGTATTACTTAAGCCGGGGAGTGCCTGTATTTAGACTCTTCTGACCAGCACTTCTTTAGTCCACCAGTGTCCAACCAGCATGCTCTCGACACCACAGTATTCACTATTGATGATAAGCAGTGAGGAGAGGGTGTCTCTTGGGTCATCTGCTGCTGTGTAACCCCACATAGCAGAGTGGGCACACATCATTTGGGATATTGTTCTTGCATTTCCCATATTGTAATTGATGTCAAATGTTGCACAGCGACCTGCCATTAAGACTGTACTACATACTGCACCCTTAAGTGGGCTGCAAGTAACTGACAATACATGCTGTTTCCAAAATGGAAGTACCCAACAAGAGCTTCAACAATATCATGCCCTTTTGAAACTCCATAATATCTTTACTACATCCCATAACTGCTACTTTTACAGAACTTTCACTATGTGGAAGTTATAGTTTCTTCATTACTGATAAAGAGCTAATATATAAATTTTAGCTATTAGGTCTATTTCCATTTTATAAAAAATCATTAAATCTGATTTTTGCAATTTCAAAGTTAGAAAGTACATATTTACACTGACTGTAAAAATATGAATGTTACCCCCCCCCCATACACTTTGTAAATAATTTGGATTAACAAAAACGATTTTTGCAACAATTTTTACATCTCATTTTAATCACATAGGTAAGTAACAGAAAAAAATTTTTAAAAATAACAGAAAAAAAAAAATAATAATGTATAAAAAAAAATTCAGCACCAATACATGTTTCAAAAAAACTACTTAATTCAGTAGCCACGGCACAAAGCTTGATGCAAACCATGGCAACGGCCCCAGAGAGCTGCCAAATAATTTTCAATTCTGGATGTTTTTGAATTGTCCATGGACTATACCATTTCATCTGTTCTTAAAAGAATGAAATACTTGCAGTATGTATCTTTATTTTAAATTAAAAAAAAAAAAAAAAAAACAATATTTATGAAATGGTAATATTGTTATCACTTGTTATATTCAAAAATATCAGAAATATTAATTCTTCTAAAAATCGAATTTATTAGAGAAAATACCGACATGGATCTCAACGTTTGATCCATTTTCAAGGCTAAAAATAATATTAAGTGGGCAAAATTTTAAAACATGTGCATATACTGCTATTTCTGCTTATTGTGTGTGCAAATTGCTTAAAAAATATATACATTCATTAAGCACTATTCTGCTCTTCAAATTTGGCATTTTTAACATCATAAAATGTGATAACTAATCCTCTTGCTTCCCACAGAGTAGCATTCATCTTGAGTGGATATTGTTCCATTTTCTGCTTCTTTATTATGTGAAAACAATATGAAATCTTTCAAAAAGAACACCTATGTAAATCTCTTGTGCATATTTACTCAACTTGTGGGAGTGGAAGGCAAGTAATCTTGAATGTTAAACAGTGAAATCAAGTCCCATGGTACTACTATTCGCACAAGTGAAAAACATGTTACACAATTAGTGGTGTGGCACATGACAGGTGTTCACATTTAATTACTCATTGAAAATAGCAAGAAAAAACAAAATTCAGGAACTACTACAAAAGTTTGACAAAATTAAGCAGCTATAAATAATTTAAAAAATTGTTAATCGTTAATGAATGGAAGCATTTATGCCATCTGTCAGGTCCCATGCCACCACTGCCCAGTTAAGGATTAAAAAAAAAAAAAAAAAAAAAACCAGAAGTGAAATAGCAAATTTTGGTTTCCAAATTTGGTTTTACATTGTCCTTAATACTTACAGCTGGCGAGAATACAGTGCTTCATCAATGCTGGTTGCATCTGGCTGGATGGAGGAGCCATTTTGGGCCATTTCACCCTAAAGGAAAAAAAAAATTAAAAAATTTTAGCAGCAGAACAATTATCCTAGTTACTTGACCAATGAAATCTAAACAATTATTATAATCTGGGAGTGCAATGTCCAATAATTCTGAAAATACATTACCAATTGATTTTACAGTTTTACACAATAAAAAAAGACCCTTGAATTCCTTCAATTTTTAAATCTAATATCTAAAATCCAAGGATCCTTGAATTCTTGCCTATATACAACACTTATTTAAATCTGCTAAAATATTAGTATTAATAGCAGATAATGATGCAAGAAAACAAGCTTATGCAGCAACCCATTCCCATATGTTAACAGGAGAGACTGCTTCTACAGAGATGGGACACACTTAAATAGAAAGGTTGCAACAATATTTGCTGATGCTATCGAGCACAGTGTTAGGTGGGCCAAAAAACAGCTAGCTTGGGGGGATACAAGGATTAATAGAAGCCACTGGCAGAGGTGAAGGCGATTCTTGCACTGCTTCTATTGGAATGAGCAGCAGCCTGGAAAACAAGATGCAGGATATTTCAGAGACTGCTGGGAGTTATTGTGGTACAAGTAAACACATGGGTTGTGTTAGTGTAGCTAAGAATAGGAACATGTATACTTTGGTGTACACCTATGCTAGGAGTTTAGTAGATAAATTTGAGGTATTGCTCAAAACATCCAAGGCAGATATTGTTGGGTATCAGAGATGTGGTGTCACACAGATAAAGGAATGCAGAATTTGGGGAGTACAATGTGCACAGAAAGTATAGACAGGATAGGAAGGGGTTATGCTATTAGTTAAGAAACACAAAATCCAAGGAAGTGAAGCCAGTTGACATCACTGGACAGTGCAGTGTCGAGTCAGTTTAGTGTGACATAAGCACTGGGAGATCAAAATTGAGAGTAGGAGTGTGCTATACGCCTAATGACTCTGATGAGTATAATAAGAAACTGTACAGGGAAATAGAGTGGGCTAGTAAATCAGAGAATCTTATAATGGGGGATTTTAATTTCCCAGATATTGACTGGAATTTGTGGGTTGGTCACTCACACACTAGCAAGGCTTTTGTGGATTTATTGGACGATTGTTTTCTACACCAGCATGTTCGGGAGGCAACTAGAGGGAGTAGTACTCTATTTGATTATCAGTAGTGATTCTTCATGCATTAAGAATCTGCACCACTAGATGGCAGTGATCACAGTATGCTGAAGTGGTATTTACTCAAAGAGTAACTACCATCATGGGAAAAGGGAAGAGTTTTTGCTTTCGTAAAGGCAACTACAGTGGTCCGAAACAGTATTTAAATTCTATATGGTGGGACCAACTGATGATGTTACTAACAGCAAATTCAAAATGGGAAGCATTCAAGGAATTAATCTTGGAAGCTATTAGGCTTTACATACCAACTAAGAAATATTGTTCAAGGTTTAGGCCTAAATGGATGTCAGATGAACTAATGAGACATATGGCAGAGAAGAAAAATGCATGAGATACATATAAATTAATGGGTGACATGGAAGCCTATGATAGGTATAAGCTGGTCTGTAACCAAGTCACAAAGGAGATTAGGCAGGCAAAGGCAGATGAGAAATCTTTGGCAAAGGATGCAAAAAAAAAAAAAAAAAACACAGCAAAGAGTTCTTTACCTATGTAAACTCTAGAAAGAAAGGGATGAATCAAATTGGTCTACTGGATATTGATGGTTCAACTGTTGATGATCCTGCTTAGGTGGCTAACAAACTAAATGAGTATTATGCATCTACATTCACACATGAGGAGTTATTTAGGGAGAGGAATGCCAGAGGTGAATTAAACTCCGGCAGTGAGCTAGATGATTTTGTAATAACTGAGAGGAAAATGGAGAAATTGTCGAAGATAAACATAAAAAAGGCACCTGGGGTGGATAGGATCTATCCAGTTATATTAAAGGAGGTAGCAAGGGAAGTAAGAAAACCCTTAGCCATAATTATGACAGCTTCTTTGGACTAAGGGGAGGTACCCATGGACTGGAGATGTGCAAATGGGACCCCAATTCACAAAGGAAGATCAAAGGGCAACACAATTATACACCTGTTAGTTTAACTTCTGTTCCAGGAAAATTAAGGGAGGCACTCGTTAAAGAAGCACTGCAGATTCATCTAGACAAGACTTCAGTTATAGCTCAGACACAGCACGGGTTTGTTAAGGGGAAGTCTTGTCTGACTAATTTGATTGGATTCTATGTGGTCACAAAGGAACTGGATGCAGGGAATAACTTTGATATCATATTTGGATCTTAGAAAGACTTTTGATACTGTTGCACACGGAAGACTGCTGCACAAATTGGAGCAGTGTAGCATTGGAGGCAAATTGCTGCTATGGATAAAGGGATTGTTGAGTGGGAGAAGACAGAGTGGTAATCAATGGACACTGCTCTTTGTGGACTAATGTTATTAGTGGAGTCCCTCAGGGTTCAGTGTTGGGTCCGTTGTTTTCTGTATTTATAAATGATATTGATGATTGTATATCAGGCTTAATGTCCAAGTTTGCAGACGACATGAAGGTTGGCAGGGTTGTTAAGGGCACTAATGACAACGTATCAACTCTGTGCTACTACACTGACAGTGGTATAGAATGAAAAAGGACCTGGGGGTAATTGTGCAGGCAGATATGAAGTTTTGTGAGCAGTGCAGATGGTCTGCAAGAGCAGACCATGTCTTGTCAATGATATACAGGAATTTTTCCAGCAGGGATAAGGAGGTGATTATCCCCTTGTGCAAGGCAATAGTCAGGCTACACCTTGAGTACTGTATACAGATCTGGAGGCCTCATTTTAATAATGAGGAGCTATTGGAACGAGTACAGAGAAGAGCAACGAGATTAGTGAATGGAACAAAGGTTTGTTCTTACGAAGAAAAGCTTAAGTTTTGCCAATTACAGTGTCTGGAGACTATGCACCTGTAAGGTGATATTGATTGAGGTGTATAAAGCGTTGAATGGTTTCAGCATGCTCAATGCTGATGGGATTCTTACTTTTACTCAGAATAATCATCTGAGAGGGCATAAATTCAAACTGAGGAAAGACAGATGTAGGATAGATGTGCAGAAGTTTGCCTTTAGTCAGCACGTAGTTTGTTGGTGGAACAGATTTCCATCCTTGTTGTGGAAGTTGATAGCCTAAATAAAGTTATGGCTGAGCTGGACAGATATTTGGATTGAATGGAGGGGTAAAATTTTTTTTTTTTTGGCTGATGCTGCATAAGCTTGCTTTCTTGCATCATATGCTTCTACTAATGCTTTCTCCCATTCTTTTCCTCATATAATGACTTTCTTCCATTGAATCCTGGGAGTCCTAGGCAGTTCTGCTAATGATAGTACACTATATTTCACTTTCCAGTTTGACAAACCTGGTCCTTCTCAAACTGTAAGATGGAAACATTAGTAATTCTCATAAGGAGCAAAAGCAAGTTAGTTAATTTCAATTCTTCTAAAATTCAGTATTGTCCTATCCATAGTTTTGCTGATGACAGCACATTGCATTCCACCTTCCTGTTTGAAAAACCTTGCCCTGCACAAACAGTTAACTTATCGAATATTCACTACCAATTCCTTAAAGGCTGATCTTTCTCATTTCACAATAAAACTTAAGTTAATTTCAATTCTGCTAAAACTCAGTCCTGAAATATATCTCACAAAAGCGATTCTTCTGCTCTTATGTTTATGTTCGATGACACTCAGATTTCTAGACAAGGTCACATATACATATATCTATTAGGGATTACCCTGACTTTGATCTCTTGGCAAAAGCACAAAAAAAAAAAAAAGATATCAGTATTTTCTTCTGCTCTCTACATTACTTTTCTTTTAAACTACTGACTCAGTACAAATCAAATCTGCACTACATTGTTCCACATATACTGTTCAACCTCTCACAGGCTTCTAAACTCTATTCAAAAGCAGTTAGGTCAATTAATGACCCATCTTAAAATCTCTCAGACATTTTAAAAGAAGTTCATTAATGTAACTCAAGATGCTTCCAATGCTATCCAGTCCAGCCAGAATAATTCCACTGCTGCTATCAACTGCTGTACCAGTGGTAGCAAGGGTGCATTTACTGCTCACTGATACGTTTAGAGTGGCTATGTCAAGGTTTAGTTACATTTAATATGAGAGTCCATCCAGGTACTTTGATTGTTCACACAAACTTTATAAAAGGGTCTAAAAATCCAGTTGTGTTCTTTTGCCATTTGTGGAATGTTTTCACAAATGTGATTTGAAGTAACTCCAGGGGCTCAGCGTGCTCTCACTCTCTGTGTAATTATTTTTTTTTTTTTAGGCTGGTGCATACAGCATAAAGCCTCAGGCTTCCTTGCACCGGACCATATGGCTAATAAGAACAATAATGATTTTCTTTAATGCTGTGGCCCATATTCAGTTAATTTTCAGATAGTTTTTATCTGAATATGAATTCTGAATTTTCATATTCAGATAGAAAAATGAAGTGAGATACTAAAACACTCAGTTACATTTTAAGGCACATTATCCAAAAACTAGCTTTTTTTTTATCATTGATTTAACTAAATTTAGATTTACTGAACCCATCTTAGAGTAGTTAATTAGGTTTGCTGATTTTATATGTTAAGATATCTGTTAAGTTTGCTAAACAGGCTATCATGAAAGCTACAAAAAAAAAAAAAACATCCATAGCTCCTCAAATTATAGAAACACAGCTGCCAACTTCTGAAAACCTGGAGACTAAATATTTAAGAAAGAAAACAGGAGACTTTTTGAAGTCGGCACTGCACTAGGAATCAGACCTAGCTTTTGCTGATAAAATTCATAATTTACATTAAAATACTGCCATAGAATTATTTATGAGTAAAGTACATTTTTAAACATTTTACTTTTTTTTTTTTTTTGTCTATGGATTTCTGTTTGGTTTGTCCTTCAGACATCAGCTGATTATGATTAAACACTGTAGCAGACTTTTCACTTCAAGAATTCTGAGCCACAGTTTTGTTAATTACAATGGCACTGACATTGACTTGTTATTAAGAGCATTTCCAAACCTGCACCATAAATAGAAAGTTTGAATTCAGGTGTCCCCCCCACCTTCCCTCTCTTCTCATATTTTTGAATATTGGCAATCAGAATTATCATAATGCCAAGAATGACTTTGAAAACTTTATTATTTCATTTTTCCCTGGTCAGTCCATCATAAATCAATTCACTCTTTTTTCACAGGAGCATATAACACATTCTCACACTGAAACTAACAAACTGACCTGAAAAATGTCAATTTCTTCACCTTTCACTAAGTACTGGATTTTTTTTGTTTTTTTTGTGAAATCGATTCATTTCAGTTTGGTTCAGAGAATTTGTTCTCCAAATATGATTATATAAAAGTTAATAAACATTAAACTTAACATTTCCAATAACCAAGTTGGGCAATTTGCTATCTATGAACTGTTCAGAGATGGCAGGCTTTCAACTGCTGCCTGGAAACATGCTTTTGCTGTAACATTAGGAATTCATGATAGAAAAATCATGCTGGGCATGAAATAATCTATAATTTACCAAATTTATTCAGTCATATACACAGCTTCTGTTATGAGTATTAAATTCTGAATTCAGTGGATCCTACTAGCAAACAAATCACCTCAACTATACACTAACATCTTAATATATATATATAATAAAATTCTAGTGCAAAATAAATACCTAGTGAGGCTTATAGACAATATGATAGCACCTACTGAAATTTAATAAACCTCTCCATGGAGCAATCCTCTTCCCTACTATAGCTGAAAGACAATGGCACACATATGCTACCTCCAAGAAGTATATGAGCACCAATTTTGTGGTCCCAGTGGACAAGTAATAGATAAACAAGTAATTCACAAAAGCATAATAAGGAAAGCATTTGACCCAATGAGCCTAACTGAGCTGACTAATCAAGAGGGGGGCATTACTGTCAAATGTCAATGTTTGACAGTAACATATGACGCTCAACATCTGCTAGCTTATTAATTCGTGCAATTACTGAGTGCATATATAATCCATATTTGACTATCAGTGATGTTATCGTAAAATGGAAGCTTGATTGTACCAACACCATTACTGCAGCACACAGGAACACCACAGCACACTGCTTTACCAGAGAGTATAGAAAAAGAAATATAGCAGTCTTGTCACACATCTCTGCAAAACACCAAATAGGAGTTTGAGATGTGAACAAGGGTTAGGGACAAACATACAATGTATGTAGCTCCACTGCCTTGGTTTTCATGGGAGAACAGCACCATTAGGCCAAATAACTATAACCAGAGCTCTTGGACTTGCAAGGTTCAACAAATACTGTAATTCACTCAGAGCAGTGAAAATTGGTTCTGTGGATCAAAATCTCACTAAACACTATTCTGATTAGATAGCAGGTGTGGAGGAAGCCTGGAAAAAAAAATCTATAGCTGGAGCACATTGTATCATCAATGAAATCTGCAAGTGGAGTTCTGGCATGACACTGTTTCTCATGGTATAGCCTAGGACCTTTAGTGGTTGCATGGAGAACCACAAATGACAAGGCCTACTTTAACATACTGGACAATTTCATGCTCCCTAAAATATGGCAATTCTTTGGCAGTTTTTTGTACCCACCCATGTTTTAAGAGGAAAATACTCTCTACTGTACCAGATAAATTGAACAATACCATTGTACAAATTGCTCACAGCCAGAAGTGCTATTTGAGAATGGTTTGTGGATACCAATGCACAAAAGTTGGAATGGCAGGCACAGGATCATAATTTGAAACCATGTGGGATAGGCTGGAATGTCAAATAATGGTCAACACACCCCACATCAGCAACTAAAATGGTAACCATTCTGCAAGAAGAATGGAGGACTATAAAATAAATAAATTTTCTGTTTATACTCCGGGACGACCAAACGGTCAGAGGAGCACAAGGTAGACAGATTACAAGAAACAGCACCGTATTCAGTAGTCACGGGCTTGAACCCCAGTCACTCAAGGCACATGTACTTATGCACCCACGTGCCTGACACTAGGCTACGGCGACTATGCTTGCTGTAGTATATTATTTGTTAATGGAAAGCCAATTATGCTCTCATAATCGGGAGAGACTTCTGTTAGAAAGGAAAAGTGCCAATATATCTCCAATATATAAGGGTAGTTCTAAGAGTGTAGTGGAAAATTACCTACTGGTCAGTCTAACTTCAGTAGCAGGGAAAATTATGGAGGCAATGATCAAGGGTGGAATTCAGAATATTTGGACAGAAATAAAATTCTGAAGGATACACAGAATGATTTTATAAAGGGAAAATCTTGATTAACAAATCTGGTTAGCTATTTTGACAGGGTCACTCATGAGCTGGATTTAGGGAATAATTGACATTGTTTATTTGGATTTCAGATAAGCATTTGACTCAATCCCACATAAGTGGTTACTTTATAAGCGGGAACAGGTTGGAATCACTGGGAAAATCCTTAGATGGATAGCTGGATGGCTTCAGGGCAAGAGGTAGAGGTTTGTGATAAATGGTTATTCCTCAGATTAGGTTGATGTAAGAATTGGGGTTCCCAAGGATCAGAATTAGGACCACTGTTTTTGATTTTCATAAATGACATCAATAAAGGGCATGGTGTCTAAATTTGCAGATGTAAAGATTGGTAGAGTAGTTAATGATCACCACTAAGCAGTGCTTCTTCAGAGTGAAGAAGCACTGCTTAGTGATGAATCCAGCAAAGTATAAGGTCTTACACCTGGGGAACAGTAACGCCAAGTAACTTATACACTTGGAGTTAAACTAAAGTCAGTAAATGGAAGAAAGGGACTTGGAAGTTATGATATAGTCAGACACGAACTTCGAGCATTGTAGATACGTTGCATCCTATCAATTTATCAAACATTTGCTAGTAGAGATAAGGACTTCAATCTGATTATACAAGGCTATTGTAAGGCCACGCTTCGAATACTGCATTCAAGTATCGAGATTGCACTTAAAAAAAAAAAAAGACAGCTTCTTGAAAGGGTCCAAAGACAGGTAACTTGCCTGGTAAAATCGACAAAAGGACATCCATATGAGGAACAACTTTGAATATGTCGGTTGCACAGGTTGGAAACTAGGCACCTTAGAGGCAACTCGATTGAGATGTTTAAGGCTCTGAGAGACAAACAAAAGGAATGAGGACAAAATTGTCACGGTTATAAATGATTCTAGACCTAGGGGCCATAAATTCAAGTTACAGGGCGAGATGTTTAGACTGGATTGCAGGAAGTTTTATTTTAGCCAGACAGTTTCAATAAATTACTGGAATAAGTTACCTACATGGATGGTAGAGGCTGACAGTTTGGAGAAATTCAAAGGTCAGCTGGACAGTTACCTACAGGAGAAGGGAAATGCACAGGGTGTCTATTTCCTTTTCTTTTATTAAATTTTCTTTTTTTTTTTTTGCTGCTGGTGCAGAAAAAGCCAAGGGTTCTTGCACCATGTGGCCATAATAAGTTAACTCTGTGGGTAGTTAAGACAGAACTTGAGGCAAAAAACATACAAAACAAATAAAATGCTTTTATTTAGTAATTTTATGTTTATTCTTTGGCTGTTGCAGCAAAAGCCTGTGCTTCACTGCATTAGCATTAGCATTAGTAGAGGCATTTGATGCAAGAAAGCAAGCTTATGCAGCATCAGCCAAAAAAAAAAAAAAAAAAAAAAAAGTAACATAAATAAATAAAAATAACCACTTCCACTTCACCCCTCTGTTCGTTCGAAATACCTGTCCAGCTGAGCCTTAAACTTATTTAGGCTATCAACTTCCACGACAAGGGATGGAAGTCTGTTCCACCCACCAACCACCCGCTGGCTAAAGGCAAATTTCCGCACATCTATCCTACATCTGTCTTTCCTCAATTTGAATTTATGCCCTCTCAGGTGATTTTTCTGAGCTAGAGGAAGAATCCCATCAGCATTGAGCATGCTCAAACCATTCAAGGCTTTGTACACCTCTATCAGATCACCCCGCTGGTGCCTAGTTTCCAGACACTGTAATTTGCAAAACTTAAGCCTTTCTTCGTAAGAGAACCCCTTTGTCCCATTCACCAATCTAGTTGCCCTTCTCTGTACTCGTTCCAGCAGCTCTACATCCTTCCTGAAATGAGGCCTCCAGGCCTGTATACAGTACTCTAGGTGTGGCCTGACCATTGCCTTATACAAGGGAATAATCACCTCCTTATCCCTGCTAGAAAAATTCCTATATATCATTGACAATACACCATGAGCTACTCTTGCAGCTCGTCTGCACTGCTCAGAGAACTTCATATCTGCCTGCACCACCACCCCCAGGTCCCTTTCATTCTCTACCACTGTCAGTGTAGTACCACAGAGTTGATACGTTGCTCTGGGGTTGCTGTTTCCCATATGTAGTACTTTACATTTGTCAATGTTAAACTTCATTTGCCACCTCGAAGCCCATCTGCTCAACCTTTCCAAATCCTGTTGCAGCAGCATAGTGTCAGTAGTGTCCTTGACAACCCTGCCAACCTTCGTATCGTCTGCAAACTTGGACATTAAGCCTGATATACCATCATCAATATCATTTATAAATACAGAAAACAATAAAGGCCCCAATACTGAACCCTGAGGGACTCCACTATTAGCATTGCATGGCTAATACTAATAAAAATATATTGCCTAGAGAAAAACCAATGAGACTAATAGAGTCAGCACATAAAATACACAAGAAAAAAGTTAAATATAAAAAAAAAAAAAAATTCTGTACCAGGTGCATAATGTGTCCTGCGGCTAGCATGTTTAATGTGTTTTACATTTAAGAATCATTGGCAGGCATTAAAAACTTCTTAATTTCCAGATATTAATAAAATTCATTGATAATAATATAACAATGTTTTTATTTTATTAATAATAATTACATATCAGTTACTTAAAATATTGGTCTGATGACTAAAGTAGGATATATAATTTTTACATTGAAGAGATTTTAGTTCACAACTAAATACACCATCTATAGTTGATCCATTACATGTAGTATTTATCAAAAGATTTAATGACGTGTCCAAGCTGAAGAATGTTCTCATAAATGTGTACAACTCTTTTCCAGCCTCAGTTTAATTGTAGAGAAAAAAAATTGCATTCAATCTGAAAACACCAGGTGACTTTAAGCCAGACGTGTTTTCAAATTAACGCATTTCCCAGTTTCCGAAAGTTTTTTTTTTTTTTGCATCTTAAAACCTTAATATTTCTGTTTTTAAACTCCTTAGCTTTTCAATGATATGCCGTATGTCCACATTGTTCAGTTTATTACATGAGAAATTTTCCCAGATCACATGTTCATATTTTCCACTATCTTGGAAAAACTACTGCAATTTTCAGAGGTTTGAAAGTTTTTTTTCTCTAGTACAGAACTAAAATGAAGCTCCATGCAAAATTTAATCAAGTTTGGTCTAGTAGAAAATAAATGATTGTTGCCATCATACAACAATAATTGCAACAATACAAGTTATAATAAATGGCTTCTGGCAGAAGCTGAGGCCACTTCCATAATACTTTTCATTACAAAATTTTTGGAATAACGCCAGTAAAAACATTTTTAAAGTCAATTTTTTTTCATTAAATAATATCAAATGAATACTATCAGTGAGTCACTAATCTTGTTTGTGAAAAAAAATTCACTTTTAACTTTTTCACTGTTATAGAAACAGTCAAAACTGGCTGTAAGATGATACAGTTGGAGAAACTGTACACTCAGCTCTAAAGTGGGAAAAACATGTCAATCTGACAATTTACTTCAGTACATTTCACCTTCAAATTTGTGTGTAAAATGTGTATTGGTTTCAGTGGTGGCAGAAAACCTCACATCATGGCCTTCAAAGGTAATCTAGAAAACCAATACTCAAAAGATTTTAATGTGCATTCTCCCCCAAATATGGTAATTATTCTCGCTGCCCATTCCTCTATATAGGAGCCTCTGGTTTAATCCTTTATGCCAAAGATGTCATTTTGCTCTTCCTATCTATATAATCACTGCTTATTTGTTTATTATTAATATATTTTTAAGAGTGGTATGGAATAATTTTCTTTTTAAGAAATAGAATACAATTTAGTTGTAGTTAGAATATTGTTTTGTTAATTTATCCAATTCACAATGAAAGTAAACAAGGTACTGGATTGGGACTGAAAGAATCTCCCATTTTATTTAAAAAAAGGGGGCAAATGAGGTAGACAATCTGGTTCCCCTTCTCTGCACCCATTCCAGCAGATCTACATCCTAAAGTAAGGCCTCCAGACCTGTATACAGTACTCAAGATGCAACCTAACCATGGTCTTATACAAAGGAATAATCCCTGCTAGCAAAGTTTCTGAATATCATTGACAAAACCCCATAAGCTGTCCTGCTAGCATGTCTCCAATGCTCAGAGAATTTGTCTGACTGCACAATTACCAAGGTCTTTTTCATTCTCCACTACGCTGATTATAGTACCCCACAATAAGGTAAACTGCATCCATTATCAATCCACTGCAGGATGGAAGCCTCCTCAAAGTTGACAGAAATGAACCATAATCTGCCACACTGGTCCAGTTCAAGTTGGCAGATTGACTGAATTTGGCAGTCAGGGACTTGAACCCCAGTCTACTCAAAGAGCATGTGCTATTGCACTCCCACTCGTGACCACTCGGCTACAAAGACAGTTACTCAGGGGTTACTGCTATCCTGCACAGTACCTTGCATTTGTCAATGTTAAACCTCAACCACCGTTTCTCAGCCCATCGACCCAATTTTCCTAGACCTTGTTGCAGTAGCTCACCCTAATGACTTTTGTTGGCCACACTGCCAACCTTTGTACGATCTGCAAACTTAGACATTAAGCCCGATATATATTCATCAATATCATTGATGAATATTGAAAACAACAATGAACCAGCACTGAACCCCAGGGAACTCCACTAATAACATTAGTCCACAAAGAGCAGTGGCACTGATAACCTCTGTCTTGTTCCACTTACCCATCCTTTATCCACAACAGTAACTTGCTCTTAATGCTACATTGCTCCAATTTGTACAGCAGTCTTAAGTGAAACAGTATCAAAAGCCTTCCCAAAATCCAAGTATATAATGTCAAAATTACTTTTTGCATCCAGTTTCTTGGTCACTGCATCATAGTAACCTATCAGATTGCTTAGATAAGACTGACCACAGGCAAATCCATGCTGCGATTGCAGTATAAGTGCATGCCTGTTCAAATGGTTCTGCATTACTCCTTTAACCAGAGATTCTGTTATTTTCACTGGAACAGAAACGTTAAGCTAACAGGTCTAATTACTTGTGTCACCTTTTGATGCCCTTTATGAATTGGGGATATGTACACTTCTCCAGTTCATGGGTATCTCTCCTGAATCCAAGGATGCTCTCATAATTATGGCTAAGGATTTTCTTACCTCCTTTGCTGCCTCACTTAAAATAATTGGATAGATTCCATCTGCCCAGGTGCCTTTTTTTTCCCCTATCCTCAACAGTTTCTCCTCCAATTTCCTTTCATTTATCACAGTCATTTAGCTCCACTAAGCCTGATTAACTTCTGGCATCCCATTCCCTAATGAATTCCTGCAGTGATCCTGATCATTCCTGCAGTAAACTGTGGGAGAATGGGGACCCCACTGCCGCTTGACAATCAACACTATGATCCTACTGGGTACTGCAAATTAAATCAGAGTTATTCTATTTTAAAATGTGCCCAAAGAACTTTAGACAAGTACAGCATTCTTGCAAACATTAGCTTACCGGGGATTTTTCTTTCTGCAGATTTCTGCTGGGGTTCTCTATTAGAACCCCAGCAGAAATTTTTGTACTGATTTTTGTTGCTTCAAGAAAGATGCTGCTGAAGAATCTTGCTATCTTCAGAAATGCTGAATCAGAGTTTTGTTCATAGCAATGGCCCACCTGTCTAGACTTTTATGTCAGGAGCATTTCCAAAGCTTGACTAAAGAGAAACTCTGAACTCAGTTTTTGCTTTTCAAAGCTGGCTGAAAATTGTCACACTCAGAACTGCTATAAGCAATTGTTAAAATTGCCAAAAACAACTTCAGATAATTTCTTATACATTTCAAGCTTGCTTGTGCATTTTCAGTTTCCCAACCAAAGAACACAACACAATTCATTCTTCTTTCACAATAATGCCTTTATCTTTAATGACACCATGAAATACTGGAAACTAGGCCACAAAAAATTTCAAATTTGAAAATGAAATTTGTGCTAATTCAACACTTATAAGAACCTTTTTTCCAATGGGAACCTGTATGTCGTGTAGACACATGCAGTCAAAAAATACTTTCTCAATGAGAAAAAGAACAGAATCCTCACTTGTTTTAGAATCTCAATGACTTCTTATCATTATTAGCCATATTATGGTGCAAGGAAGCCCGAGGCTTTTGCTGCACCAGACAACAAAAAAAAAAAAAAAAAAAAAAATTGAGTTGCCCTGAGAGAGAAAGAAGTCACCAAGAAAGAGAAGAATGTTGATATCCAGCTCAGGACCCTGGGTGTGCCAATCCCATACTCAGCAGATGGGAGTGCCTGACTTCAGTAGCAGAAATGACTAGTCAAAATCATCCTTCTGGTGAATCTTCTTTGATAATCAATTTCAAAAATTGAAGTGGAGGGTTATAAAATCTGTTGGTAAAATGAATTTCCACATAACATTCTTCAACATATCTGAGTACTGATTTCAGTACATGAAAGTTAGCTATAATGGACTGAAGAGCTAAGTTCAGATTTTCAAACACTGGCATAACAACAAAAAAAAAAAAAATTGCTTCATTCAACATTTTTGAATACTGCTACATGATCAACACTCAGTGGGAGATCATGTTCTATGCAAAAAATGCAAATAAGCATATGGCATGAATGGCATCACCACAGAATGCACATCTGTTTTTGCATCTTTCTATTTTTTTTTTTTTTTTTATGTGAACCCCAAAACACAAGAGGTATTAAAACCTATAGTACTTAGTACCGTGCTTGGGTTGGAGGTTGAAAAGACGAAAGAAAATATTTGTTGACATTGGACTTAAACTTCTGTAGATTGTAATTTTCAGGAAATATGTATGAAGGAAGGTTGTTCCAGAAAACAGCAGTTGAATGAATAAATGAGGAAGATGAAAAGTTGGTTCTGTGGGTTTGAAGTTGGACAGTAAATGGATGTTGGCTGGTGGCGGCACGTGTTCAGACTGTTTTGAAAGAGAGCGGGAATTATAGAAGCCAATTCAGAAGAACAGTGCCCATGGAAGTATCTGTAGAAGAGGCATGCAGCAGAAACAGTGCATCTATGAGAAAGTGAGTGGAGAGACACTGTTAGAGATGAATCATTAATTAACCTAACTGCCCTCTTCTGAATGGAATCAAGAAGCCTGAGAGAGGTTTTGGGGGCACCACCCCATGGCAGGGTGGATTTGCGATTTATACAGAGTGAGCAGCTGTTTGGAAGAAAAGTAACGCTGAGAGCGAAAGAGAAAACCAAGTTTTTTAGATGCATACTGTCGATTGATTGCACACTGTCATTATGTTTATTTGCAAATATCTGATTACATCATGTTTTCCAACAGTTGAAACTGAAAAAAATTACATCTACATATGTGGTACACAAGGCAAACATGTTACCTTTTCCAGAATTTTACAATACAGAAAAATCTTGTGCATACATCTTTGAAATTTAACATTATATTCTTTGGCATCTTAGTGAAAGACATTGTTAATTAGCTTTGCACTACACAAATGTATGAATTAACTACACATACGAGGGCAATATTATTCCACAATAATAAATTGTAATGCCAACTACGACAGTACACTTGAGAGCCAATTGATTAATGGAAAAATAAGTAGAAATTGGAAAAATTATAAAATTACAAATTTAAAATAGTCTTAGCTTTTTGCAAAAAGAAAAAGATGGAGTAAAACATGTTTTACAAAAAAAGGTGAGGAAGCTTTTTATTCCCAACTATATGACAGTGAAATACTAGAGAGGAAAAAAATAAATTAAATAATTCTCCATTGTAAATCTGGAGGAATTGGCAGCTATGCTTTGGGGTGAAGTGAGAATTTGCATTTGTTATAGACCAAATAATTGATGAATATAACGAAACAGCTATAAAGACAAAGTGAGCCATCAAAAAAAAAAAAAAAAAAACCTCCGTTCTCCATGGGGGAGAGCGATTGTGCTCGTGTTTATAAAGTGCAGAAAAATCTAAGCCAGCGCATCCCGTTGACATTGTTAACTAGCATAACGTTGAGTTTGTTTAACATAGGCACTGGGGAAAACAAATACAGTGAAACTTCTCCTAAGGGACACCTCTCTACAACAGACATTTTCAAATTCCCCAACTCACCTCCATTGGTTTTAACGTGTTTTCAGCTTCTGTCTAGTGGACATTCTCTGTAACGGATGCGGACAGGCAATCTACACTGTTTCGTTTAGATTAGCATTTAATATGATCTCCCCATAACGGACTGCGGGAGAGCTGACGGCCCTTTTTCTAGGAACCTTTCTTCCATGTATTGTCTCAATCGTTTATTTATTTTCTATTTCCGATTTTCTGAATTTTATCAAGGTTTACGTTGCGGTTCTAAACTCTTTTTCGAGAATTTTAAGGCACGTGTAAAACTTCTGATGAATTCGGTGTGTGCGGGGGGTGGGGATTTGGTCGGCCTTTCGTCTTTTCAGTTTCCAGTTTTGTTCAGTGCTGTGTGAAGTGCACAATGTCTTCTCGTAAACATTTAACTTTAAAAGATAAAGTCGAACTCATTAATGTGTATGATCGGCAAAAAAAAAAAAAAAAAAAAAAAAAAAAGTATTCGCAATCTCGCTGCAAAATTCAAAATTGGGAAGACGCAGGTAAGCAACATCCTAAAGAGAAAAAAATGGAATGCTCAAACAATCTTGGCAACACGGAAATAATCAGGTTCAAAAATCATTCCCCGAAAACTGTTGGACTTCAAATTGACAATGTTACGCATGAGTGGTTTTGTCGCGAACATGCTAAAAAAATTCCAATTAATGGGCCTATTATTAGGGAAAAGGCTTTGGAGGTTCCGAAAACTATGGGAGTAAATGAGTTCAAAGCTTCTGTGGGATGGCTAGACAAGTTCAAAACTCTGCATAAAATTTCTTGGAAAACCGTAAGTGGTGAAGGTGGATCTGTTGATACTGGGGTTGTAACAGAGTGGACCGTCAAATTGGAAGATTTATGTCGTGATTTTGAAGCTGAGGATATTTACAACTGTGACGAAACAGGGTTGTTTTTTAAAGCTCTTCCAGAAAAAACAATGAGTCTTAAAAACGAAAAGTGCCAGGGTGGAAAAATTTCTAAGGAACTCTTGACTGTACTATTTTGTTCAAATATGCTGGGAGACTTTGAACAACCTTTTGTTATAGGAAAACCACAAAATCCTCATTGTTTCAAGGGCAAAAAGTTTAATCTTTTGAATGTTGACTGGAACTCTAATAAAAAAGCGTGGATGATACGAGATATCATGAGCGAATGGATAAGTCACTTTAACCAAAACATGATTCGTCAAAACAGAAAAATTATTCTTTTCACGGATAATGCTGCATCTCACCAGCACATTGAATTGTATCATTCAAATCGTTTTTCTGCCACCAAACACACCTGCAGTGTCAGCCCTTGGATCAAGGAATAATAAAAAATTTTAAACTTCACTACAGAAAATGTGTTTTAAGACATCTCATTGCAAACATGAACGATGTAACATGTGCGAGTGACCTTGCAAAGAAAATCAGCATCCTGGTTGCGATTCAATGGATTTTCTCTTCAGTAAGAGCAATTAGAAAACAAACTGTCGTGAACTGTTTTGTAGAGTCTGGCTTCTCAAACGCAAAAATTGAAGTTGTGAACAGCAATGTGGAGCACCAAGAAGAACAAGAACTTCAACATCTATGGATAATGTACGATACTTCCGCTACAAGTGACCCTGGCTACAAAGATATAGACTCGAACCTCACTACAGAATATGGTGATATAGATATCAACAACATCATCGATATTTTTCAAGTTCCTCAGGAGGATGAAGAAATGGAAGGTCATTCTGTCGAAGAACATATTAACAACGAACCACCGATGAAAACAGAAGCGCTCATACAAATCAATCGTTTAAAAATGTTTTTTGCCGCTGAAGAAGATACTGAAGGACTTTCGATGGTTTCTTCACTCCAAACAAATGTTGAAAACAAAATTATCAGCCGGAAGAAGGTGCAAAAGAAAATAAGTGATTACTGTATGTATTTTTCTTAAGATAAAGTCATAATATGCATAGCACAATTGTATGTATATTATTTACAAAAATATTGTGCAAAATCTGTATATAATGTAATTTAATTTTACATTAAACGTTTAACGATTTTTCTTTATCTCTTGTGTATGTAATTGTATATTATTTACAAAAAATATTGTTCAAAATCTATATTTTAATTTAATTTTACATTAAACGTTTAACGAATTTTCTTTTTTTTTTTTCTCCCTCAGACTTATTGTTAGCGGACACTTCTCCCTAACGGACACATTTTCGTTCCCCATGGCTGTCCGTTAAAGGGAAGTTTCACTGTATAGGGATTTATTATAGGGCAAATGAGTATAATGATGAGCTATCGAGATAGACTGGGCCAATAAATCAGAATGTTCTTGTTTATACTCCAGCATGACCACCAGGTCAGTGGAGTTCACAATAAATAAATCAATACAAATGTTAATCTTATTTAGCAGTCACGGGCTTGAACCCTGGTCCACTCAAATAGCATGTACTACTGCACTCATGCTCTGCTACGTCAGGCCCTCAAAAAAAAGAAAAAAAGGTTCTTGTGTATACTCTGGCATGACCACCTGGTCAGTGGAGTTTACAATAAATCAATCAATACAAATGTTAATCTTATTTAGCAGTCACAGGCTTGCATCCCGGTCCACTCAAACAGCATGTTGTAGTTGTTGTGGGAGTTTGATGGCACATAAGCTGCTTTGGCTATAATGCACCTTTATATAATAAATATAACATATAACAAATTCAGTTATTATATGAATATATAAGAAATTCTTGCAATGTTAGAAAAGGTTGAAATCAGAAATGACGACTCCAATTTGCTTCAGAAATTTAAAAAATTCAGGAATATTTGCATTATCACCAATGACATTCTCTAAAGTTATTGGTTTCTGAAGGTTAATCAGTGATAGCAGGGTTGTATTTGTCTTGTTTATAGCATGGGTATTCAATGAGAATTGTGGTTAACAGTCAAATTTACAGAACAATGTGGACACTGAGGTGGATCATCCCCTGTGAGTAAATGAAGGCAAGTTAAATGAGTATGATCTATTCTTGCTCTTGAAAGGACTATTTCTTCTCTTCTTGATTTACGGATACCAGAACTCCAAATTTTAGGATCCTGTTTAAATTGAAAAAGTTTATTTGTTTGGGAATGCCAGAGTGCTGTCCATTCTGTTAGAGATGCACTATAAATGATTTGTGGATAGTCTGATGCTGGAACAGAGACATTTGTTAAATTTAAGGTAGTTGGATTTTTTGCAGCTTTATTGGCCAGTTCATTAAGAAATTCTGGAATGCACTGGAATCCAGCAGAAGGTGACCAGTTGGTGGCACTCTTCAATCTGCAGTAATAATCTTCTAATTTCATTTAGAACAGGGTGAACTTTATCTGAGGAGTTACATACTGCCATAATTGAGCTGAAGGAATCAGTGTAAATAAATTTTAATGAAGAGCCAGAACAGATCTTTTCTAAGGCTAGCATATAATTCTTCTGAGAAGATACTGAAGTCAAGTGGAAGGTATGCTGAAAAAGTGGTGTTTGGAAACACTGCAGCTGCTCCAAAGTCAAACAGCATGTGCTACTGCACTCACTCCTGACCACTTGGCTATGTCAGGCCTGTCTTATGATGGACGATTTGAACTTCCCTTATACTGACTGGAACTTGAGTTGGTCAATGATCCCAGAGTAAAACTTTTCAAGATTTATTGAATAGATCCTACCTACACCAGCATGTTGGAGAGGCAACATGGGAAAAAAAATATTCTTGATCTGATTAGCAGCAGACTATGCATTAAGAATCTACACAAAAAAAGCAAACCACTAGGCAGCAGTATATTGATGTGACATTTAGTTAAATATGTTACTCTCAAGGGTAAAAAAATTTTTCCATTTAAGAAGGTGACTATAATGATCTTAATTTTTATATTCTTTTCAGGGGGACAAAACCACAAATTTCAAATGAGAAGCATTCAAGGAAAATAATTTTAGAAGAAATCAAGCTTTTAGAAACAGAGATATTAGCATATAATGCAAGCTTACAGAATCAGCAAAAAAAAAAAAAGAAAAGAAAAACCTCCCGACACCTCCCATATTCATTCCCACCAATGGTCCATCTAGTTCTTCCTTGAAACAAACTTCCACAACAATAGATGGAAGTTTCTTTCAGCAATCAACCACCCACTGGCTAAAAGGCAAACTTCCACACTTCTATTCTGCAACTGTCCTTCCTCAATCTGAATTTAAGCTCCCTTGTATATGGTCTGAGCAAGAAGAAGAATCCTATCTGCATTGAGATTGCTCAATCCATTCGAAGCCTTAAACACCCCATTCAGATCACCTCACAAGTGCAGTCTCCAGATTCTATAATTTGCCTTTCTTGATAAGAGTGCCCCTTTGTTCTGCTCACCAATCTTGTTACCATTCTCTGAACTCATTCAAGCAGCTCCACATCCTTCCTCCTAAAATGAGGCACCAGACCTGTGTGCGGTCTTGGTTTGAGTACCACTCAAAGTGTGGCCTGACCATTCCCTTATAACAATACAATAATCAAATCCTTATTCCTTGATAGCAAAATTCCTGTATATCATTAACAAAACCTCATGAGCTGTCCTGGCAGCCTGTCTGCATTGCTCAGAGAACTTCATATCTGTTTGTTATTGTTAGTTATTTGGTTTTTAGGAGCATTAGCAACTAAGGCCATATTGCTCCGGGATATGTGGTGGTCATTCCCTGACCTTTCCACATCCTCCGTATTTGGTGGTGATGGGCTCGAACCCTGGTCTAATCAAGAAGCGTGTGCTACGCACTGCTGCTCCTTCCCACCTGGCTACCGCGGCGCCACTTCATATCTGAATGCATAATTATCCCCCCCAGCTTTTTTTTTTTTTTTTTTTTTTCATTTTCCATTACCCTGAGTACCACACAGTTGGCACATTTCTGAGGATACTGCCACCCATAAGCATTACTTTGCATTTATCAATGTTAAACTTTAATGCAATTTCTCCATCCATCTGCCTAACTTTTCTGTTGCAGTAGGATACTATCATTACTGTCATTAACCACCCTGCCAACCTTTATATCATCTGCAAACTTGGACATTAGCCTTCATCAATACATAGAGAAAACAATGGAACCAGCACAGAATGCTGAGACACTCCATTAATAACATTAGCCCATACAGAGCAGTGTCCACTGATAACCACTCTGTCTTCTACCACTCAACCGTCCCTTGCCCATAGCAATAGCTTGCTAATTAATGCCAACTGCTCCAATTTGTACAGCAGTCTTATGTGCAACAGTATCAACAGCTTTCCAGAAATCCAAGTGTACGATATCAAAATTATTTTTTTTTTCATGCAGTTCCTTTGTGACCACATTGTAGTATCCAATCAAACTGGTCAAACAAGATTTCCTCTTAAACTTATGCTGTGTCTAATTAATTGTCTGATGAAGTATAATTGCAGTATTATCTAGATAATCCTGCATTACTTCCTTTATACTGTTCAAGGGGTAGACCTAAATTTAAGACAAATCAACTGATGAGACTTCTGACAGACAGATAAGGGAAATACGTGAGTTGATTATAAATTATCATGATACATAGAAACTTACAATAAGTATAAACTACTGGACAACAAAGTCAAAAGTTGGCTAGGTAGGCAAAGAGATTACGAGACAGATTAAGTCTCTGGCAAAGAAAAGTAGCTAAGAGTTCTTTACTTATTTTAACACAAGGAAAGGAAAGAACCATGTTGGCCCACTAGATGAGAATGGCACAATGCTGATGATACTATTCAGGTTGCCAAGAAACTAAAATATTTTGCATCTACATTTACAAAAATGTTTATAGGGAGAGGAATATCAGATATATACTAAGTTATAACTGGCATTTAAATGATTTTGTGGTAAATGAGAAGTGGAAAAGAAACTATTGAAGCAGAAAGTAAATAAAGAAACCTGGAGAAAATGTAATCTAATTGGTTATATTAAAAGAAGTAAGAGGAAAGTAAACCTTCTGGCAAATTATTAAAGCACACTTTGGATTCAATGAGATCTCCATAGCTTGAAGATGTGCAAATGCCTTCCCAATTCATAAGGAGCAATCACAGGTGGAAGCGAGTTATCTACAGACTAGGTGGCAGCCATCGGCATACAGATATATACTCAAAGATGTAACTCCCATCAGGGGTAAAGAAGGGTTTTTTGCTTTCATAAAAGGTGAGGTCTCTGACACATAATTTCAATACAGTGAAACCAACCGATGATATTACCAACAGCAAATTCTAAATGGGAAGCATTTAAGAATTAATCTAGGAAGCTACAAAGGCTTTTCATACCAACTAAGAAATACTGTTCAAGGTTTACGCCTAAATGGATGTCAGATGATCTAATAAGACTCAAGGCAGAGAAGAAAAATGCATCTCACATAAATAATCAGTAGATACAGAAACCTATGGAAGATATAAACTAGCCAGTAATCAAGTCACAAAGGAGGTTAGGCAAGCAAAGGCAGATTAGCATTAGTAGGCACATAATGTAAAAAATGCAACCTTAATACTCCAAATGTTTGCCCAGTTCTTCTTTGAATTTATTTAACTTATCCTTCCACAATGACCAATGGAAGTTTATTATTATTATTTTCAGCCATATGGTGCAAGGAAGCCTGAGACTTATGCTGTACCAGCCAAAAAAAAAAAAAAAAAAATTCCCTATTACAGAGAGAGAGAGAGAGAGAGAGAGAGAGAGAGAGAGAGAGAGAGAGAGTCAAAAGTATAAGGGAATCACCAAGAAAGAGAAGAATAATGATATCCAACTCAGGACCCTGGGTGTGCCAAGCCCATACTCACCAGATGGGAGCCCCTGGGGGTGTTCCAGCAATCAACCACTGACTGGCTAAATGCAAATTTCTGCACATCAACTCTACAACTGTCTTTCCTCAACTTAAATTTTTGCCCCCTCATGTGTGTAGTCTCAGGAAGTCTAAGAATAACATTCAACTTACTCAATCCATTTAAGGGTTTAAACACCTCAATAAAATTTACCTACAGGTGCATAGTCTCAAGACACTGCAATTTGCAATCCCTTCAAGGTAAGAGCAACCCTTTGTTCCCTCCAATCTTTGTCCTTCTCCACACTTGTTCCCGTAGCTCTATATCCTTCCTAAAGTGAAGCCTCCAGACCTGCACGCAGTACTCAAAGTGTGGCGGGACCATTACCTTATACAAGGGTATAATCACTTCCTTATCCCTGCTAGCAAAATTCCTGAATACCACTGACAAGACCCCAGGAGCTGCTCTGCATCCTGCCTGCACTGCTAAGAAAACTTCATATCTGACTGCATAATTACCCCAAAGACCTTTTCATTTTCCACTACCTGAGTGCAGTACCACACAGATGGTAGTTTACTCTGGCGATACTGCTACCCATATGCAGTACTTCGCATTTGTCAATGTTAAACTTCAGTTGCTACCTCTCAGCCCATCTGTCCCACTTTTCCAGATCTTGTTCGTTGTCATTAACAACCATGCAAATCTTTGTATAGTCTGCAAACTTGGACATTAAGCTTGATATACCTTCATCAATATCATTGAAAAATATAGAAAACAACAATGAGCCCACAACACCGAACTCTGGGGATGTTTTGTTGTTTGTTATTTTGGTTTTTAGGAGCATTAGCAACTAAGGCCATATTGCTCCGGGGATATGTGGTGGTCATTCCCTGACCTTTCGGCATCCTCCATATTTGGTGGTCCCGGGCTCGAACTCCGGTCTAATCAAGATGCGTGTGCTACGCACTGCTGCTCCTGCCCACCTGGCTACGAAAGCAACTACCAAACTCTGGGGGAGGGGCCTCCACTAATAACATTAGTCCACAAAGAGCAGTGTCCATTGATTACCACTTTGTCTTCTCCTAATCAACCATCTCTTTATCCATAGCAGCAACTTGTGCCACACTGCTCCAATTTGTACAGCAATCTTCCATGTGCAACAGTATCAAAAGCTTTGCCAAAGCATGCAAATAAAAAAAAAAAAAAAAAAAAAGACTTCTTTACCTCAGTAAACTCTAGAAAGAATGTGATGAATCATTTGATAAGCCAGAAGCTTATCAAACTCAAACAGCGAGCTAAACGATTTTATAATAACTGAGAGCAAAGTGGAGGAGAAATTGTTGAACCTAAACATAAGGCACCTCTGATAGGTGAAATCTGTCCAATTATATTAAAGGAGGCAGCAAAGGAAGTAAGGAAACCCTTAGTTATGATTATGAGAGCATCATTGGACTTGGTGAAGCCCTTCACGGACTGGAGATGTGCAAATGTATCCCCAATTCACAAAGCGGGACCAAAGGGTGACAAGTACAGTAAACCCCCACTATTCACGGTATCTGTATTCGCGGTCACTGATTTAATATAAAATGAAACATAAAAAAATGTGAATTTTAAAGCGCCGTGAACATTTTCCACCATAAAAAAAAAAACATAGGTGTGGCTAAAATTATCTTTCCCGGTCAAAACAGCGCTCAGTGGGTGGGGGGAGAGGGGTGACAAAATCGCAAGTGTGGATGTTTCTCGCTAATCCTTGTTCAGTATGTGTTATGCGCTTGTCATGGAAGATTTCGTCGTTTGCTTTTAATTTATATGCTTATAAATTGAATAAATTTATCAATTTATAAATTGATATGCTTACAAAAGTGATAAGTCTACCATTTTGCAGTGTAAAACAGACTTTGAGTGTGTTCAAAGAAGATAGTGACTTTATTGAGGACGTTCTTTCTAACCTGCACAAAAATATGGCTACAAACAACAAGGGAAATGTAAAAAGATCAAAGGTGATGACATTAGCAAATAAAATTGAGTTATTAGACAAAATTCCTAATGGTGAATGTGTCTCCTCAGTGGCAAAACATTATAAAATCAATAAGTCAACGGTACGATCAATCAAGAAATCGGAAGGAAAAACCTGCCGTAGTGTCCGTGAAAACGTGCTAATTGCTTTAAAAATTTGCTCTGTAACTCGTGATGTTAAATTAGAAAAAATGGATAAAGCTGTAAATCTGTGGATAGAAGACCAAACTCAAAATAAAATTCCGTTAAGTTCACTCATCATTCGTGAAAAGGCAAAACACCTTTATCAACACTTTAGCGAAACTGGTGATAGCACTGGCGGGATAAGTTTTTTAGCTAGCAAAGGCACTGGTTTGAAAGATTTGTTTGAAATGTCTAATAAATATTAGATTTAATATTAAATTGTTTCTTCTTTTTTTCATTTCGATGCCATATGCTTGCATTTCTCTATGTACATAGTCATATTATGAAGGTACATAGAATACAGACATAGACAAAATTTTAAGACTAGTTTTTCTTATATATTTCATACTTTGGAACGGAACCCCTTTATTACTATGGGAGCCATAATTCAGTATTCGTGGCATTTCTCAGGAACATAACCCCTGCAAATAGCAGGGGTTTACTGTAATTACAGACCTATTAGTTTAACTTCTGTTCTGGGGAAAATGATGGATTTAATCATTAAAGACTCACTGCAGGATCATCTAGGACTGCAGTTATAGTTCTGACAATGGGTTTGTTAAGGGGAAGCTTGTCTGACCAAGCTGACTGGATACTAAGATGTGGTCACAAAGGAACTGGATGTAAAAAATAATTTATTTTATATACGTGGATTTAGCAAAAAGCTTCTGATACTGTTGCACATGGAAGGGTACTGTACAAATTGTTGCAGTATGGCATTAAAGGCAAGTTGATGCTATGGAAAAAGCATGGTTGAGTGGGAGAAGACAAAGTGGTAATCAGTGGACACTACTTTTCATGGACTAATGTTATTAATGGATTCCCCATGATTCAGTATTGGGACCATTGTTGTTTTCTGTATTTATCAATGACGTTGATGAAGATATTTCGGGCATAAGCTCCAAGTTTGCAGATGATATGAAGGTTGGCAGTGTTGTTAATGACAGTAAAGACAGAATACTACTACTGCAATGGGATCTAGAAAAGTTGACCAGATGGGCTGAGGGGTGGCAACCGAAATTTAACATCAGGAATTTTACTAGCAGGGATAAAGCGGTGATTATCCCCTTGTATAAGGCAATGGTAAGCCCACATCTCTTACTCAATACAGATCTGGAGGCGTCATTTTAGGAAGGATGCAGAGCTGCTAAAATGAGTACAGAGAAGAGCAAAGAGATCAGAGAGTGGAACAAAGGGTTACTGTTACCAAGGAAGGCTTAAGTTCTGCAAACTGCAGCTTCTAGAGACTAGGCACCTGCAAGGTAATCTAAATGAGGTGTATAATGCCTTTAATGTTTTGGGCAAGCTCAATGCTGATGGGATTCTTCCTCTTGCTTAGATGATACACCTGAGGGAGCATAAATTCAAATTGGGGAAAGTCAGTTGTAGAATAGATGTGTGGAAACCTGCCTTTAGCCAGTGGCTGGAACAAACTTCAATCTGTCATTGTGGAAGTTAAGTTTAAATAAATGAAGTCGGAACTAGACAAACTTTTGGTGTGAATGGATAGTTGAAATGGGAAGGTTGTTTTTTTTTTTTTTTTTGTTGTTGATTCTGTATGAGCTTGCTTCCTTGCATAATATGCCTGTAGTAATAATATTATTGGCTTAGCTACTTCAACACTGTCACAAAGGAACTGGATTCAAAAGTAATAAAAAAAATTTACAGGAAATTGACATATTTCAGGAAAGACTACAATACACATTACAGCAGTGTGAAATTAGAGGGAAGTGTTATGGATAAAGAAATGATTGAGTGTCAGAAGGCAGGGAGCGGTTATTAATGGGCGCTGCTCTTCTTCGACTTAGTGGAGTCCCTACAGGTTCAGTACTGGAGTATTGTTTCCAACATTATTAACAATTCTGATGAAGATATATCAAAATTAGTATTGAAGTCTGCAGATAACATGGTCTACAAAGTGATTAATAACAGAAACCTAAGTATAATGCTTTATCAAGACCTAAATGCATTGCCCTGATTAACTGCTTTGCATACGTACAATATCTTAATATTGCAAAAATTAAGATATTGTACGTGTATGGGAAGCAGTAACCTCAAAATAACATAATTCGGTGGTAACTACACTTTAGGCAACGGAGAAGGCAAAAGACCTGGGGATTATTATTACTATATTTAATACCACATAAAATTAATAATATAGCTTATTAAGCAATCGTCCAAACCACTATACATTAAGGTGACAATTATATTAATAATAACCCCCAGGTCTAACTATATTAGACCTGGGGAGGGGGATTGATTATATCAGAATTTTCTGAGCAGTGAATTAGCCTGCTAGGGCAGCTATGAGTTTCTGTCAATAATATGTATATGGGAATTTTGCAGCAGGAACAAGATGATAATACCCTTGTATAAAGCAGTGTTTCCCAAACTTTTTTAGTCACGGAACTTTTTAGTCACTTTATCTCACAATATATTTATGGAACACTTATATACCCAGTGGCTCACATCGGGTGAGTATGGGCTTGGCACACCCAGAGTCCTGAGCTAGATATCATCATTCTTCTCTATCTTGGTTATTTCCCTTCTACTTCTGACTCTCGTTCTCTCTCTCTCAGGGTAATTCAAAATTTTTTTTTTTTTTTTTTTTTTTTCCCTCTTCTTTTTGGCTAGTGCAGCATAAGCCTCAGGCTTCCTTGCACCATATGGCTAATAATAATATAATATTTATGGAACACTTACGAAACAAGTTTAGCAGGGGCCAAAGAACTGTTTGCTAATATTTTATTACATATGACACTGTGCACCAGGAGCATCTTTATTTCCAAAACATGTAAAGCTGAAATTCCAATAACTGTCATCATACTTGTGTTTTGGTCTTTTATTAGTTGGTTCCTGTTTTTTCACTTCAAATTTTTAAGTAACAAAAGGCTGCAATTGTTCATCCTCACTTTGAAGTGTGAAAATGTTGTGTTCGTTTTCATTGACCACAGTTGCAATTCTAGAAACCTGCTTCTAGTTTTAAAGTTCCTTATTTCAACCACAAACCCATGGTCATTTGTTTTAATGTTTCAAAATACTGATAATTATAAAAAAAAAAAATTTATACAAGGAACCGAGTTTAGTTATGATATCGGTTCGCTTCACCCCTCACCTTCAAACCCGTGTACTCCAGGCTAAATCACATACTAATGGCATATTAGATCACTATATTACTACTTTTACGTAGATCCCATTACCTCTATGTAATAATATTTATGGAAAAAAGTGTTCAAAAAAAAAAAAAAAGTGTTCCACAGTCTTATTAGTCCATGCCAGTATATATTACTAACAAAAAAAAAGTTACAAATTATAATGATACAAAAGTGGTGTATGCTACAAATATGCAAAATTTATTTTATTTTATTTTTCTAATTATTAATTACGATTTGTCATGGAACACTTGTTCACATCTCGGGGAACACTAGTGTTCTGCAGAACACACTTTGGAAAACACTGGTATAAGACAATGGTTAGGCCGGATCTGGAAGCCTCATTTTAGGAAAGATATATTAGAAGAGGTACGGAGAAAGGCAACAAATTAGTCAGGGACATAAGTACCCTTACCAAAGACTTCACTTCTCAAAATTGAAGAGTCTGATTTGCTGCTGGCTTTTCCAACAACTGTTTCAACCAGGAATTGAGTCAATCTGGATTTTGGGGGTTTCTTCTCACTATTACCGAATTAATCAGCCCCCCACCCCCTCCCCACTGAATGTTGTCTGACAAAAATATCCGGTTTTGTTTTTTTTCTGTCAAATCAGTAGAAAAAAAAAAAGTTCTAAAAGTAGGATGGTTTTCCCTCCAAGTGAATTAAAATTTGAAGCCACAGTTGCATTCAAGAATGCAGTGAATGTGCAAAATGTCTCAGGTCTTAAATGGATTGTGCAAATTAAATACTGATGCCATTTAAATCTTGCTTGGGTAAAAAAATATGTAAGGTGATGACAAATTTAAAATGAAAAAGGATAACTGGCAGACAAATGTGTGAAAACTTGCTTTCAACCAGAGAATGATAGTTTTTTTTATACACTAGCATAACCATCAACTCAGGAGTTTTACAAAAAATAAATGGATACAATCAGGGCCATGTTAATGCTACAGCCAAACCAGCCATGGATCTCACCTGAAGAGGAGCCTCATTTTCAGTGTAAATATTTTCTAAAGTAGTGATAAAAATTTAATAATAAACTAAGAAAACATGTAATATAAAAGCATACTTAAACTTAACTTGTTAAGTGTTTAAATTTTATTCTTATACCTTTTTATTATACAATAAAAAGGTAAAAGACTGCCTCCGTAGACGAGTGGTCAGGAGCGCGAGTGCAATAGCACACGCTCTTGGAGGAGACCAGGGTTCAAGCCCCTGACTGCTATATATGGTCTATCTGCCAACCTGCACTGGACCAGCACAGCAGATTATGGTCAATTTCCCTCAACATGAATTGTTGAGGAGGCTTCCATCTTGCAGTGGATTGATAATGGCTGCTGCTTCCCTATTGTACAATAAATAAATTAAAAGTTTCTGTTAAAATTGTTTTTATTATTACTTTATTTTAAGTAAAAAAAAAAAAAACATTTTTGACCTCTTATTTTACATTTTTATCAAGGAATTATTATTCACAATATAAATATAAAAACCTATGTAGTATTTGTATTTATGTGCAATATGAATCGCACAAAATACACATAAATGTACTGACAAAACTCAATTGTATTTAGCAGTTACAGGCTTGAACACTGGTCCACTCAAAGAGAGTGTGATACTGTACTCTCACTCCTGACCACCCAGTTAGAACACACTTCTATGTGGGGGTATGTAGGTGAGTGGTTTGAATAAATTTAAGGAATTAGACAAATTATTAGTGAGGTGTGATTATATAAGGTATATTGTGGGTTTTTGCTGACACTATATAAGCTTGCTTCCTGAATCATTTGCCACTGTTAATACTAAATATTTTGCATCAACACTTCCATATGAAAAAATTTAGAGATGGGTTTAACAGATCTACTTAACGGCAATTGGGAATTAAATAATTTTATAATAAGTGAGAAGAAAAATTGCCAGCTAAAACTGAACAAAGCACCTTGGCTGATGAATTCATACCACTTATATTAAAAGAACCTGCAAAACAGATAGTTAAAGCTTAAGAAATTAATAATAAAAGCATCCTTAGATTCAAAAAGCTACCCACATATTGGAGACATACAAAATCCTATTTACAATGATGGCTCAAAGGGCAAGGTGGATAACTATAGACCAATAAGTTTAACCTCAATGCCATGAAAATAATAGAATCAATAATTAAAGTAATGTAATGTAAGATCATACTGACAGGAGTGGAAAAACAAAGCATTTATTAAACTGAGATTATGGCTCACCATTCTGATTGGTTAAGGTTTTTCACAAAGGAATGGGTTGCAAAGTATAGTTTTGACATCATTCATATACTTAGATTTCAGTTGTATTGTTCCTGTTGAATTAATTGAAGAAATGTCATTAGGAGTAAGTTAGTACTATGGATAAAGGAATGGTTAAAATGGTAGAAGACCAAAGAGTGGGTATAAATGGCCACTGCTCTTCGCTGACTAATATAATGAGTGCGTTTCTGCAGGGATCTGTAAGGACCTGTCCTTACAACTGATAGAAAAAAAAAAAAAAAAAGAATTTGAGGGTTATTGATATTGAAATATTATTAAGGAGAATTAATACAGACAACCAATTTGAAATATATATGGTCAAAAACTAATAACTGAAAGTGTATAGGATAATTCAGATAAGTCAAGGTTTAATTGTGCTCGTTACGCCTATTACCTTAAGCAAGAGGAAGATTAACGTAGCAATGGGGGGGGAAGTGTTTCGAACACGCGATACAATAGGAAACACTGATGGAGCAGACCGTAGTTAATGAGCTCAGATCAGAGTTAACATTTCGCCCTAAAGAACAACGAGCTGAAACAAAAATAAATAAGATAGAGATGGAGCTCAGTAATGGAGGTATTCATGATATTTAAGTGCACACTTTAAAATTTCACGGGGGCAATTAACAACAGGTGTATCAAGGCCAATACAGGGCGTAGCTGGGCAAACACAAAGACGATCTAGAAACTCCAAAATTACAGGAATTTCCAGTTGCCTTTCTAAAATATTCTAGGAATTGCTGGAAACAAGTAGCCCTCTCTAAAAAGGATGGAAGACACGCCCACGGAAGAGATAGGAGACGAATGGGAATCACAGGGGAAGGGATGTACTGGTCAGCGATTGGTCTGAACGAAAAAGCGCAGGAAATTTTGAAATTCAGAGTGAGGAGAAGGAGAAGTTTTTTTTGAGGTAGTTTTCGGAAGTGCGTAGAGGAAGACAGTCGTGGGGCAGAGTCGTTGCTGAGTTTGGGGGAGATGGTGAGGTAGTCTTTGGAAGTGCGTAGAGGAAGAC